>NC_051061.1:4256485-4893985 GCF_904848185.1 Acanthopagrus latus | reverse complement strand
GAACCAGCTGCTGTCAGACACTTCACAGCTGTCAGGTGTCATCCTCCACATTCAGTCTAAACTCCCACCTGTATCGCCTGCACTCCACAGTTGCCAACTTTGACCCGGACACGTTCAGCGTGATGCACTGCGAGTTCTGTAGCGCCGGCTTTGACACCCGGGCCGGCCTGTCCAGCCATGCCCGGGCCCACCTGCGCGACTTTGGCATCACCAACTGGGACGTCACCATCTCGCCGATCCACATCCTGAGAGAGCTGTTTTCCAGCAGGCCCGACCTTGTAATCCCCACGGCTCCCCCTCGGAGCCCCGGCTCTTCACTGGAGGAGGGCGACGAGGACGAGGAGAAGGAACCGGAGGAGGGAGGGGAGGGAATCATTGAGGTTAAGCTTGAGGGGGAGACGAGTGAAAGGACGCCGAGTGTTACTGCTTCTGACACACAGCCCTCAGCACCTCCTGAACATTGCAAGAAGGAAGACTGTGCACAAGAGTGTGAGGGTAAGTTTTTCTCTGCCGATCCATCCTCGCTGTGCACGTTTCTTATCAGTTGTGTGCTGGTTCTGAAGTGTTGGATGGTAACGACCTGCTGGCTCCTGTCAGTGTTTCGTACTTTGAACTTGGCACAGGGGATGTAGACCTCAGTAATGACACCTGGGGGGGATGGAGAAGACTATCAGAAACGCATGAGGCTGTGGGGGGAATCTGAGTTCAGAGGCTGCTGCTGTTGATTCAAGTGCATCTGTGTGTGTTTGCTTTTTACTGCTCTTTTGTGCACTGTGTGAGGCGGGATGGTGGCTGTCGAGAATATCAGCCTCAACAGAGAGAGAGAGAGAGAGAGTGTGTGTGTGTGTGTGAGAGAGAGAGACAGAGAGAGAGAGAGAGACAGAGAGAGGGAGAGAGGGAGAGAGTCCCCGATGCCCGTGGTTGATGTGGCACTCGGTGCATTTATCCCAACCTCCGCCTCCACTCGATTGGTCACGCCTTAGCTTAGCGGTGCATATGGGGGCAAAATGGCTGCTTCCACCTCCCCGTAGACCCAAACAATAGCGGAAAAAACTGTCTGGCCTCAGCTGCCGGGAGTCCGATGCACTGCGGTTGCGGACCGGTGAGTACCGCGCGCTGTAATTCCTGAGCACCGCGTGCCCTCGGATCACACGGCGGCGGTGCACTGCGCGTCTCGCGCCGCATCTTCTGTCACATTGTGCCCAGACATCAGCCATTAAAAAAAAGTCTTTATCATGTGAGAGCGCGTCAAGAAAATCAGTGTCGCGCACAGCCATGCAGGTAGCCCATGACATGCATGTCAAAAGCTCATGAAGCGGGTCAGCGGCATTGTTTCGGGTGTTTCCGCTTCGCACGCGCCGATAAATTGTGATGATTTTTCCGCTCTCGTGATTTTTAGTAGTTGCTGCTCGCGCTTTCCTGGAGAAATTCTGCCCGTGAGAGGGGTCCGCTTCATTGTGCACGTCTGGGATGACGTCCAGTATTTTCCTCAATGCTGCAGGATCTCTTAAAAATTACCTACAGTTGCCCAATCCTCGCCATTTTACTTTGCTTTGATTTGTGATAGAGGACACGCTGTGCTTTCAAGTGCACGCATTTGTGCATGTTTTTCACCCCAAAACTATCAAGAGCGAGGCGGCTCGGGAGACGTGGTAACTTTGTGGACCGACGGCCGGTCGTAGGCAGTAATCTTATTACAACTTATCCGGATCAACGAAGTATAATCGAAAGTATCACTTTTTTTTACTTGGAAGTGTAGGCTCGCTCCCTGTTACTCTACCTTTTGAATGGATGCAGAGTCAAGTTAGCGGTTTGCCACTTTTTTGCCTGTTTCCAAAAAAAAAAAAGAATAAATACTCGGCTTTATTCTGTAGTATTTTCTCCATTATAATAGCTGGTGTTATAACGCTGCGCTCCGAGGTGTCACATCGCCGCTCTTTTACAGTCAGGAGATGAACTGACAAGCGCAGAGCCGCCCACCAGACAAAAAGCATTGTCTGTCTCCACGTCTCTTTTGATTTACCGATTTGTCGCAGAAAATGGCACTTTTGTCCCAGGAATGCCCGACTGCGGGGGAACCAGGACTGCCATGTTTGTTTCATACAGTAGTGAAATTATGACTTTTTCATGACAGGGATTCATCACTTGTGTTATTTTCCGTGCACAGAAAAACGTTGTTATTATTATTATTATTATTATGTGCTGTTACTGCCAGGGCTGATACATTTTAGGCAATGAGCTCACAAGACTGAGCTGATTCTCCTGCCCCTCAGCCTGCGTCTCTTTTTTAATTTATCCTCAAAGGACTCAGAAATACATTTTCCTGTGCTTCAAAAAGGCTGACTTTATTTAGAAGTGCAAAAAAATAAATAAAAAATCAGCGGTGAGATTTGATTTCTCAGACTCCGTCTTTTTCGTTTTAAGGTGATTTCATTGTCACAGTCACTTAATTGGCCTAATTAACGCGGCGTTTCTGCACTTTTATGGACGTTTCCTGTGATGTTTCAGGTGAGGAGGAGGCAGCAGCAGCAGCAGCAGCCGAGGAAGAGGATGAGGAGCAGCTGCGGCTCACAGCAGCCCCGGATGGTCTGAGCTCGAGCCCCGGGAAAACAGGGCTGTGCAGCGCTGACACGGACGGCCTCTCTCCTGGGGAGGATGCGGACTCCAAGGGTGAGCGAGAAATACGGGAACGCTGACCCCCAGAGTGTTGACAAGGGATTGGATTTGCCACAGCGGAGCCTTATCATAGCTGTCAGTGGGGAAATTGTACGGGTGACCCGAGGTCAGCTTTGAGGCGTGGTGACAGTACATCAGAGAGGGTCGTCCCAGGGGAAATCCTCGGAGGTAGACAAATGTATTTAGGAGCTAATGAGAGCTGCACTCACACTTGGCCGGTGAAGATGTAGACAGGGAGGGTAAGTGAGCTGACACGTCCTCTGGGATATCTGTGGCCTCTAAAAGAACCTCAGCCACCTGCTGTTGCTTTCAAACTTTGCGTTGGGGCCGCACTCGGATAAAACAGTGAAAGAATACATTAACAGAGGCTTGCGTTGAAATAATCTGCTCTCCTGGTCTCTTTCCCAGCCCATAACTTGAAGTGCGAGGTGTGCGGAGCTCAGTTCGAGACGCGGCGGGGACTGTCCAGCCACGCCCGCTCTCACTTGCGCCAGCTGGGCATCAGAGTGTCGGAGAGCAGCGGCGCGCCCATCGACCTCCTCTACCAGATCGCCAAGGAGCGCAACATAGACGGCCAGACGAGCTCGCCTCTTCTCGAGCCCCTTTCGGCCAAGAACTCCTCCCCGTCTGCTCCTCAGAAAGATGAGAATTTAGAAGACATGGACTTAGACGAGAAGCCCATCCATCTCTCCCTCCTGGCCAAAGCAGTGAAAGCGGTGCCGCCCTCCTCCTCCTCCTCCACCCCCGCACCTTCTCCTGTTGCCTCTCCGGCTCCGCCTCACTCCGGCTCCCCCTCCTCAGTGGTGAGGAAAGCCCCCATTTCCTCTCTGCTGCCCGTGTCTTCCCCCTTGCGCTCCCCAGAGCACAAGGTTGGGGGAATGAAAAGCCTGACCTCGAACCTCTCCGCCCCATCCAACCTCACAGCAACCAAACCCCTCTGGGCCCCGCAGGAGAATGATGCACCTCTCAACCTCAGTGAGTTCCACTGCCTACGCTAAAGTCTCTCCAAACTTTGTTAAAAGTTACTTTGTTCGGTTGATTTACTTGAGTTGTTTGTTGTTCATGTGCAGCACTGGAGGTGGACCCCACCAAGGACATCGTCTGTCAGCTGTGTGGCGCCTGGTTCGAGACGAGGAAAGGCCTCTCCAGCCACGCGCGAGCCCACCTGCGGCACTTCGGGGTGGAGTACTCCGAATCCAAGGGCTCTCCCATCGACCTCCTGAACCAGCTCATGGATACCGACGAGTTCAAGCACAAAGCCAGTGCTCTGGAGCTGGACAGCCACACGGAACCACGGGGCCTCACGACCACGCTCTCCCCCCCGAAGCAGTCGTCCTTGCTGAGCCTCTCCTCCTCTTCCTCTTCCTCCCTCCTCTATAAGGTGACCACAGCTGGGGCGGGGTCGACATCCAAAGCTACCTCTTCCTCTGCCTCATCTTTACTTGGCCCACCCGCCAAGCGTATTAAGTCTTCTTCCATGCGGGTCTTCCGCCTGAGTAGCGGGGAGCTCATGGCCCTTCCACACAGTGAGTGTTGATGGTGCCCCCCAGGCTGTTGTGTCACATGTTAAATCCTTTGTAATAATGACATCTCTTTTAACAGTGAGTATATTTCCGATCACTTCTCTAACCCAACAGGTGAACCTCCAAAGGAAATAGGCTGCGAGTTCTGCGGGGAATATTTTGAGAACCGCAAGGGTCTCTCCAGCCACGCCCGCTCCCACCTTCGGCAGATGGGCATTACTGAGTGGTCGGTCAACGGCTCGCCGATCGACACCCTGAGGGAGATCATCACAAGACGGGGCCTGCCTTGCGCTCTTCCTCTGAAACCCCTCAAAACCCCGCCTCCGTCCTCGCCGGGACCTCCTCGATCACCTCTGTCGACCTCCTCCTCTCCCTCGGCCACCCTCCTCAGTCGCCTCCCCTTTGCCTTCGCTCGCCCCTCCAGCCCTCCTCAGCCCGCGGTGTCCAAGTCGAGCTCAGCTCCGCCGATGTCTTCTAGCGGGCTGATCCTCAAGCTGAAGCCTGAGCCGGTGCAGCTGGAGGTCACCACGCCTGGAGCCGTGGGGAGACCTGTCGGCTTTTCTGGCGAACCTCTCAACTGGAGCAGCTCTGACAGCATTCTCCCCCTCAACCTTGGTAATTTGAACCCAGAGTTTTGTCTGCATTGCATATTTAGAAATTTAAAGGAATAGACATTTTGGGCTTTTTGCTTACTTATTTTTACTTTATTTTGCAGAGTGTTAGATGAGGATATTGATACTAATCTTAATGTTATTGTTGTTATTGTTATTATTATTATTATTATTATTATTATTAGTAGTAGTAGTAGTAGTAGTAGTAGTAGTAGTAGTAGTAGTAGTAGTAGTATTACTAACTTCATGTCTGTTAACCAGATATGAGGCAACTAACAGCCAGCTAATGAGCTTGCATGGCTTGATGATGGTCTCCTTTGTAGGTCATACAGCAACATTAGTAGATTTGTAACTAGTTTAAAGGTTTCATATTATGAAAAACAGGTTTTCTCTGGTCTCTGTGTATATAAGCTGGTCCTCCCTGAGCCTGCCAACTCCCAGAATGAGGAAAACAAGCGATTCCTGCAAGGTCTCTGCAGCCCACCCACTGATAACACGGGGCTCCTGCAGGCTGTTCAGATTCAGCCCCTTTTGTTACGTAACGAAAGGAGCTGATAGGAGCTTTACATAGGCCGACCTCCTCTGTGCGGAGATATCTGAGAGGGGGGCGTTCATCCCTGAGGTGAAGTTCGGTGTGTCCAGCAGTGAGACGGCAGTGTTTCACAATGTCGTCGCTCAGAGCTAGACACGCAAATGACTCTGTTGTTGGTTGTATAAATCAACCTAAGTGCCTATATTCTGTCCCAGCTACAGACCAACAGAAGAGACAGTGGTTGTGTTTCATTTTTTTAACGACAACGTGCCGGCTGCAGTTCATGTAAGTTGGTGTGTGTGTGCTAACCACTTCACATCGGACTGCTTCAGTAATGAGAGTCAGTACAAAGCTGGCTTTGCCTCGACGCTGACCCTCATAAAAGGATCAGTCCCAACCATACCAGACCCAGCAACTGCACCCGAGCCACAGGTACATGTCGCCGCGGTTTTATAGTATTTATAGTTGTCTACGAGTATGATGAAGTCAGCTTGAAACTGGCTGACTAGTTAGCATTTAAACGTGCAGGCACAGAAACAGCCTCCTCTCAGTTGAGTGACTTCTAGACAGCTGAAATTCAGGACCGCGGATGGGTTTGGGACAATGCATATCAAATACAGTGTTGTTGGACCTCTGACAGCTGTGTGAAATTGATGAAAAACAGTGTAATATGGGACCTTTAAGATTACCTGCCTTCAAGCCTTGAGCCTTGACTAAACACACAGTAGTTGCGGAACTAACTACTAACTACTGGCAGCTCTGGATGAGGTTTAGGTGGGATGACCAGTGAGAGAAGTGACTGTTTGAGAAGGGTTAGACTCCTCAAGAGGTTAATGCAGCTGCTGTAGCATCATCTGTCACATCAGAGCTGGAGAGTATATTTCATTGAAAGAAGAGCAAAGAACGGCTCTGAAGGTTTTTCTCAGTGGAAAATATGTTTCACTGTTCTCCTGCTTGGCATTGGGTTTACCAGCGGGCCTCACCGGTAGTGCTCCTGTGCTACTGTTGATCCGATCGGTGTGTCAGCCCCTGACAGACGGTGATGGGCATATGGTCTATACAATCACCTGCTAAGTATTTTTTGATAGTTTCTGCAGTTTCTAAGGGCTGCTTCCCAGGTGGAACAAAACCATCTGGCCTGTCAGGTTAACTTTACAGGGCGGTTTCTGTTTCTTGCCTTGGCCTGGAGCAAATTGTCATTTTTTACAAACGAGATATAATGTGTAAATTAGTGAGATTTAGAGATGCTGATGGATGGATTGGGTTACTGTCTGACACAGTCAGACTGGTGATGACCTGTCTCTGTTCTGTATGCTAAGCTCAGATAGCCAGCTCTTGGCTGTAGCTTCAAAAGTACTGTACAGACAGGATCGTCGCATCAACGGTCCCTCATGGGAGAGCACAGGGAGCACCGACGGTTCAGATGGTTTGGGTTTTTCAGGCTAGCAGTCCACTGAAGACTGCAAATCTCCTCTCAGTCTCAGTATCATGTAACTGTCAACTTGCAAAACATATTCACAAGTCCAACAGCAGATATTCCTTTACAAGTCATAGTAAATTATTCAGTGGATGATTCTCTAAAAGCGTGCTATAATACAGTGCATATTGGCATTAAAGAGGTAAAATTTATACTGTTATTACTTCCTTTGTTTAAGCAGATTCCTTGAAATAATCTTTGACTTTCCCCATCTGGTCTCTCTGTAGCCATGTCCCATGAAGCGGAGCCTACCAGAGACATTCGCTGCGAGTTCTGCGGGGAATACTTTGAGAACCGCAAAGGTCTCTCCAGCCATGCCCGCTCCCACCTGCGCCAGATGGGCATCACCGAGTGGTCTGTGAACGGCTCGCCCATCGACACCCTGAGGGAGGTGATGCACAAGAGGGGGGCAGGTGGCTCCTCTCATTCAGACCAGGCAGTGAAGAAGGAGTCGAGCCAGGGAGCCAACAGTCCCCTATGGGAGAGCGCGGGGGGCACCGGCGGTTCAGAGGGTTTGGGTGTTTTAGGCTACCAGTCTACTAAATACCGCAAATCTCCTCTCAGTCTGCTGCAGTCAGGGTCCAGGCTCCATAAACAGGGCCTCGGCTCCATGGGCACAGCCGCCACCCCACCTGCAGGGAAGTACTTCAGGATGTCCCCGCTGGGGAAGAGGCCTCTGTCTGAGGACGCCAAATCAGTGGAGACTGGCCACTCACCGCCACATCAGCTCAAGACTTTCTCACCTCTGCCACAGGATTTCTCCTTCAAAAGGAAACCTTCCCCAGACAAGCCTGGACACCAGGGTGAGTCCCTGTTAGGTCTTTGTTTTTCATTACACTCATTATTATTCTTTTCACTTTCCCTCTTTCCTGTATATTTCAGATCCCAGTTGCGAGCTCTGTGGCTTCTACTTTGAGAACCGTAAGGCTCTGGCCAGCCACGCACGAGCCCACCTGAGGCAGTTTGGTGTCACCGAGTGGAGTGTGAATGGATCCCCCATCGAGACGCTTAGCGCGTGGATGCGCAGCAGGCCGCAGAAGGTGTTGGAGATGCATCGAAGCTACATGCAGGGCAGCCGCTCCACCCTCAAGAAGGTGAGGAGAGGCAGACAGTCATAATGCTTTAGTGTAATAACGCAGGTCAATGCAGTGAAGGCTGCCAGACTTTATCTCTGGCCTCTGACACTTCAGCAAAGTCTATTGTTGCAACTGTGGAGGGTTTTTTTTCCCCCTCAGAGAAGAAATGTAGAGTATCAGTAGAAGAAGCTGTACCTCCCACTAAGCGAAGCAGCCATACAATCCAAGATCATAACCTACTGTGCTACTTTTTCTGACGCTCTGACTTTGCTCCCGGTTTCTTTGAATAGGCGTCATGCGTGGAGATCTAACACGCCTCAGCTGGTGGCTCGACAGACATTTTGTGTCTTGGAAAGCTTCAGACGTGTTGTCTAACAGCTTTGAGCCTTACTGTAGATCCTGTTTCTTTACACCCAGCAAAAAAAATCACAGTGGGGACAGATGCCAGAACAACTCAGCTATTGACTTGATAGTTGCCATAGTAACCAGGGTGCCTGGCAGCTTATGTTTCATCCTCAGATAAATTATGGCATGCTGTTGATAGAAGAAAACGTACGCTTTTTTTTTTTTTTTTCCCTTTCTCTTTTTCTCCCTCCTGAATTAGTTTCTGGTGCATTTGCGTCACTGTCACACCTTCTCCCTGAGCTGTGATGTGACACACATACAGAATGGATCACCTTTTTTAAACGCCCTTGTAATCAGATTGTAAAGGATTTTGTCACACTGGAGAAATGAATACATCCAGCTAATGCATGTGTTTTTTACTATTAGGCCTGTATCGAAGGAGCAAATAGTCTCTCATTGCATAGATTTACCACAGCGACCATCAGTTGATCAGTAGATTGTGATAGGTGTTTTTATGGCTCAGCATCCTGTTCTTGTGAACGCGAAATCCAACACCTGTAGGGACTTTTATTAGATATGGGGCGAACCTGGGCTTGAACTCAAGGACAAAGTGATTTGATTGTAGTGGTTAAAGGTGACCCCATAAAACACTCAAGGATCCATAAGCTAATATTGACAACATTTTACACAAATGCCATTAGGATAAAATGATGAGGATATGACTGTGACGTCGTTCTGCAAAAACACTTTTATGGTCATTATTTAACGCCATAACTCAGGGACAGAGGTGTAGATGGGTAGTGTTTGTATTTGGTTAGATACTGAACTGGTGACACTGATCTTGAGCTGGCCACGTTTCACAGTTTGCAGCTTCCAGGCTGGCCACACTAGCTGCATTCGAGGTGTAATGTCTTGCTTTTCATTTCGGCGTCCGTGTTTCCAGGTTAGAGCAGCCACATTGCCTGCGTTGAGTTGCAGAGACACTCATCTGCAGATTGGAAGTCTCACCTATTTTACAGTGGCCTGCTCGTGGTTCTTGGCAAATATAGACTTGAGAAAAACCACCTGTAGACAATGGTATCTAGCGTTTGGCTCCGCCTTTAATGTCTATATCTGTAACAGGTGAAGGGCAGGTTTTTCTTTCTCGCCCTCCCGCTTTCTTGCTCTTTAAACAAGGGCAAAGGAAAATCACGTTTTCTTATTTATAACTGTCAAAGGCAGACTCCCTGTAAACACGCGGGGCAGGCAGTGCTGCAACACTGCCTGTGTGGACACACGTCAGCAATGCAGTGTGTGGCGTCAGTTAGTCGTCAGCAAAATAGAAGAAAACGTGTTGATAATTTCCTAGTCCTTTGGTAACGTCATCGATTGTCCTGTTTTTGTCCAGAACTGTCCAAAACCCAAAGATAATCGACTTGCAGTCAGAGCCGCAATAATTAGTCAACTAATTAATCAGTCGGTTTGAAAGAAAATTGACCACAAACTTTTAATGTGAAACACTCGCTTGCTCCAGCTTCTTAAACATCAGGATTCGCTGCTTTTCTCCGTTTTTCATATTACAGTTTTTAAGTTTTTGTAGAGTGAACAATTCATCCCTAAAAGCTAATCAGCAGATTAATCAGTAATGAAAATAATCGCTGATTGCAGCCCTACTTACGATGATGGAGAACAGAGAAAAACAGAAATGATCTACAATTATAGGCTGGAGCTCTCGTGCGCTGCAATCCTTACACACCGCTTATTCAAAGTAGCTGGAACTGTATATGGTGTAGTGTTCATAGTTACATCACTGGCGATGTACATCTATATTGATACCCTAAAATTAGTAAATAAAAAAATTAGAAATGATGAATTGGTGAAGTGAGTGATTTGAGAAATGTGTTTATTGAAGAAGCTGCAGTACTCAAACAGTCCTGCACCTGCTCTCAGATGTTTGTATCTTCCAGTGCACCCCGTGGCCTTCATGAGCAGATGAATGATAAATAGCTTTACCTATAACAAATATAACTATCAGTCTTTTTTCACTAGTTATTACCAGAAATTACGGTCAATGATGGAAGAAGGCCAGTCAGTAGCCTTACAACCCCTCCATTCACTCTCTAAAGCAGCCTGCTGACACAATGACTTGAAGCACAATCCCAGCATGTAAAGATCCCTCTAATTATCAGGCTGGCAGATCCTAATTGAGCTAATGATTAGCACTTTAATAACGACAGGGCCACTTGAGAGTGGCAGTTATGAATGTATACGGTATGTTCAAAACATGGACTGTAGTCATTGGGTAACAATTATTATACAGAATGGAGCAGCTGCCTAATTGGTGATTAGGATCTAGACATTTACAGTTCCTTGTAAATGATTAACAGCCATATACCTACTGACCCACCCACCGACATATCATTTAGATACTGAGGCACCTTTGCAAACTCCTTATTAAAGGATTGGTGCGACATACTTTTGTATTGAAAAACCTTTCAAATGGTGACTAATAAATCTTGTATTTTAAAAATGTAGTCAATAAAACAGTTTTAAAAAGCGTGGTATCAGTCTATTTATTCTCAAGTCCCAAAATATAATGAAAACGGATGACTGGTAGGGCTGTGCAATCCAATGTGCATCGCAATATGTGTCGGGTACACTTGGAAAAAGGTGAAGCAAGAAAATACTTCAAACAAGAAGGCAATCCAGGCACTCCAAAAATCAGAAAAACGAAACAAACGAGGACAGAAATAGTAAAAAGCCTGAGTAATTGCACCAGGACACAGCAGCTCAAGCGCTGATAAAACGCTGATTAGAAAAACTCATCTCTGTCCTTCTTCCAGAAGAGCAGCTCACCCCTCACTGCATCAACGGATTCTGATCATATCCTCCCCATCTCACCACAGAAGGCCTCCTCTTCCTCCTCTTCCTCCTCCTCCTCCTCCCAGTGGTCTTCGTCGTTGGCCGTAAGCCTGGTGCGACCGCTGGGCCGCGACGTTAGCCAGGGCTCTTCCAAGACCTCTGAGGGCGAAGCTGGTACCGGTCCACCGGCCGCTCCCTTCAGGCCCGGCCGCAGCAGTCCCAGCCTCTCGCGGCTCGCTGGAGGCCTCCCGCTTCAAGCACAGGTGGCACGCAGTGAGCTTAACGTCCGCCTGCCCAGAGGTACGTCAGGACACGGCATATGTTCTTGCTTTCATGTGCTCAGTCAGGGACATATGCCTGCATGTACCATACACGGTACATGAATGAATCTTTTTTTAATTACCGCTTATGTATCAGACTTAACCGTGTTGCGTGAGGCAAGGACTGACAAAGGCATCGATTTCTGTGTGAACTGCTCAACCAATGTGGAAACCAATTGGTCAGTCACATGGGCACAACCATCTCTAGGCATCGCTCTAGAGAATGGTTAGCAAATATTATCTTAGCCTACTAGCTAATTAAGCTAGCTATAAGTACTTTGTCAAAATATTACCACTTTAGCCAATTTGAATAAGTCCAATGATCCAATAATCCTCTTGTTATAGGCGCAGTGCTGACATATTGTAGGAGTTTATATGCCGAGGAGCGACCTGCCAACCAATAAGAATCCACAATACATTTATAAACAAATGTGATTGTAAATATCCCGGCAAGTGGAAACTAAAAGAAAGCTATTTCATTAGGCTTGCTAAGCTTCTGAGCAAAACCATTCGACTAAAAACAGCTGTTTTCAGCCAGTTCACAATTAACGTTATGCTTTACCTTTTGTCTTTTCCTTCAATGGAAAGCACTGCTGACTAATCAGAGCTGGGTATTTGGGAGGGGGTCTTAAAGAGACAGGAGCAAAAACAGAGCATTTCAGATTGAGGAGGAATACAGCGCAGCAGCACTTGACATTATGACAAAACTGGTGTGTTTTTGAGCACTAAAACACGTAAACCTGTTCTAGTAGCCTAACCCAAAAATAAATTGTCATCGTCATCGTCAATCATCGTCCACTGTGAGCGTGTTAGCATCCTGACATTAGCAATTAGCAGCCTCAAAGAGTCGCTAACATGACTGCAGATTTTGAAAAACAGTCGACTGACTGCACCTACACAACAGCAGGAACAACGCCAGTACAAACTGTACATTAGATGTTAGACGAATGAAAGGAGTCTGCTGTACTGAAAGAAAAAACACAAAACACTCGGAGCTATGTGGTTTATCAGGGGAAATGATTGAAATGTTTGGAAGAGAGCCACAGCACTGTGCTAGCCTTCACTGATGGTAAGTTGTCTTTTATCCTTTATTTCTATGACATTGAAATTACTTGAAATTTATTTCATGTCTTTTGGAGAGCAGTGAAAGCGCCATGTTTTTTTTTTCCAACGCGTGCATTGAAGAGTGTTTTTACAAAATGAACCTTGCAGGCACAAAAGTGTTCAGAAAGGGAAAAACTCCCAGTGTTTTCGGTGCAGCTCCATTATGCACTAACCTTCCTCTCCTTGTTAAGGTTTTGAGCGTCGGCCCTTGAAGCACCCGTCTTTCCCAGATGGAGCAGAGAGGGACAGCGGCCCTCCTAAGCCCCCCCGCACAGGCACCGTCCCCGCCCTGGTGCCCAAACCTCCCTCCTACCCACTGGTCAAACTGGTGGGCAAGTTCTACACCCTGAAGTGCCGGTGAGTGTAACCTGTGTGCGTTGGAGCGGGGGGCTTCCCAGCGCCCATGGGAAAAATGTTCCGGGCTCTTAACATGAGATATTTTGAGACGACAGCTTTAATAGAACTGTCTGGCTAAATTTTAGATAGTCCCGTCCCGTAATCCCCGAGCAGCAATCCCCACCCCCACCCCCTGCTGAGCACTACTCCACTTTTAGTCGCTAATGCACTATTTTGAGAGTAGTGAATCATTTGGGATTTTCAGGCAATAAGTTCTGATATAACTGCAGTAGGAAAGTTTAAACAGAACCTGCTGCTCCCACAGGGAGGAATTTAACGCCACCAGTTTGTGTTTTTCTTTCTGTGTGAACACTTTTCTGGAGCCACAGTAGATAGTGGATAGTTGGTCATGTTCGTCTGCAAAATTCCCAGCTTCACCGTGTGCTTCTGTCTCCGCCAGGTTCTGCGAGGTGGAGTTTCACGGTCCGCTGTCGGTGCAGGAGGACTGGATCAGACACCTCCAGCAGCACATCCTCAAGATGAACTACAACAAGCCTGCTGCTCCCAAAGCAGCCTCTGCTGATGACCCCACCCCGGTCCAAGCCTCCACCTCTACCTCTAGTACCACCTCTACCACACCTGTCCTCACCTCCACCCCGACCCGCACCACAGCCCCCAACAGCCGCTCCCCTACGCCTCCAGCTGAGTGTGCTCCGCCTGTCACTGCCACAGAGATAGTAAAAGTCTCAGAGGAGCAGCCCACCCCACCTCCAGCTTCTCTTGCCCTCCCCACCCAGACAGTGTAGGCTCCGATTCGCCACTGTCGTTTGACCCCTTTTAGTTTTTCCTGCCTTTACAGTTTTCTTTTCGTCCATCCGTTCCTTTCCTTTGGCCTTCACAAAGTGTTGTTGAGGAGGAGTGTTTCCCCTCCAAAGAGCCCTATGAGCACCTTCGAAGCAGCTTTCTAGACTGTTACCATGGGAACGAAGCTCTCCCGGCTTATCTGTGCACCGGGGACGGATGATTGTTGGAAGTGTCCAAGGTTATGAGGAGAGATGAACCAATGTTTTGTGTTTGCCTTGTTCATATTGAATGTCCAGGTGATGACGTGGACCGTTGCTGTACCTCTCCCCCCATTCACCGGGCGATTTAGAGGTTTATGTAGCCCATTAGCAAACTCCAACTCCCCAACCCCCTCCCCCATTTACCACAGTTCTGCCCCCCCCTCCCCTTACGAGCAGTGCGTTACTGAGACCTGTGAGACTTTGACCATTTCTATCAGCATGCTGGTAGCGCTGGCCTCAGCCTCTCACCTAAAGGTCCTGACTGAGATTAAAAGACATTTATAATCATGCTAGTCTTGCGATCAAGGCTTCAAACATGTGGTAACACTAAGTGTTAAAAGAGGCACTTTCAATGCTGACATTGTCACTGAGCACTTACTCAAACGTCCATTTTAAAATGGGCGTAATCTGACAAAGACTAATTCCGATTGGTTTAAGGAGCAAGAAGTGGAAGCACACCCAAAAAGGGAAAATCCCCCTAGTTAACTTTATAATGTAATATTGACCCCAAGATATACATTTTGTTTGAATGTAGCTTAAAGCACTTACTAAAAGCGTATATGCACACACCCATACACAATCAAACACGCCCCATGTTACAATACCACTGGTTTTCATGATGTTACAACTACTCAACACTCTGCTGTGTTCAGCACATAGGGCTGCTGTTGTGTCCAAGACACAGTTTCTTTTTAAAGGGCCAGTGTGTAGGACTTAGTGGCATCTAGCTGGGAGGTTGAAGATTACAACCAACCGAATACCCCTCAAATCACTTTTCTCTTCAGAGTGTATAGGAGCACCTATGATGGCCTGTAAAACACAAAAGCTCCTCTCTAGAGTCAATGTTTGGTTTTGTCCATTCTGGGTTACTGTAGAAACATGGCGGTGCAACATGGCGGGCCTTCAGTAGATATAAAAGGCTCATTCAAAGGTAATGAAACACAACAATTCTTACCCAGCGAACTATGAAATGAAAGTTGTTTGAACATCCAATCATAATGTCCCAAAAATATTCAAAGTTGAAAGCTGTGTCAATTCAGACATCCCAGCAATATCAAAATATGTGGTTACCATGAACAGGATTAATCAGCTGTTCTGCTAAAGTTAGTGTACACTTTATGCATTCAGTAGCTTCACACACCTTTGAAAACAGAAAATAACAAGTCATCATAAGACACTAGCTCCTGTCTCCAGGGTGGAAGTCACGATGGATGAAGACTTGACTCTTAGAAGCACTGCAGGCTTAAAACAATGACACGGGAATATCATTTACATGTAGATAAGCTCTACGAATGTGCTTTTTATATGCATAAATTGGACGTTGGATCATTATGATCACAATCAAATATATTGTCAATCAAACAAAGGCACATGCATTTGCTTTTTTCACGCCAATGATGTGATGACTGTGTCCTGGTTTGTAAGAGACGGTCTGACTGGACCATCAGACGGGACCATTTGTGACCAGAGACACGATGTCTCCATCTTACCAATGTTTGCCGGGTTGTTTTTAGGTGATTATACACTTGATGAAAGTATAATAATGCATATTACATTCAGTATATTCCAATAGATGCCCCTACATCCTCCACAGTGGACCTTTTTTTTTTTTTTTTTTTAAATCTCCTGTTCTGGATTGGAGAAGCAGGGCCATAGAAAACATTCAAGGTTACACATTTCAACTTGTTTCTGCCTTTCTCGACCCAAATCATTATTTATTTATTATTATGCATCTGAATGTGGTAAGCTAGGTCATTCTAAAGCTAAAGTAGAATGTTTGAAAAATAGGTCAGAGCTGCACTTTTACACAGGTGCACAATATGTGTGTGTGTGTGTGTGTGTGTGTGCGTGGTTGCGTGCGTGCGTGTGTTAGTTTGTATGTTAGTGTACATACATAGCAAATGTGCATTTGTTTCCCATTTTAAAGAGACGGACAGAAGTAGAACTGCCTGATAGGAAGACGCCTCCTTTGCTGAAAGTGAGCTCAGCGTGGCAGCCTGTCTGTAGGTAGTCTGATCAGGACTTTAATGCATCCGTTCACGCGTTAGGATGTGCCAAAGAGTCTGTTTACTTCCTTGTCTTGCCTCTCGAAGAGCTGTTTACATTGGACCTGATGGTGGAGGAAGCTCTGCACAGCTATCAAGTTCTCCGATGCTCCACACTGAACAACGGAACGAACCGGCGATGACCTGCATCCACTACCTGCACCGCCAAGTTCCCCCCCACCACCACCCATCCCCGCCCCCGCCCCCGGTTTGAAAGACTCGGGCTCCTGGAGCAGCTTCACGGGACTCATGTTGTTACTGTAGGGTTAGATTTTACTCCAATTAAACACGAACACAAACCAAACCCGATTTTCACGCGGGGCTCTCGAGAACTGTCAGCCCCCTCGGTCCAAACACAGAAGCACGTCCGACCTCCTGGTGGGCTCTCGAGGCTGAAGTCTTTGCTTCAGAGTGTGTTCATATCAACCCACAGCTGAAGCAATTACTGAAGGGTCCATGTAGGCTGACGGCCTTTTAAAGTTGGTGGCCCACGTTGGAAACATGACTGTTCGATCGGAACCCCTTTTATGGAGTATAGATACATACTATATAACTACATGTACTTAAGAAGCTGTTGATGCTAGTAGAGCCATCAGCAGTTCTATTAGCAAAGGTAGTTAAAAAAAAAAAATAAGTGATCTTAATTCCTCTATTGTGATTTTGATTTAAACCTTTGATGCTATGTATTTTTTATTGCTCTGTGCATTTCTGTATTTGCAGTCCTGCAAGGTGAATCTTAGAGTATTTTTTATTTTTACCTGTTAGTCTCTCTCCAAGCTGAAAACTTTTGGTGCTGGTGAGATTGTCGCAGGGTTCGGGAGGGAGGTGGCGAGTGACTGAACGCGAGGGAAAGGGAAAAAAAAACAAAAACAAAGCATTTTAGTGTGATTGTCACGTCCTGGCATCAGAGGACTCTAATGAGGAGGCCTTAAAGGGGGACCACTTTGCACGGTGAGATGTGATCTCTCTGTCTCTGCATTCACAGGGTAATGGATGCTGCAGCCTGTTGCAGGTGTGTGGCTGCGTTGCTGTGTTTAAAAATGTGAATCAGAGGCCGGTGCGTTACCCTTTTAAGATGAACAGACTAAGCCTCAGCTGGTGTAACTGGCTGTTTTGTGTGTGTGTGTATGTGTGTGCGAATGAATGCGTAAAAAAAGATGGTGAGATGAGGATGATGATTAAGAAGAAGAAGATGCAGTTGAGGAAAGAACTGTACTGTACACAAAGGGTTAAGTTTTAAGTGAATCAAACTCCAGAACAAAACAATAAATGTGATTTCAATTTCAGACTTTTTCTTCTTTCATTGTGACATCACAGCACATCAGTCTTCGCACCTCTGTTCTGTGGTTGTACTGGGTTTGGGCCACCAGAGGGAGGCACAGTGTTATTCTTAACATTCGAGGCATGGTTAATCTGAGCACATCCGACTAGATGGTGGTGGTGGGGGGGGGACAGGATAGTTGGGGAGCTTAATTTAACTCCAGTGTGGAAATTTGTTTTGGCTGAAGAGCATGCATCTGAAAAACAAAACGCTGCAGTTAATTGCAGACGGTCATAAAAGACGTGGCATTAAGAGCTTTACTGTCGCGCTTGGAAGCAAAATAATTTAGTAGCTACTGGAGCTTTTGATCCAGACAGGACGGAGAAACTCATAAAGGGCTCGGAAAGGGAAAAAAAAAATACATTTAAACATCCACAATTCCAGAAGAACTGCACTGAACTTGCTGATGGAGATCACGTGATATGACCGGAAGCCCCCAGAACAGCTACTGAATGGACATTGTGCTGAGATTTATAAGAAAATGTTAGAAAAATTAGCGGATAGCTTTTCTTTTTTTTCTACAACAGATGGTCACTTTAAATGTGGAATGCTTATGTTCCCACATTTCTAAGATTTTTATCAAAATTGGGCCCTAACCCTGTTCGATCAGCCTATTTTATTTTTTCTTGTAACGATTGTGACGATTTCTGCTGCTGCTGATCAAAATAAAATTACTCATTCATTCATTTACTATAAAGTGCTTCCAAAAAACACACTACATTCCCTCGCTCAGTTGCACATACAGCATCAACTCTAGAGGCGACAACTACTTGACATTTTCTCAAGAGCATTTTCTGAATGGGGGCAGTGCTGCAAGTCTGCTAACACATACTCTGTAACCCTGCTGGCTGGGGAAAAAAATGACACAGCTACTGCAAACACTGGTCAATGTACCTTTACATTAAGTGAGCAGACACTTTTGTCCAAAGTGACTTACAGTAATTCATACACACATTCAGCCACCGCAGACAGACTCAAAATTCCCCCACGTGCACTGCATCACCTGCATCGCGTGCCTCTGCTGAGGGATGGCCGCACGAGTGTTTTCATCGTGTTATTAGTGTGATTACAGTTTATTTATTGGAGGGAGAAGGGCTTTGACTATTTGCAATGTGAGGCGGGTCAGTCAGTGACGAGCCCGACTGCGTTTCCCTTGACTCACTGCTCTCATTACATCATGTGTAACCCCCCCACAGTAAGCTGCCTGTCTAGCACCAAAGGCCCTCAGACTGTTGGTGACTAGCTGGCGAGCACATCGAAGCCCGGCAATGAAATGACAGATTTTTGTTTCAGGAACTATTTGAGCGTGAATATTGGATTTGCATTCATCAGGCGGCCGTGATGTGACTTTAAATGAACGCTAATGTTGACCTCCGTGCGCTGGATGTGTAAATAGGCAAAGCCAACTAATGCGAGGTTTGACCGTGCAAGGAGGTACTTAGTTTCTGTGTGGCTGTGTGGTCTTTAGAGCCTCAGACAGTCAATCAGAGTTTCCCAGATGTGTGAAAATACTGATTATTCTCACGGAATCTGGTGATTGTGGCAGTCTGAAAATTGGCATGTGTGTCTCAAATGTTGCTGGATTTAACAGAAAAGAACAAAAAGCTCTTTGTTTTTGTGTAACTCAAGTGCTCTTGCCTCCCACACGGCTGCAGGGAGTTTACGCTGTGGTTAAAATATGTCCAGTCTCTTTCAGTGTCCCCCGTAGAGACTCCGCACCACGTCGTCCTCATTCTTTTGTGAGCAAGCACAACACAGGTGCCCTGTGATGGCCTTGTGTCGCTGTCTTTGTGTTCTGTTAGACAGGAAGACTCTGATCCACAGAATGAGAGCACCTTTTGAGACTTAAAGCCAGTGAATACTATTCTAGAGTAGAATGTGTACTCTGTTGAACACACCTGCTTGAAATAATTTTTTGATCGGGGTGTGTGGTCTTAACGGATGACTTAACTGTAACTTTATTCCTCTGTTATTTCAACATTCTCCCATCTGCCGCTCACAGATCGACATGCCTTCATACACACCATTACAGCCTCTGCATACTTTTGTCTGCCTCTTGTCACCACTTCAGATTAGAAAGCTAATGATTTAGTCTCAGGCGGAGGATAGCGGCTGCACGTCTTTGCTGTCGTCGTGAAGAGAGAATGATTAAAGGGTTTTCGGTTTTTCTCCCTGCTGCTATTCTTCTGTCATTGGGTGACTTTCCAGTGACTTGAGTATAGGAATTTTAAGATGAATACGGAGGTTAATAACACCTAAAATAGTTCTTTAAACCATCAAAAGACCAACTGCCTAGTTTCCCCATCCAACAGAAATGGATTATCTTTCGTTTGAAGTGTTCCTGGGCACCTGATGTGTGGAGGTGCAGTATTCATATTCTTATACCTTTAGCCCTGATCTCCCCTCCTGAGAGAAATATCTGGCTCATTTGCTGCTAATATTCTTTACTGTGTTCATCAGCTAGTCAGTAACTGTGCCTGCCTGTTGTTCAGGTGTATAGTGCTGCGGGGGTTCAGAGCGTTTTTGCAAAAAAAAGTCCAAAAAGACTATACGAGCAGTGACATAGAGCTGATGGATAGTGCAGAGCTGGGTAGTAACTCTCTGTGTTGTCATGTCAAGTAGCCAAGTAGTCAGGTTATCCATTGTCGATGGTAAAAAAAGGAAAAGAAATAATAGCTGCTGCAAATTCAGATTTGATGTGTGAGAGTAGTACGTCCCTTTAAGAGCCTTTGCTCATAAGCTCAGCAAGGAGAAAAATGAACCTGTGTGGCAGAAAGACTTTAATGACTTTACTTCGTAGTTTATGAGACTAATTCTCCAACCCTGAAACCCAGGATACCATTTCCTCGATCAATTCCTAATAACCTGGCTCATGTGTTAAAGAAAAGGCAATAATCCCGACCAGTGATGAGGTTAATGACCCCTCCACAGTGATATATGTTTGAGGTCCCATACGTTAGCATTTAATACTGCAAGACCAAGACCTTGTTTTCTTTAGTCTTTATTGATTGATGTCAGTGGAGAAATAAGATCTCTGTGAATTATTAAAGCTGAAGGCGGGGGCGCGGGGTGCCGACACCTGCTGCCACGTAACTCTTGCTGGGGATATCAGATACATGTTAGCGGCTAGTTTGCTGTGCACAAGGAGTTTCCTACTCTTCCAGTCTAATAAATAAATGACAGAAAAACAACTCTCTTTAATGCCACAATCATATAAACTCAAGCAAAATAGGGAATAATGAAAAGGGGACCCATTCCCATTAGTAAGTTGCTAATTACTGCTGTAGGTGTGTGCTTTGTGCTAACTGGGTTAGCATGGCTCAGGGGTTGTGTGCTTTGTGCTAACGTTAGCTACAGAACAAATATATTGCTGCCCCAGCTAGTCTGTTCTGTGCTTTTAGGGTTACTGGGGTTAGCTAGCTGCATCTTTGTCATCGCTAACCAACAAGCTAATTTCTTTAGCAATACACCTGCCCAACCATGTGGAAGACCTCGGTCATGGGCAATGTGTCAGAGCATTTGATGCACTGATTTCTGTCGGCAAGAGATTTTTCAACAAATACAACAAAAATGTTTACCAACCTAAAGCTTTAAAGGGGCCTGTGTTGTCTGTCAAAATACATATGAATCAGGATAACAGGTTGTTCCTATTACTGAAAATAACCGTTAATCCGCCTTGTTTTACTTGGACATGCAGCTCCCGTCCGAAGTGGACAGTGCTGTCTTATGATCCTGAACATCTGTGCGGATAACGTTGTTTAATTCCCCTCAGTTCATTCAGTGATGGGAAACTCGCTAAGACAACAGTAAGGGGGAGGCTGAGGAGGCCCCACATGAAGAAGAGTTCAAGACCTGAACTGAGGATACAGTTCCAGTTACAATCGGTTCATTGCTGCAACATCTGAGTGCAAGAAACAGCTGTGGTGCACCTGAGAGGATTCCTCAAAAGTCATTTGGAAAGTGTTTCAGTGGTTTTCTTCATTGTCACTCCTGCTCTCCAGCTTCAGGGGCTGTCACAGTGACACCTGCTTCTTCTTTTCCTGTGACTTTCCGGAGCAGCTCCCATCAAGTCAAATCAAACAAATGAAAGGATTTAGTCCTTGGGGGTAAAATGGTTGGGATTGTTTCGCATCAAAATGAGATTGGATCACCCACTCATGCTGTGATAAGCTGTTTAGTTTGGACATGAGCAAAGGAGTAAAAATGACATCATGTGGCGCAGCTGCAGATATTACCACCACCTGCCGATACAGAAACACCTCGAGAACATAACTATCAAGGGGCGGCGCTTTGAATCTAACTGAGAAGCAAGGGTGCAAAGAACGTTTAAGAATATCAAACTAACTCCAATCTTCAACAACGAGACACAGATGGTAATAATTACAGAGGAGTTATTTATTCTGTATTGTAAATAACTCTCTTGGAATCTGATTCAGATTCCAACAAACGGACACAGTACTACGTGTCGAAAATGGAATGTGAAGACATATTTTAGCCAAGCAGTTATCTGTTGACATCTGACTCACGCTGCAATCATTTAGAAATAGTGGCATCATGGCACATAAACAAGTTGATCACAAACTCTTTTGAGGAGGTTTTTTTTTTTTAATCACTGCATGGTTCAAGCTGCAGACATTTTGTAATGGAATAAATAAGAGTCAGATGAAAGCAGGAGTTGTGTAAACCAAAAGAAAGGTGCTTGATGTCCGATCAGAAGATGTTTTGCTGGTCATCTTTTGATGAACTAAGGCTTCCTGATTATCATGATGTTCATCAGCGTGTGACAGAGTAAGTCGCTCCGGCTGTTTTCCTCAAATTCCTCAATCTCTTATCACCTACCCAGCGGGCAGAATTACTGCATACCATTAAGCCAGTCTTAGATATTTCACTGGTAAGAGGCTGGACTTGAGGTGAAGACTGTGAGATGCGTCATAGTTTCACGAAAAATCTTTGAAGCCTCTCCTGAGCAGGCCGGCATGTATGTCAACACGACGGTGTTATCAGCTCTTCTTATAATTTCGACCAGAGATCCGGCAGTCTCAATTTCAAACTCTGTGGAACAACTTTCTCCCCCTTAGGGCTGAACAAGTGGAAACAATTGGTCTCTCTTAATTTAATAGATCATCATTATCATAACGATGCACAAAGTCAGCTTGACAAATGTTGTAGCGTTACAGTTGGCCATTCTTGTACTTGATGCCAAAAAGCAAAAAGCATCACAAGGGTCAATTTATGAAACCCAAACATGGCGCTCATTCAGACTAATGAAAATTGCTCGCCTGGTGTATAGGGGGAAAAACAAGGTCTTGAGCTTTGGGTTTTACTCCCTGATTGTGTGCAACAGAGTTTCTCCATAGACGCTGGAATGATTTCACAGATTTTTAAATTACTCCTTGATTTCCCGATCGTTTTTTTTTTTTTTTGTTAATATCGGTTTTCTAACACACAGATGCAATCGATGTAGCCTTGCAGCGTATGATTCTTTGGGGAACTGAATTCAACTCCACGTATCCCGATCCGGAAAACGCAGTGCCTGTGCGTCACTATAGCTACACTAACGCAGTGCAAAACTCTCCATGCTGGAGCTGCTGACCAAAATTAGCTTAGTGTGAAAACAGATCCCGGACAAGCCCCCACTTCTGTTACGAGAATGACTGGGTACTGGCTCTTTATTGGCTCTTTATGTCTCAGCTGGCAGACAAATGTGTATGTGTGTATGTGAAAGGCCTGGCGGTGGGTTTGTCGGTCTACACTTTGTTCTAGTTTTGTTGCCCATGGTTGGTCCAAAAAGAAACAAAATAGGAGTATAATAGCTCTCACTAAAGACAAATAGGTAAACAGGTGTAGAATCTTAATACTTCTGATTTGATCCGTAGACCCACAACCTTTAAGCCAGAAAAAAGAAGGAAATGTATAATGTGAACCCAATAACAGGAGCCTTCTACTTTACTTTAAGGTTCATCTTCATCTTTCAACCACGTCCCTGTTGTTTTAAATGCAAAATCATTTATAAAGTCCTCAAATGACAACATAATAATAATACCTATAAAAATGTATTTTGATAAGATGAGGTATGGAATAAAAGGTGTGCAATAAAAGTGGTATCAATAGTCAAATGCTGAGAAAATAAGAAGTGGGGAGTCCTTCGTAGGTCAATCCACTGTGATGAACCATGCTCTCTTCATTTCACATCCATTTTTGGTGTGAGACAGAGAGATAACCCCACCTTTAAACTGTTTTCTGTTCGCACGCATCCATCGACCCGCATCGAAGGGATTAAGTGTCTGGACTGATGATCCAAATATTTAATAAATTAATCTGTTGCAGGATGCTCTCTGGCCCCCTTTGGGCCTCCTTCATCTTGATAATGCTTCCACTTCTTGACATTTGTTTTGAATCTTCAGAAAGGCTAACTCAGAGGGGAACCAAGGGCAAAACAGGAAAGGTTCATATCTCCATGCTGAGATTAGATCCTTGGACCCCTGAGGTGGCACATGAATGTCCCAACTGGACCTATTGTTGGCCTACAAAGTTAGCCACACAAGAATAACACAAATACCCAGCGCACACACAAATTTGAGCAAAGGGCAGGACATGGGTATTTTGGATGGTTTGGGAAACATTTTTAAAGTAAACAGACTGAAAATAACAGAACAATAATGTTCTGACTGTCACAAGTAAATCTGAAAAAAAAAACAAAAAACACTTCACCTATAAGCTCTCAGTAGTTTTCTGTTTCTCTCCAAGATGCATAATGCAAGAAAAAAAAATAAAAATAAAAACATAAAAACATAAATCTGCACTTGTTTAACAAGATGTGTCCCACATGTTGAAAATCCATCAGTCTGACATGTCAGTTGAAGCCTTATTCGAGAAGCTATGAGGGGCCTGCTGACGGATGAATGTGATGGATGATAATGAAAGCAGAGTGCTGTTTCAGAGCTCTTCGGACCACCCTGAGACTGCCTGAACCCAGAGCCATGTTAGCACCCTGCCTGGAATCTGACATGGGCCAGACTCTTCTGTCTGCATACAAATGAAGCTCACGGCTTTGTCAGCACGACCCACCACTGACCACCTCTAATTTATCAGACATAACTCATAGTCTAGTGTGCGACTGATGTGGGGTTTTAGCCATGCTGGCGACATCAGGATGGTAATGTCAGTCGGTCGGTTGTGCACTTTCTGAAAGTAAAGGGTGAGTATGCTTAACATTACACTTGCTGATCGTCATGTTAACACTGTCACTGTGAGCACGCTGATGATGCCTGTTTCTGTCAAAGCACCAATATGCACATGTGTGGCACTTACACCCTGACAACAGTCCCATGATGTTATACATTACAGTCATAGACCTGTTATGACACAAGACGATGAGGATTCATACTTTGCTGCAATTTCCTGCTCATAATAGAGCTAATGTCTACTGTGGGAAGGAGTATTTATGTTTTGGACATGTTGGACATGTTTGGACTTGTTGACAGTGTTGTATAAAGTACCAAAAAGTCATACTGACATAAAAGTAAAGTCAAATAGAACTTGAGTAACAATCAAAAAGATGACATTAAATGTAGTTAAAATGACTACAAGGAACTTTAAAGTGTTTATGGAACAATCTGGCTACTCCTCTGTTGAGACCATCAGAATTAAAGACTGCTATTTTTATACAGTTATTATTGACTCCTGTGTTCGGGTCGATCATTTATATCACATTTAAATACATTACCGCATTGCGATCCATCGTCTGATCTCTCTGTCACTCACTTCCAACAGAAATTCATGCACCACCGACACGCGCCAGCAAAGATCTTTACAAAAGCAGGCGCTGGTGTTGTACCACTTTTGCCCACTGCTAGAATCTACAACCTGAAAAGCTCCTCTTAGCCACTTTAAGTATCAAAAACAATATCTGGGGCAATAAATGAGCTAAAGTATCAACAGCGAGTAAAATATGTGTATATTGATATGTATCATCCTGTTTCCTGTCATCTCTGAAGCTGTCCTATCAATAAGGCCACACAAAGGCCCAAGAAAAAGAATTCATATAAAAAACTAGTAAGTTATCAAATCATGTAGTGATTAAAAGCAGATTTGCCTCCAATAGGTAGTGGAGTGGTATAAGAGTATAAAGAGAGTATAAAGTAGCAAAAAAAGGAAATACTTCATAAATGTACTTAGTTACACTCCATCACTGCTTGTTGGAGTGACCTACACTTACCACCTTTATTTTTGCTACTTTCATCACAGACACTTAAACGAGGCCTATTCACTGCGTCACCAATTTCATCCTTGGGTGAATCATCCTATAAAACAGCACATAGTCTAACGCAGGGTGTTCCACCATCAGCGCCAGTGGAAGGAGAACCCCCGTGATGTCATCCACAATTGGTTTTATATGTATAAGATGCAGATGTGAGCGTGCCTTTCTTCACACAGCACAGTTTTGTATTACACAGGTCATTTCTACTCTATTAAGACATTTTATACTGATGATGCGTTTAGGTGACGAGGAAGAAAAACGATTTTGTCATGCCCCTTTTCTCAGCCTGTTCAATCCTCATTAAAAAAGCAGCGTTCGACTTGAGCTGTGCGCCAGGAAAACTCGTTTCATTAATGTCTCAACATTTGCTCACCATATGTGGTCTACATGGGAGATGTTGTGAGCGCGATGGAGCAAATTTCCAGTTTTTCACTTATTCCGTCTCTGTGTGATGTTTTGGGACGCAATTCAAATATCTATGTATATTGTCATTTACTGATTAAAAGAAGCTGTTTCCCTGCCAACACATTTAGAGGCCGCTTCCAGTCAGACAAAGGGTTGAAGCAGGTTATTATGTGCATGAGTGGGAATGTGAATGTGACACACGGGGTGAATCCAAGGTTATGTTCAGATAAAGGTGTACGTCATGTATTTAGGATTTAATCTGTATAAACTAGAGCTAACTATAAATGAATGACACTCGCATTCCGTGTGTGTAAAATCAATATGAATTAAGCTACTGCCATTGGCTGGTTAGCTTTGCTTAGCTTAGCACAAAAACTGGGAATGGGAAAACGGCAAGCATGGCTCTGTCCAACAGTAAACTAAAGCTAAAGCTTACTAATGAACTCTTTATGTATCGTTTGTTTAATCCATTCACATGAATTGTGTGAGTATCGCACCACAATGTGTTGTTTCTATAGTTTGGATGGAAAGCAAATAAGCATAATTCCTAAAGTGTTGGCCTATTCCTATAATTCCGTGCATCATTTGTGTTTAAACATCGCAAGAAGAAGGTCAGTGGAGTTCGCCAGCTGCCTCCCTCACATTTTGTGACGTAATTTCAAACGAAGTGAGATCTGGGAAGAAACGGGAGGGCTATTTTTAGCCGTTGCCCCTCACTAAGGCCTGATCAGTCACCTCTTGATTTCACCGACTCACAGGATTGTGAGACACTGAGCAGATATGGCTTTGCGGCCTGGCACCAATCCTACTCATTTACGCCTCCAGGACATCATTTGTCATCGGGCCTGCCAATACACATTGAGATGTAACCTACAGCGCCTCTGTCTGTCCAACCTGACCAGTCCAAGACTGATGGCTCCCTGAGGGCGAAGAATCTGCTTTCTGTCATTTGCCGTGTTCCATAGAATACTTCTGGGTATATTCCTGTTTAGGTGTGCATGAAACTAGACGGTCTTCTTTAAAACCTTACAAGTGAAACAAAAAAAATACCTCAGTCTTAAGACCAGGCTGTAAGTTTTTATTTCTTATCTGCACATTGATATCTTAAACAGTGTCTTGTGAGTCCGTCTGTGTTTGGAGATGGGGGCATTGTTTATTCTGGCCTCATGCTGCATCTGTGACTGCTGCTGAAAACACCACTTTTGTTCACAGAGAAACACGCTACTGTGAAATGTTTGTCTTTCAAGTCCCCTGGGAGTAGATATGTTTATAGTGGATATTTTGGAGGCTTAAACAGACTTGACCAAGAAAACAGCCCTAAAATTACGCAGACAGCTTCCTCACTTTGTGCAGATTGTCATGTAAACAGAGCAAGGAGTGCGGTTCATTCTGCAGTCAGGGACGAGTCTCGGGTTCAGGTGCCCTGATTTTACTGTAGGCTCCCGAGAGATCTATCGCGGAAATGATTTTTTGGGGAAAACGTTTCGTCAAAATATTTGACAGTGACCTTCCGATGAATTTTACAGAGGATTAACAGAGTAAACAAGCAAAGTGGCTTTTAGCGGGAAGGAAATGGACAGCGTGGCTGACATAGGGGAACATACCCCGATGAGAAAATCTCACTTGTGTCCCCACAAATCTTAATAAATGGCTTGGATTTGTCAGGAATGTTCTTTTGACTAGCTTCCATTAAAATGTCATCAGTGTTAGTTGTTGTGTTGACTTCTGGAATAATTTGGCTGCAGAGCATCTGATCTTTCCTTCATTATTCACAGAAAGAGGCCAACTGCTGGCTCAGGCAGAACAGTGCAAAGTGCTCCCGGGTGCAAACACGGGCACACGACGGCCAAAACGTCAGATGTGGAAGTAAATGGGCCCTCAATTATGTCTGATTTGATTTCCATCAGGCCACCTAAGAAGCAGTTTGTATTGTTTGTTGATCTAAACCCACACAGAGACCTCTACAAATTTGCAAGAAAAAAGATAATGAAACTTTCACTTTGATAGGCCTTAGCACACTGAAGCACCTTAGGTGGAACTTGTTAACACATTCACATGTGGTGTTTGGAGCCAATGCTCCTCCTCAGTTTTAGTTTGAGTACAGAGACACCAATTTTAAAAACATTTGCAAAGGTCACATGATTATACAGGTGAAAAACATAGAATAAATTGTGATATTGCGTGCAGTTATTTATCAAAAATGCATATACACATATAATATACGCAAAACACAAGAATATTGACGAGCTCCTTGCATCACAAAGAAATAACATCAGGCAGGTGGCTATCAAAGCAGGATGTCCATAAAACTATATATTTTCTAAAGGAACTGGAATTAACAGTATCCAGTCAAACTTAACTCATTACTGTGTTTTGTCTATGACACATTCTTACCAACGATGTCTCTGGCATCTTTTTGTAAAAAGTACAAACGGTTCTTTTTAAGATGTATGTTTACCATGTGCAGTAGGAATATACATGTATATTGCATCTGCAGTCTCAAGTTTACTAATAATACATAATCTAACACAATTAACTACATTTTATAAAATATAATTTCAAGAAATGACGCCCTGTTTGCAGACTAAATATGCTCAGCATTCCTTTTTTGTAATTATCTCCCTATTTTAGAGGCAGGGTCCGCCAGTCTGAAAGATCTCAGCTGCACCTGTAACCTCACCCAGCCCTACTGCAGGTAATCAGAGTGAGCTCTGTCATGTCAGCAGGAATGAGAAGACGTTGTATTGTACTCATAAGGTGAACTAAATGCAATCTTCTAATCAGCTTGAATTAAAAAAACAAGTAGTCAACAGGTAAAGATAATGGAAACATGTTTTTTAATGTAGCCCTAATTGTTCTAATCTAAAATAACTGTGTGTGCCAGATGTCACACTGATCAGGACTTTTAGCCTTTCATGGGCTGTAAATTCAACATCAGTGTCACATCTTGCCCGGGCCGCCGCTTAGACGAGAGCCCACACGTAAAGAAATGATGCTCCCCATTAGTTAAGTGCAATGGGTCTCCGCCAGGTTGCTGAGGTAATAGCCACCATCTGGAAAGGTGTATGTTAATTGACCGCAGCGCATAAAGATCCAAATTCTATGATCCCCGGAGAAGGATGATGAGGACACACATCAGCATCTCATCGCCTGCCTTTTAACGACTCTGGTAGTGTCACTTGTTCCACAAAGAGCGTCGAGGAGTGCATGGCTTTCCCATAACTCTGAGTCACCATGCCGCCCTTGCTGCCCTGTTGATGAGGTTGGGATTTTCAGTCCCATTAATGTCAGCCCTATTTCAAGCGCCAGACGACATTCTGGATTCACGATTGGAAATTTTAAAACGTTAGGTCCTCTTTAACCAGCTGGGTTTCACTCGGGGTGCTTATGTTGTCCTTAGGTTTTACTGTTTTGTCCGTCTGGCGCGCTGACATTTTGAAATGATACTCTTTGGACTCATGGCGGCTGTAACGATAGGGCAGAATGTCAGACATTGAAAGGCCATAACTGCGGGTTCAATAACCCTCAAACTTGGAGAGGTAATCAATCTGCTTACGGACAGGTGTGCGCCTTCCTAACTCCAATTAAACACACACTGAGCATTATTACCAACACTTAGTGACGACATCAGCAAATAAGTTTCCAAATGTGACAGTGTAATAGTCACTTAAGGGTCATTACTTGACAATGTCCATTAAAAAGAAGTACTGTGACGGACCACACCGGTGTGAGTGGGACGGGTTCTCATCATCTCCTAAAAATAGACCTTGTGGACACCTCGTCTGATATTCTTCATTCCTCACTTGTGGCCTGTCTTAGAGCCATTTCACAATAACAAACTGGAGCCCATCTAGTTTCAACAATGCGGGGGCGAAATGAGTGGGATGAAAAGCTATTTCCGTGTTATTCACAGACCTGTATCCAACAACAAGCTTTCAGCTCTGCTCGCCCATATTGATTGGTTTGGATGAGATGCTCTCTGAAGTCTGGGGACGCATTACGGAGAGCAGCGGTCCCAGAGCCACTCCGCGGATGAAAAGCAAATACTGTGAAACGTTAATTAGACAGCAGAAGGCTGCGAGAAGGAGAAACATGATCATCAGCTCATCAATTTCCGATGGATAGTGCATAATTAAATAAGTGAGACTCTCCGCTGAAACACTCATTTCGGATGAGTGATGAATTCTGTGGTTTGAATTTTTCCTGTCACTGCAGTTCCCTCATATGTGTGGGTGGGCCTCAATCCTTGATGAATGCATTATTAATATTCAAATATTACTGGACAGCTTCATTGCATAACCAACATACAGTAATGCCAAATGATTAGATATTAGACTCTCCACCAGCAACTGCTGATCTCCCATAGAAAAAGTCAAAAAAGAAAAAAAAAACTTTATTAAAATAATTCAGGTCTATTACATCATGGATGTTATTTGTTTGTGATAACATTTTATCACCTGCATATTTCTTCTGCGGTGTGGGAAGACCGCTCTATCACTAAAACAAATTCTTACGGTAAAAGCACAAGCATCCAGGCGATTATAAAAGTAAACAAGCCAATGAGTTATCCACATTATCTAAATCATTTAACCTGAATTTCAAACCAAACTGCATGCCAAAAATATAAATAATAATCCCACGCTGCTCCTTAAAATTGTTTGTTATAATCGCTGTCGGGGACAGTAGATCACCAGGAAGTCAGTCTGTATATTGTAACGGATGTTTACAGCAGATATGTTGGGGTCATTTACCGGAATCGCCTAGACCCCACCCCTCGTCAGGCCCGTGAGCTGGGGTTTCTAAGTGTGCTGAGGCAGTGTGCATGGGGCTTTGGTAGAGAGAGATACTCTGTGTACAGAGTTTAGACAGTGGTTTCTTTTAAAGAGAGCCAAAGTGTGAATAATGGATAAGACATTTTGTCCATCTGCTCTAATGACCTGCAAATATTAACAGTTCTGGCTAGCCAGCCTGCTAGCTATAATATTAATAGTAACTTATCCAAGAGGCTTTTGTTTACTATGTGATTTCTTTTTCGGATGATGATAATTCAAGTAAAAACATGATAATGACAAAAACATCTACTGTGCAGTAGGCTAACTGTGAAGACATAGATGCCACAATATCAGTATGTATGCTAATGTTAGCAGCTCTGTCCTGCTCTGTTTCTTTTCAGTTATGACAGTCTACACTCGCGTAACTTTCAGCCATCTTGTATCCTAAGATAGCATTGTGTTAGCAAAACCTGTAGGCTAGTTTTCTCTTGTAATGTTAAGAGTAAAACACACTGATGCTATACTCCCCTGTAGTATAAGTATTTCCACTATATCATATCAATTAGATGGCTCTCGTTTTAAAAAAAGTCAACAGTAGGAAGCGTTTTCAGTCAGGTCATGAAGCTAATGTGGCTAACTTAGCCAGTTACATTAGCCGTCAGCTGATAAAATTCGCTGGAAACGGTTATCATGTTGGCTAACAGAAGTGATGGCCTGAGATTTGGAAATGAGAAACCTGCTTTTCCTATTCTTGTCCTACACTTTCAAAAGATTACCAAAACTTTATTTGGTTTATCTCCAGTTATCATTGTAAACAGGCTATGTACCGTGCTTAAAAGGAAAGCATACAACAGTAACTATTATCCATTTAACACCAAAGTTGGTATTTGCATTTTTTCTAAGCGTGGGTAAACCAACTAAAAACAGATGATTGACTGCTTTCCCATTGCCAGCAGGAAAACAGTCAAAAGCATCATGGAGGCCAGTGAAAATGTTACAGGAGTTATGTTTGTGTATCTTTTGGTCCAGTCTCTCTTTCGTACCCAACACTGGCTGAATGATGACTGAGCGCTGTTTGAACTGAAAGGGAATGAAAGCACTTCTGCGCCAACATCGGGAACTTCAATACGCTTCATATCTCAGCCCTGGAGAAGGGGCTAAGATTAGCATGTCCCTCCTTTGTCACCTTTCCATCACTGCCACCCATGTCTATTCAAGAGTAATTTGGCCAGGGGAAAGAATACCAATTGTACCCTCTCCCGCTGAAAACAAAATCTGGATGTTGTTGGGTGTAAGTGCGTTTTTTTGTTTTTTTTTGGTCCAGTGTCAGTGCTACTGTGGCCATATTCCAATGTCTTCTACATGTCTTCTGCATCCACTGCATTCACAACTATCTTTCGGTTACTCTAAGGTTGGTGTCTATTTAATCAACAGACCACTGTACATACACACACACCAGACATGGCTTGATCTGCCTGCCTGAAGAACTAATATTTGCCCTTCTGGCATCTTATTCTGGGAAAGTTTGAGACTGACAGATTTTGATGACTTGCCCGTCTGTGTGTCGTTCACTGCTTTCCTGTTTATCCAACTTACAAAACGTTGTTTTTTTTTGTTCCTGTGTCTAAGCAGCTACCAACAAGTATAGTTTAATTTCTACAGAAATACGGAGTGATTTATTCTGTGTATAATTCCTCCCTGAATAGTTGTTATGTTGTTACTTCAAACTGCAATCCCAGTGTCCTGTGAGTGTGCCGGCCAAGACGTGTTCTCTGAGAGGAACAGCGCTCAGTGTACGAGTGTTGAAGAAATATGACTGTGAATAAATTCCTCTCTCCTCACTCACAGGCTCCACGTCTTTTACTGCATATTGATTTTCACACATAAACTCTTTTACTTGGATTCTTTAAGCCGTCATGGCTAGCTACAGGAGGTGTTTGTTTGAAATGCGGCCAAACATGTGCGCCAAGGGCCCCATTACTAAGATGTTTCTGTGCCAAACGAAAGCACAGGTGTTGGAAAATAATATGGAGACCGGTACGCCACCGGGAATGGTAATAGTTCACGAAGAGTAACACGATCACAGCATTTAAGTTATTGTCCGAGGTTTCTGTATGGTTTTACTGCCATAATCCCTCTCTGGCTTGTGTCTGCCACTGTCACTGTAACCTTTTAGTCTCAAGTGGCAACACAATCTAATCACAGCAAATCGCTTTGGACACGCTACACGACCACGTATCTGATCAATAACAGTGCTGAGGTGAGTCACTCTGCAGTGCGCTGAGCTGCTTAGTCATCACGCTGGAATCGTTTTGCGACTGTGTGATTGTTTTCTTTCGTCGCCAAATTGCACGCCAAGTGTTATGAGAATGCCATCTATCATGATCATCATAAACAAGACCTTATCAGACAGTTGACATCACGTCTGTCTGATTATAAGTTGTTTGATCTAACTTCATTTTGAGGCAATTCCAGCTTCCAGATGTTTGTGTGTTTTGTCAGTGAGAGTAGTGAGTCACTCTCTCAGGGTTTCTGAACTCCACTTTCCCGCACTGCGGCTCCCTCCACACCCCCTCAAAGATTGCTGAGCCATTAGGGCCTCTATAGGAAATCATTTTTATGCTTGCCTAACGCCCCCGTTGACCTTCGAATAGGAAGGGAGATTATAAGCAGCGCTTCCTTAAACAAAAGGATGTTTAATTTTGATAGCAAGTGGAGTTTGGCGGCAACTTTGCCACGCCTCATGTTGGCAAGATGTCCAGAGATGTGAAGAAAATCAAACATCCTATCCTCAAACAGTAGACACTGAATTAAAATAAGCTTTTTTTAAACTTTCATGGCCAGTTCTGACCGAATATTTCCAGCATGTGCTGGGTTTTGCCTGCCTGCTATCCTGGCCTGACCTGCACTTTCTCCCCTCTGAGCGGAAGGGATGAACAGCAGCAAGATTGTGAAGAGTGCTGGGAATAACAAATTACGTAAACTAATGGCTCCGTAATGGATCCTTTCTACATCGCAACGAGGGACGTAGCGAATGCCATGGATGTGATTTTGAACAGGACGGTTCAATTTTAAACACAGAGGGAGCGAAAGAGTAAAAATAACACTCGCAGAACTGGTGCTGCTGCACATGTCAGAGTATATTTCTGGGGTTGTTTATATTTTTTGCAGCTGTAAAGAACCCTGCAAACATCCGTCACACCCACTGTCTGTTCTTACAACCGTTGTATAACATGGGGAAAAGTTGCTAAATGGTAAATCAAGTGAGTCATCACAGTTTTTATGGCCGACACCATTATGATCGGGCTGAAATACTGTCGCAAATAAGAAAAATGGCTTCACACAGAGATACACTGTCACAATTACTGTGCAGTTAGTCGCAGCTGTAAGATAACCTTGACCATCATCCAGGCTGTTTTTTCAGACCGATGAGATCTGAAAACAAATATGGTCCTTTAGCTGATAACAGGGCCGCAAGGCTCGAGCGACCCTGATAACGCATAGTTCAGTGATGACGATCCAATCAGGTCAATCTGGTTAAACTGGAAAATGAGGAAAATAAATAAATAAATAAATAATCTCAGTTTTGCTAAATATGACAGCGGAAATGTCCCGATACAAATTACTTGGGTGATGGTGCCACTTGTTGTCGTCGGAAAAGTTAAATTTAGCACACCTCGCATTCTCAACTTCCCACTGGTATTATTAAATGAATCTACACTAAAATGCCCGTCCATTTCCACGGTTGTTAACAAGGACAATAACCCAGGGTTGACAGGGGCCATGAACATGAAGGGAATTACTATTGTAGTATAATGTTGCATCAATCTTATGTGGCTGTTGTAGTCGTTTACCTGCATACCAGCTTCATATCTTGGTAGTGAGGTAGTGCAATCCAAAGGTTCAATATTAATACATTTTGAATAAACACCTCTGACCTGATCTCATGGGGAAGCAGATCTAAACAAAAGGGAAGTTAGCGTCGTAAAACATCTTGCTTTAGTCACGAGAAACACGTCCTTCAGTGAGAATGAAATTTTAAGTATCTGTCAAACATAATATGCTAGCTAACGTTAGCATCAAGTGTGACACTGTAGGTCTCTTGTGTGTCTGTGGCACCATCAGCTGCTCTGGGATGCCTCATAATCACCCGGAAATATCAAAAACGTTTGATATTATCATGTTGTCTGTGAGCATTCCCAGATAACCAGAGCTGGACAGCAAAGGTCACACAAATGTTGTACACATTGGGTTGTAAATGTAAACTGTAAATTTATTTGACTTCTGTAACTAAAAAATACGCTTAAACGCTCATTTTGTGTACCTTCACTCAGATGGGTTGACGCCCCCGGCAGTACTTGTCATTATCCTGTCATTCGTGATCTGGACCTCACCCAAAGTATTACAGGGCGATGAAGATGACCTCCAAAAAAGGCAAAACAGGAAATATGTGAGGCCAGGATCCAGTAATCGGCTTGTAACTTACTTCAAGAGTCTGGTTTTGTGAGATGCAGAAGCTGTTGTCCTCTGTTCTTGTCAGCTTTTATGTAGTGGAGGAGAAGAGGGGGCAGTCTTCGGTGAGGCTCCACAGCTGTGAGGATTAACACAGGGGCCGCAGCCTGACCACAAAAGGAAAAATACAGCAGGGGCTCACACAGTCACACAGTAAAAATCAAGAGAATGAGGGAGAAGATTATCATACACAATGCAATCAGGCCTCCGTAATGAGCACTGTAGCTGCATGTAGTCACTTTGGGACCAGAAACAACATGGTGTTTCCAATACACAGCCCATGCACTTTGACAATTGACTGCATGTAATGTGGGAGCAGTCATTTCACCAAAGCCCCGCTCCCATTGTCACTGCTGTTCCTCTCCTTTCCCTCTTGGCAAACTGGGTGACAATGGTGCCAGATTTTCCCACTTCCTATTCTTACTATTTTTCATACAGTGATTTCTAAGTATCTGTCAAACATAATAGAGGTCTAGACAAAACCCTCTCGTATAGCTGCAGCTTTTGCCACCAGAAACTTAATTTAGTTCATGTCAGCTCCACGAGTTGGTTGAAAGCACTGTCTCCGGCCGACAGTTCAGTGTTAAAGGCCGACTTTTTTTTTTTTTTTTAATTTGAAAACAATACTAGTAGAAGCCTACACTATATTGTACTAAAAGACTGACGCTAAAGCTACACGCTTCAAGCAACAGCGAATAAGTCAGCAGCCTGTCCTCGCCAGTCGTTAATCCATGTGAGAGAAGTGGAAAATGCAGCGTCATGCCAGTAAGTCCTGGATTGTAAGATCCGACTGTTATCTTGTGTTAAGTTTCTTGCAAACCGATTGCTTTCACCTTTTATATGACAAGATAAGAGACTAGTATGATGAGGCCTGACAAACGTGTTTGTCAAACACCGTCAGGTAGGCCAGTTGACTGGAGCTGCTGGGGTGCAAACTTCCTCAAACCCGAGCAAATAAAGAGCAGGACACAGGCAGCGTTAGCCTAATAGGGCTTTTTACATTTTTTTTAAGCCGTCATTAATAAACGTCCTCACTGTTGCTAAATCTGACACTGGAAAAGTCTCAATATAAATGACTTGTCTTGTGGTGCCACTTGAGGTAGCAGTAAAAGTTCAATTTAGCCCCCCCGCTCTTAAACATATATTTATTAAATGTTTGTCTGAAGCAACACTAGACTATATATTAGGCCTGTTAGCTGGACATGCCAACATTTTAACATTTTGCAGCTTATGTTTGAGCAAACAGGCTATCATTTTTTTTTTGTATCAACACTGTGTATTTTATCACATTTTTTTTCCCCTTTTCAACTGTGTGACCCCGCTGTGGTCCTTGGCCTGAGGCTGCGGAGCACATATTTCTCATCGAGCCCCACAGTGGCCAAAGAAAGAGATGCTGAGTGACAGCTCAGACCCTCCCTCGCTTTATCTCTGTTCATATCTGGGAGCGAGTCTCCCACTAGAAGTCCTGTTATTAAACCCAAGTTTATTGTACTGCGAGAAGCAAAAGAAAACAATGAGGAGAGCTGGTAACACAGGGACAGTATGGACCTTGGTGTGTGTCCGAAGTGGGTATTGTTCTCACATAATGAAGCTTGAGTTTTGCCCTGTTATCGGCTTCCCCTGGCTTCACAAACTGAGGTTATACCACTTGAGACCGCACTGCACACGTGCTTACTAACAGCAACTTCAGGGTTCACGAGCTCTTTCCTGAAGGTGTTCACTTAAAAACCCACAGCGTGCGTGTGCAGGATCAGTGTTTTTGTTCTATTCACAACGACAGTATGAAAAGGCCAGGTGACATCTGACGTCTGACACACAGCTCAGCATGTTGAACTTAGAACAGCTGGCAGCAACCGACTCTCCCTTCACTCAAAATTGTGACGGAACAAGACATTCTGCCTCGCGCTAAACAAATCCGTATTTCAGGCTCCTGGTTGGGTTTAATCCTGCACGCCGAAGCTCAGCTTTTGCCTTTGCTTACATTCTGATGTGTAAATACCGTGATGGATGGAAATCTCCCCTCTATAACCCCGAGTGCGAGGTATTCCCCTGGAGAAACTTTTTCGAGTCAAGTCATGTTTATGCTTCCAGTATGACTGTGATTAATTGGTTTGTTTGAATGTGTTATTTCTCCTCCCAGGTTACAGTCTGTCAGACTTCTCTCTGTCTGCTCTGAACAGAAGGGCGCACTTTCTTGGAAACAAGCCTGGTGTTCAAAATCGTCACCTAAAAAACTCATTTCTCTGAGCTCTTTTTTTCTTCGTGCTGTATGGGAAATTCTCCTTGTTGAGGTAGAGAGCTGCTAATTCGCCTAAGAATTTTTTTTTTTTTTCGAGAAGACCCGAAGCGCTCTCTCCAGTCCTCCAAATGCTTTCCGACTTAAATACAACAGATTACATACTTTCATCTGCAGTCATGATCATGCCTCTCCCAGGGCGGTGACCATTTGATGTTTTATCGGAATGCAAATGCCTTCCGTAAACTCCTCAGGTGAAGAGAATAGCCCCTCATATGACTTTCTGACCTTTCCTAACACTAACAAACCCCCGCACCTTAGGAGAAGGGGAATCCCTCCTCTCCTCTCACATTCTGATATGTTCTCTACGATACATCGATTACTGAATGAAAAACTATTTTATTCCCCACGTTCCTCCTTTTGACAGAAACGGTCAACACAACAGAAAACAGACAAATAGAAGAATACGACAACACACATTAAAACAAGTGAGTTAGTTCATCAGCATTGCAGCCCCGAGATCCGTAATCATTTTGTTCTGACTGGTGCTGTTTTTTTTTTTTGCTGCGTTCCTCGATCAGCTGTTGTGGCTGTTCTGATGTCGTCTTCTTTTGGGGTCACCTGCCACTTCCCTCCTCTGTGTCTTCTTGCACCCCTTGTCGATAGCAGTCCATTGCAATCATTCTGTGATGGATGGGGTGTCAGAGTATCAGTATAAATGACATCAGTTTGACTCGGGGTTGCAAGTGAATCAGTGGGGGGTGTGGTAGGAAAGACTTTGACTACGACGGTTGTGGTGATCAACCCAGCGACGAAACTGTAGCCACGATCCTCCACTAGAAGTCCTCATCACTTCCCCGCCGGTTAGGTTAGGTCTCCCTCTCAAAAGAGGCATGGTTGTGGAAAGGTTTGCACTACGATGCCTGACAGTATAAGACTTTAGAATGACATGAGACAAGGTTAGTAGAACATGTGTTAGTGCAGTACTCATGCTGTGATCAGGTGAGTGTTTTTTTTTTTTCCTGCGGGTTAAAGCAGTAGACAGCATGCAGAACATGAACAGTTAGATGACACATGATGCAGTCAGCTGTGGTCATTACTTCTTTGGTAGCAGCTGCTACAGCTCTAAGAAAATCTTCTCTGCGGTGGAAAATCGTTTTTATTAAAGACCTATTCGTCACTGTTTGCCATCACGGGGCTAAGTAAGACCTGCTGACAGAAACCATCACACTCAGAAAGAGATTACTAAAGAAAGAGGTTTTTTTTTTCAGTTTTGTCATCTTTAAATCATTTTTAGGGTTTGGGAGGCCTAAACAAGCAAACAAACAAAAAAATCCATTACACCAAGTGATTGATTTGATTCAGTAGATTTAAGGCAGTGGAGGCTGTCTCTGCCTCAAAGGTCGGAGTCAAAAGTCAGTCGTGGTCAAATGTTTTCACCCATGTGTGATGTCATACAAGGGCTGGGAGATCTCCATGGACAACAATCGTTTTTTTTTCTCATCTGCAGTTTTGGAACATCCACGATTGTTTGGATGTGGTCGGGACCCAATTATCCAATTCAGATCTCTTTTATACATGCAGCATGGTGAGAAGACCCTGTGGGTTGAAGAGATCTGGTTCATTACACTGAGTCTAAAATTCTTTTGAGAATTAGCAACCATCTACCTCAACGGGGAGAATTACCCTCAAGCTGTCTTGAATAGTGTTATTATCTCAGCATCTTTTCTGAAAAACCATTGGATTGATCACTAAATGGTGATGTTGATTTGACTCTATTCTGTGGTGATGTGGCAGGTTGAAGAAGTAAGCATTACCGCATCTAAAAGACATTAGGCAAATGACCTCATTCACACCCTGATGGCCTCTGCCAGTTGGTAATTGGGAGGATATGCTTATTTCCTGGTAAATGCTCAAATATCTGGAGGCCCCAACAATTTCTCCCTTGCCACTGAAAGCAGCTTGATGTGTTTTTTAGGTTGTGTTTGTCGCGGATCACTGAAAGTTCTGCCGAAAATCAATCACTGCACGTGATTTTCTTGCACGAGTCCTTTTTTACTAACATCTGGAAGCCTACATCATATCTGTCAGTTAAGCCAGCAAGTTTCTGACTGAAATATTTTAACAACTATTGGATGTATTGCCACTGTCTGTCATGTTTTTAAATTTCATGCAGACAGACATTTTTGTTTTTCCCTGATTTATCTGTACAACTGGCCTGTCACAACATCTGGTACACGCAGGATGCATATGGTCCTCAGGTGAGTATTATTCTAAGAAGGTATTAGCAAATGTGATCACACTAACACTCTCACTCTCATGTTAGCATACAGACTCAAAGCACCGCTGTGCCTGCGTGCAGCCCTTACAGCACTACTATCATGTTAACAGACCCTTTTTAGAAATCATTTAAGGATGAATTCATGTCAATAATTGCCCGCAGCAATCCAAGAGTCATATTCTTACACTCACTATGAACTTTTGATTTGCTAATGCACTCGAGGGACGAGACACGGTGTGAAGTGAGAGCAGAGGCTTTCAGGCTTAAAGTGCAAAACTGTGCCAGAGCCAAAAGGAAACAAATACAGATCTTATCAGGGGATGGAATGCAATTATCCTTCTTATTTGCCAATGAACACGTAGTGATGTACTGTACTGACTCTCTTGCGGAGTTGGCCCGACACACGCGATGCGGCGCTGCGAGGTCCAAAACCGTCATGAGTGACACGCCACGTCCCCGCAGCTGCAGACAACCTTGTTTTTAGCAGCATCCTCATATAGAACAACAAATACTCTGTCTGTGAGAATTTAAAGGCTGTTCTGGGTTATTCTTAATGTTGCCTCATAGGTCAGAGGCTGTCGTCTTGTCCTCTTCTCCTAATGTCCCCACTTAATCTTTTTTTCTGTGTGTATGTGATCTCGTTGGTCTACGTAAGTAAGCGCAGCTCTTGGCCCTCTGTAAATAACACTGGGCAAATCGGAAATCCTGGTAGTGTCCCAGATTGTTGAGTGGACCCCAGTGCTCAAGCACTCGAGCAGTCCCCAGAGCAGGGTCCATTATATTTGGAGGTCAAGAGGAAACTGCAGCAGGTGACCATTTGAATGCTCCAGAAACGGGAATGACCGCAAATCAACGGTTTGACATCTCGAGGAAAGTGAGGGGACAAAGAGAGATAGTATCTTTCAATGGCGTTATTGTTTTATTTCTATATCAACAGGGACTATGTGCCAAATCTGGACACAGAATGACCTCGCACTGCAGGGAATGGACGCTGTTTGTCATGTGAGTTTCCACACAAACCACACAAACCTTCATAATTCAGCCGACGTATTCCATTTAATAATGTGAGAAATGACTCCCATAGCGCTTATATCAGCTGTCCAGCATAAATATATGCATCCCTGATATAGGCACTATCTGATTTAAGACCACAGGCCTCTGTACGCATATTTGCAGTGCAGTGCATTATGAAATGTGGTTCAATAATTGTGGTTAGCTCCTGTAGCAGACTGAGGATTTATCTGATGGTAAGTCAACTCCTTCAATAAAACATTTCACTATATCTTTTACCGTCAGTGGTTAGTCTTGCAAGGTAAAGTTTGCTGATGGGAAACAATCTTTGGCGTGTTCAGACCACACACAGACTGAAAATATGGGTTTTGAACAACAGATTTTGGACAACTGGGACCCAAACTGGGATTTTACTCATTAAAGGGAAGAGACAAGTTTCTTCTTCTTAACTCGACACATTTTCTCCTTCTGCTCCTCTAACCAATGCAGTACCAAAACCAGAAAAAAAAAGAAAAAAGCTTGACCCCTCTAATGTACACTACCTGTCAAAAGTTTGGACACACCTTCTCATTTAATGTTTTTTCTTTATTTTCATGATTATTTACATTGTATATTCTCACTGAAGGCGTCAAAACTATGAATGAACACATATGGAATTATGTAGTAGACAAAAAAGTATAAAATAACTCTAAATGTTTCAAATTTTAGATTCCTCAAAGTAGCCACCCTTTGCTTTGTTGACAGCCCTGCAGACCCTTGGCCTTCTCTCAGTGAGCTTCATGATCTAGTCACCTGAAATGTTTTTCACTTCACAGGTGTGTCATAGTTCATTTGTGGAATTTCTTGCCTTCTTAATGGGGTTGAGACCATCAGTTGTGTTGTGCAGAAGTCAGGTTGGTACACAGCTGACAGCCCTATTTGACAACTGTTAGAAATCAGTTGCAAAAACCATCAAGTGCTACAACAAAAGTGGCTCACATGAGGACGCCTCAGGAAAGGAAGACCAAGAGTCACCTCTGCTGATCCCAAACACACCTCCAGGCTGTGTAAGGGCTATTTGACCAAGAAGGAGGGTGATGGAGTACAGCACCAGATGACCTGGCCTCCACAGTCACCTGACCTAAACCCAATGGAGATGGTTTGGGATGTGATGGACCGCAGAGTGAAGGCAAAAGGGCCAACAAGTGCTCAGCATCTCTGGGAACTCCTTAAAAACTGCTGGAAAAGCACTTCAGGTGACGACCTCATGAAGCTCAATGAGAGAATGCCAAGAGTGTGCAAAACAGTAATCAAAGCAAAGGGTGGCTATTTTGAAGAATCTAAAATATAAAACATGTTTTGAATTATTTCACACTTATACTACATAATTCCATATGTGTTCATTCATAGTTTCGATGCCTTCAGTGAGAATCTACAATGTAAATAGACATGAAAATAAAGAAAAACCATTAAATAAGAAGGTGTATCCAAACTTTTGACTGGGAGTGTGCATGCAAATCTTTGCATGTCCATATAACAGGTTAGGCAGCCGACATAAGTAACATAACCCAGCGTTCCTTCAAAGACCAAGAAGCCTTTCATGCATATTACACTGCGTGGGGAAAAACACCCCACAGATCACACGTTTATGTAAAAACCTTTTATAAAATCCTCAATTTATAGTGATTTGGAAGGAAAAGTCAGTCCGTTTCAATAAGCGCCGGCACCAGTCGTAGCATTGTATTTCCATCTTTCCCCCTTTAAACCTCAAAACGCTACAGCTGTTTAATCGCTGGCGTAAGTCTCTCTTTCACCTCGGTGTTCAGTATCTGGATCACTCTCATCTGATTTCCTTAGTCGACTCAAGAACATGCAAACGCGAATGTGAGCATCCAGCTGTGTAAGCGGGCTGCGTCGGGCTGATGTGCTGCAGCATCTGGTCCCAATCGAGGAGGAAGGCCACAGGCAGGAGAGAGAACTCTGGCTGGCACTTTGTGAATGAGGCCTTTATGAGAGGTTTGGACGGCACTCCGGCGACCAAAAGCAGCCAGTTCATACCGCTCTCTGACATCTAAATTAGCTTTTGGCCACGAACATGTCACGCTGCCGCACACACAAAATCATTTAGGTAGGTGAGTGAATGTGGGTAACAGAACAACATTCCGGTAAGTGCCGAGTGAAGAACCTTCCATTTGTTGCCTCACAGGGATCATCCCAGTGTAATGAATGTGGTCTCGCCAGTAAACATGCAGCATCGGCACAGGATGCAACTGTTTTGCTTTGAAATATAAGCAAAATTTCCCTCCAACACGCCAGCAATTAAGCCCACCGAATGATGTGCGGTTGTATGTTAAGTATCAGCCCTCTTGTTTTCTTTCCACCCCTCGCTGTTTCACAACAGACTGCAGGCTGAAGGTTAACACTTCCTACAGACTTCACGCAGTCTGATGATGCACACTATAATATTCATGTCAAAGTCAGTAACCTTCCTAATCATAACTGACACAAATCAAAACAAAATGTGTTACACTAACCTAATCAGGAAACAGTCATTCGAGAGTTTCAAGATTTCAAGTCAACGTAATGATTTACTGTAAAAGTTCTGTCTTGTCTCAAAATGTTGACTCATCGTGATTTGTATTTTCAGGGACAGACTGCGGCGCTATTGTCTCGAAATGATAAATGATCGGAACCTTCGAGGAAAGCTCTCTCTGTTTCTTCAGTGGCTGTCGTTACGGGCAAATCATGCACGTTTGATCAGCGTGTCTCCGTGCATTTGTTTTTAGGTGGCTCCGACGAAATTCTGCCGAAAGAGAGGTGCTGCCTCTGATTCCCTGTGTTTTTCCCTCGGCGTGAGAGCTGGAAAATACCTCACAGAGATAAGATACGCTGAACAAACAGTGAAAGAAAGGCCCTGTGTTGTGCTACGTGAGGTGTGACACACGCTGCAAATTTCACAGGTAATGGCAGGCAGCTAACACATGAGGTAATGCCGAGGAATTTATAGGCCAACTGTAAAGTAGATAATTACACAGAATTGACTTCATTAGCTTTATTTACGGTCCAGCGTGGACAAGGGAGCCTGCTTTGGAAAAATGAGCACTCCTGTGATGAGTTATTTTGTGTCTTAGCTCGCCCTGCAGAGGCAAATTGGAGGTCGACAGGGGACAACGCCGCCATTCCTGCGAGTTGAGTTGAAGCACAAATCATACAGAATTTACAAATCAATTATTTTACCACTGCCACTGTTGTTGCACGTCCTTTTCTTGCGTAACGTATTCCTGCGCCATGAACATCAACTTGGAAATGAAATTTCAAAAGCCGGCTTTCATGGCATTCTGAAATGAACAGAAAGCCAAGACAGTTCCAATCCAAAGCTGTGATATGTTTGGAAAATGGCTGGAAGGATTGTTGAGCATATGCGATTTTTGGAGACTCACCTGTAAACATGCAAAAACACTGGAACTTTCCGTTAAGAGACAGAAATAACACCGTCAGAGGCTTTAAACATAGCATGCATCTTCTTGTGTATCCAAGTTGTGATTTATGGTATGAACAGTATGCATGTGTTGTTATAAAAGCAGTACTTACATTTGTAAATCAGCCCATTAAGTGTAATGATGTGGGGGAAAGAGGAAGCAGTTCTCATGTTTTTGCAGTTTCCCAGCAGTTCTCATGTTTGGTCAAAACAAGCTATTTAGGAGTCGATAAGCAGAACAGGCACTGCGGCTCTGTGCAAAAGCTCCGCCATTTCACAAGGGGTGTCTGTGAGCGCCAGCCTGCCCCCGCTGGGTGAGGTTTACTGTACGGGACAAGTTAAGTGTGTTTCCATCACATGTGAAAGGCCGGATTGATCTCAAGGCCAAATTTTAACCAAGGGACCTTAGATCGCTGCAGAGGGCTCTGAACATTTTGTCCAGTTCAGTGAACATTTGTGAAGAGGTTATTTAAAGTTGTTTTTTTTTTTTTCAAAAAAATACTTTGGCTTTTATTGACAGAACAGCCGAAGACATGACAAGAGACAGGCTGAGAGAGAGAGAGGGGGAGTGACGTGCAGCAAAGGGCCCCAGAATGGGACTCCAGCCCGGGGCCGCTGCAGTGTACATGGCACGCCCACTCTACCCACTGAGCTTAACAGTGCCCTTACAGATTTTATAAGTGTGTAATTTTAACAGGGGCTCACTCCATTAGCCCACACAGTTTTACAGTAACACAAAGCCAAGTTGCTTAAATATGACAAGAATGTAGTTTTGCAACCAAAATGCCTCTTCTGAAACAAGATATCTGACCCATGATAATACTCGTTTCATTTTTGATTGGTTAAAACATTTAAAAATAGGTACGTTTTTGCTCTTATTGCTGTTATAAGTGAATATCTCTTTTAAAGACTATGAGACCGAACCATGCTAGCAGCTCTGTGATGCCACACAGTGATTACTCGAGCTCAGTGCTAACGTCATTATGCAGTATACCAAATTACTGTACAAGCAAAAAAAAAATATCTTGAAGGGGGAACATGGATGTCTACCTACTTGATGGAAATCATGAATTATGTTGAGATATTTCAACCAAAAACACAGTGAGTAAAATTATTGCTGTCTAAATAAGAATTTCCTAAAACCAATTCTTCTCCATGGTAGTGAAATGCTCTGCAATTGGTTTACTTTTGTTCTTAAATGTAGTGAGATATGTCAGGAAACACACCTTAAAATGACTGAGTCAGTTGTACATGCACACTGGAGTACAGCAGGCTGTTTCCTGAAAGAAGAGATTATAAGGACATGATTGTCACCACTGTGCGTACTTTAGACCCACATTAAGGGCTGAGCTCTTGGCGCGTTTCGGATTACCAGCAAATGAGACAAAACTTCAAGTCAGTAAAACTCCACCTCCGTTGATAAACGAGAGTGAAGGATAGTGATGTCAGGGTGTTCATTCCTCCAGAAGGTTTGGCTCTGCACCTGACTCTCTGCTCCAGAGTTGGAGGGTTAGGGCCTATCTACAGCAGGTCTACCCACACATCACTTGGCAAATGTCTTCTGCTTCTTTTTAATTCAGAGACACCCTACTGAAAGAAATGACATGCGTTTAATTTATTCTGAATATCTTTGTTGTCCATATAAACCTTGTAAAGACAATGATTATGGCCTTAACTCTAATGTATGTCTGGGTACCACAGAAGACATTCGGGTCTTACATAATGTAACAACTAGACCAATGAGTGCTGAATACTTAACTTTCCCCTGCAGGTCATTGGCAGCTGTCTCTGGTTTGGAGTCTTTGCTATAATGTTTACGTTATGTTGACAACACTTGGAGCTCTTCTCACCAGGAGCGCAGTGAGGGACTCAACTCCTCTGTGGAAAAACTGAGGGCGGAGAAGAAAAATTATAATTGCGCAGGACAGACAATTTGGACCTCACACTTGAGTGAAAGTCTCCCCATGATTTACTAAAGGTCTCTTTTAAAGCTGCTATGGTAAGTCTGATGGGAAATGTCAGCATAATTATGGGACCCGAAATGGAGATGTATAAGCTTTATATTACGTGTCGTTTTATAACTTGTTTTCCCATTTTTACATAACATGGCACTTTTTTAGTGATGAAATAAGACATTTCCAAACTGGAAAAAAGTGATATTGGTTTGGAAAAAGCTTTTGTGGCTTTAAATGACCTTTGTCCACTTCAAATGAAATCAAATGATTTTTTCAGGTGTTATTTTAAGCTACTATAGTTATTAGATCAAATCGCTTATAGCAACAAACCCACAAGCGATTATCGCCTGTCTCCATTTTAGCATCTTTCAGCTCATTGTTTCGGTTTTTACAGGCTGTAACTTCACTCATTTGGTTTACTATCAGGGACGTTACTGGTAAAAACAAACAAAAACGGTTGTTTTGGGCAAGAAAGCTCTGATAAATCAAGTGTCTGCCCAACACCAAATGGCAGACAGACACAGTTAGCGGTAGTTACTGTACAAAGTGGTGCATTTAGAAGCTAATGAGTTAGATACTTTCCTCAGGAGTAGGTGGAGACCAAACCAGGGCTACAAGGAGAGTTAATATTGGACTGACATTCATCAGAAGGTCGTAAGATGATTAAACAAATGCTAATGTCACCCTCTTTGTGCTAGACGTTTAAGATTGCCATACCAAATATAAGATGACAGTGTTAGCTTGTTGCACTGCCCTTTAGGTAGCCACAATCAACTGCATCTGTCATGAATTTGTTGGATTGTAAGGAATTAATTCACTCAAACCACATTTCAACTATGTTGTTAAGAATATAACACAACAAAAAAAGAATAAACATGATTCACAAATACAGCCATTTATTAAAAAAATCTAATTACAAGTCAACCAAACCAGTCATGATGTCATGTGAACTGATTCTTCTTCTTCTTCTTTTTTTTTTTTTAAATCCCCGACAATTAAAAGTTGTTTTTTCGCTGAAGCCGACCTCCTTTCATACCAGAGGAGACGCTGACATAAGTTACACCACTCCACGCCCACCATTCAGCGCAAATGTGAAGACAGTTATGGGCGAGGACAAGTAGACACATGATCAATGTCACATCCTGGAGCAGAATCCGAGGATGAGAGACCAGCAGTGAGGTTTAAAATATCTCTGACTCATCATATGTCTCTGTCTGTGTAAGAATGGGTAGAGAGGCTGTGAGAAAACCCAGTGTGTCTCTACTCTGACAGAAACAACGATCTGTAAGAGTGAGCACACGGATCAAAATAGTTGCACTGTAAATACGCTGTCAGTGAGCCTGTACTTTGAGAGGTCACTGGATAATTACACGTGATCATGGTAAAAACAGCTGGATGGGTTATCTTGATCTCTGTGCGTCAGAGCATGACAGAGTCGCTGCAGCAGACACATCCACCGGGCCTTCATGATGCACATGTCCTACAGGTTTGTTTTTATTACATAATCGCACGCGTCAAGTTGCCATCCACCACCATCCCTGCAGAAGACCCGTTCTGAGATTACAGACAGCTTGTGCAGTAAATGGAGTTATGTTTTACGGCACTCTGCAATGGTGACCTCTCTCTGTCTGCTGCTGACCTTTTCAGAGTGATGCAGGCTCTTCCACGCTTTTTCTTTTTTTTTTTTTTCCACATTCATATTCACTAATGGAGTTTTCATTTGATTTATACAGTAACCGCATGACAAGTGGCTCCCGCTCCTCTGCTGCAGTCATTTCACACTTCGGCGAGTCGACGAGGTGCCCGGCCGTTACGCTCCCTCGCTGAAAGACAGGAATGATAATGGTGAGCGGCTCCGCTGATCACTGCTCGTCCAAGCGGCGGGGATTATGCAGGCACGGCCATACATGGGAGCAGAACATTGGTCGCATGAATGGGCTTCATGTGACTGAATGTGCAACAGCAAACCAGATATGCCAATATTTATGTGGCTAGTGCGTCACCGCAACTATGGCAGCAAAGACGTGCTGCACCCTGAGGAGCACAGCAGTGAGGTCAGCTGAGGCACTTTCATCTTCTGGTGACCAAATCAATTGAACCAACCACCAAGTTTACAATGACTTCCGGGGAGAGAAACCCCTGCAATTCAATGGCCTTTTTACATGACGTCATTTCCAAGTGTATACATCTAGTTCTTCTTAAATGCATGTCTGACGCTTTCATGTCTCTTTAATAACAACCCCTTTACTGACCTCAATTTGGGGACCTTACTGAGCTTTTACATTGCATAATTCTTTACATATTCTGATTTCACTGAAACTACGTCAATGTGAAATAGTCGCCCACATCCAGTGTCTGCACGCTCACCTAATCTTTTTTTTTTTTTGGTTTCACCATTATTATTCAATTGTTATTATTCAACCTCCATGTTGCTGGTCGTGCATGTGTGTGTACGAGGCAAAGTATGTATGGTACGTGTATACGATCATGCAGGGTGAGTGTAACTGTGAGTTCCCATGTTCCTGGGACAAACGGAAGTGAGGAAGTTGCGGTTAACTGGTCTGTTGTTGACGGGGGTCTCCAGTGTCCCGTGTGTGTGCACCATCTCCCCGGGTCCCGGACTATCTCCAGCGTCAGAAGGGGTTTTCTCTCAAGGCCGCAGCCGCCTGCATGACCCGCAGCTTTTTGGTATCTCGTGTATTTCAGAGGAACCCTGAGATTATTTTCTTATCATGTACTTGTGGTTTTCATACGTGCAGGAGTACATTACAGTGAAATTAGAGCAAATCTGCGATTCTTTGGAGCAATAAAACACGGGTGATTTCAGGGTGAATCAAGGAAACCTTAGGGACTGCATGATGATTGTAAGGGGGTTAAGGAGTCATGGGTCAGAAAAAGGGAAGACTGTTTTTAGTTTTCTTTGGACTGAAGGCACAGTAACTGGAAGTACGAGTGGAGAGAGGGGGCTGGGCCTGTCCGGTTTAAAATTGTTCTACAACTCAGGCAAGTTCTTACAAAATTTATATTCATTTTTGAAATTTTAAATGCGTGATGTAGTAAAATTATTACAGCTCATGTTCCTCAAAGCGCTCGGAGCTCCAGTGTTCAGGTCACACAGTGGCAGTAAGTTATGGATTAGCAGATCTGTATCTATTAACATAATATCTGGAATTGTCAACATTTTGTTATTTTTGCGCAAATCTGTCAATTTCCACATTCAACCTAACAGTGAAATGTGTGTATCTGTGTTTTTTTGTTGGTTTTTTTTTGTATTGTTCCAAAGATATTGTGCTTTAAATTTAACTTAGATTAACTGTACCAATTCAGAAAAGTTGAGATATTGCTGGTTGGGTGAAAGTCAAAGGGGAGGGTTCAGTGAAAATGCTAAGAATGCTGGGGAGGTTTCTTGCTTTTTGTGGAAAAATAAGGCGCACAGCGCGCCAACATTTTTTGTGCTTGTAGGCACTCTTGTCATTCATTTTTGTTGAAGTTACCTTAAAACCTGTATAAAACATGGCTACAGTCTCCATGATGTGAATCAAAGTCTATCAGAGAAACGGATTAATTAATTTGACCCAAATAACTCTTAAATGACACAGAGGCTGGAGGACTTAGTTTTAGTGACCGACTGATATTTGCCGTCGATTAACCAAAAAAGGGCACAATACAACAAAAGAGATGTTTTTAAATGCTGATAAGCACTGGTTCCAGCGAAAATGGACCTTGGCCCACACACAGTTCTTCTGCAGACTTAGATCTTTTTTTCCCCCTCTGCCTTTGAAGAAACTGTTCCTCTTTTCTTTTTTTCCCCTCCCTACATCCACAGTCTGTGTTGGACCAGATGGACTCGCTCTCACTACGTGCGGTCAGATGAGGGGTGTGAAGGCAGGAGTGGGAGGATTATTGTGTTGTGTTGTGTTGGGTGTCTAGCCCTTCTTCCAGGAAAGTATCCTCATCCTAAACATGAAGCCAGCTCTTTCTCAGACACACAAGTATTACACAAGAGACTTTTGCGACAAGGGAAAATAACATATCATCACATTATCAAGACTAGCGCCGGCATGATCAAAATGTGCTTTCTCTGAGCTTGTGAACATTAGATTGTATATAAAACCCAACGAGCTTGAAATTATAATCATGCAGAAATGCCTGGACTAAAAACAGGGTAATTATGAGGTTTTCAACAAATAAATCCTGGAATTTTTGGTGGCTGTTGTTGTTGTTGTTGTTTTTTTTTTTTTTAACAGAAATGCAGAGAATGGTGTGGAAAGTGACTGCAACCAACCGTGTCTGAGCAGGCTTCTGCGTTCTTCTGCTGCTGTGAGGCCGAGGAAGCCCTGTCACAAAAAGAATGCTGTGTTTCGAGAAACGGTTTGACACTGTCGAGGGAAGAATGTGAAACCGAGGGCACGGGCCTTTCAGATGGACACACGACAAGTTTAGCAAAACACGATGACCCTCATGAACGCGGTGCTGGTGTGTCTGTAAAACTCTGGATGTCTTAACCCAGTGCAGGGCAGTACCATGCAGCCAGCAGATTCCTGTGTAATGAAGTGAGGCATTCAAAGTCCAACACACACACACACACACACACCCTGGACAAGCTGGTGCTCATTGGCTCTCAGGCAAGTTGGAAACATTGTGGAATTGATGTATGTTTGCTGTCCACTGCAGTGTGCAACGCAAAACCACTCGTTAGACTTATTTACAGCTGTTTTGGCATGTGGTCTCCCTTTTTTATGGTGTGTCCCTTTGGTGCAAATTAAAGTTCGCAAACGAGCATGCAAGAAAATAGCATCCATGTGGCGTTAAGATGCAGCGGCAGGGACTGAAAAAAATCTCAGAAAGACACGCTTTCCCTGCTGCGCCGAGAGGCCATCGAGTGGGCTGGCGATCGCCTTTTCCCTGATTGCTTCTGCAGACAGACAATGGGCACACACAGAGGTGGGAAAAGTGCTTCAAAGCTGACTGAATCCAATGTTTTATGGTTAGAAACCCATTTTACTTTGATTTAGATGACTTTGTTTGGCAGCGAACCTGACTCAAATATGATCAGATCAGATCAGTTTTTACCCTGAAATGAACCCCGCCTGTGGTCACGTAAAGCATTTTTTTCAGTGCTACTGTAAATACAAGGCGTTATTCACAAAGCCCCCAGAGGCACATCTGTTAGATACCAAAGAAAATACACAGTGTTTCACTCCTTTTTTAGCGTCATCTGGGTTACAATAAAATGTCCGTTGATTCCTTCCTCATGAACTTCTCCTCCTCCCATTCAGGAACACCGAGTCCTTCCGTTTAGCCAACTCAGGTGTTAAATCCCCGTCAGGCTGCGGGTTTTATGGCGCGGCTGATTGGCACTGATGCGTTTAACTCGGCTCATACGACTGCTTCTGCACCTGTCCCTTAATGGCATGCCGCCTGACGTCTGGCGGGCCCTGACATACCTGCAAGCACAGGCAGACATGCACAGGCACAGTCTGAGATATGTGCTTTTAAAACACGTTATTATAAAGTTTTCCTCTGTGAGGAGTGCGCGCTGAAACGTTCCAGTCCTCGCCTCACTGCGAAGAGGACATTTTTGGACAGGCAGCTGCAGTGTGCACATGAACCAAGGGCCGTTTTGTGTACGTTAGTGCACAATCTGACAGCAGAGTCCTCCTGCTGTTGTGACATAAGGTGTCAGTGGAGTAAAAACACCTCTGACTGGAGGAGGAAGCTCCAGCTCTTTTCATCATTTGGCACTGCAAGCCTTATGTAGTTTGCGTGTTCCTCCTCTATGGTTGTCATGATATAATACTGGGATTTTACCACACTGAGATGTTCTCCCCCTCCGTGAGATGCGGCCCCGGAGCATTAAAGCCCTAATTTCCCCCGCAGCAGTCTGGCTGGTCTTGTGGAGAGCTGGAAAGTCATTTGCAGTCACAGCTGCAGCTACAGACTGTGACAGAGATGTTTGTAGTGGCGGGGAGCACAGCTGGTTTGCATTGATGGGAGCTGACCACGGGGATGTTGAGGTTGTTCAGATGAGGCTCAGTGGAGCGGGGCCATTGTTTTAATATCTGCAGAATTAACAGAGAAAGGGACAAGCAGTAAAAGCAGATACGTAATGCAGGTTCAGCCGCGTAGAGCTTTTAATTTGAGGGGCCTGATCAGTGTAGTGTAGCCCACTTTTGTTTAAGCCGCTGCGATATGAAGTCATGCTTATTTTTAGGCGGAAAAACTACATCACCGCTCATAAAAGCAAGAGCTGAAGGCAGGCTCTGCCCTCAGATTTAAAATTCTGCAGGTTTATGTTGTCACAAGCTTCAATATTTAAATCCCGACAGCTCACAATAACTCTACAGCTGGATTCTAAATCAGCATATCCTTCTCTTTCTCTTTTGTCTGTCCACCCCAGGGAGTCACTGCTCTGAGGAGGTCAGTTTTCTCCAAATGAGACACCCAGCGGCGAAGCAGGCACAGTGCAGCTCCGCCGTATAAAAGCAGCCAGCAGCAGCCTCAGTAACAGAGGACATGCTTGTGCAATGTAACAAGGAGGCTGCTTGTTCTGAGAGAGGAGTTTCAACATAGCCGCAGAATGAGGAAATATTTCAGGTGAAGGAGAAGAAGAAGAAGAAGAAGCGCTCTCTCGTTGGCACAACACAGGAGGATATCAAGGGCAGAGTGGATTACTTTGTTTTAAGCAGCTGCAGTCATGAGTGAGCGTCCCAATCAGAGTGACCCTGACCATCTCTATGGATTTCGTATTTCAAAGGTAAGATTTCGTTCACGTAAATAGGTCAGTACAAAGGCAAATGGTGAGCCCTGAGGCTATCATTCTGACCTCATTTGTTTTTTTTCTTCCATTTGTTTTTCTTTAGCATTTTAAAGCGTTTCATTTTGTCCAAAACAATTTTATGGCAAAAACTGGGTTTTATCAAAGCAATTACTGGTCAGAGGATTTAGACTTAGGCGACTTTAATGATCCTTTTGGATCAATTTGGAAAACACTTTGCTGCCAATTACAAAAAGTGAGACCATCTTGAGCGAAATGCTCCTTTAAACTGAATATTGTCTGTTATCATCAGTATATGTTTTTATTATTATGCTTACAACAGTATTACTTATTAAACATTTTCAGAATAACAAACATATTGTGAGAAAATTGGAAATAAAATTGAATATCAAGAAAAAACAAGTATTGAGTATAAAAATCATGTTTGGTTAAAGAAAATCATCAGCCGACATCGATCCGCGCAAAGAATTCATAACTCTGTCACAGCGCCGGATCAGACTACACGCTCTCTCTCCGCTGACACTGATGATGGCTGACACCGACCTGCCGCTCCTCAAACGCTTCTGCACGTGTGTCTGACCCAACACAAAACAGAGTTGACCTTCAGTCTCACGGCGAAGGTGCCTTTGCAGGAATGTGTGCAGCGGCGTTCAGTGTCAGACGGAAACTGCCAGAACTTGTCGAGGCTTCGTGAGACACCTGAACCACAGAGAGGGCTGGGAGCGCTTTGTTTTTTTGTGGGTTAAAGTTGAGTTACTTTGTCCGGAGCAGCTTTAGTAGTGACATAACTCATTTGAAGATGTCACCGAGTGCAGTTGTGATATGATACTGAACACCTGCTTTTAAATCCTGATATCATTTTGAACTTGTATAAGTTTTAGAAAAGAATAAAACTTATAATATTATAAGGGTAGAGTAGTTACAATATTAGCACTGTAAAGATTATATTTGGGGTACACGATTTGAAAAGTATCAGTTGAGATATTGGAGTCTGCAGTCAAGGGCCTTTTCTTATTGCTGTTTCTCTTCAAACTAAAAGTAAAGATTCAAGCACCCTCGCCACGGCAACCATTCTCACACAGTCCCTCATCAGTCAGCACCCTGACCCAGTCTTTTTTGTCTCCCTTTCAGTATCTTCTCACCCAGAGGAACCACATCAGCCCCGGAGCCCAGCGGTGATGTTGGCGATGCAGCACCTCAACTCCTCGGGTATTATCGCCCACTTCCCCCTCTCTAACCGCACCACCATGGCGCAGGAGCCCGGGGTGGAGGCCGTAGCACGCAACGCCACCCGTCCACCGACCAGTCCCACAGCCGCCGGACTCACCATGACCCTGGGCATCCTGTTCAACGTGGTGGCCCTCTGCATTCTTGCCAAGGCTTACAACCGCTTCCGTCGGCGGTCGAAGGCCACCTTTCTGCTCTTTGCCAGCTCTCTGGTGGCGACTGACCTGGTCGGACATGTCATCCCCGGGGCCCTCGTGCTGAACAGATACACATCAGGCACAGGGTCCACAGCTGTTTCCTCCAGCGTGCGAGGTGATCCTGAGAATCCCGATGCCTCCTGTCTGTTTCTGGGGGGTTGCATGGTGTTCTTCGGCCTGTGCCCTCTGTTCCTGGGCTGTGCCATGGCTGCTGAGCGCTGCCTGGGCGTCACCAAGCCTCTGCTGCACGCTCGCCTGGTGACCACAGCACGGACAAAGATGGCACTGACCCTGATCTGGCTCCTTGCCTTGTGTGTGGCCCTTCTACCCTTCTTCAACCTCGGGGCCTACACTTACCAGTATCCATGGACGTGGTGCTTCATCAGAGTGGAGGGCACTAAAGTCACAGATCTGGTCTTTGTGATGCTGTTCTCTGGACTGGCTCTGGGCTCTCTGGCTCTGGCCTTTGTGTGCAACACCATGAGCGGGATCACGCTGGTGAGAGCGCGGCTAAAGAAACGGTCCTGCACCCAACGGCGCTCAGCCCGCTCTCATGACACTGAGATGGTGGTCCAGCTGGTGGGCATCATGGTCACCTCCTGCATCTGCTGGAGCCCTCTGCTGGTGAGTGTTGGGTAAATCATCTGGCATTTTTAAAAAAAAGGCATATTTCATTGATGTCACTGTTTTGATGTTTGAATTGTGTGTCATCTCTCAAGTCAGTGATGTGTGAAGAGACAGAAAATTAATTCAATATTTTTTAGATAGCACAAATAGCTTTGAATACTACTACAGGTTTTAGACTTGAGATGGATTGAGTTCCACCATCATTTAGAAGATGAGTAACAGTCTACAGCTGGACTGACAGAACTTTGGTAGATTTCAAGATGTTGCACATATAAGCAAATTGGCCACCAGACCTTTAAACATGGTATTTAATAGAGCTGGTTGTGTCACGCTTATAATTTTACCCAAATAGTTCAGACTGAGTGCTAAAACTAAGAAGGAAAGAGGCCGGACTTTGCATCACATCAGACGGTTGAACTCAGCAGGAAACAGGGATTTTGCAATGATTTAAATTGACTTGATTTTTAAAGTATTGTTACTTTATCAGAATATTATCTTATTTTCAGTGTGTACTTAGCAGTTGGCTTAGGAGCTGCCTCAGAAAAATGTATTTTTTCATTATGCAATATTAGGAAGGTGAAATTTTATAAGCTGGTTGACTGTTAAAACACCTTCCCAGGTCATCACATGCAGACTTTTTGTGTTGGTGCTGGGCCTGACCTGCCACAACCCAAAGTGTCTACTTGACCTTGGAAAAAGACTCAACAATCAACTATGTTTCCACTAGAGTAGCCTTAACAAAATCCTGCACATTCATCATGATGTTTTCTGTAGAGTTTCTTCAAGGGCAGAAAAGTCAATACTGAGCTCTTTGTTGGAGCTATATGATGTGTACATGGAGCAACAGTGTCACAAACACTGACCAATCACAGCAGAGCGTTCAGACAGAGGCTGAATAGAGATGCTGCAGCAATGGACAGAATGACAAAAATAATGTGTTTTTGAGCAACAGATTATGTTGGCATTTTATAGTAGACACCCAAAGTGCTTAGATATGCACATGATGTGGGACATTTATCGTCATCACACGTTACTTGTTAATATGAGTTTATTAGATAAAGCATGATCCTAAACTTGTTTATTTGTTTTCCTTAGGTCTTTGGGATGATGTCAGCCACACGGTCCTTCAATGGGACCCTAAGCAGTGACATAGACACTTACAGGGGTCTGATGGTAACGGGTGTCAGGATGGCAACCTGTAACCAGATCCTGGACCCATGGGTCTACATCCTGCTGCGACGCGCCATCCTCAGGAAGATCTACCGCATCACTAAAAGACAGGCCAGTTTCAGGGGAAGCATATTCCGCTCCGTTCGATGGGATGCCGGATCCTTTCAGAACTCAGAGAAAAACAGCGTCAATAAGATTTAAAGGGACGTACAGAGGAAGAAAAGGGACAAGTCTGCAATCACTTTCGATGGGATGCTCTGTCGTCCGCTGGCAGCATCACCAGGTAGCCCTGAAGTTGATCATCTGGATTATAATTCCATGTCAAAAGGACCAGAGTTTCCTCTCTCGGCTGATGGGAATGAAATTCACCCCGGTTTATGTGTATGAAGTGTTAAGTGTTGAGATCCAAAATGGTAAAAAAAAAAATTAATAATAATCTAGTAACATCATCTTGGTTTGGTGTGTGAACTCATCATAAACTGATAATAGTTTTTATTAGAATGCAACATGGCCCATATGCAGGAACTGTTTGCATGTCAGTCTGTCCTCTATGAGAGCAGTTGTAAATACAAAAAAATGTGTTAACTTTTTTGTTGTTTTGTTTTTTTGTTGACGTTTTTTGTTGACGTGAACAAACATCTCAACTCAAAAGTTCCATCTGCGAAGGTTTATTTTTCTCTGACATAATGTAAAAGTCAATGACTTGTGTAAACGCTCACATAGGAGAGCAAAAGAAAAGGCTGTGCTTTTACCTCAGCTTAAAGATGTGAAAAACACATGAATGTGAATGTGAATGTGAATGCGTGTCTTTATTGTGTGTCTGTGAATGTATCTACAGTATCCCTGAGTGTCCTGGGACTGAAGTGAAGCTATATGTCTCAAAAGCTAATTGGATGTGATGTTGTTAAGATAAGAATGTGAGATTACATAATAAATGGTTATCTCTTCACGTTTCATCTCATTCTGGTCTATAAGTGAAGTCGTATTTCTATAACTTTGTCAAGATGAGATAATATTTTTTTTTTCAATATTCCTCTACACTCTGTGTGTCTTGTGACCACAAACACAGCTCTGCTCATATACCATGTTTGATTCAATCCAAAGAGTAGATTTTGAGGCAACATATAGAAATTATTTCACTAATATATCCTCTTCTTTATCTCGAGTCTCATTTAGCAAATTTGCATTAGCTTCTGGAATCTCCCCCAAACAAAGGATGTGGCACGCCATCATGCGACGACTTTATGTTCTGAAAGAGAATAAGAAGGAGTCTTGTGTCACTCTGAAGACAAGACAAACTACATGTGATGTACTCCAGCTCCCCTTCTGTGCTGCCAGTGATTCTCCATGCAAGCAAGTGGTCACTCCACTCTGGTTAAAATATTCAGTGGCATTATTCTTGGAGGTCAGACTGGAACATTCAGTCCATTCTATTTATATAGCCAGATATCACAAATCACAATTTGCCTTAAGGAGCTTTACAATATGTACAGCATACAAGACCCACAGACATTCGAATGAGGAAAAACTAAAAAAAAAAAACTAAAATAAAAAAAATAAAAAAAGATTAAAAAAAAAAAACCCTTAGTATAGGGTGGCCAAAAATAAGAAACCTCAGGAAGAGCAATAGAGGGAGAATCCCTCTCACAGGATGGATAGATAATGCAACAGATGTCTTTGCAGAATAGATGATAGATAGACGATAGAAAATCATAGTTTACAACGTTACAAACAAAATTGTAGCAGAGTGTTTATACTATACCGATCGTGCTTTAATCGATATGATCCACAGGGAGAGCCCCCAAAACGCAGTGAAATCAATCGGTCAGCTGTTAAGGGGAGACAATTCAATTAAAAGGCACCGGTACTAGCCACGCCTACAGGTCTGCACCCCCTGTTTCCGGATTGGCTACATCTGTAGTCATGTGCACCTTCTGTCCAATGAACATAATGGCTTTTCATATCGTGGGCGTTCCCATTTGCTCCCCTGCTGCCGAGACCTGGGGCTAACGTGCAGCGCCGTCCATTAGCAGTAACGACATCACGGTGAGTAAGAAAAATATATAAATTACGCCCAATAACATACAACGCATCACGAACGGGGGTGGCCGCTGAACACCGAGAGACTTGACGAAGCTCGCCAATGCATTATGGCTTATCGACGAGCGCTTGGGAAACACATTCATCCGGCTTTGTTCTGCTAAGCTAACTTGCCAAGTGCTAACTGTGGCTGAGCATTCAATGGGGTCTCGATCTTGTCTCCTCGACCATTTTGGTGTCTGATAAGCAACAGTCTGATATCCAAATACGAACACAGTTTTCCGCGAAGTGTGTCCACTTCTGTTTAGACATTCAGTTGATGAACATGATCGGTGAATGGTGGGTTTATGTGGGTGTTATTTTGGTAGCATGGCGCAGTGTTTAACGATGGGTGATGCATGTTTTTTTTGTTGTTGCGGGGGTTGTTAGCTCGCTGTTAGCCGCCGTCGTCAGCCTGGCTCTGCACTGAATTAAAATGGCGTCTGTTTTTTAAATTCCCCTGATGGAGTTGAAGGGCTTGAGCCCCTTTGCCGTGTGTCTGCTTTTTCATAACTCACCTTTTGCTCGTGCAATAATTTTAAGTCTTTGTGAAATCGCGGGCTTAACAGGTGTAACTGTCGTTTGCAAGTTTCTGACTGATGCCACACTTCAATAACCTGTTGACTGAATAATAAAAATGTTCCAGTGTTTATGCTCGTTATGGTTCACCTCATTTGCCTATCGCAGTTATAATGTTGTGGGCCATCTAAAGAAGTTAACTCTAAATTAGGCAGGCGCTGTGGGCGTGTCGCCACAAAATTAAGGAGATGTCCTGCCTGTCCGCTCAACCTAACTATTTCAGACTAATCACATCATTTAGTTGTAGTCGCAAAGCAGCAGGCACACTCCTGTCATCCAAGCCGTTGCCAAATGGTCAGTCAGTCATCTGTGAGGTAACGTGGGGTGACCTCTGCTCATAGGGACGATCATTTATCGCAGCACTACTGTCATCTGGCTGGGTGGATGATTACATTCCGAAATCCTGCTTTTGCGCGCTACTAATATGAATGTCTGCATCCTGAAGTAGCCAGTGTCCTTCTGGTGTCCATATATTACAATGAATCACATTTTTGCATGTGAAAGTAGGTTTGTGTGCAGTTCCTGAGGCATGTGTTTATGTGCCAGCAGTCCTGTTGCTGCAGCTGGTGACTGCTTTATTTCTCGAAGAGATGAACAAAGAGTCCTCAGTGACTAAGTGTGAAGCATTTTTTTTTTTTGCTCCGTTCAGTGTTTATGGCCAACCACAGACATTTATTGAAATCAAACGTTCCTCCCATAAATCTTTTGTGGATCGAGCTTAGTCAACAGTTGGCTTCATGGGGCCGTTTGAATTCTGTCTTACATTCGGTTGTGTAAAAATGTGCGCATGTTTTCTCACTTTACAGAGACGGACTGCAACATTGTCATCTGCTGCAGAGAAGCCCTTTTCTGAGTACTGCCATTCACCGGATAAAGGAGTCACCACGGCCTCCAGAATAATAATGGTAATGATTTAATTTCAGTCTGTAGTTTATTTGAAGTTCTGTATCTCTTTGTTGTTTTTATATCTGACAACAGGCAGGCAAGCCAGAGCACAGGACACACTGCCCTTTTTGTTAAGTGTCACTGTTAATGGGACAAATAAATGTGTCACATCTAATTTAAGTCACAGGACTGGTGCCAGTGTTTTGTTATTCCACTTTGCCTGGGGCTTTAAGAACACATGCTGTGGCTTCCACATCACAGCTCTCTTCTAAATTGGCCCTGGCTGCCCGTGCATACGCTCGGCTCGTGTAGTCACTGGTGTTAGAAGCCAGTCCTAGACATGAGGCCTTGTTCAGTTTTTAAGTAAAGACAAGAGAGCGACAGAGAAAGTAGGTCCTTTTTAATTCTCGCTTGTTCCAGGTTTACTAAGAGCCTGACCCATAAAGCAGGATTAATGAAGTTCGTTGGATAACTGCTCTGAATCAAACCTGGAACCGCTTCAAGTCTGAAACAAGTTGAGAAGGCCAAAGAGCTCCTCTGGGTTTAAATTGGTCCAGTAATCCTGCATTGTGAGACAGGCCTCTGGTTAAATAGCAATGATCTGTTATCAAAAGTAGCTATCAGTGTTTGATGTGCACCATAACTGAGTTGATAACAGTCCTGGATTCTGTTCACTCAGACCACGGTGTCACATTTAAGGGTATGTTTTTGGTTGTACTCTGTTCTTTTTTTGTATTTATTCCTTGTAAATGATCTTCCATATTCTGCCCCACCAGCCTCCCCCAATGCGCCATCGCTCCATGCGGGTCTTCATGAATGATGACCGCCATGTCATGGCCAAACACTCAGTCATCTACCCTACTCAGGAGGAACTTGAAAGTGTTCAAAACATGGTATCCCACACAGAGCGGGCCCTCAAGGCTGTCTCTGACTGGCTGGATAAACAGGAGAAGGGAACCTCGAAGTCTGATTCTGATGGTACAGACACTGATAAGGAAAGGTGAGGGGATGTCAGTGATTTCTTCCAGTTAAATGACAAGAAATGGGTTGTAACATCTTCTTTTATTAACACCTTTTGAAACTTTTTCTCTGTCTGGTGCTTCTCCCCTGTATCTGTCTCGTTGATAGTGAGCACAAAGATCAGGCCACCCGCTCTCTGCGTGGTGTAATGAGGGTGGGTCTGGTTGCCAAGGGCCTGCTACTGAAGGGGGACCTGGACTTGGAGCTGGTGCTCCTCTGTAAAGAAAAACCTACCATCAGTCTGCTGAAGAAAGTGTCAGAAAACCTTGTTACACAGCTCAAGGTAAGAACACTGAGGAACACACACACTAAATCTTCAACGCACAGTTTGTTAAACAAATCAGTAGTGAATTCATATTTGACATGTCTTAACCACTCTGCTCTTCCTCAGGCTACAGAAGACAAATATGTTGTCACCCAGCACATCCGCGAGGCCAGTATTGTTATCAAGAACACCAAGGAGCCTCCTCTCACCCTCACCATTCACCTGACATCCCCTCTGGTCCGTGAGGAGATAGAGAGGGCTGCTACTGGAGGTAAGCTCCTACATGAGGGCCTCAAGTGTTTTTTTTAGTGGCACCCCTCCTCCAGCAGGGAGGCCACCAGGCTAGACAGATATTGTTTATTGGGCCTTCAATGGAGCTAGGGGACAAGAATGCACTGTCACATAATTAAACTACGCTATGCTTATAGCTCTTTAGTCTCTCTCGTAGTTCCATGTAATGTAACTGTACATTTTTGATGGCCCAATATACAGTATAGGGCAGGTAGTTTACTGACTGCTGAAGACATGGCTTTCTCTCCCCCCCCTTAATGATCAAGGTCACCAACGACATGAAGGCTCACTGAGAATTTAACCAAATACAAAAAGAGAGACCACTTTGTTTGCATGTGTTTTATCATTGATGATGAACGGTTTGCATTGCAGCAAAAATGAGTAGCAAAACATGTGGTGAAACTGTCCTTGGTTGTTAGACCCAACAGATGGCCATTGACTGTCTCTGATGGTCCTTAGCAGGGAAGGCTCGGGCTCACAGATAATGACAAGGGACACTGCATGAATGTCCAACTAGGCCAAAAAACGAGGGGATTAGCCCTAGTTGTCAGGTAGCAATAGACTATGGCATCATGAAAAAGTACATCATCATTAAGTGTAATTGTAACTTTACAAGAACACAGATGTCCACAAGTTGACATTCTTTGAGAGCACTCAACAGTTGTGAGGCTCTCAGTTTAACAGGTGTTGAACCTTGACCTTATCTGTAGCCCTGTGCTAACAGTGATGCCCAGTTTGGGTCTTTGTATTTTAAGCCATCAGTTTTGCTGCAGTGTGGACTTGTTTTGATACCCACTTTTTGTGCATCTGATAACTTCTGCCTGTGGTTCCAATTCTGATTCTCTCTGTCAAGCCTTCTAGTTTGTCAATTTTTAGGGACGCTGGACCTTTGACCAACTGGCCGCTCTCTGTCTCGGAAGGGGCAAAGTGCAGTGTACCCAGTATCGGGGCTAAGGGGAGGGGCTCTACCTCCTGTTTGACGCCACAAAAACAATGCAGACCATTTCTGAGCACTGAAGCACCGATTTAATTTGAAGCAACAATGTCGAGGCAACCTCCCATTTGATACAACCAGTTATCTGTTAATAAATGCACATTTTTATGTCATGATTTGTTGTTATTACTAAGTCAAGTTAAAACCCACATCCCAATACCGTTGTTCCGGTGGGTTTCAAGTTTAATCATGTGTGCCGGGCCGTGCAAAACCATATTAACTGGGAGGTTGAGAACTGTTAGTGGTTCTGCAGTGGAGGGGTCCCCCTCCCCTTCCCCCTCCTGCCTGTGGTTTGGGAAGGCTGCCTGTGTTCCCCCTGGCCGGCTGACAGAACTCCCCTTGGTCAAACTGTACCTTGTCTTCTTATTCCACCTGCCAATAGACTCGCTTTCAGTCAACGATCCCCCGGATGTTCTGGACAGGCAGAAATGCCTAACTGCCTTGGCGTCTCTCCGCCACGCTAAGTGGTTCCAGGTTTGGATCTTGTCTTTTTGTCTCTAAAACAGAAGTAGTTTTGAGTTTGGTTTTACGCTCTGTTCTTTTGTCTTTTATTTGGGCGTTCCATGTTTTTTTTCTTTTCTTTATTTACTCTTTTGAAGTGTACTTCCTGTAGTAATACTTGATGATCTGGATGTCCGTTTCTTAGGAAACCTTTGTCATTACACTGTTGTAGAGTTGCTTTGCTCACTTAACAGGTTCCACTGCAGTGCCATATTTGAAAAAGAAGGTCAATGCTGCTTTTTAGTTCATTAGTCTCCCTCACAGCTGCTTAACTCAATCAGCAGATCAAAAAGCTGGGACTAACAAACCATGTATTCAGGTGCAATATTTCTATAATGTTGTTGTTGGTGTGAGTTGTTGTTGTTTTCACATTTGTGCTATCTATAGAGCACTTTCTGCTGCCCCATTCTGTAGTTTTGAAGATAAACTGTTTTTGTAGTGAACAATGCTAAAAATAATTCATTATAGTGTTGTGGCCTGTGTCATGTTTGGCTTTCACTCTATAACAATCAGTGCTCCATCTCTGCAGCTTTTGTAGAGTATGTGGCCCCAACTTTTCCTTGCTCTCTGGCTGTTTCTGTTTGTGCCACAAATCAGCAGGAATATTGCACCTTGAGTAGTTACCTTTTTTTTTATTCTCACTGACTTACTCACAGATCACTGACCATTACTCTGTTCAATGACAGCGCACGTCCCCTTGTAAATAGTTCACTGGGTTCTCACATAAGCGCTGGTATAAAGTTGGAGATGGCTTAATTCACACGTTTCTTCCTGAACTTAATTCATGCGCATGTTTTTCCCCCCAAAAAAGAAATGTTTTTTGTCTGATAACTTCACCATCAATCATGTTGGCTATTTACTTACAGCCATGAATGTGAACGATCATACATATGCTCTTCCAACAAAGTGAATATTATTCTGTCATCTGATAATTCCATAATGACAAAGCTTAGCTGTTTTAGTCTGTGTGGCTTCATTTTTATTTTCTTTCATTTATTTGGATGTTCATGTTGTTTTGTGCTTCACATTGTCTTCCTCTTTGACTAAGGTTGCTTGTCCTCCTCGTGCCCCCCCCCTCCCCCATCCCTGCTTGTGTCCCCAGGCCAGGGCCAACGGGCTGCGCTCCTGTGTCATCGTAATCCGGATCCTAAGGGACCTGTGTGCCCGCGTCCCCACATGGGCCCCGCTTCGTGGCTGGGTGAGTTAGAGCCTCAGCTAAACGGCTGTGATATAGGTCTTTCTGGTTTCATCGCAGTTAAGAACTGCTAAATACAGTGAAAGTATTTTTCCTAAGACAGTTTTTAGCTAATAGAAACTGCGAAGCTCTCCTAACAGGTTTCCTTCAATGCGTTTTCTGCCTAGATACACAAAAAAAATCAAAGGCACCGCCATGATTGTTAATTTGCAGAGCTACTATCTAACGCAGTGACCTGAAATCTCTTTGTGTTAGTGGCTAAGCTTAAAAATAGCATCCTCAAACGAGTCTCCCTCCCTCTTCTGCTTCACAGCCACTGGAGCTGATCTGTGAGAAAGCCATTGGCACAGGGAACCGGCCCATGGGGGCAGGAGAAGCTCTACGGAGAGTTTTGGAGTGTCTAGCTTCAGGAATCCTCATGTCAGGTATGTATGTAGGGAAGGAGGACATTTGTTGCTTGAGTTTTATGCAATGTTTTTTCATTGTACATGTTAGGCTTGTTTTCTGTTTTCTAAATGAATCTAAAACTATAATATCTATTTTAGATGGTGCTGGAATCTCTGATCCATGTGAAAAAGAGGCCACAGATGCTATTGGTCACTTGGATCACCAGCAGAGAGAAGACATCACAGCGAGTGCACAAGTGAGTACAATAAAATCATCTGTTGGTGCGTGTATTCACAATTTAGTAAATATAATACCAATACCCTGTTTCTTGTATGCTCAGCATGCCTTAAGGCTGTCAGCTTTTGGACAGCTTCACAAAGTGCTTGGGATGGATCCCCTCCCCTCTAAGATGCCCAAAAAACCTCGTAGTGAGACACCTATTGATTACACAGGTAAGCTCGCACCTATGAGATTCAAGCAATCAGCAATCATAACAGTTGAGTCTGGCTATTTCTCTTTAGGTTTTCCTTTTTATAATGCAGCAAGGTGTCTTGTATTTTCATGTGAAAAATCTTGTGTTTATCTGTGATGCAGTGCAAATCCCACCTAGTACAGCATACGCCCCACCAATGAAAAGGCCCATTGAGGAAGAGGAGGGAATGGATGACAAGAGCCCAAATAAAAAGAAGAAAAAACTTCAGAAGAAATGTAAGTGTTCTTTGAACTAGTGAATTTACACACATTCAAATTTGCACAATCGTTATAAATTGAATACTTTTTTAGTTTTGAACGCTAGACAATTTGAAAACATCACCTCTACTTCTTTGACAGTATATTGGATAATGACTGATGGAAAGCAAAACGTCTGTAGAATAATTGATAGTTGGGGAAGTGCAAAGTGTTAAGTCTGTTTCTTACTGTTTGTCTTACCAGCTCCAGAGGAGAAGGCTGAGCCTCCCCAGGCGATGAATGCTCTTATGAGGCTCAATCAGCTGAAGCCAGGTCTCCAGTACAAACTGATATCTCAGACTGGCCCAGTTCATGTTCCGGTCTTCACTATGGCCGTTGAAGTGGATGGCACAACCTTTGAGGCTTCTGGCCCATCCAAACGCACTGCCAAGCTGCATGTAGCTGTCAAGGTGAGCACAGGGAATATTTTGATATGGCCCAACTTGTTTGTCCCTGTGATTGAGTTTAGGTTGGACATGTCCGTGTGCTGCTTAAACAACAATGAATCTGTGGAAAACTGCAGGTACTTCAAGACATGGGCCTGCCCACAGGAGTGGAACTAAAGACTGTAAAATTAGAGGAAGCTGTAAAATCAGAGGAGGCGGTCGTAGCTGCCGCTGTTGAAGAACTGAAGCCAACAGTTGCAACCATTGAAACTACCACTGCTGCCACAGGAGCAGTCAATGCAGACACCAGTGATGCTGCAGAGGTACGAAGCTCTTCTTTGTCTCAGCAAGTGATGATTGTGTGGATAAAGGTGAGCAAAGTTTGCCCTAATTTTACTTATCGTCTCTTTACCTGTCAGACTGCTCGCCAACAGGGACCAATCCTAACCAAACATGGCAAGAACCCTGTGATGGAGCTGAACGAGAAGCGCCGCGGCCTGAAGTACGAGCTCATCTCTGAGACTGGAGGCAGCCACGACAAACGCTTTGTCATGGAGGTGGAGATCGATGGTCAGAAGTTTCAGGGGACGGGATCCAATAAGAAGGTGGCCAAGGCTTATGCTGCTCTGGCTGCTCTGGAGTGGCTCTTCCGTGAAGGAGCTGTGGCCGAGGCCACTAAAAAGAAAAAGGGACCACCAATGGTGAGCACCCAGTGAAACAGTGAATTTTTGAAGGTTTGATTTGTTTAAAGTCCTGGCGAAGGCCAAATTTAGTGCAAGATAAAACTCATCATGTTTAAAAGGTGTACTAGTTATTACACCTTATGTATTTTAGGTTATTTCACTAGAACCAATGTTTTTACTCTGTTAAAGACATACTCTGTTGAGATTACTTAAAAAGAGCAGATTATTTTAGGAGTAAAGAAAATATGATTGATTCACTGGTGTATAAGTAAAGTTTTCTGCTCAGTTTTGATGAAAAGAACAAATAACTTTCCTCTTCAGCACACTCCAGGCTTCGGCATGATGGGAACTGCTGGAGTCGGGGACGCAATTTCGCCCAGAGGCAGAGGGAGAGGAGGCCGAGGTCGTGGAAGGGGCAGGGGCTTCAATAATGGAGGGGGCTACGGCCAAGGAGGTAAAAACATGCTTCTCCTCAAGCAGACATTTTGTATTTGGTGGTAAGGTGTTATTAGGCATGGTAATTATTATCAGCATGGTGTCCAATCAGCATTTTAAATGTGTGTCTTCCTTTCAGGTGGCTTTGGAACATATGGTTACGGGAACAGTGCTAACTCTGGATACAGTGAGTATTCATTTCACCTACCATAGTTCCGGTGTGACTGTTTTTTTTTACTCTCTATCTGGGATGAAGGCGAGCTTTTCTTTGACCAAATGAGAAATCCAAACAGATGTCTCAGCATAGATATGTCCTGGAGCAGAAAAGTACATCTGTCCAGGACGGTAGAAAAACAGCTTTTACAGCCTGTTTTAACTCCATAACTAGGAAATCTTTCACTCCAGAACAAACGGCAAACAAGACCATATAATGATAATACATGTTGGGATGTTCCCAGTTCAACGATTTTACATTTCTCTGCTTTAAGCCACAGGATTCAATCTGTTTTTGACAAGTCCCCCTCGTAAGAGAACCCCTTTTCTTTTCTTCCCTCTGGCAGCCTGTTCTGAGGACTGACCTACCTGAGCGTGACAGGAGCAGAGAAATCTAAAAAAAAAAAAAAAACCCAACAACTTTAAATGCAATCTGACCAAATGAGTCATTCAACTGCCACGTTTATGGCAGGAAAAAAACAGATAAATCTAATTTTGATATTTTTTTCCCTTCTCTGCCCTGTCTCACTCTTTAGGTGACTTTGTCTCAGACTGCTATGGCTACCACGAGTTTGCGACATAGATCTTCCCAGTCTTAAAATCAAAAACAGTCCCGTAGAGAGGATAAAAGTGGACAAAATACTCAGTAGTGTTCCAGCAGCATCATGAACTCCTATCACCACCAAGTCCGCAACCCTGGGAATAAAGTGACAACAACCTCTCCACCCTGTCTTGCCAATCCACTTGTCATGTCCTGGTACCTCTGGGAGACGATCTGCCACTGCATGCATGTAGCCTCCATAAGTCACCCTGTTTTCTCTGAACTTGCTGTGGATGTACCTGAACACCCGGACCTCCCCAAACCACAGGGCTGATTTACTGTAGATGGCCTCCATGTGTCAGACTGGCTCAGAGGGCTTCTTTTCATATGGATCATGATTAAGGGAAAGCCTGTGGGAGCCTGGACAACATACATACTTTCGGATTATTGTCTGTAACAGCCTGGTCCCCTCTGACTCCATGATAAGATGACGATACAGAGAAATCTGTTTTCATCCATTTTTAATGCCTTTTTGTCACTTCCAATCGTGATGAAGCTGTTTTTAATTTGTGTTTTTGCCTTTTTTGAAAATGTCATATCAGCAACACTGTTAAGTCATAGCTACACTGAATGCATGATGGTCTTAACTTTTGTTTGGTATTGTCCATCTGTAACAGCGTTAGGCACTGATGAACTGAGGCTGTTGGCACTACGTTTGCACACACATTGTGTGAATTGGAGAATCTGATGTATGTTTGTGTAGGCAAGACTTATTGCTCTAGCTGTTTTTTTAAATGTTTTTTGTTTTTTTTAATAAATGTGACATCACACCATTCATTACTGTGTTTCTCCAGGGTCTGAATTAATTTCTGAGTACATGAAAAAACTGTATTCCACAGTGCCCGTATACAAGCAGTGGTTAGTGGTTAAGTTATGCCCATTTTAAGACTGTGCCATGCTGTTACTTCCCAGATTACTACAACAATGGTGGTACAAACGGAGGAGCTGGGGCGACAGGCAGCCCATCAGGTGGCCCACCAGCCAGCACAGCACCAGGATCAGCACAGGGCTCCTATGGCACATACTACCAGAATGAAGGAGCTTACACTGCCACATCTGCTGCCAAAACTCCCAAAAAGAAACCCCCCATGCACAAAGGAGGGAAGCCACCGTTTCCAGGTCCCCCAGGTGCAAACACTGGAACTGCAGGGGGGTACCAGTCCAGCAGCCCTTCAGGGCAAGGGCCCTATAACCAATATGGCCAGGGTTATGGGCAGGGAAAGAAGAGTTTCAACCAGAACCAGGGGGGCACGGGCGGATACTCATACAGCACTGCTTACCCGAGCCAGGTGACGGGGGGCGCAGGAGGTAGCCAAGACTACAGTTATGAAGGTGAGTTAAGGGGGTATAAAGGAAATGTGCTGTTCTGAAATTGGATACAGAATTAGAATTTGCATCACATGCACCAAGTACAGCAGTGTATTGCTGCTAGCTGGCAAAAGTAAAAAGACAGTTTTCTTGTTATGATTGGTTATACAAGATATTTTAAGACATTATTACCACATACTTGATTGTTCTATATTCACTTGTTATCACTGTTGCTCTGTTTTTTTGTATTTACAAAACACTTCTGTAAATGCACAAAATAAACATCTTGATCAAATATTTCTCAGTACAACATTCTGACATGTTTCATTTAAATTACACATTTTCACATTATTACATGGATACTTGGTATGTTATGTGGAACGAACAGCTTCCATTGTCTAAAGAGAAAGAGATTCAGTCAATGCCTGAAGAACTGTGACAAAGGCATGGAACTGATTACCGATCTTGTTTTTTGTTTTTTTTATCTTAAGTAATGTATAAGTTATATAAGTAAAATGGTAAGGGCCCGAGAATGGAACCCCGTTGAACCCCATATTTTAGCAAAAGTCAACACCAAAAGAATAATTTGTCATGCGTTCACCAGCTGGCCTTGAATGCAGCTGAATGTGAATCTAATGTTGCCCTTTAACTTTTTGCTAACAAGTCAACACATTGTTTCTGCTGCCCCCAGGTGGCCTGAAAAAGAAAACAAGCTGCAGTTTCAAGCTTCACACCTTTTGCCTGTTGTAAATTTGTTTGACTAATTGTCGCACTTTTCTTGTAGGTTTCAACAACCAGTCCAACTACAACTCACAGGGTGGAAGTGGCAACCAGGGCTTTGGCGCCAACCACTCTCAGTACCACAACCCAGTGGGCTACGGCAGGGGGGACAGCAGCATGAATTACCAGTACCGATAGACTGTGTTACTCCGTCTGTGAATCATTGGCACCAAGCTCCCTGCATCAGTGTCTCAAGCCAAAGAAAGTGATAGACGGCTTGGCTGTGCTCTCTGCCTTTTCCATGTTTGCTTCTTATGTGCTTTTGGGTTTCTATGTTGCACATGTGGGCACAAATTGAGATGTCTGGACTTTGTAAGTGTCAGAGCTGAGTATATGGCTGAATTTAGTGGTCTGTTCAGTGGTCTGGTCGGTGCTTAGACTTGTGTTTTTTAGGTTCTCATTTTATTTTATTATTTTTTTTAATCTCTGCTACCAGTCCTCTTCCTCATCACTAAATATGAAGGCTGATGTTACAAGTTACTCACTCATTAGCTCTGACTTGATTTCCTTTCTTATAAAGAGTGAGTTGTGTGGTGACAGCATTTCTTTCTCATGTGAAACTAGTAAATCTTGTAGTTGGAACTACAAAGGTTGTTTTTGTAACAATTCAATAGACCAGAATATCTTTTTCTTTTCTGCTTTGCTTGTAATTTTGGCTTATTTTGTAATAGTGTAATAGTTATTTTAATAAATGGTTTTTGAGATTACTGGAAAATGTTTACTTCCTCATGTCGTATCCACATTTCTGCTCACTGTAGCTTTTCGGATGGGTGGGATTTGTTCCTGTTAAGGTAGAACAAACTGTTTGTATGAATAAATTATTTTTTATTTGAAATGTTGGTCTTAATTACAGTTTTGCCTTTAAGTATAAAGTATTTCTACAAATTATATTTATTATCATTATAAGGTGGGCACTTGATGATGCTTTCACTATTTAATTACTTGGTTTGATTTATTAATTACTTGAGTATTAATGGCTCATCAGTCAGTTATTTCACAACCTGGCAACCGTAACGTTTGTATTTCTTAAAACTGTGTGTATGGCTTAAAACTGTTTAAAGTGCTTCTTAAAGTGTTGGTCATGTATTTTTTTTAACTATTCATAAAATCATCAGTGACAACATAGACCATTTATTAGAATGATTAATGAAACTACAGTCTGTGACTGAGGTACTGAGTCTTTATGATACTCTTGATCTTTAGGAAAGAAACTGCAAGAATGTAATTTTTCTTGGCTTTAGATGCTCTATAGCCTATATTTGTGATATTTGTGATATATATATATATATATATATATTTGTGATATATATATATATATATATATATATATATATATATATATATATATATATATATATATATATATATATATATATATATATATATAATCACACACACACGGACTGATTATATTATAACATCATACTGTATTATAAGTTATTGTGTATTATGTTATATTGCTATACTCTAGGCTATGTGCTACATACTGTCATACTGTATCGCAACATTCAATATGCATCTCATATTCTATACTTTCTCGTCATGTACCATAATGTATCATACCATGTTAATATGACATTTACATGAGTTTACTACATCAAAGATCAGAAAGGCAGTACAAAAACAAACTGAATATTACAATATTTACGGTACTCGCCTTCCTTTCATTTTCAACGCCCCGCTACTCAGGAACATTCGGTCTTTGGGAACTGGACGTCACATCCGGTCTTTTTTGGGCTTCGCAGGGCTCCAGCATGGCCGACACCGGTGTGGTGGAGACACTTCTACAGCGGATTGAGAAGGTGGACGATGGCGTGGACAGCCTGGAAGTGGCTAGCAGCCTCGGGGTGGACCACCAGGTCATAGTCGGAGCCGTGAAGAGTCTGCAGGCTCTCGGCGACGTGAGTAATCCTGACTGCGGAGCAGCGGAAGTTAGGCTGTCACCGTCAACACTGTCCGTTCACTGAGACTGATGCAATAAGGACGGCTCGGTTAAAGAGACGACACCTGTCAGTCAGAAGTGTTTGGAGAGCCGTGTTTAATCAGCCCACCATTGTGTGACATTGATGAGATTGAGCCAGTCAGGATGAATATTTACACTGATAAAGTCGCTTTAAAACGAGCTGACGGTCGTGTCTGTGCCCTGTTGTCCAGGTCATCTCAGCCGAGCTGCGCTCCTCCAAGCGGTGGGAGCTGACGGAGGAGGGCACGGAGATAGCCGAGCAGGGCAGCCATGAAGCCCGGGTCTTCAGCTCCATCCCGCTGGAGGGTCTGGCACAGAGTGAGCTCATGGTGAGTGCTGCAGGTGGACAGGTCAGGTCAGGCGGAGCTCAGTATAAGGGGAAAACTAGTGGAAACATTCATGTGGATTTGGGTTCAGGTGTAAACACAACGGGCCAGTACCTGCTGTTAAAATAGCGTCCTATATAACTTCTATCAAGAATGTCTTCATGAAGCATGAAGGTCCATTTGACTGGCACATTGATTAGATAATTACCTGTAAGGATATCCAACTGTTTGTTTATCCAAGCGATTAATCCCCTCTCTGTTTTGACTGTTTATGAAACAAACAAACCAACAATACTGACAAATAATCAGATTAATCCATTATAAAATAATTATCAGTTGAAGCTCTAAATTGATGTTCACATTGCCTCAGTTTAGTTTGCGATCTTCCAACACAGAAAGGCTTATGTGGTGGAAGGATGCCACCAAAATTATTCAAAATCTTTGCATTGACTGCAGCCTGTTAAAGCCTCACCTTTTTTTCTAATGCAAAACATGTTCACAAAATGAGAATAAGATTGAATCTTTTGTATTTTGCACTTGTTGGAAGTAATTTTCAGTTTCCCAATTAAAATTAGCAACCTTTTGGTTCTGGTTAGGTAGCCAGTGAATAGTATTCATCCACTCTGTCTTTTATATTTGTTCATGTACATGTGTTTGAAGAATATACTTAAAACCTGAAACTGTTGACCCTGTTGAAAAAGCTAAGGGTCGACCAGTTTGGCTATTTCAGGACAGATACCAGTTATGAAAAATCAAGAAGACTGGACACCAATATTTAGGACATATATACATTTGCAATAAAAATGTACAATTTACTCCAACACTATCCTTAAGTGCAATGCTGAGGTGCTTTATTTGAGTATTTACATTTTCTGCTACTATTCTAGCCTATTTTAATAGGCTATTAACATAGTGATCTAGTGTGATGTTACCAATCAGATATTGTTGTGGGTGAGCCAAAGTGGCACATTTTTAAATTAGATTTATTTCATCTGCAGTGTGAAAGAAAAGTAACTGAAACTGATGAGCTGACAAATACTGAGTACCAGCCTGGTAATCGGCCAGGGCTGACAATCAGTCAAACTGGAAAAAAAAAGTTTTATAGGTAGAAAACAAAACAAGTCTTTGCTAAACCACCTTTTTCCTGTTCGGAGAAAGCATCGTTATGACAGTAAACAACTGTCCATCCTATCCCACTCCCACAGTTCATCAGAAATTCTGAACGTTTTTGTGTGTTTCTTGAATTGTTGTCTATGATCTCTCTAACTTTTCTCACTCTCTTCTACAACACAAAGAATTGACCTCCAGTGTAACTTGGTACAAACTGTACATCGATATTAAACATTTGTTTGCAGTCAATCTGTTAAGTGTTACTTTCCTTAAGTAAACACAGAATGGAGTGCACATGCTGTTTCATTTGTGGTATATATATCATTGACAGTGTCATCTTCCTGTGTTTCTCCCTGTGCAGAAACTGTCCTTTGGGAAGATCGGCTTCAGCAAAGCCATGTCCAACAAGTGGATCAGAGTGGACAAGGCCCATGAGGGCGGCCCAAGGATATTCAGGACTGTATGTGACAAGTTTTACCTGTTATCATGGCTTTTGTTATCGGCAGTCCCCACTTTAAACAAGGGTGTGTGGTTATGTGTTGGTCCCCAGGTGGAGAAGATTGAAGACCAGGTCAGAGAGAAGCTGCTTCTGGTAAAGAAAGGAGACATGACTCAGCTGGAGGAGAAGGAAAAGAATGAGCTGAAGAAGAGGAAGCTGCTCTCTGAGGTGTAAGTCCACACACTGTAATACACAAGTGGTGATTGTGTCCCCTTTTCTGCCAGTAGGTGGCAGTAGGAGCTTTGTCGTGGCTCAGCGCTTACCTTGCGGTTCGGGTCATGAAGATGTTCTCTCCCTAACAACACAGTCATTGAATAGTGTGGTGGGAACACATTGTAATTGTTCTGATGCATCCTGTTGCCGGCATTTGTTATGTAACTCTTTAGGAGTTTGCCAAAAATATGGGATTGTGTCTTCTTTTTTCTGTGGTGCTGTGGCTGACCGACACGGTGCCAGACGGACTCCTTCCATTTTATAACACAGTCAAGCTGTTTTTATTGTTCCCATAGAGCAGGATGCAAAGTATGTTGTGTACTGTGTGGTTTTGCGAGGTATATCAAAGAGTTTTGCTCACATATGTACAACAACACAGGGGGTGGCAGGCTTGGAACAGTCTCTTGAGAATATTTCCTCCTGGAAGGAAAACACCTTTGGGAGATGTCTATGTTGGAGCTTAGTGCACAGCTGCAGATAGAGACGAATGGAAACGAACCTGTTTTAAGGTTCCCAACAGTCAGAACTTGCAATTTAAGAAGGAACTAGGGAATTGTTGCAGAAAAATGTCAAAGATCCTGTTACACAAGCAGTTCCTAAACTTATATCTGTGTCCCAACTCCTAATATCATATGTAAGATTTCAGACTTACACTTCTATAAAGAGGCCTCTGAGCTTCCAGATGTTCTTTGGATGAGACAGAGGACTCATCTGGATGATTTCGTGAGTGTGTCTGTACAGTTTGAGGCACTGAGGGGAAGCTATAGATTTTATTTTAATTGAGGGTGAAATGTTTGGTTGATTAGTTGCTTGGCTCATTTTTAGAAAATGAATCTGGAACTATTTGATAGTATATTGATTCTTTAAATCATGCAAAAAAGACATTCTCCGATTTAAGCTTCTCAAATGTGACAGCCCTTTGGCATGTATGACAACACATTGATTTTAGATTTGGTCGGAGTAATGAACCCAGGTGGAGATGTCATTTTGCACTTAAGGAAAAGCCGCTGGGCATTTTCACTGTTTTCTAACATTTTATAGACAAAATGATAAACTAGTTAATCAAGAAAAGAATTAATCAACAGTCTATAAAAGTACACTTCATCATCACAAAACAACACTTTTAATATAGAGTAGATCAGTCACTTTATTCCTAATATGTTTTTACTTGTGAAATATTAATCTCAAATTATGATACTATCTTTGAATAATCTCAAAGTATCTTAATGTCAGTTTAGTTCTATTTGAATATCATAAAGGGACAGTTACACATTAATGTGTTGAAGTGTACATTTTTTTTAAGAATACAACTTGCAGATGAAGCAACTGATACATAAAATGTCATGGGTACAGTCAGCAAGTCATTATAAAGATGTAAACATGATGAGGAACCTTTAACGTCAGAATGCACGTGGATGAGAACATTTTAGATTTTGGTTTTGACACACACGAATGTTCTGGATTGATACCAAGGGGCAGATTCTTCCAAAATCCTCTTACTCAGAAATCTCTCATACTCTGGTCGGCAGGCCACAGATGTACAGAGCTGATGTAACTAAGCATCTTTTTCCTGAGGGAAGATATTACTGACATGACTGCAGTGAGGTTTACTAAGTAACCAAACCCGTCTTCACATGTTTTTGATTTTTTCTTTTCTAAATCCTTTTCATAGATGCACTTTAAACACCCAGACACACACACACAACCTCCTATATTCACATTTACATGAGACATTATGGAGAAACTGTTGAGAGCAGATTCGTCATTGGAGTTCACATAAAGCTATTAGAAACACTATTATGCATTTCAGTATAGCACCACCAAACAGCTGCTTGGACAACAACAGTTGTCACATAAAAGTCTGACATATTCATAATGAGGATCACTCATAATGTCTTAATTCTTTCGTGGTCAGGACGGTGAAGTCGTACTGGATCTCTAAGGGCAACTCCTTCAGCACGACCGTCACGAAGCAGGAGACGGAGCTCACCCCTGAGATGATTGCCAAGTGAGTAGAGTTGGTACTTATTAAGTCTGGAATGTGCTTTAATGTCTTCTGAAAGGTATAATTTAAAGGATTTGTTGGTTTTCTGTCTGTGAACAAACACACCAGACAAAAAGAGAAAGAGAGGCGTTGGCTGATGGAGCCAGGGAAGAGAGTGATGTAAGCCGAAGCAAAGCAGTGAACCAGCAAAATAAAGTGTTGTGATTGTTTCAAGGTGGATGCAGCTAAGAAACGATTCAAACATGGCAAAATACAAAAAAAAAGTGGGAATACATGCAAAGGGCAGGGTCCCTGCAGATCCAGACACCTACACACACTCTAGCGGGTCATAAGTGATGATTGAGAGGGATTACTTTGTATGAGTCTATGCACTGTCATCTTTGTGGAAAATCCCACACATTACACCTTCACTACATCTATAGAATGTGTCCTGTCTGTCCTCCTCTATCTGTCAGTGATGGGGTGCAGGACCTCAGACAGTGGACACAGAGAAACCGCTGCCCATAAAAGGGGACGAGTCCAAAGATGAGGACTCTGTCCTAAAGGCAGGGCAGGACAAAAAAGTGACTGAACAACGTAACAGAAGCGAATGATTCATTCAGGCCCACATTTGGCCATAAGGTGGAGATGTGCAATATATCTGCATGTCCTGGAAAATGTTTAATATTACTAGGTAACAAAGTTATCTGAGATATTAAACATTTTCATTCTTTTTTCGGTGTTGCTTTTCTGATGAGAAGTCATGCAAACTAACAGTTGCTTCTAGTGTCTTTTCATTAACGAATCTGTCCTTAATGTTCATTTGAAGTCAACATTCAAAGCTAAACAAATGTATGTTAATGAACATTTTACCTGTATAATGTATTCTTTATGTGAGGTACTTTAAGATAAAGACTAAGTGAATAAATAATGTACACAGTCATAAAACAGTTCATACTGTTTTGTTGTTGAGCATGAGTTACAATGTCAGAATGTAAAAAAAAACAAAAAACTTGTGCATGAAATTATATCACAGAGGGGATTTGGCTAAAAGCAGCATCCAGATGTTCTCTGCCCAAAATTTAAACTGAGGCTGCTTTGACTTTTTGTGTTCACCATAGATTTGATGCTCTGTCATCTCAGCTGCAGATTAATCAAATAAATTGGGGGGAAATATTATGTCACCGGATTATGATACATAGTGACTGTAAAGAAGCAAGCAACACTGTAGTTTATCAACACAGCAGAAGTGAAAGCAGCAGTCAGTCGTCTCCTTCTTCTTCTCTTAACTGCTCTACGTTATTCTTGCCTGTGTTTCAGTGGCAGCTGGAAAGAGAAGAAATTTAAGCCCTACAACTTTGAGGCCCTGGGCGTGGCCCCTGACTGTGGCCACCTGCACCCGCTGATGAAGGTGCGCACACAGTTCAGGCAGATCTTCCTGGAGATGGGGTGAGTGTCTGTAAACATCACAGTGAAATAAGCCATCTTACAAACACATGCATAAATAACACATAAAATAAACTCTCTGCTTTCTGTAGTTTCACAGAGATGCCAACCAACAACTTCATAGAAAGCTCCTTCTGGAACTTTGACTCCCTGTTCCAGCCCCAGCAGCACCCAGCCAGAGACCAGCACGACACCTTCTTCCTGTCTGGTGCGTGTCATACATTTATATCTCTGAATCCCGTCGCTTTACATCCTGTCCAACTTGTTTCTGATGATCATTTATTCCAAACAAAATATTCCAGACCCAGCACTCGCCCATGAGTTCCCTCAGGACTACCTGGAGAGAGTGAAGAAGGTCCACTCAGAGGGAGGCTTCGGTTCACAGGGGTGAGGCGGAATCACACACTCGCATAACAAGGAACAGTATGGCTGCTTTCCCTACGTACTACAGCAGGCACAGTGAAGCCTCTGAAATAACATTATCTATCTATGTCCTCTGTTTCAGGTACAAGTACGACTGGAAGATAGAGGAGGCTCAGAAGAACATCCTCCGAACGCACACTACAGCAGTCAGCGCACGCATGCTGTATAAACTGGCACAACAGGTGAGTTACACACTCCAGCTTAGCTAAATATAGATGAATTAATTGCCACTGCTAACAGCTAGGTATTTGGGAGCAGGCTGTTTCTGGGAGTCAAAAACAAAACGACAGACTTGCAAGATTTTGCTAGAATGTAAAATATCCAGCCTGTCATTCTTCAGCTGTTTTGTAGCCACCTACAGAGAGCAAGCTGAACCCAGCATGCCTTTCAGCAGTGTAACCCCTCTTAATACACACCATGGTGTGCTCCTGGCAGTACTAGTTGAGATTGAGCACTTCAACACTGCACATCCTTGGGTCCTGTGAAGAAGATCAGATGAACAGTTGTCAGGATAATTGCAGCCAGGTTTCTTTTGTGCAAAGCCTGAAACCAGAGGACAGAGGACAGGTGCCAGTTACAGCAGCATGTAGCTTTGGGCTGAGTCGTTAAAAAATGGGTGTAATGTTCAGATATATTTTAACTATATAGCCGATGTACTGTACATGTATTGTCATGATGCTCCTCTTTCTCTCTGTCCCACCACCTACATGTCCAACCGTCTGCTCAACCACCAGGAGAAGTTCACCCCCGTCAAGTATTTCTCCATCGACCGGGTGTTCAGGAACGAGACGTTGGACGCCACCCACCTGGCCGAGTTCCATCAGATAGAGGGCGTGGTGGCCGACTATGGACTCACACTGGGAGACCTCATGGGTGTCCTCCATCAGTTCTTCACCAAATTAGGTCAGCAGGACTCCATGACACTGTTAATATGACTCGATTAATAACTAAGAAGCCAGGTACATTAGTTTATGATTGGGCTAAATGCTTCATGTATTCCTGAGGGGTAACTGAACACTTAACACAGAACAGACATAAACACACTTTGATCAGCCACTGATTGTTGTTGTTGCCCTCAGATGTGTTGTTGAAGCCGCACAAATCTGACCTCTGTTGCTTCTTTTCCAGGAATTACTAAGCTTCGCTTTAAGCCTGCCTACAACCCGTACACAGAGCCCAGTATGGAAGTGTTCAGCTACCATGAAGGTAGAGTACAACTATCTCAGATCATCCATGACTGCTGACACTCTTTTAGTTGAACTGGCTGCTGCTTTCCCTGGCTTATACACAACACCTTCCAGGAACATATTCATTTCCTCTGTTTTTTGTTTAAGCCAGCGAATAAATATACAGACATAGGAGGGTGGGTTTCCCAATGTTTTTATAAAACTTAACAAAAAATCGTTTGCCATACAAAGGCACATGGCATATATTGATATTTAATCAAACACATGTAGAAATGTCAGATTTGAGATTTGAACAGCTAGCAGAGTATAACTCACTTAGCCTTAGCTGAAACCAAAACAAAATGTACTCCTTTGTCTTTCCCAAGATATTATCTGCAAATGAAAAGTATACATTCTGATGAACTAACCTCTCAGTAATTCCATTTCTTGTTCTCCAACTGATTTAGTCAGCATCTTAATCCAGTCATGTTGGAAGAAAACTGTGTGAGACTAGTTAAATTAATTTCACATGTTGAGGTCAGGCCTCCTTTAAATCAAATATTTGAATGTAATTAATTGTAAATGAATGTATTGTTTTAAATAAAAATATTTATAATAGATTGGCAGAAAGACATATAGCATAACAGAGGGACATTGAATCCCTTCCTACCATGGACTGAAAATAATAAACAGAGTTTTTTTGGTAAACAAACTCCTTTTATATGAACAAGAATTTTGTCAGTAGTTCCTGAATTTTCTCCTCACATTCTGTGAGGATTATCCAAAGACAGCGTGCAAATGCATTTTTGGCTCTTTTTAAGTTGAGACAATTAACGAAGGTTTCCATCTCTTCTTTCTGTTAGAGGTTGCCGGTAATTTTGAACCATATTTTTTTTCTCAGTGTCGCTGCTTCGTTAGATTCTGCCCTCTGCCAGTTCTGATCTGTTGTTTTGGTTGTCCCACCAACTGTGTATAATTTCTCTCCTTAAACACAGGACTGAAAAAGTGGGTGGAAGTAGGAAACTCAGGCGTCTTCAGACCAGAGATGCTGCTGCCCATGGGTCTTCCTGAGGATGTGTCAGTAATTGCCTGGGGACTGTCTCTGGAGAGGTGAACACCGACACATTACGCTCACAGAAACACGCCATGAATCAGTTTCATACGGACAGAACACAAATTGTGTTCAGTGCTATCAGTCATTTTGACAGTTCTTAACGTACCTCCATTTTATCCTGCTGGCGCTTTTGAAATTGGGAGCATATCTCCATATCTTGTTGCTAATCTCTCAGATTTTCCATTTGTGACTTTGTGTGATTCAGTCTGTCTACAGACGTCATCAGTCTGAATTCACTGAGCTCACATCTGACCCACATTTCACATATTTAGTTTTGTTGTCTGAAGATGAATATTTCTCTTTATGAATGATTTCACTGTATTATTAACATCATTTACTGAGATTATTTCATGTTGGATTATGGACTTTATATGTCATTGTAGACACTTTGGCTATTTACAGCCAATAGAAAATCTTTAGTTCATTTGTTACAGTCGAAGGCATTACATTTCTCTTAGACACATATAAACCAGCCTAGTGTTTAATTTTAATTCCACAAAACGACTTCTTTGTTTTAAGGGACACCTCGCCACAGGGTCATTTGGTGGTGGAACGCCAAAGAATATTTCTTTAAATGCAGTTATATTTGAGTTTTAACTGGGGTTAACTGTCATGCTTAATACCTAATGGAGTGAGTGAACTGGGAAAGGCTGTGTAATCCACGCAGAGTAATCCCCCGTCTTCCCTCGGTTGCTTTCGCTCCGACCTGTCAGACCTGGCATTAGATACAAAACAGACACTTTTGCTTCTGTTCTGCTGCCTTTTTGCACAACAACTGTTGCTCACTCAGCTCTCTCCTGTGACCCGCAGGCCCACGATGATTAAGTACGGCATCAACAACATCAGAGAACTGGTGGGACACAAGGTGAACCTACAGATGGTCTACGACAGCCCCATCTGTCGACTGGAGTCCTGAGCTTCACCCTTTACCACATTTATTTTTGATGGACCCGACTTTCCTTTACCCCCTCATTTCTACATCTCCCTTGAGAAAGCCCTCCACCCTCTGCTCATTCCTGCCAGTCCAAGCTCGGCCAGTTTAAACCAGTTGGTCTGAAAGCAACCAGCACAAAAAGAGGGTCTGTTTTCCCAGCAACACTTAAAACAGATCACAGCAAACATGTTTCTCAAAGGGCTTCGACACACAGGAGCAGCATCTGTATGAACTTTATGCTGCCATGCAAAACATCAGTGGGAGTCTCAACTTAATTACATACCACCGTTTTTTTTACATGACCCCACCCCAGTTACTACAGGAAATTACCTACTTGTACAGGAAAAAATACTTTTGCAATGTAACAAATGTACAATTAAAGGCTTTTCCAAATACCACTAAAACCTGATTTGTGTGTTTGTTATCATAAACTTAGAATCATATGGATTTATGTGCCGTCCCTAACAAAGAAACAAATTACATGACTCAGTTTTGCAGGGTTTTTTTTTTTTTTTTTTTTTTAGAAGTTCATTTTGATTTATATTCATTAATGGCACTAACATTTAAAAAATGAGAGTCAGATCTCCAAACTCAAACTACAGTAAGTGTCCAGCTGTAAAACCAGTTGGTGCTCACCTCTCTTCTCTGTGAGGCTCTGCACAAAAAAAAGTATTTTTATCTTGTTTTCGATATTTTTAGTGTTTTGTCTGCATCAGAGCATAACCTTGAAACTGTATTGTCAGAATGTTAGAATTTACAAATGCTTATCAACATAAACTAAACTGAAGACTTTTTCCAGAAACAGAAAGTTGTTGACTGCTTCAAAATCACCTGTTTGGAAAATTCCAGCGGTAAATCAGTCCATCAGGTAGGAGTATTGTGATTGGGTATGAAAGGGGCGTCCTCAAAAGGCTCAGTAGTTCACAAGGGAGGGTGGGGCCAGGTTCACCACTTGGTGAAACACATAATTGTATTAAGGATATTTTTACTATGAGCTCAGGAAGCTCAGATTGTATAACATTGTATGACAGTTCCACAAAATGTTCACTAAATATCGTCTCTCAAGTTGCTGTTCAATCCGGAGGCAGTAAAATAATAATGATTCGTCAAAGTCCCTACAATTACATGACTTGAAACCTGGAACACAGCAGCAGGACGTCCTCCCAGCATTTGAGCTTCCCACCCTCAGTGTGGAAAATGGCTGCTGTGTGTGTGAATATGGTCTATTGGAAGGTTCGATCTGGAAAACCCCACTTTTATTCAACACATATCAGTTCTGCTGTCTCCGATGTGTCTTTGAACTTAAAATATTTTCTGTCTGTGTGTGTGATCGAAGCAGGCCTGTGTTTGGTGATATGTATCTGAATTTACACAATGTCTCAGTGGACACTACAAGTTGTATGGCAATATTTAAAAATACTTGACATTTAAACATGTAGATGTAGATTAACCTTCTTTTTTCGAATTGCATTTAATCCCCTGTCTTCTGTAATTTCTCAAGTGTAAATCTCGTTTTAAATCACCCATTGAACCGAGTCCAACAGTCACCCTGCTCTTTTTCTTTTCTCGCCACACTGCTCCAGACTGAGCTTCACCCTCAGGCCGGAGCTCAAATTAACTTACTAAGCTCCTGATGTAAGAAGTGGCACACGACATTAGACGGCAGTTGTAAATGAGAACTGAGAGACTCTTGGTTCAGTCGGTCAGCAAAGGATCGTAACGTCCAGCATCTTTTCACCTCCGTCTCTATGAGGTTTGTTCTTCCCGACCATGTGTGGGCGGGGGAGAAAAAAGACCATTTCTGTTTCAGACTACATTAAAAATATATTTTTTAAAGCTTAAAAAAAGCATTTAATTTCATTTTGAATTGATTGAATCCAAAAAGGCAGTGATTTCAAACTTTCTTCCACCCTTTCTGAGACCGCGTCGATGTCAGAAGCTGCTGTGAGCTGGTACTTTCCCAGCATGCCGTGTACTGTTGACTGTACTGTGTGTCCTATAAGCCGCGCTGATGGGCTCTGCGTACACGACAGGGGAACCCGTGGGTCCGTGCGACACCTGCCATAAAGGCAACGGGATTAAGCTGTGTACATGTTGAATCGCTGGAACTCCCGTAAGTCTTCCACTTAAGATAATCCCTCGGTGTCTTGAAATAACGTCTTACTGGAGTGTGCGAGACAGCCAGCTGGTTGTTTACGGGCTGGAAGCAGCTTTGTTAACGCCAGTACTATATATATATATTGTAACCCCTGCCAGGATGAGGTAAGAGTTATAACAAAAGGTGTAACAGAAATACAATTGGTGAGTTCCACACATGTTCTACTAAGTGCTACATTATTACGTCTCACAGCCACCTGCCAGTTTGCTGAGAAAAACCTTTATTTCATCCAGAAAGAAGTAAAACAGTAGGTATGCCGCACCAGCAACAGCGCCTACCAGCATGTGACCTAATCTAACACATCAGCTCCTCTCTGGAGCTCAGGCACATAGAGAAAACGTCCAGTGATCTTCTCCAGTAATCCCTTATTGTCCTCGGGTTCCCCTCCCTCGTGGTGTTCCACTCTTCTGGTGCGATGTGTGAGAGGCCAACAGTGTTTACGTCAGGTTGCATAATTCTGAGAAATCGTCGTCAATGCACGAGACAGGAGGACACTACAATCTGCTGGTAAAGGAGGGAAACATGAGACGGGGTTTCTACACGCCGCACGACAGCGGCCACATCGGTCGCTTCGAAGTCACATCTGCATGCGTCCTCTGTGTGCTGAGGCCGCTGGTCGTCGAGGCCGTTCGCGGTCGCGGATCCCCCGTACCAAAATCAGACCTCCCTCGGGATGTTGAACCCTCGGGATGCCGACGGGCTGACGGAGAAGTTCATAGAGTTGTGACTCGTTGGGCTGTGCGGGAAGAAAGAGGGGATGTAGGGGATGGCAGCCATCAGCAGCGGGCTGATCTGGGGGTTCTCGTCGTGGGGCAGAGGGATGACCACGTCGTCCTGGTCCCACACATGGAAGGCGTTGTGAGGAAACGGGTGCGTTGGAGGAGGATGGCTGAAGGTCGTGCGCTGCTGGGGTTTGTCCTTGTCCAATTCTTCGTCATTAATCGGACCCAACACACAATCTAAAGAGGGGAGACAGGGGGTTCGCACACTTAATTCCACCAATGAAAGAAAGATTTGAGATCAGTTGCCGCTGAAGTTTTTTGCTCTTGATCACCACAAAAAAAAATGTTAAACTAAAGACCATCTTGCTGTGGGATCACTGCATTTTTAAGTTATCACGTTACACAGCACGGCGGCTCATGTCATCCCAGGTTATCACGTCACGACATGGTGCTGTATTGTCACAACGAGGACAAAGCTTCTCGTTTTAATGCCTAAAGTTGTGTGAGGTAAGAACGTGAGAACATCTTGGTATAAAAGTGAACGTCTGCTAATTCATTTTCATCTTACTGCCGTGGTAGCAACAGACGAGTACTGCAACCTCCTCTCTTCTCTCTACGTCACCACACTTGCGTGACTCCCTGTCTTTTTTTCCCTCCTGAGGCAGCTCTCTTTGCCTCTTTCTTTTCTTCAACCGTTTTTCCTCACTTGGCGTGTAGGGCAGTGCGAGCCGCCGCCATGAGGCCTGAAACTGGCAGCTTACACTGTTCCGCCATCACCAGTAAATACGGGGAATCCTGCTCTGTGCGTGTTCCAGAGCAGACAGGACCGCCTCTTTATAGAGCTCTCTGTCCTGATTGGATAAAGCGGGCAGGGATACCAGAAAATGTATTTCTCTCTTTCACTGCATTAGAGGAGACATTGGTTATTGACTGAACACACTGTTTGAATAGAGCACTAATTTAACACTTCTTTTACTTTACAAAATATCACTTGCAGCAGCTTTAAAGGAACTGATGGGGCTCGGGTGTAGGCTCCCTCTGGGGGACAGACATTGGGAACCACTGCTCTGCAGACTGAGCCCTTATGTAGCCTGACCTCCAACATGTAGGCCACTGAAGCTCTATGTACGACAGTCCATGCATCTAACTCTGAGTGTGTATGCTGCAAGGTGGGCAGAACTGCATGTATACATCAGACAGACCTACCTGCTATGTCAATGGCCAGATCCTTGATGAGATGTCCAACAATCGCATAGGCAACCCCAACAACCACCAGGGCAGCCATGAGCAGATACACCACCGCCTTCGGCAGAGGGATGAGCTCCTTGGGTGGCGGCTTGTACTGCTTGTACAGAGGGTCCATTGTCAGTGAGTAGGGGTAAGCCTGAGCCTCATCCGTGGAGTTCAAGCCGGTGAAATTATAGCCGTCCATGGTGAGGGGACCTCTTGCTCTGGCTTCTCACCTCCGCTCGCTTAAAACTGGACCCTGGCACCTGGCATGAGAGTGATGCTCCTCACCTGAAGCGGAGTTTACACGAGCAAGAAGACAAATCCTCCGATTCTGCAGAGAGAGAGAGAGAGAGAGAGAGAGAGAGAGAACAGAGTGATCTGTGAAAGGTGAAATCTGTGGGGCAGCATTTAACACTTTTGCATTCAACTTCCAGCCTCGGCGACCTTACTTTGACGCTCCGCATCCATCCAAACGACTGAGTGAGTCTCTCCCCTGGGTTGAACGCATCCAACAAGTTGAGCAGTTTGGCGGTCGTCCTTGTGAAGTGTTCAGCAGCCTGTGCGCCCTCCTCCTCCTCCTCCTCTTCCTCCTCCTCCTCCTCCTGCTCTCTGTCCTCTGTTTGCGCTCCTGAGCCGCCGCGTCCGCCCACTGCGCAGCAGACTGCTCTGCTGTGTCCACAGCACCACCTCTGCCACGGGCTTACGTGTCGCTGTGCCCTTAATTCCTTCAAGTTACCCAGAAGCCCGTCTCTCAGGAAATCAATCAGGAGCTATTTGGGCTGATCCACGTTGGTGTGAGTTTCCCTGATGTCAGGGAGGCGCTGGGATGTGGGCGAGTGGAAAGTTAAAAAAAAAAAAAAAGAAAGAAAAAGAAAAAGAAAAGAAAAGAAAAAGAAACACAATACTTTTACAGTGCAGTCCATTAAACGCAAACTGAAGTATTGTCTGCGTCATGAGATGGATGATACCTGGTAGAGGACGTGACAGCCTGTTGCACACACGCACATGGTGTTAAAGGTGCAGCTGTTAATTCTTGTTGTCATTGGCCTTTATTGGTTTAAAGGGGCCCTTACAATGACATTACATTGTCGTGGAACAAAACACATTATGCCTATCCACAAGGTGACACAAACAAACATTGCATTTCCTTTATGATAATACATTGGGAAGTGTTTTTATTAATGCAGCCTAGGCATGGGACGATATGAAGCCATGGTGTCGAAGTTATACCAGGCAAGAATAATTGCGACTCATGGTTTTATCATCAAAATATGCTTAAAACTCTGTATAATGGTACAGAAACGTGAATGTGAATCCAGGAAAGGCGTAGTCTTCAAAATAAATCAGGAACAGTGGCATGCACAGACTTTTTGAAGGGCAGGGGCAAAAAGAAGGGCAATTTAGTATGCATTCTGGCTCCTAAGAGGGCAGTTTATCATGTTTTAACCAGCCAAGGGGGCAGTTTAATGTGGTTTGCCAACCATGAGGGCACTTTGGCATGCTTTTTTATCTCCAAAGAGGGCACTCTAGTGCATGTTTTGGCTCCCAGGAGGACACTTTAGCGCAAGTTTTTCAACAATTTGGCCACGAGCGAGGGTGGTACAGCATCCAGCCAGACTGCAATTTCATTTCACAAGATCTGCCATCACAGACGCTGTGTTGGTTGCCGCATTAACTTTCAAGCAGTGGAGCAGTGTGATACTAAGATCATGTAAAACTCACGCTGTCTGGGCACCCATTTTTAAAAAACACTGCTCTTGACCCAAAGTAGGAGGAGGCGACCACATGCTGAAAGGCCCCTGAGTTAAAAGAGAACATTTAGCAGCATCCGATTCAGTTTCTGTGTTGGGTGGTTCACGGCAAATCCACAGTAACTGAAAAACAACATACTTTTTTAGGCTGCAAATATAAAACATTCATTGATTTGCAGTTGGAGTCGTCCTGTTTTGGATGTTAGAAATGACTTTTTGGCCATGAAGTGATTGCAGCAAACTACTTGGAAGATTTGACAGCGAGGGCTGAGTGGCAGAGCCGTATGAAGCTCCGTTAATACATCTGTGGATTGGACCTACCATTGGTCAGACCCTCTGCTAGATCCTGCCTAGCACCACCATGGGCTGACCTATCAAAGCTCCTCCTCGGCAGGTGGGGATGAGGCGAGGATCAGTCAAACACCCTCCAGTACATTATCGACTTGGTGTGTATCCCCTGTGAAGGATTCTACATGTTGTCACCAAGACCTCAACTGGGTTTAAAATTCATCTAGACAAACGTTTCCCAGCAGAGTGGATAGGTTCAGGTCTGCTGACGGGGGGGATACCCAGTCAGCTCTCTCGCCCCAAAAGGCCCGGATTAAAAAAGAGAATCTGTCAGAAGTCTATGACATGGCTAACAGATGGCCAGACTCACTGTCATCTGCGGGCGATTCAGGGCTCCTAATTTACGTTGCTAGTGTTTTGGATTGTAGGTAGACCGGGAACAACCCCAGACTTCTCTTGCTCTGAGGTTAATCTGCCACCACGTCCAGGGTCAAGACAAAGCACAAAGTGACATTACATCAGTTCAAGCTGAATGTGTGCCTCCACCAATCCCACAAAGGTCGCAGCACTCGTACGCACAAATCCCAACTCATAAATCGTAATCTTGTGGTCCGGTGCAGTGGAGGGATTAGCATTTGTCGTCCCCGTTAAATGCTTTAAAAGATTGTCAGCTGAGAGTGTAAAGTCCAGCCCTGAGGACGGCCCGTTGTGTCAGAGCTGCTCACTCACTGGGGTCGTGATCCTGATGGTTATATGAGGTGAAAAGCCTCCTAATCATCATCAGAGCATCACAGACTGTCATGGTGGCTGATAATGTGTGGATGAGAGTGCAGGAGACACACTGGGGGGGAGGAGGCATCACGCCAGCATCTGACCATCCACACACATCCAGGGTCCAGTTAGTCACAGTGGGTCGGATGAAATAACATGGCCCAAAAAGAAATTAAAAAACAGCAAAAGCAATTTCCTTATGTAAGAGCCATGTACAACACGAGTGGGCACCGCGTACAGGCAGGGATTTGGCAGTTGTTTAATTCCCTTCACCTCAAAGTGACGGTGGCAGACATGCAACGAAGCTGGAGGGGATGGAGGTCTTTATCCGTCCAGCGGTACCGCCTAGTACAACATCCTTCGAGCCCGCATGGATTTAAAGAGAAAAAATGAAATAAAACAAAACAGAGATTATCTGCTCAGCGCCGAGAACATTTTGCAGGGTGCTTAATTGTCTGGGACACAAAGTGAGGCAGAACTAAAAAAGGGAAACGTGAAACCAGAGAAAAAGCCTGGCGAATGCCAAACTGGAAAACACCATCTATGGTGTTATCTAAGAGAAAATACAGAATTTGAAATCCACTCTCTGCATTTATTCACTGCATCCAACCCAATATGTAGTAGATGCACCTTGAATGTGGCTGCTCCACTATTCTCTTGTCAGGGCAGCCGCCTCAAATTCTCCACTGGATGGAGATCTGGACTCTGTTATTGCTGCTCCAGGACATTAACAGAGATGTTTTGAAGTCATTCCTGTGGAGCTTTAGCTTTATGCAGCCGCTCCTCCCAGATCTCCCTTCATTTGACTACATTTATTTTAACCTCTACCCTCTGGGAGTTGTCACAGGTCTCTTGTTGTCTGCTGTCCCAAATCTCCTTCCCACGCTCTCACTCGGTTTTTGAGGACAGCCTGCTCGAGGCACAGCTGTGCCACACTCTGCTTCTCAATGACTGGCTTAAAGGAGAAGTTCACCCAATAATTAAAAATTCAGCCATTGTATACTCATGCAGATGGAAAGTCAGGTAAAGTTTTGTAGTCGAGGTGGGTAGATGATTGACATCTGAAATGTATAAAAGCAAAAGAAACACATGGTTCCATACAGCTTGCGTGGCATCAATCAATTCTCCAGAAAACGAGGGATCCCAAATTGATTTGAAGACGTTATTTACACCCTCATCACGCGGTCGAGCTCATGCACCGACGTGGAGTGTGCTAACACTTCTAGCCTAGCAGCTACAGTGAAGATTTTGGCTTTGAAAAGGGTGTTAACAGAACTTTTCTTCTCCAAGTACATTTCACCAACACTTTTCTACTTGTAATTAAGTGAAATTTGGATTTTTACTTTTGGTTCAACTTCTATATATTTATTGGTTGATTGACTGATTGATTGACTGATTGATCAGTTCATGTTGTGTCATGGTTTATTGTGACATTTTCACAATAGAACGTTTCATACCCCAGCAGAAATTGGGAATACTTCAATACATTTTACGACAGGTGCACGAGATTAAAACTGCCCAGAACAACACTGGTACCCATCTACAGAGCATCAGTGCGGTCAGATGTCTGCCGAGCCCAAAGGACACTAAAAGAAAACATCCACTCCAGCCACAGTCTGTTCACCCTGCTGCCACCTGGAAAAAGAGACAAAAGTGTCTGCTGCCATATGACTGGACCACGGGGCAGCTTCATTCCCCAGGCTGTCGACACCCCACAGTATATCATCAACACTCCATTTTACAAAATAGTTGCAGCACAAATGACCCAAACAATTTTTGAAACCCTTGTGGTCTAAAAAATGACAATAAATATACTGTGTAACATTATTTATTTATTAAAGATCTGATCAACATTCTTGACCTCTGGTAAACCACGCAAAATAATGACATGTTAATGATTGAGCCAGTAAAGTGCTAAAGGTAATCAGCATGGTGTACCTAACAGTGGTTGCTCATCTTGTCATCTGTGTGAGATTAACCAATTATACAATGACAATATCTGCATAATGGGATCAAAACCCAAAAGCCATCACAGGTAATTCCAAACAAGTAATTTATGCTTTGTTGTTTTGTGATAACAGTATTAACATTGTATACATCAGTAACCAGCAGCACATCTCATCCAGAGCTGTTAAAACTTCGCTACAGTAGTGTCTATGTATGTCTATACAATGAGTTTGATGTTGGAAAAAAGGGAGCTGAAAATACATTTTTGCTTAAGTGTTGTGATTGAGAGTAGAAAAATAGCCCTTTATGTTTACCAAAAATTGACTTCTGCATTAACAACACTGCACAACAGAGACTGCACAACTATAATGGGAGTTGTTTCCTTCACCCAAAATAAAGCATTCAAACATATATTCTACAAACCTGAGAGAAAACAAACATTGCCACTTTACAGGTTAGAATTATTTCAAATACTCTGAAAACTGCTGTGGAGCTGTCACGCATGTTACATCTTTAACTGCAGGCTCCAGCAGGGAGCGCTGGGCTCTATTTGCCCACAGTGAAGGACTGCAGCCCTGTGATGGCTCGGCCGAGGATCAGGGCGTGGATGTCGTGAGTACCTGGAGGAGGGGACAGGTGGATGAGGCGTTTATATACTCTAAAAGTAACGAAACAATTGAATTCAAACTAACCTATTTTGTCTGACTTCATATAACATGTGGAACTAAAGTCAATTCAAAACAGCTTATGCCTACTCCTCCCCCTCACCTTCGTATGTGTTGACAGCCTCCAGGTTCATGACGTGGCGGATGATGTGATACTCATCTGCTATGCCGTTTCCTCCCAACATGTCTCTGGCTTGCCGGGCGATGTCGAGGGCTTTACCACAGCTGTTCCTCTTCAGCATGGATATCATCTCTGGAGCTGCTCTGTTAAGAAAACACGCACATATTTGTTTTGTTTTAGGGTTAGTTATGCTTGTTGCCAACCACTTCCATCTAGACTGAATAATTGGAAATCATTGTGGCTAAGGGGTAGAGCCAGCATCTTGTTATCGGGAGGTCGCTAGTTTGTTTCCCCTGGTCTGCAGTATCCTCGTGCAAGATACTGAACCCCAAACTGCTCCAGATGTGCTGGTTGGCACCTTGCATGGCAGCCACTACCATCAGTGTATGAATGAATGTATTAATTACTGTAAGTCACTTTGGACAAAAGTATCTGCTAAATGCCTTAAAATGTGAATGTGACATACTTCATCAGATATTTGCTCTCTCTGAAAGTAACAGTCAGACATGATAACAAGACTTCCACCTCAGGTCAGAGGATAGAGTTCTTTACTTTTTCTCATCGATGAGTCTTCCCAGCTGCAGACAGGACTGTAGGCCGATCGTGATCTCCGTCAACATGTCAGCCATTTTTTTCTGCATCAGCTGATTTCTTGCCAGCGGCACGCCAAACTGAATTCTGATAAAGAAAACAACATTATTGTTATCCTTATGATTATCAATAAATATTCTTTAATAACATTTAATTTAATGAAGTGTAATTAATCTATTATAATAAACCCATGCATAAACACTACTAAGCACACATCACACAGACCTGTCGAGTGTGTACTGTCGAGCTGCATGGAAACAGAATTCTGCGGCACCCAGAGCGCCCCACGCAATACCATACCGAGCGTTGTTTAAGCAGCCAAAAGGACCCTGGAGGCAGCAAAAGGAGAGTGATGACCAATTGCTGCTGCATGTCATGTAGAATTTTAATTGCTTCAACTGTAAAACTCACACACAGCCACACTGTGTCATATGTACAACTACCAAGTTGATGAGTCACATGTGAGCGCAAAGGTGTACAGTTATTGTCACTGAGGTATCATCAACAACACTGACGGTTTCATTCCACTCACCCCAAGGCCGGTGGCGTTAGGCAGCAGGTTCTCCTCTGGAACCTCCACCTCGTCCATGACGATCATGCCAGTTGCCGAGGCTCTCAGGGAAAACTTTCCCTCGATCTTAGGTGTCGAGAGTCCCTTCATGCCACGCTCCAAGATGAAGCCGCGGATCTTCCCATCATCGCATTTGGCCCAGACCACAGCAACATCTGCCACTGGGGAGTTGGTGATCCTGAGGGTGAAAGCACAGAGTGTCAGGGAGATGCCTTCGTGTATATGTAGTCAGACCTGTACTTACCAACTACAAAAAAAGGTAATGCAACCTGATTTCTTCATAAATTTTCAATGTTGTGAACATTTTTTTCTTCAGACATTACTTTTGTCTGGGACCTAAAGAATTGTGAAGTTTATTTGTATGAAGTTATTAAATAACTACCCGTTCTATTCATGAAATGTGACTTTAGGAAAGTGCAGGAAAAAAGGCAGTGTCTCTGTGAGTTTATGTGGTACTTTAAGTGTGAAGGGCTCCACCATGTGGACAACGAACGACATTGAAAGCCACATGCAACATCTATCTTCATCTTTGAGACAGAAATGTTATACGACATTGTAAACAACAGATGAAGAAAAAAACAACAAAACAAAGAATAAAGCCAAGGTCACTGAAAAAGAACATCTGCCAGTGGTTGTTGTGTACCATGCAGGTTATAGAGAATTCAGTCAGAATATTTGGGTGTACATATACCTGACATAAACATCAGAGCCTTTCTGCAACCATCATTATTAAGGTCAGGATTTCTGGTACTTTAATATGTAGACACATCATCATCACTGTTTTTTCTATTTATGATTATGCAGGTTTTAATGTGAGTATGCATCTTGAGTGAGCTAACCAACAAATCAGGGGAAGATTACACTGGTGCAAATTACATCTTATACCACTTCCTTTGATCATACAGCAAATGAGGGGTTAATCTGCCCAAACAGATGAAAGCTATTCTCTAAAACCAGTGTGATTGCTGCTCCCTGAACTGGAGTAAAAAAAATATTATTTAGGACAAGAAACCAAAGGGAGATATCTGCATATGAACATTTAATTAACATATCTTCTTATTTTGCACATTCCCAGGACTCACCAGGTCTTAGAGCCGGTGAGAGAGTAGGTGCGACTGGACGGATTGTATTTGGCTCTGGTTTCCATGCCGGCCGGGTCACTACCATGGTTAGGTTCTGTCAGGCCAAAGCAACCCAGGATCTCTCCACGAGCTGGGAGGGACGGGAAAAAAAAACAGGAGCTCAGTCACTCATCATTGGCCTCTTCTGGTTAATCATTTAACATGTGATTCATCCTCACCTTTCTATTTCTGAACCATAAACCACAAACTGCCTGACAATAGACCAAAAGTCGTTAGTGCCTCTTACCCAGCCTGGGGAGGTACTTCTGTTTCTGCTCCTCTGTGCCATAGGCATTGATTGGGTGCATGACTAGTGACGACTGCACACTCATGACTGAGCGATAGCCACTGTCCACTCTCTCCACTTCTCTGGCAATCAAACCATAGGCCACATAGCTTGTCCCAGCACAGCCATAACCTTGATGTGAAGACACAGAAGGAGGTTATTTTCAGTGTTATTAAACATAGAATGTAAAGCATTAAATAAATGAATGTTCAAAAAAATCAAATAACTTTTTACTGGGTTAAAACACACTTCAGAGATTTCTCAAAAACAAACACACACGGCCAAAGTCCACTTCAGACTATCTTTGATGTGAGAAGATTTACAACAGAGGTATGGTAAAACTTTACAGTTCATGATAAAATGCTACAGTGAACACATATGCAGTCCATTATGTTTCATAACGTGATCATCAAAAATTAAATGGCATTTAGTGGGATTAACTTGGTAACACAGATGCAGTAGCTTTTGCAGAGTATGCCTGTCAATTTGAATTGACTTCTTTAAACTCACCTTTGATCGTTGGGCCCAGGACACCCATCTCTCCCATCTCTGACACAATTTCTCGATGGAACACTGGAAAAATAAATACAACTAGCTGTCACATGAGGCCAAGGTACACATAACATATCAAGAGCTCATTAAAGCTACTACATGTAACTGGTTATGGATCATTTTTAATCTACTCATCATCTTTCTTTGTGACCTGCACAGACCATCAGCGAGAAGAAAGGCTATGTATGTAAAACTAAAATAGTTATTTAGTGCCTGTCACTGGATACGATTCTCACATAGGTAATGAATCGAAAACAATTTTTATTGCGTAATGCTGAGGATGAATTGAGCAGTTTCACAGGCTTACTGTGCAACATTAAAACAAAGTTGACTTTGTTTCACCTTTGTCATCCTATGTCCAAAGAGACTGCCAGAATTTACACAAATAAAAAGGTCCTTGTACTAGCTTTAAGAATCTGTGTAGCATGAAAACTAACAGACACCTACACCAGATATAAGGCATGTGAATGTGACATGGGTACTCATGCTGAATGAAAAAAAAAAAAAAAAAATCAAGAAATATCCCACAGACTCACCTTCATTTCTGTTTGCCAGAAGGATGCGGGGCATGAGTTTCTCTTGGCAGTACGTCCGAAAGGAGTCTCTGATCATGATCTCGTCCTCTGTCAGCTGGCTCTCTAGGTCCAGGGCATCAAGCCAGTTGAACTGGAGTTTAGCTGTCAGAATAGAAAAAAATAACTGTTAGAAATATGTTCTGGAGAGAGTTTGAAAATTCAAAATATAATCTCTAACCTAGATGCCAGAAGTAAGTATCTATCAACACCTACAGGCTTTCGACTTCTGCTCAGTCTTCTCTGCATCTGTGGAAAATTCAAACCAGAAAAAAAGGATGTTATGCATGAAATATAATCAGCTCAATTTGGGAATAAAATTAAATAAAATGCATAAATAGACAATTAGATAAAACACTATTTTCACTCAATATCCAGCATAGTTAAAGGAAATACGGTCACTTTGTATTGTTAAAGCACAGTTAAAACTGCCTAGGTTACATTTAGATACACTTCCTTAATCTTTTAAATACAATTATATACAATCGTCTTTGTCAAATTACAGGCTCCACAATGTCAAATATAGCTTTAAATAAAAGGCTCCCATGGGCCTCCGTGTGGGTGGGTATGAAGGCTTTATGACACTGTCTAGAAGGGAAAGTTGAAACTGTGGGTGGTGAACTGTCCCTTTAAAGTATGTTACCACTGTGGCTGGCATGGTGTCATGCCAGGTCGTAACACTTACCCCATCTGGCAGGTGCTGCAGTTCCCTGGGCCCTGGACGCTGAGATGAAGGCACATCTCTGAGCGTTGATCAACAGACGGCCCACAGCGCCTCTCAATGCCATGATGATTAATCTAGCAAAAGAAAACATTTTCTCCATTTATTCCCATTCATAAAACTGGTAACTGGAAGTTGAATGTATTAGTCAGCCCTGTAGCTGGCAGTGGAGTACTTTATATTTCATAACTTTCTTTTCTGTATTGAGAACTGACCAACCCATCAAAAGACTTTTGTCTACTGACTGACTAATAAGCTAGAATTCACAACTCATGAACGTTTGATGCACACGAACGAGTGATCTGTGAACGTAGGGTTTAACAGCTGTGAATCAGAAATGCTGACAGTAGTACAGCATCAAGGTATTACCAGCTGCTGAGGCGGTTTCCTTCTCACTGATCCACCTCAAACTGTTTTATATAATGTCTCACGAAGAAAAGAGAAGAACGTGTCACGCAAACAGACCTTTAGTCCAGAGAGGCAACCCACTTTGGTGTGTAGCCAAGCTATGCTAGCTCAGCTAACCTGTGTGGCCTTAGGTAACTTTACTGTAGCAACAAGCTAATGGCGCTAGCTCATTACTTGAGTGTTACCGGCGTAACGAACGTCCATTACGAATATTGTACATGACATGACGAGCGCTGTGTTGAGAGTAGCAGTTAAAAGCATGGTGGCTGTAGTATAAAGAGTATTTACCTGTGTTAAAACGGGACAACTATCCTTGTCCTGGTTTTCCCTTTTCTGCCTCTCTGGTTGACAGCGCGGCGGCACTGAGCGTCAAAACACAACCTGACGTCATCACGTAAAGCGCACCAAAGCTGCGTCCATATTGAGTGTGGCAGTATCATTGAATCGTGTGCCAAACATTAAACTGTGGTCAACCACTCTTGCGCAGATTCGATCGTCTTGTCCATGTGAGGGCAGTACATACAACACCTGAGACCAGGACAAAAGAATATGAATACTCTCTTTATTGTTTATCTTTATATTATATTACGATCATCACCGAAGATGGCCGCCTTCAGAGGACACTTCAGCCTCCGCAGAGGACGCTGATTGGCTCAGTAGCAGAGGCGTGAGTGTTGGAGGAGTGGATGTCTGTGGCTATTATTATGTTTCAGTTCCCAGAATAAAAAAAGCAAGGAAGGATGAGAGCAGCTGCCAATTTCCCTTAAGGTCTGCAGACACAATTAATTCTTCTATTGTTCTCATATCAGGAATCACGCATGTATGCGCAATACTGACAGATATTCAAGGACAAGTTCCCAGAGTTTTTCTTACCTTCTTGCTTGTATAAAGCCTTTATATCATACCTTTTTTTCTACAAAGGCAAGCATGATAAAACAGTACCACAAGGGTGCAGCATCCAATAAAATAAGAGTCCATAGCATGTTGATTGTGGAAAGAAAAGTCTCGGTTTGACTGCAATCACTCTGGCTGAGGCAAAATCCCTTTGTGAAAACTGTTTTCAAATAAAAAGTTGCATCAGAAAAATGCAATTAAAGTTCAGAAAGAAGAAACTGAAGACAAATTAGTGTTTATAACAGTGGTGGAAAGCAACAAAGACATTTACTGTACTTCAGTATTCTGAGGTAGCCTACTTTGAATAATATTTTAATGTTATGCCACCTCTACTCCACCTAATTTCAGAGTGAAACATTGCGTTCACTCCACTTTATCTGTTCATCTGGCAGCTCAGTTTGCAATAACTTTACTGGTTTGTTAAAAACATATCAAGCACATAAGGTAGGATAAACTTTGAGACTGTAAATTAAATAACCCTAGCTACAATATGGTCCAAAGGCGACTACAACACACATTACGATGCTACATAGTAGCTTAATTCCTAGTAATAACAATTCTATAGTTATAGTTTCCAAGTTAATTTTACACACTTTTGATTAAATATAACTTTTAATTCAAGACTTTTGTGACTAATTGATTATTTTAAGAGTGATTTTGCTACTTTCATTCATCTGACAACCTTTTTGGCGCTGGCATGTATTATCTATTTTTCTTGTCTGACCACTCAAAACTCATGTGAAACTGCATTTTGATAAGGTTTGGACACTTTAGAAAGCAAGAGCAAGAAAGTAAGAGTATATTCACAGTTCATTGAAAGAGTTGGATGTTTTGACGAATTCAATTGCAGATGTGTTTCATACTTCACATGTCACAGTTATTGTCTCTGTGAGAATTAATAACATATATTTTACTCCCCTGTATTTATTTGACAGTGGTTGTTAACTTTGCAGATGCTATGTAACATAGGGCCAGCTCATTCAACAGGATATACTGCACTGTGCAACCATGTTAAGTAGCTAAAATTAGATCCATCCCAACTGGCTACAACGTGTAGGCTGCATGTTCAAGAGGCATTATGCTATTTCACTTCCATAAAGTTGACTAGCCAGACTAAGAAGGAATCATTTTTTACAAAGACTGGTCAAAATCAAAGCAGCAGAGCCTGATATATCCTGACTTTTATAAATAATGCAATTCGATAGTGTTTTTTTGTTACAACCCACTGCCTGGTGTCTTTATAAACTCCACAACCCCTGTCTGTGACACAGGCTTCCTACAAAAACTCCAGGCCTAGGCCAGAATAACCATGATGACATCATCAGGGTTATTGTTTTTAAATTGTGGAAAGCACTGATACACATGGTTGAAGACAGGGTTCCCCCCAGTAATTGAGTACTTTGACACTGTGCCGTTTCTTATTTTACTGGAGTAAATTTGGATCTCACGTCTACCATCCCTGCAGCCTGCCAGCAGCTGTCGTGACTCACTGAGTGCAGAGTCAGATCAGGCAATGTTGGGCCTGTAAGCTGAATTATGAATGAATAGATTGCTTTTATAATTAATGTTGTCTTGAATTTCATCAGACCAAACAAAAGTTGTGCTGTGTCACTGATTCGCTGCAGGTCTGGCGGACGAAGACACATTTTCACTGTGAACGACTGACGGTGAATAAACAAATAAACGTGGTCTGGACCTCGTTGTGTTGTGTTAGATATCAAGATGAACTTCCATCCTGTGCACTGCTATTTCATATCATTCAGTTATAGCAGCTCATTGGACAGTTGCGCCTCGATCAGTTTTCACGGTGCTGGAATGAACCCAGTCTCCAGGACTCCAAACTCCCGCCTCCCGCTCAGTGGTTGGTGTAGGACCTTGTCGATCACCGTATCCTGCCTTTTCATTGGCCAGCACTCTCCTTTAAGGAATCTCCCTTTAAATGTTAGCAGGGCAGGCAAGATTTTGGAGCGGATTTTTTCTTTTTTTTTGCAAGTGTTGTAGTTGACAGAAGCGCCACACGAAAACCTCCTGTCAAGGCTGGGAATATGCTGTAGTGGTCGCCTTTAGCCCAGAAGAAACACTCTGTGAAAAATGGATCTGGAGGAGAAACCGAAATATGGTAATTAATTCAAGTCCAACACGGGCACGCTTCACTTCAGTCTGTCCCGGGATAGCTCCTGTTTAACGTCACATTTACAAACGCGGGGTTAGCTAGTTTTGTTTTGGCGCAGGGACGTAGGCGTGAGACCTCTTCTGTTAGCTCAAAATTGTTCTCGTATTTACAGCAATGCGCTTTATTGTTTTCTGCTGTGTTTTTTTTTTTTTTTTTTTGGTCGCAAGTCAACGCTAGCTGGTACTAGTGGACCACTTTCTCTGTCGTGCCTTAGGGAACTCGCGCACATGCCAACCTTATACACTTTGGACCCACAGACACAAGGCGTGAATGCAAAGTTGTTGTTTTTCGTCTGTTACGTTCTCAGAATTCAGGTTTCGTGTGAGACAGGTGGTATTATCACTGTGTACAATGTCCCAAATTGTCTAGTGCTTGTCCAGTTGCTGCCACATTCCTCAGTCTGGTATGGCAGGCAGCAGGAGCTATGTATAGAGCTTATTAGAAAATACTTCACATGTGAGGGGGGGTGCTTTCAGTCTGTATAGGCAGTGTCACATAAGAGATACTACGCTCAGTTCAGTTGTTCAAAACAGTATCTCTTTATTTGCTTGCATTGCCACCGTGTGGTTGTAATTATCCCCTCCTTATCCCAAATATCCCTTTATAAATAACACGGTGGCACACCCTGTTGTGTGTTGGATGTGATGCACATCTTCTGTTATTCTTTCATGGGCAGAGAAAACAGTTCACAAAAAAAGATGAAGCCTGTTTGGGGAGCATGTTTACGGCCTTAAAACCTAATCCTTTGTGCAGTGTACTCAAGTAAATGTGCTCTTTGGTTTTTGAAAGCACTTCAAGTTGTTCTGCATGTTTACCTCTAACAGGATGTCGACAATTAGTACTGAATAACAACACCAGGGACCTCTTCTGCCCGCTGGCTTTCATGATGTGGCTTTCGCATAATGTCGTCCTCCTCCACTCTGCACACACCCTTTTCCATTCTGCCTGCCACATGATGGCTAATTGACTTGCATTCCCAGCCCTCTACAGACGGCTCAACCATACTCACTATGTGCTTGTTTCCAATAACCAAATTACTTAGTAGTACAGTTTTCCAAGGTTTGGACAGTTGTACAGAGAGCAAGACGGTGAAAAACAAAGAGGAGGAACATAATTGTACTTAGACCCATAGGAGAAGATGGTTGTGACTTAGAGGAATGACGTTGGTTTGAGTCAACAGCTTCTAAAAATTTTTAAAGGCACAGTTCAGCGCAAAATCAGAAATTCGTTTTTTTTTCTCTCGTTCCTGACGTGCTTTTTATCCATCTAGATCGTTTTGGTGTGAATTTGCGAGTTTTTAGGATGTCTGCTTTCTCTCAAATATAACTGAACTAGATGTCACTCGCCTTGTGATGCTCAAAGTGCCAAAAAAAATACATTGCAACTGCACTATAGTGCGTATCTGCACATTGAGGTGAGGCCTGTGACAGCGTGTGATGCTAACTTACTGGCATCCGCCTCGGCTGAGTTGTATCGTCGGCTAGCTTTCCATGGCTAGCCTCTCGTAATTCCACCCAGCGATATGGTTGGCAGGTGTTGTTTGATAGAAAGAATATAGTTCCTACTGAAAACTAGTGACAACAAGGTCCATAGATTATTTTTGAATTTCTGGCTTATGATTTTTCAAATGAGACATTGCTCTTTAGTTTTCAAATGCTTTTTTTGAGCTTTGAGCCCCACGAGCTGAGGGCATCTAGTTCGTTTTTATTAAGAGCAGACAGAAGCATTTACGGGTGATATCTACAAAACCCTGCAACTCATACCAAAACAATCTATATGGATAAACAGCACTACAGGTAAGAGGAAAACTATGATGTTTTGATTTTGGAGTGAATGGTCCTTTTAAGTTCAACACACATTAACATTTCTGAGTGCATCTTGAGACTCTAGTCAGTTTCCAGCTAAAGAAAAGGAAACACATTTTATAACCTAAACATACCATAGGAGGACTCATTCAGAACACACAGTATGATCCACCACAGTTTCACATGTTGGAGTAATTTCAGGCTAAGATATATCAAGAAACCACAATGACAGGATCTGCAGCAGCTGGGCAGCCATGCCCCTGTGCAGATTAGGTGTAATTATAAGCCATATTTAGGAGCCGGGCACTGAAACTCGATGCCGAGCTTCACTCTTTCATGTTTTTTTAAACGTTTTTTTGAGCTGTGTTTGCAGATTTTTTTTTTCCCCGTTTCTTTTGTTTTCAGTTCAGTTCCTGTACTGTTTTTCCCCAATCCTACTAACAAACAGCTGAGAACTACACCTTTTTCCACTTAAATGTGCTTTATCATACCCTAACGACCCACACCGGATCATGTGACTCTTCTTACTGTCGAGTGGTTCCACCAGCTTGCCACAATCTGCAGTACAAAGGCATGTTCAGAGCAGTGTGAAGCTGATTGGTTATTAAGGTCAGGAAAAAATGAGTTTGGGAAGAAGAACAGACACAGATGAAGAGTAGACTGGGTGTGGGAGCAGGACCACCACCAGTGAGCTGTTTACCGGATGTGTTTGTCAGTTTCTTTTACCAGTCAATAGCTGTGTTTGTTGACCGTGGCTGACCTTACTGACCGTCCTTCTTATTAAGGAATCTCTCTCTTTGTTAATTGAAAAGCGGTGCAATTTTTGGCACTTCAACAGCTCCAGTTAGTTCACTCAAATGTTCCTTGAAATGTCTCTCATACTGTAGTCAGTAGGACCGTGGTCCTTTATAGTCTAGATAATCTATTTGTGTTTCTTTCCCACTTATGTCAGTTTGTTAGTTTCAGTTTTTGTCATGTCATACATAAATAGCTGCACTGGGTGTGACAGTAGAGATTAGGTTTGATTGTGAGTTTATCTGAGGTGGAAGCAAAAGCTTCATCAAGACATTGTTGTGAAGTCAAAGATCATTCATTCAGCAATTTGGAAAAAATACAGTTCTGTTATGTGAAAATGTGGCGTGAGTAGATGGCAGCTTTTTTTGTACACTAGCTGGCTCCCAAGTATGAGACAGATGTACCAAATATTGTTGTAAGAATATAACATTTTATTGTCTATACTGTAGATTTATGGTGTGATTGTGGTGTTGCTTCCTTTTCAACACTGTAAATAGATCTGAGCTTGGACTTAAACACTCCAAACCCTCTTTCTGTAATGAAAGACATGTGGAAGATGTGGAAGGTGGGCAGCAGCTCTAACATCTAGTTTCTATTACAGTCTGCCTACTGTATTCTTTGGCTATGACATTAAGGCCCTTTTAAGATGTATCCTTCAGCCCTATAGAACTTTTGACTTTTCTACTTACTTCCCCAAAAGCTACTTATCTGACCTTGACTTTAGCTTGTTTTAGTTCTCTGGAACTAAAAGCAAAAAAAAAAAAAATACATGTTCATGCTGTTACATAACTCAATTGCATTTCAGAATTCACCAGTGGCTTTTGACAGGATCTTAGTTACTAAAACTGGAGTTGGAAGGTTTTAACAGCGATATGTGAATGTCTTCTATTAGTAAAAGCAATACATGTCGATTGAGATCTACACAGTTTACAATGACCAAAAATGTTGCACAGACCTTTTTCACCACACACACACACACACACACACACACACACACACACACACACACACACACACACACACACACACACACACACACAGTGTTTGACAAAGCTCTATACAAATGTACAAAGACATTTTATATTTATCAATTTAAAAATATTGCAGTTTCCTGTCATTTCTGACCACCATTATGTCTGTATACAAAATAATTGGAAAAAGTCCACTGAGAACTTACTATAACCATTTCATCTGGGGAAAGTGATTTTGGCCGTTTTGATGCTCTCCGCAATGATTTTACATTCCTTTTTTTCCAGTTGATGCCCAAAACAGCTGGGGTGCTGCTTGTAAGCCTTCTAATAGAATGGAAACCTTGTCATAGAAGGGAAAGCACAGGTGTGATTTAGAGATTTAATGATGGCTCTCTTCTATTAGAGGGTATTCAGTAAGGCAGAGTGGGACAGTGAGCCAGCATGAGCAATATGAGGACCCTGAAACAGATCAGCTTCATTGATTTCAGCAGTCCTTCATTTCAGTGTGCTTTGTTTCAAACTGAGATGTCGTCCATGACAAAGGTGTACCAAATTTTTTTGTATATTAAAGATCTGAAGGGAGGCGGCAAGAAAATATAGCAGGGAAACTGAGCAGAGTCAGGAAACATTACTTTTAATAGAGTAAAGCTATTGCTCTCTGCCAACAAGGATAGACTTTTAGGTATACACTGTGAAATTCTGGACTGATAAAGACACAGAAGCTTAGATAAAGTATATGGCTGATACAGATATTTTTTTGGAGTAGTTTATTTTGTTTTTGATGTTTATAGTATTTATTTTCTCTTATTTCCAGGAAAACAAATAGATCTTCAGTTTAAAAGTAATTCAGCCACTCACAGAGCACAACTACCTCCTCAGTGGGAACAATGTTTCTGTACTTACACAACCTCACAAAGTGACGGTAGGGCGTCACCAATAGTTTATGAATGTGTCAACACAAGATCCATGTGACACAGCAGAATAGCATCAGCCACTGTATCGGTGATTGTTATATGTTAAGAGTCATTTCCACATACAGTTCTCACCTCAGCATTAAGTCATTTAAACATGTTGATGTTTTAGGAACAAAAGACCTTTTGTGGGTTGTAATTAAGTGCCATGCCTTGAGAAAGCTATTTCGTGACCGAATCTATTTCGGTAATTTACTTGAAATGTGTGTGGGGGGAATTACTCTTTTTCATTGGAACTGGGTTTTTTGGTGAACTGATACCCTGCACCACAAAAAAGTGATATAGCAAATAGGTGCTTGTTGCTTTGGCTCATCGATAAGAGTCAACATGATTAATCGGTGCATTCATTAACGGCACTCTTTTAATGTCAAACTAGATGCCTGACAATCCAAACAAAAGATTCAGGATTAATCGCACACGACTGTTAACCCTGTACCATCAGTCACCTCAGTTCAACAGTAAAAGGGCAGTAGTAGGAAGGACGAAGTATTCCTGTGATGTGTTGTCTACTGTGTGTCATGTATTATTGTTATCCAATAAATCAGATTCCACAGAAACAGTCTCTGTTTCAGAGTGACTTGATGAAAACGTTTTTTTGTCTGCGAAACTGCAGCACAGCCGAGGCTCCTGATGGTAATTTCCCATGCAAAGTAATATTGGCCATAAAACAAGGACAGAATGGAAACTTTCAGTCATTCAGCTGAGCTTTCTGTCTCTGTCAGCATTTGTGAAAAAAAAATGTTTTTGTGCGTCTGTGGACTCTTTGTTACACTTACAAATTCATGTAACACAGTCAGATTGCCTTTGGCTGTTTAATACAGAACAGAGAGTGACCCAAATTTTAGTGCATGAAAGAGTTTTGCTCTATCTCAGTGCGCCCCAGTGTAATACTGCCATGCTCCCACAAGATGGGGGCAATCACTCTGAGAGGATGACATTTGAGGGGATATTATTTTTTTCACAAGGCAGTTTAAAGGTAATTTTTCAACATCACAGAATAATTGATATTTTGGAGCTGAACACTGTGTGCCCCGGCTCTCTGCAGGTGATGGGATTTGTAGCAAAACATGTGCTGCACACCTGACTCTAATCACTCCTCCTCCACTGCAGCTACACACCACCACCGCCAGAGGAATTCTTCCTTGTTTACTCCAAACACATGTTTTTCATAACATATAAGCAACTCGGTTTTGCTTCCCTTACACATCAGCAGTCCCCTCCCTGAATTTCACAAGTCCCCGCCTCTTCTCTCTCACTTGTAACCTTCCTGTAGATGGTTCATTTGCCTATGTGAATGGCTTATTTGAGGCTGAAACAAAGTGGAAAAACAGACAAAAAGAGTGGGAAGTGGGAGGAGACAGCAGTGGATGCACAGGTGGGACACAGATTGGAAAGAAGCAGTTGTTTCGGGATAAACACAGAAGGGAAGTGAGGTGGAGCGCTGCTGGCTTCCAAGGCTCACAGCTATTCATGGACAGGTTTGACTGGTTTGCTCCACAATACCTGATTCCCCCGCTCTCACTCATTTAAACCAGAGGAGGAAGGCAGCCAGAGTAAAAGAGTTCTCTGTAGTTCTCTCATTTCAACATTTGTCCTTGAGAGGAAATTCAACATGCCTGAGGAGGATGGAGAATATTTCGGAAAGAATGGTAATGCTCTTTTTGCTTGAGTTTTTTTTTTTTTTTTTAATTGATTCACTGCTTTTTTTTCTGTCTGTATCAGTTTGAGAGATGTCAGATGAGCCGAGGATTACTTGTTGTGTCTTTAGGCTTTGCTTCTCTTACTGCTTTAAAAGTGAATTGGTCTCATGAGGTGGAAATTGGAAATTGTTTGTGAAACTCGAGCAGCAGTATCAGCATGTCAACATGGTTGGTGACTGGGTGTGTTTGTGTGGAACCTGCTACTGCTGGCAGTTTGCTGATTATGCAGGTGTGTGAGAGCTCTTTTATCAGTGCTTTTCTCTTTGCGCAAACACTAATGGTTTGCAGACAGTCATCGGGAGAGCAGGATTTTCATCTGAAACTGAATCAGTGATTCTTGTAACCTGTCACTGGTTCACGGCTACATGTGTCTGAAAGATTCCCTCACTTGTTTATACTCATCAATGGGAAATGTCAAACATCAAAGCAGTGAAACTTTGAAAAAATAGCACCTCAGATTGACATTACTGATATAACACTGTGTATATGAAATGCAACACCTGTGGTTTATCTAACAGGAACCTTCTCCTAAAGCTCATCTGGTAAATGCTTCCTGCAGCATTATCCTCTGTCCCACATACATTATTAATATGCAAAGACGCCACAGAGAATATCATACTCCACTGTCTAGACTCTAAGGGTTTCCAGTGCTTCGTATGTACACATGCTGTGGTTAGTGCTCTGAGAGATTTGAAGCCTTAGCAAAGCAGCTATGATGTCAAAATATTGTTGATTTAGGATATAAAAGCATTTTTTGTGTGTTTGTGAGTGTGCGGCCTGATAATCATTGACTCTGATCCACATGTTCATGCTTTCTAATTTCTCTTCTGAAGAACACTGAACCACTAAGTGAAACTAACATTCTCTGGTTAATTTGCTTAGGTAATAGACATGCTGCCTCCCACTTCTGACATGCTGACCTCAGATAAGGGCCAAACTTAACTGTACGCCTGAGTCTGCAGTAATTACCCACAGAACATCATCTGTTAGCAATGACTTGCTGACAGTGAAACCCCATAGAAGTGTCTCTACTTCATGCATTGCAATACATGTATGCATCAGATGAGTCAACAAATGTGTTCAGATGGGAAGCTTCTGACAAGTCCATTAATTGGAGGAAGTCTGGTTATCATTAGAGTCAAAATAACATAATTCTCTCCAGAAAGACAACAGTGACACTATCTCTGACATAACTCCTGTACTGACACAACATGATTGCCTTTATAAAACTTGATGTTCAGCTATAACAAGTTGTAGGCCCCCTCTAGTGGCTGTGTCAGTTATGTTGGCATGGTCTTTGACAGGAATTTGCTTCAGTTAGTCACCAGGGAGGAATTTGTTGGGTTGCCAGGCGTGTCTGCCTCGAGGGAAAGATCATCTGACAGAAGAATGGGAGGAAGGGGCGTGCTGTCGCTTGACCTTAAATAAGCCATCCTTTAAAGACTTGGTGCAAGGTGCATCTCTGTTTTTAACTTCCTATGTTTCTCGCACAGCTGTAGAACATTCACCACAGCAATGGGTTTAGTGTCCACAAAGCACAATTGATTATTATTATTATTTTTTTCTATAGGCGAGCCAAGGAAGTATGACCCAACCTTCAAGGGTCCAATCCAGAACAGGTGAGACCTGATGTTACTTCTGGAACTTACTGTGTCTTACAAAGTGTTTTACAAAGAGTTTGTTTTAATGCCTCAAACTATACCCTCTCTATTTTAGGGGCTGCACAGACATTGTGTGTTGCATCCTCTTCATTATTGCCATACTGGGTTATTTTGCAGTGGGAATACTGGGTAAGGAAACGGCACTGCAGTCTGGTCTACATATAGAAAATGCCCTCCTATGAAAATACAGAAAACCCCTTTGTAACCTTTTAACTTCTCTGATTGTGTTTCCAGCCTGGTCCCAGGGCGACCCCAGGAAGGTGATCTATCCCACAGACAGCAGAGGGCAGTTCTGTGGGCAGGCTGGCACCCCACTCGAGTGAGTTGCCTTCTAAGATTAGATTATTATTATTATAAGTTCTTGTTTCTCTGCTGGACTTGAGAAAACACACACACACACACACACACACACACACACTCAATGCAGTAGGTGCCCATCATTAAAACATATCACACAAGAACGCCATGCTTCATTCAACTAATGTTTTTGTGCCATGTTGCCTTCATCAGGGCAGCGCCTAAGTCTGATTTCCTTCTCCATAGTCCATTGATAAGTTGCCATGGATACCAAGTATTCAAACGACAAGCTCATCGAGTTGATACCACCACTTATATAGTGCCAAACATGTCCTTTTACAAATCATCTTTTCAAAATATTCTCTCGCAGTTATAATCTTACATCTTCACCCATCCATGTAGATTGAATATCTGTTTGTCAGTGCAAGGCAACAAATGATTTACTCTTGCATCCCACAGTGTGAACAATGTATGGATAATGCTAACAATTAAATAAAGTCAATATGTAATTGTCTTAATACTTCCATCTGTTACCTAAATGTCAAATTGTTCTTCAATAAATTGCTTTTCTTTAGGAACATGTGATATAATGGAGAAGCCTCTAACACCACCTTTTAAGTCTAGAAATCCACATTGCCTCCGTCTTACCGCTTGATTCCAAAGGGCACAACTGTGTCTTGTTCTGACTGTGGTGTGCCAACTGAAGCTGATCACAGCCACTCTAGACAATACTTGCGATTCCACCACAGTGTGTTTCAGAAGTGGCTCCCCGCTCTGCTTTGCTTAGAATATGTCTAGTTTTGATGGAAGCTGCATCTAAGGAGCAGATTCAGCCTGGAATTCAGACACAGGAATGGCATAGAGAAACACCCTATGCAGTCTCCTGATGGTAGAAGAACACATATCAAAGAACAACGACCAAGTGAACAAAATGGGGCAGGCAAAACGCTCCTGTGTCTGAAATGCTCCCAGTGGGGTATGAAGCCATGTGGAGGATGGAACAAAATATCAGGTGGAATCTTGGAATCTCTAAGTCCAAGTCTCCTGCTCTCTTTGACAAACTCACCTTCTCAGTCCAGCATATTTAGAGGAGGAGACTGGATGATGCAGTTCCATTAAATGTGCTGTAAAATAAATCTCTGTTTACATGTCTACATGCCCTTTTCCATATTTGCATGTTAACAGACCTCTGACCATTTTGTATGCACTGTATGTTGTAACAGGAAGAAGCCACTGTTGTTCTACTTCAACATCATGAAGTGTGCCAGCCCCATGGTGCTGCTGGAGTTCCAGTGTCCGACCACACAGGTGTGACCTCACTCTTTTTTTTCATGTAGCCTTCTCCAGCAATTTATTTGTTTCCTTTTTTGTTTTCGGCTGATTTAAATGTTTCCCAGCTGCGGGCAGCTCGGTCACTTCCTGTTTACATATCTCTGTGGGAGAGAAATATCTATCGATAGCACACTCAAATGTTGTTTATGTCTGAATTTGAACTTCCTTGAAGGTACTTTGTTTTGAGACTTTCCTCTGTTTGAATGCACTATAAATACAAGATATGCTCAGAATTAGTATGTATTGTGGGTTTTGGACATAACTATTGCTTTTGTGTCCTCCTCTTTATCACCTGGGTTTTAAAAAAAACGTCATCTTGGCAATCAATCTCCCTGCTGTGCTGAATTTTACTTTTTGTAAATTATATCCAGTGAATACTTGACCTACACTCAGTGTAACTGTGTCCTGCTGTAATTGCTGCTCCCCCCTTAGATGTGTGTGGAGAAGTGCCCTGAAAAGTTCATGACATTAATCAAAGCCTACAGCAACAAAAATGACTTTGACTACTACAAGCAATTCTGCAAGGATGGTGTGACTAATACAATGGTGAGTTTAAAGTCTGAATTAAAACTTAAGGATGCCTTTCTTTTTATTTTCTAGTGTGATTGTTGAAATGTTTCCACACTATTGCTCATCAGTTTTGCATATACTTTGTTTCAGGGTGTACCAGATATCCTCAAATATGGTCTATGTCCTGCCATGCTGACCCCAAGCAAACCTTGTGAGTTGGATCTCAGTCTATTTATATTGATCTGGAAAGTTATGATTGCATATGCTAATGTATGTCACAGATTCAAATTCACCAGCCTCTTTTATAATTTTATCTGTTTTTTTTCTACTTTCTTTCAGTCACTCGGAGGTGTTTCCCAGCTTTGGGTCAGAAAGGAGGGGTGATAACAGTGGGAAATAACTCCCATTTTGATGATGGCAGTGGAAAAATGAGAGATGCCAAAGATCTTATGGATGGAGTCAAGTGAGTATATGTGAGAGTAAATACCCTTCATTACTTGTAAATAGCTGTGGACTGGCTTGTCCCGACCTGCCACATTTAAATTTTACTAACCATACCTGTCAAGGAGTCACGTACTGCTTAAATGGATAAACACACAGGATTCCCTCCACAGGAATGCCACTGTGGTTATAGAAGCTCGTCAGGTGGTCATGAAAATCTTTGAGGATTACACACAGTCCTGGTACTGGATCCTCATGTAAGTCACTCAGCTACAGTTGTAAATCTCCTTCCTGCAGTGTCTTTTGTCGCTTGAATCGAGTTTTTCTAGTAATGACACATGAGCTGGATTCACCTCTCACTCACTGACTGTCCTTACCTCCCCTCTCATCCTCATCAACTCTCTCCAGTGGATTGGTTATTGCTATGCTCACCAGCCTGCTCTTCATTGTCCTCCTGCGCTTCCTGGCGGGGATCATGGTCTGGGTTATGATTGTCTTGGTGATACTGGTCATAGGATACGGTAAGGGCCGTACCACACAATGCTTTGCATTTTCATACTCGCCTCAAAAGTAGGTCAGCACTCTAGGGATCTCTTTCAGCAAGCAGGTTTGACAAACTCTGAATATAATGTGTGCTCCACAACCGGTGATCAGAGTTTTGGCTGGCAGTAAAAAATGTACATATTTAACTACTCTACACAAAAAGAAAATACAGTGCTTATGCTGTCAGGCAGACAAATATAATAGCATATCATAGAAATAAGTTTTTTGTTTCCTGGAGATTTATTTTTCCTAGCTGTGAGCAGTCTTTCCATTTCCTTTGTGCATTACATTGTGGGTGAATTGTGTTCAACAGCAGCAGACTCTAGTGTCTGGGTTTTTTACCATCCATACTGACCACTTCAAGCACACTCAGTTTTGTCACACTACCAGTGTGAACGCATTACAAAATCAATCTTCTTTTGAATAAGTATCATGTGGGATATTGGGATATATCTTGAGTTAAGCACAGGTGTGTTGAATTAAAGAATGTCATCATCAATGGAAGTCTGATACCAAGTGTCATCATGTCAATGGGTAAATTTAGAACAGAGCCGCATGCTGCAGGCTGTGTTTCTTCATCTTCAAAATCAGCAACAAGCAGTTGAATTGGGTGAAAGAGTCTGACGTGTTTGACGAGTACATTTTATTCAGCAGAATCCACTCCTTTATCATTTACCAGATTTCCTTAAAAGGTTATAAAATTAGCATCAGTGCTCCAACCTGTGAAAGAACAATCTTTCCGCTCCCTATCATAACTTTTTTAACTCCCAGATGCTCTCACTCTGCTCCCTGCTCTGTCTGTCTTGCATGGTGCAATATATATGCATTCTGGACTGAAGTTATTGGTGTTTTATAGGGGACAGTGAATGATCATTTTCCTCTGTGTCCTGATTTAACCACATTGGGAAAAAGATTGGAAAATATCGACAAGGTTCCCTGAGCTCATGGTTAACAAATTCAGTTTTCTCTGAACCTGCTTTGTGGAAAAGTCCCGTGTGTTCTTTGCCAGAAGCGACGTGACTGATGTGTGCTGCCCCATTTACATTTTTTAAAAGTGCTGTTTTTTCTCATGAATACACATTAGATGATTTCTGTATCACATTTTTTGTTTGTGGTCTGCTGCACACAGCTTCCATTTGCTTAGTTAAAATATCATTTGTCACTGTTTAGGTATCGTCCACTGCTACATGGAGTATGCTGCACTGAAAGGAGAACCAGGTGCTGATGTGACCCTACAGGATCTGGGCTTCCAGACAGACTTCACAGTGTATCTGCAGATCAGACAGACTTGGCTCGCCTTCAGTTAGTACACAGCAATCTACACATTTCTACATTCTGACATGTTGCTGTAAAGTTGGGACACCCATGTCACCTCTCCCTCTGTCACCCTTCTCCCTCAGTGATTATCCTGGCCATTGTGGAGCTCATCATCATCCTACTGCTCATCTTTCTCAGGAAGAGGATCCTCATTGCCGTTGCTCTCATCAAAGAAGCCAGCAGGTCAGATTTCCCATTAGAGCTTTAGGCATTTTTGGAAGAAGATGGGATGACATGAAAAACAAATCAATGACAGTTACGATGTTAAATTGTTCAGACTTAAAAAGCCTTTTACTGTGATTTCTGGTGATGGATAGAAGTGTCAGGCTAATGGCACAGGCACAGATGAAGTAATTGAAATGCAACTTTGGGAAATGATGGATGTGTTTTCTTTTTCCTTTTTTCTTGACTTAGTTGTGATGCTTTTTGTGTTCACAGAGCCATCGCGCATGTGATGTCTTCTCTTTTCTACCCACTGTTCACGTTCCTTCTCCTGGCCATGGTTATCGCCTACTGGGCAGTAACTGCTGTGTATCCTTTTACATTACTGCATGTCATTATTTAGGGCTGACTGTAGCCACAACATGAGAGCAATAGGTAGAGATAATTAACACTCAGCAGCACATGTAGAACTGCCCATGAGCCAAGCACTTAACCAGCTCTTAAAGTGGACTGAGTGTTTAAAAAAACATATATTGTGACACATCGGCAATTAAAAAATATGAATCATCCTTACAGCAGCATAGCTGTGGTTTTTAAGGTAACTGGCCACTCCTGTCTGACTAATTGTTCAAATCTACAAAGTAACCATTCAATGTACTTGGAAGGTCAAGTCGGGCAGCAGAGGGCGACATAGTGCCTCTTAAAATCAAACAGCCACCAGTCCAGCAATATGGATAGGATTCTTTAATCTTTACTAATCTGGAACTTCAGACCTCAGTAGTTTACATGAAGATGAATTACAAGTTCTGACCGTTTCTGCGAAGTGTTTCTTCAAATGGCTTATAATGATACATGACAAACATTGGATAATTTGTTTGCTGCTTTGTGTAGCTGATAAAAAGGGCCAATACTATGTCCTGCCTCTTGACTATCATAACTACGTCAATACACTCTGCCAGTGCGGATGACTAATAAAGCTGTATGGTAGAGCATGACAGCCATTAATGTGAGTTTTCTGACACTTCGAACGAAACACTGAACCCTAAATGTCTCTTCCTTATCCATGAGAAACATGCAAGTTAATTTGGACAAACATGTACCAGAATGAATATAAAGTTATGTCATATTAGTAGGTTGGCCTTGACAGCACTGATCAGCTTCTTGTCTACCTCAAATGAACCCATCTACAAAGTTTTCAACGAGACGGCATGTGAACACTCTAGACAAACTTGTGACCCAGCTGTAAGTTTTCTCATTTTATTTATCAATTTATGTTGGAACCTCCAGTCACCATTTTGTTCTGTCTACAGTTTTTAGAAAATATCATTGTTTATTAATAATCTTTAGCGGCCTTCTGATTCGCTTACATTGTCTCTTGTGAATGAAGTTTTTTGAGTCTTAACAGGCTGATTAATCCAGCCCTTCTTATTTGGAGTGAATAATTATGGTTGTGCCATCAAATTAAATGGAAGTCTTCTGGATTACTAGTTCAGTGTCAAGTGTCTGTGTATACAAGGTGTCTGAATAACCTGTCTCTGTGCTTCAGAACTACACAACCAGTTCCATGAAAAAGGAGTGCCCTGACTCTGAGTGCCTTTTTGCCTTCTATGGTGGAGAGACCGTTTACCACAAATACCTGATCGGCCTGCAGTTCTACAACGTCTTCCTCTTCTTCTGGTGTGCCAACTTTGTCACGGCTCTGGGGCAGATGACCCTGGCCGGGGCCTTCGCCTCGTACTACTGGGCCTTTGTCAAGCCAGATGACATGCCTGCCTTCCCAGTGTTTTCTGCCCTTGGGAGATCTCTCAGGTGTGAAGTGTATATATTTTTTTTTCTGTTGGCTTCTCTCAGGACTCTCTTGTATCTTGTTTTTTTTTTTTTTTTAAACTGATTTGACAGTAGGTCTTCTTTCAGCTGACATGTTTTCGTACTTTGCTCGAGTGTCACTTTTATCTTGTTTTAGGTATCATACAGGAACTCTGGCCTTTGGCTCCCTTATCCTCGCAATCATTCAGATCATCAGGGTTTTGCTGGAGTATCTGGACCACAAACTGAAAGGTCTGGTACTAATTTTAATTATAATTTCGTGTCTATTAAATATTACAATCTATAGTTTGATATCATCAAATTGCCTCAAGCAAATCAAGCTTACTCTCGGGGCAATGCAAATGGTTGCAGCAAAAATGTTGATGATGTTAGTTTGTAGCTCAAAAATGATCTTAAGTAACTTCTAATGCATCTTTTGGGTGACGTAGAAGACATGTCTGCAATGTGGCTTAAATCTTCATTTACCTGTCAATCATTATTCACAGGAGCCCAAAATAAATGTACCAAATTCCTGCTGTGCTGTCTGAAGTGCTGCTTCTGGTGTCTGGAGAAATTCATCAAGTTCATAAACAGAAATGCCTACATTATGGTATGTGGTGTATCTGGTTAAAATACAAACTGAGAATTTGCAATGTTGAATCATTTGAATTGAATGATGTATTTGGCCTCTAGGTGGCGATTTATGGCAAAAACTTTTGCACCTCTGCCAGAGATGCCTTCTTCCTCCTCATGAGGAACATGATCAGGTGAGTCTACGTGGTGTTTTGCACAAGAATAATTTTTATAATATAATAATATTATAATAAACTTTTTTCCTCTTTTTTTCTGTTTTAATTTATATGACTGTCAGTTTCTCTTGTCTTGTTAAGAATCAATGATTCTCTTTAATCCTTCAGGGTGGCTGTCTTGGACAAAGTGACAGATTTCCTCTTGTTTTTGGGCAAACTGCTCATTGTTGGGCTTGTGGGTGAGTCTTATTTTTCATGTCATTTTTTTATTGACCATACACAGTATTCTAGACTGGAGAAGCATTCCCTGAAGAAAAAGTGTTTGATTATATGCAAGTTTTCCCGAGAGGTTGTTCTGTATACAGGTGCTGCTTGCTTAATGAGTTTATAGCTGTAGTACTGAAGGTCAGCAGTGCTAAATATTTCAAAATTTCAATGGTGTTTGTATAGTTGTCACCGGCTGGAACTGTACATACTGTGGATATCAATTGTAGTTCTTAAAGTACAGGATTTGTGGTATTAAAGAGTGAGCTTTCTGTGATCTTTGCTCCACAGGGATTTTCGCTTTCTTCTTCTTCTCTGGGAAAGTGAAGGCCTTTGAGAATACAGCTCCTCATCTCCACTACTACTGGGTGCCCATCCTGGTGAGTCTGATGGTCCTCTAATCAAATACAACAGGGTTGGTGTATAACTCTGTTGTCCCAGAGTTTTCCTCTGGGTTCTGACTCAAGATGTTGCTATGCAGATGTTATGAATGAAATGTGAGTCTCGTTCTTGTCGTCCTCACCAGACGGTGGTGATTGGGTCCTACCTCATTGCCCATGGATTCTTCAGTGTGTACGCCATGTGTGTGGACACTCTTTTCCTCTGTTTCTGTAAGTAACACCTCAGTCAATCTTAACTTCCATGTATAAATGTATTTTTTGTTTAAACAAGTGTCGGATTGACTCTACATAAAAGCATTGCTGATATGTTGCAGTGAAGACAGGGCTCAATGTAAAATGCAAAACCTTCCTCACTTCTTTAAGTCTCACATTGCTTTTGGTGTCGGGCTGTCACTAATTCTAAATTGCATGAATGTGGTGTGCTACACATGAAAATTTAAACACTATTTGAAATTAACAGTCTGTTGCTTATGGTGTCAATCTGGAAGTTGCTGCTGCTGCTTGGTGTTGAACTGTTACCTTTTAAAATCTGTAATGCCTGTGGGTGCTTTTGCTTGCTTGCTGTTTGACTTTCTTTCTCTTTTTGTCTCTCCCTCCTTTTTTCTCACTTCCCACAATTCACAAACCTCCCCTTTCCCTTCCTACTGGCCCTATAACACCTTTTTTCTGTTTTTTTTTTTTTTTACCCCGATTTCAATACTTATTTTCTGTTCCACCTATTAACACATAAATATACACTCACACACACAAAAAGGTGAAGACTTGGAGCGCAATGACGGTTCAGCAGCAAGGCCTTATTACATGTCCTCAACGCTCCATGAGATTCTGTGGAAGAACAAGGCTGAGGATCTGCCTTCATCTTCTGCTCAGCGACAGGACGATGAAGACATCCAGCTGAAACCAAAGCAGGCTGAGGAGGAGGACGCAACTTAGAGAAGAGGAGTTTTGTTGGCAAAGACACTGTTTGCGAGTGTCATTAGTTTTTTAACTGTTCAAGTTAAAGACTATGTTAATGACTGTAGTAAGGAGCTGGTACTTTGCCGTTGCCCTCCGGGAAATTCTGCTTCTCACTTAACCACTCATGTCACAGACAGCTACCAGACACCAGGCCTTAAAGTAGCAGGGATTCAGTGTTTTCTTTATTCACAGACAAGTGATGCATATTTCCTTTGACCTTTTTGGTCCTTCAACACAAGACATGAGAAGTATTATGATCAATTTGTTTCCTTGAAGGTGCAATGTGTAAGATTTGGCCGGCTGTCTAATTCATATTCCAAACAAAAGGGGGCAGCATATCACCAGACATGTGATATGCTGCTAACTGTGGCTGCTGTTGGCGAGTAAGCTTGGTTTTTGACACTTGTGGCTGTTCAGACTGGGAGGTCAGAGCACCAGGACGAGTGGGAATTTTTTAGTTTGTGTTTTGACCCCTTGAGCTTGTTGTAGTGGCTCATTTTAACAACAGCAGATCCGGTTCATTATGTGAAGTCAGAAGTTATTATTTAGTTTCTGAAGCATATCAGATACTCTATATGCCTGTGAATATGAGCAGACGTGGCGTTTTATGTTAAGTATCTGAATTGAAACGGATCATTTGTACAAATACTCTCACCACGGTACCAGTTTTCATTTGAATTCCCATTATGTGTTAGCACTGAGCTAATTGGCTCTCAAGAATGAAATAATGCATACTGTAAGGTGACAGACATACTAATAATCACATTTTTATAGTAAACTATACTAACAGGCCAATTTCATATGTAGTCAGTGAGTTTTGGGGAGAAGTCTCACTCTGTCTTTCCTTCAATAAATATGCGCTCGCGTACTGAAATTTGGCACAGATTGATTTAACATGAAGCACTACATGGTGGCACTGACAGAATTTGGTCGGTACCCTTAAAAGTACAGAGTTGGGTACCCAACCCTAAACATTACATGGTCATGATTTTCACATTTTAATTACATATTTATATATACAATTACATATTTATATATACATTTTTACCTTTTCAACAAAAAAATCACACACATTGCACCTTTAATTGGCCATTTGCTAAATCCCCTCACAAAACAGCAATTGTTTAGTCATTGCTTAGCAACCATAATTAGGCATGGCAGGCCTTTCAGCTTTGGACATGCAGAAGCGGTGTGCATGTGGCTCTAGTAAGAGACTGAAAGACGGTGTCTCTGTGTCAGCTTCCTGAGATTAAAAGTGAGAGACCTGTTTATGGAATGGATTAAACTGTTTGTTTGTTGCATGTTCACCTTGACCCGCCCTCCTCTGCCTTTGATTGGCTGCCATAATGTAACCAATTATTACTCATCATACAACCCAACCAACAAGCGCAACAAGCACAAGCCAATCAGAGGCAGAATAAGGCTGGTCTAAAACAATTGGCATATAGTACTAACCAATAGTAAATTCAAACAAAGGGGCATGTTGGCACATTCACTGTAGTATTACCCAATGATGTGGAAGCTTTTATCATATAACAGAGTGTAGGCTAACTTAGGGACTCTATCTTGCTCTTTGTGGGATTTCGGAAAGTTTACACAGAAGCCCAAACTCATTACAGTGTCAACTGCAAATGTGTTGTGCGAGAACTTTATTGGCATAGCAAAAGTAACGAGGCAGATTAGTAAATGGACAATTGAACACTGCGAATGTCTCGAAGGATAACTGCATTAAAATGTGTGTATTATATGGGTGCATATTTGCAACCTTATTTAGATGATGACACGGCCTTTCAGTGGTTGATTCATTTCAGTTAGTTGAAGAAAAATTATGTTAACATCAGCTCCTTCCTCACTTTTAACATCATGGTGCTTGACATGTCTAGTTTGGTTTAATTTGTATAAATGGCTTCTTCTGAGGAAAGCTGACATCTCTCATCTCTGTCTTAGCCTATTAATACTTCCTCCCACTGCCACTGGCCAGTAGAAACTTGAAGCCGTTCATGTGCCTCATTTACAGTGTTAATCGATCTGTTTGCACCTAAAATTTTGACCTTGTTGTTTACAGTTAATGCAATCAGAATCATCAGTGCTACTTAGTATGTTGCACTATCAATGCACTTTTATTTCTGTTAACACTAAGCCATTGCAGGTTTTTTTTAATCTGTATAAATGAATACTGGCAATTTTCTTGAGGCCAGCTGCTTTTTATTGTGTTGGAAGTTTTTACTGTAAAACAAGCAGTTGTAGTTTTGCATTCTCTTTACAAAGGAATGTATGCTTGGCAGTAGAGTTTGTTAAATAAATGATATTTGAGCTGACAAAGTCTCCACTATATACACTTAAGGAATTTATGGTCTTGAAATGGATGCATGTTGTTGGTGATTGAACTGTTGATTAAACAAAACTAAATTGTATTTCTGTGGAACTGGAAGCAAGCTGATTTAACTTTGTCTTCCAAAATCCCTCTTGCAAATAAGTACTTGTGTCTGCTCGGGCTGCAGAATGTCTCTGCGTTTGCAAAAATGTACAAGAAGCAAAACATTTGTGGCTGTGGTAACCTCAGTTTAATGCCATTTTATTGAATCTCTTTCCAGTGGAGGATCTTGAGAGGAACGATGGCAGTGCAGAGAGGCCCTACCTGATGCCTGAGAGTCTCCGCAAAGTCCTGAATAAGAAGAACAAGACCCAGCCGGCTGAGTAAAGCACCTTTTTGTAACAGTACGCGCCCTGGTGAGATGAGACTGTGGGCTAAACACTGACTGTGGTTTTGCGGAGTTGGGAAACACAGAACCTAATGCCGTTAGTCACCAGAAGCCTACAGGTGACAAATAGTAGTGTCATCCAGTGTGTTTTGTTACTGCCAAATGTTTAATTGCCACACATCTGCGTGTCTTATGAATCGGACACTGTGGTTCATCATGTTGTTTTTAAAAAAAATGTTTAAAGTTTTTTTCCAGGTTGAAACATTTGGAGATAATTCATTTATACTCTCAATGTGGTTAATACACAAACACATTTTTTAAAATATGTTGTACATTTTTTAGCAAAGACGCAGCAAAATATAAGCATGTTTTACTTTTTAATATTTAAATGTTACGTGAATGTAAGCATAAATATAATCTATTAAAGTTGTTGTTTTGTGCTTTCATCCCCTATTGTTTTTCTTTTTTAAATGTGTAATCGTATTTTATATTTGGATTTAATCTCATTGTTACCAAAGCCATTAAACTGACTCTCATGCATAGAGGAGGTGTATTTACACTTACAATCAGACCGTTAGCATTGAATGCTGTGGTGCATGTTTTTATCAGCAGGCATCTGGAGAGAATTATGAATGAGAACAATCAATGTATAGGGTTATGCTTTGATTCGTGTTTTATCTCTATGGATCTGAATTGAAAATGTTTTTGAAATAAAGCATAGTTTTGTAAATAAATGTATGAGACCGGCTCTTGATAACTTCCCTGTCTTGTCTTGATATTCCTCCATAATCTTTGCTGATCATGTGTATTTCTGGTGTTGGTGATGAATCCAATCAGCTCTATTTTATCTGTTTTATTAAAATGGCCATATGTAGAAAGTAACATGCCAACTTGTCTTGGGAGAGAAAACTAGTAAGCGCTGTTTACATTTATGTGTTATTCTGTTGACATTATCCAAGAATTGAGTGCTGTAGTTTTTGAAAGATAAGGGTTGCGGCCATTAAGCAACTAATTCAAAATGCGTGACAAATCGATTAATGAATTAAATGTATCGCACAGTAAAAAGTCAACACCATAAACACACAATTTTATGGTTTTGACCCTTATTATGCTTTTAAAGCAACATTATATAAAGACTGCATTTAACACCCAGGTAAACACAGGTACACTCATCCCACCTGTGCATGATGACATACTCACCAACAGTTCTCTCAACAGCCCTGTCATTCTTCCTGCTGTTCTGTTGTCGACCATGAGATGGAGTGTGTTAACTGTGCGGTGTGTTCAGTTTGTTCCAGTCTGTTGTGAGTGCCTTATCAGCCCTGTGGCCTCCATACTGACTTTCTGTGAATGTCACCTGATGTTTCAGGAAAGTTTCACCCTGCTTAGATTATAATCATCTGTCTGAAAATCAAATCAGGACAAAATCAACAAACAGAACATTACTTCTGCTGAGACTTGGAAACTACTGTCACTTTGATTTATTGGTGGATTAAAGACACCAAATTATAGTTTATGTGGTTTGACTGTCTACATGTTGGTCTATTTTATGAGACCATAAACAGGACTTCATGCAAAAACACTGTAAGAAAGAATGAAATGCACAACAGTAGCTGAAATGGTGAACTTGAATCCAAATTAGCAGTATGCCTCACCACTACATCGCTTAAAAACAGTGTGCCACTGCTGCTGCAATGTGATTTACCACTATGGACTGGCATATGACAAGTCTTCCTAATATTATGTGCTAATGGTATGCAGAAACTGATACACTAATAGATCATAGACAAGTGTTCGCTTCAAGCCATCATAATGAAGTAAATGCTGATTGCACAATGAAATGGTTATAGAATACCGGTAATCACACCATCTATGTTTAGATTGGTTCCCTATAAAACTCACTTCCACTACTCTACTTTGTCTGCCGCCAGGCACGAAATATCCTTGAATTTGAAGGCTGACTTTTGATCCTGTCAGCCCTGCACCATTTCTATCTGCTTTCATGTCACCATAACAGACTAAATGAATAACTACACTCATGCTTTTATTCCTAGTGTCTAGAATTTTTGGTAGCTGTTGCTCTGAGGAAAATGAGAAGCGATCCATTTTGCAATACCACTTGGAAAGAAATCGAATGGAAGCCAGTAAAGTGCGTAACTCTGCCAAGGCCCAACAGCCCCTTTTAATTCCATCAAGCCTATCATTCTGGTACCTTTCTGAATCCCCATTATCTTAGCTGCACATTGGTGGTAGTTACAGATGTCTATCTGTATTTGTTATCATATTGGAAAAAAAGACAGAAAACATTTTCAAATCTGCTAGATCCAGATTTGAATTAGGAACGCATCACATTGTAGTTTAAAATTATTTCCTGATAAGTTAATGAAAATGTAAAGAAGCCCTATCTCTCAATACAGGAGAGTGAGAAAAAAAAAAAATTCACATCTGCGACAAAAGTCAGTGGGGTCTATTCTGGGCCAAGACACATCCTCGATTCAGATTTTGTGGAAATCTGATCAGTATTTTTTGTGTAATCCTGTTCACAAACCAACAAACTGTCCAGAGGTGAAAACATAGCCTCCTTAGTGGAGGCTATAAAGATGATATCGCATCACAATGTCCTTTAGCCTATAGCATGCATCAGTGATCAAATCTGGCTACCCTGCTTGCTGCTGACCCTATTAGCTCCAGTGACAGCTGCCTACAACAAGTGTCTGTCTCACAACTGTTGGCTAATGTTATAGTGACTAAGTTAACAGTTGCACAATATCTTCATGTGAAAAATGGCACCTGTCATTGGAATGTAGGTGGTGTGTTGTTTTTATATGCTGCACTGCAGAGGTGAAGTACCAGTACCAGTAAGATTTGTCATGCTGCTGAGTGCCAGTCGAACCGCAGCTAAAAACCCAGGCAAAATGGCATGCTGCTAAGAATATGACACATACCACCAGTATGACAATGGTACCTTCCAACGAAATGGTGGCAGTTGCATTTGACACACCACTCTGAATTAACATATTCCACTAGGACAAGCCTGAAATATCCTTTGCCCCCTTTTGATTTTGGTGTCACTTTGTTTTCCCAGTCAGTCAATAGATACAAGCTGACGGGTTTCTACCACATTTCGTAGTCCAACTCTCCTCTTTGTGAACAAATTGAGAGATTCTCTCTCAGCAAATTCTCTTTCTATGTTTTTTGGCCGGGCATCAACCTCTTTGTGATTTAAATGGAGGCGGCTTCAAAAGGACGGCTTGTTTTTTTTGCTTCTTATGGTTGTGCCACACCTCTCCCAGTGGTAATGTCCATTCACTGTAGAGAGTTTTTAACCTTTGGACAGTGACCTCCATCAACGAAATAAACACACTCCAGCCGCCTCGTTGGCAGCATCAGTATTCCCAGGGATACGACTGCAGTTCAATTGTTTGCAGTCAAACAGTGAGCGATAATTCAAGAGCAGATCCACAAAAAAAAAATGCTGTTGTCTTTGCAGTTTTGCGTCACAGGTCCTGAGTGGGTTTTATATCATTCCAGTCTCCATGGAGGACGCCTGAACAGCCTGAGTGGTTGAGTCATTAGCAGGAGTGGTGGAGTTCTTGAGAGTGTGACTGGTATGTACTTGATATGTGCCACACTGTGGCCATGGCAACCCTGAACAACATGAAACAGCTTCATGATGGTACTTCTGCACAGTCTGATTTCAAGCATTTTTATTCAAAGATAAAAGGTTGTTAATGAAGGTAACGAGGTCTGAGTCGTGTGTTACCACCTCTGTTGTCTGGAGAGCTTTGAGAGAGCAAAGGGACGGTGATCCCCAAACCAAATTCTTTCTATTGTTAATATAAGGGTATTGATTAGTTCAGTTTTTGATTAATTCAGTTAAAGCACTAATCTGGTCGGTTTAACTTCCAACTTAAATGTGCTAAAGCCACAAACACGCATGTCAGCGAACATACTTCTTTGCAATGTTGTGAAGTCAAGTCATGAGGCTCAGAGTTTCAAAAGGTATTTGTGTCCTGTGATGTGTTGATAAAGGACTGTCCGCCTGCATTCTTTACCACTGCTTCAACCGCTGTGCATCAGGCCTCCTCTGAGGTCTTCGAATTCCTGAACCCAGAGATCGAATGCTGAATTATAGGTTATCACCTCTTTGACATTTTGCATTTGAATTCAATTCTGACAGTGACTCATGAGCCAGCACACCTCCCTGTCCATTGTTTTTCTTTGATGCCAGGAACAAAGTGTTTGCATGTCCTCTACCAGAGCAACACATGACACATGACAGCACACATTTTTTTTTAATTGGAGTGGATGTGCTGATTTCAGAAATGCTTGTCTTTGGCCCAATCACAGCAAGCATTAAAAGTGAGGATTATAATTTGTGACAGGTGTTATTGCAGCACGCAAATATGTTGTTGTCTGCTGCTCAAGAGTCTTGCACAATCTGAAGAGCTCTTGATTGAAGGCACGCAGAAGAGGGAGTGTGCTGAAATACCTGCGGATTGTGTAGTATGTAGCCTTTTTTGTTGTTTGTATGAGAGGGGCTTGGCTCTTGTGAGTCGGGTGACCCCACGCTTTGGTCCAGACTGAAATGTCTCAACAACTATCGGATGGAGTTTCCACATTCATGGTCCCCAGAGGATGATTCCTCCTGACTTGGGTGATCCAGTGATTTTCCTGTAGCATCCTCATGATGTTGACACTTATGTTTTATGGACTGTTTTTTTTAGACTCACAGCTACTGACCTGTAAGACATCTTGGTGCAGACATCTATGTTCCCCTCAGGATGAATCCTAAAAAACCTTTTAAACCGATAAAGTGTCATCATCAAGTCAAAGCTTCCATTTTTCCAAATCTTTGTTTTTTGATCAAATACTTGCAAAACTAATGACTTTTGGGTTTGACGTTAAGTGGCAGATGTTAGCATGCCAGCTTGTTAGTGCTGTCATCGTTAGCATGCTGACATTAGCATTTGGCCCTAAGTAGAGCCTTGCAAAGCCGCCTTCATGGCTAGACTTGAAGTCTTGTTCACCTGAGGCCGGCTTAATAATAATGTCCAAGCTTACACGCAAAAAAACAAAACAAAACTGAATTGACCATTCTTCAAAACTTCATAACAGTTACTAATATCAAAATGAACTGCTCAAACCTTCAGACATGCCCTCCAACTGAACTCATCCGATCTATTAAAAGAGATGACATGTTAATAGCAGGTGTGGGTGCGGTCATTAGGTGTCATATCTATCTTACAGCTTGCCTGGGCTAATATATGATGCATCCCTATCAACAATGAAAGGCACTCGGGGGATGAACCACACCTGTACACGTGAGAGGGTTCAGTGGTGTTCAGGCTGGATAAAGGAAACTTAATCTTCGCCAGGATTTTAGAGGAAAAGAAAACACTTGTGTCAATTGCTTCAGTGCTACTATGAGGACAAAAGATTCAGATATGACCCCACTGGTGTCGGCATACTTAATACATCACTTGGAACCCGACACTGTAAGATCTGACGTTAGTTAGTGATGCGACTTGCACATGCGACTGGGTGATGCATGAAGCAAGCCTTGTCTTGACCAAATAAAGAGCATGTGGTGTGGTTGTTTTCTGTTACATTTGGATGGGAAGAGGCAGACGACACATCAGCTCCGGGTGACACATGGCAAAATGTCACAGTCAAGAAACAACAAGGCATCTTTCACAGAAAAGTTGAGCATGTTTTCACTTTCTTGGAAGAGCCGGTATCATGTAGGTCAGATTGTGAAAACTTTACCTGGAACGTAAACACACACACTCAGACACTCCTCAGTGACCCGGCTCAGGGTTTTAAGAAATTTCTAATTTGTATGATTCAGAGAAAAGAAAGAAAGTGAGAGCTGTTTGTGTAGGACACAGAGGAAGGCGTGATAACATTATAAAAGTGACCTACATCAATGTCAAGTCCCCATAATAAAGGTCTGTTTTTATACTCAGTACCAATAGGATGGGTCACTTTGGATTTTGTAGCTTATCTCCTCTTCACTTCCCTCTGAAGTTGTAGTAAGGACAAAAAGAAATATGGGTTTGAGCATGGTCCATATAACCAACAATCCTGAAAAGCTGTTGTCATATTTTGAATGGGAGTGTAGCATATTTTAACACAGATGACACTTATTTAAAGGGACACTCTAGTGATTTGATATTGCACTTCCATTATCATCATCTAACTTTTAGTCCCTATGTTAAGCTCCAAACACGCTAGATCCTGCATTTCCCATAATGCAACTGGATAGCACCTCTATCAGTCCTCCCTGCTCAGTAATAACCCACGTCTTTCAATCTCTGCACCTCCAGTTCGTAACAACTTACAGATTTCTGCAAAAGACTTGAAGTCAAAAATATCTTTGAATATTTATGTAATATTGTGATTTATTCATTAAACGTTTTTATCCAGCTTCCCTCTGTATGAGCAGCAGCACATCAGGCGTCTTAACTATTCATTCAGTGCGTAAGAGATGAAAATCTGAAATTCCAGTGATGTCACTCATGTACTCCTGTCATCTCATCAGTGTCAAAGATCACAGCAGGTGACAATCATGTGACCCTGACAGCGTTTTCATTAATATGTCCGAGCTCGTGCTCTTTTATTTCAAGTCCTGCAACTGATCCACTGGACAACTGGAGAACATGTTCCGACTTTTAGCAGGTCACACTTGAAACAACTTCCAGGGGAAGAGCACGGAGACAACCAGCTGGAAATTTGTATTAACCCCCCCCTTTCACTCAAAAATGTGTTTTGCTTATTGTTGCCTCAAATAATTACATAGTTTGATAATCATTCTGCAGAAAAAAAAATGTATGTGCTACTTATGAAATTGAAGCCTGGAGGCTGTTTTCATATTCACTTCAGGATGGGGGAATGTTTCTCTGTAATGTCAGATAAAGACGTGTACCTACAAGCAGGATTTTGTGACTTGATGTTGTGGCAACTCATTTGTGAGCCAATCATAGGCCAGCATGTAAATTATGCACATATAAGTGTGACGTAAAACCTTGAGACAATGAGCTCCAGCTTTTTTTTTTTTTTCTTTTTTTTTACATTGTACCAAACCAAGTGGGATTTGAAGTGTTACAAAAGGACCACGTTGACCTCAGATGTTACATATAACACGAGGGCAGCAGACAGGGCACTGTGTCATGTTGTATCCCCTGGAGGGCCAGCCTAGAGGGAACTTTTCTTGCACAGTGGGCCACCACACAGGCTGTCTGGACGGCTGTTGAAAACTCAGGGACACTCCTGAATTACAAGCATTTGTCCTGAGTTCCTGAGTTCACAAAATTTACCTGGATCTGTTTCCTTGGTGGTTTGTCAGCAATATCACACAAAAACTAGTGAATGGGTTTCCACCAAACTTGGGAGAGGCTTCCTTCTGGAGGATGTGTCTTGGCCCAGAATAGACCCCAATAGTATCTGGTGCAGATCCAAATAAAAAAGGCAGATCCATGATTTTTTTTTTCTTCCTTTCTCTATCATTGTGAGACAGGATGTTTTTCAATAGCTTTGTTAATTTCTCAGGGAATGCATCGATCTTGTAGGTGGCTTGTATCCACGAGCAAGTACAATTTGATGAGGATCAAAAGAAAAAAGAAATGTTTCTCTAACTGATTTGAATAGGTTTTAGTTGACATTGCATTCACATTTACATTTACATTTATGGCATTTAGCAGACGCTTGTGTCCAAAGCGACTTACAATGAGTACAACCTCAACATATCACCATTAGAGGAATATACTCTGCTGGGTGCCATTCCTTTTCACCTTTGTAATAATCCAACTACTTATTCCTTTTTTTGATTTTTAATATCTTTATTCATTTCTATATTTTTCTCCCTTTGCACCCCCCCAATTTATTTACTTAGTTATTTCTAGCATAACAAAGTAACAAGTGAGTGTAAAGTGATGAATGAACGTCATGCTGATTACATACTGCTGCACACAACACAACCATGGTGGTTGTTTCTCCTGGTGACATAAAACATGAACAGAAACTTGATTTTAGGCCCATGTATTTTGGACCACGCCCACTTCAAAACGCGGCCACGCCCACTCACACTCCTCGTTCCCGGATTTCACCCATTCTTACCAGAGCACCCTGAGGTCGTTTTTAACACACACTTTAAATGTCGGAATAATATTAACACACTGTACCGACACACACACGCACACACACACACCTCCGGTCCCTCCTCCCACAGTCAACACCCGCAGCAGAGAGTCACACCCACTATAAAGCCCGGTGAGTTTCAGCTGAAGTGTCCTCAGTCAGAGGGGGAAACTTGTCAGCGGGTCACAGTGGGTGCTCATCTTCCCGGTGGACACAGACGAAACGCGTCGGCACCCATGGGAGCAGCCCTGCGCTTTTCTATGCCGGCGTGAAATGTAGAGTGAGCACTTCGCGGCCAAAGTCGTCTTTGTAATTTGTAACAGGATCGCGTTAATGTAGTCGCGAACGAGAGAGTTTAAAAAGCGTTTTTTATTAAAGATCAGCATGCAGCCGTAACGTCCCTGCCTCTCAACGTGGAAGTTTATTTTCAGTCCAGCAGTTCAGTCGAGATGGAAGACGCTCCTTAAACCACCGGACGAGATGGGAAAATGGGAGCTGACAATGGTGAGAGAAATGATCAGGATTTAAGAATACACGTATGGTTGAATGAAGTCAGTTCAGTAAATGTTGTCACTGATGTGTGAGGTGATTCCTCCTTGTATTGGCCTTTGCAGCCAACTCTTCATATGTGAAAACCTCTCAGTATGATCTCTGTACACTACTGTTATCCCTCAGCAGATCAGTCTTCAGTGCATCTGTGACTACATGTAGTTCATGATAGGTTACATGATAGGTTACAGTTGAGTCCCAAAGCTGAGCCTTGTAGAAACACCTATGATGAACAGAAGGTGTTTATAGAATTCTTTATCCTTCAGCTGCAGCGATTAATCGACTTGTTGTCAACCATTTTTGATAAGTGATTAATCGGGTTGAGTTCTGTTTTTTTTTAGAGGAAAATATCCAAATTGTCTGGTTTCAGCTTCTCAGCTGTGAACATGATAGAGTTTATTTACTTCCTTTATGAAAGTAACCTGAATCTTTGAGTTGCGGATGATGGAAGGCATTTCATCTCAGTCTGTTGGAAACACTGATTGACAGTTTTATAGACCAAGCTACGAGTGGATCGACTAAAGAAAATGGACAGATTCATCAACAGTGAAAACAAGCATTAGTCGCAGCCCCTGATGTGGATGAACAATCTTTCCTCCTGCTGAAATGCCACAGATGATCTTTCCAATTTTTTGCATGACAGTGTACAATGTTGGAAATAACATCACTTTAAATGATACTGGATGCAAGGCCATGTGCTGTATGTCAGCTGTCATCTGTATTCGCCTTCAGAAAAAGAGAAACAGCTTGAGAAATGGGTTAAACTGTTTGGTTTTTTTTGACCAGTCAGCTGACTAAATGTTTATGTGTCAATGTCAATGTTGTCTATGTGGATTCTAGAAGTAGCTCAGTAACTGTGGTAGGTGCTACCTCCCATTTATTTATTTATTTTTCTCAGAAAAATGCTTTTTACTCTCTGACTCGAATGTTATTTTAATACATGAGAGGCTGCAAAATATGTAAATGCGATTTCATCCCTTAAGTCTCTGACTTCAACTTGCTGCTCCATGATCTGCTCGTGTTAAATTCTGCAGGGACCGTGTAAAGACGCGGCCTAGTTTGAGACGTGTTAAGTTTGTCTTTTCTGACTGAGGCTCGGCTGTCAGTGCTTAGCACCACCGTCGCTGACACGGACTAACAGTGGGACACAATGCACAGTTTCCCATCTGTGTGGCTGACAAACGATCCCAGTTTCTATGAGGGACAAAAGGGTTGTGTGATACTGGTTAGCACTAGCATACACAGCGGCTTAACACTGGTCTCCAGATTTAAATAATCATTTACATAAGAGGAGACAAGTCCTCTCATGTAGATAATTGAATTCAGATAGTTGTTATGAGCACAGGCCGTGTCTTTCATCTCCTCTGCAGGATTTAGTCAGTAACCCTCCCTCTGTTCCCATGTCATCCAAACATGATTTTGACATGAAACTTTAAGTTCACGATACATTAGATTTTATTATGATACAGGAAGACATTATGGAAGATATTATACGCACGTAATGTATAATGATTTAAATCGAATCGCTCATTAGACATGCGATTACTTGTTTTCATTCCAGGGCCTCATAAAGATGTGTGAAGCGTTTTCATATTAATCAGAGGGATTAGACAGGAGTCATGCAAGACGTGTTACTGCTGCATATAGCGCAACAGGCCTGTAAAGGAGCACTCCATCAATTTTACGCGTTCCGTTTACTTGGGAGGGAGCATTACTGAAGCAGTGAAAATATCTGGATCGTGTTGTCTGTTGCCCTGGATAAGTCTGAAACAATAACCCTGATGATGTCACGGTGATGTCATCAGGTTTGCCTCGCTTTGGGCTTGGGGACTTAAAATCCATAACAGAAAATATGCTTCAAATTGGGCCACGAGGCTTGAAGGAATTGGGTTTATAATTGGCAAGGTCAGTTTAATGAAAAATGCTGTTGAGTTGCATTATGGGAAATGTAGCATCCGGCTGATTTGGAGCTTCACTCAAACGAAAAATCATGAGATCTCCGCCTCGGTTGCTTCGGTTTGTATTATTTTAATTCAATGTGTGTCTCTCACAACATTCTGAATATTGTGAAAGTACACCACTAAGTCAGCTGAGTGGTCCTTTAATGGAGGGTAATGCAGGTTGATTTGGCCGTCTTTAGGCTTGAAAGCATATCCTGTGTTACGTGAGTGAAACTGCTGTTGATACTAAAATGACTTCCCTGACAGTAAGGGAGGAGGCAGACACTGAGGGCGAGTGGGTGTCTGGTGACGAGGTCCTTTTGAATTTGATTTTGATCATGGAAAGGTAGGCTTTTCAAAAAAAAAAATGTCAAAAAGAAACCATTTCAGTTTTGTTTCCTTTACTTTTGAGCAGTTATTCACTGATTACATTTTATAGCGTCAAAATGAAAATTACACACAGTTCTGTGGCTGCTTTGGACATATTTAAATGACCCTTCGCAGCCTCTGTCTCGTTCTGCATCTGAAAGCCTGGACTAGATGCTCAGTATTCACATTAAAAAACATGTTCCCTTGTCCTGTCAAGTGCTGTTGAATGCTGATTAATATCTCTCTCTGAGATCAAACGAGGTCTGACCTGACCTGTCGCAATATGTAACGAAAATCCACAGTATGTTTGAACAAAAACACAAGACTTGGTGCTGGACACCCTGCAGTCCTCTGAGGCTCCTTTATATTGCTTTTGAGAGGATGAGTGACTGATTCCCAGCTGGGAGCTCGCTGACATTTAGGCAGTGTTTTGCATTTGTTTTGGCATTTGGCTTTGATGTACTATTGGATGAGCTAACCTTTTGATAATCTTCTATTTGTCCATAAACATCCTCGCGATCCTACGAACCCTCCAGGAAATATCTGGTTGCTGTGTGGGAAATGGCTGAAGTGATGACTTGACACCTGCATGAGACGTAGATGAACGTCTGATAATTATCCAAATTACTCACAAACCTGTTTGTGCAGTCGATGGAATGATGGCGACTGCACATAAGCAGATAATGTGTTGTTGTTGCGGTGGATAGGGGATCAGTGTGAGTGTCCGTGGTGGCGTTGTGTCACTTGTTTGTGTGTGTGTAGCCTCACCTGGCTTTTCGGCCATAGTGGCGTGCTGCTATATTTACCTCCTCGCTGCCCAGCCTGACCCTAATGTTGTGACCAGTGACAGCACTAGATCTATCTTTGTGTATTTGACCCGTACCTGTATACTTTCAGACACACGCATGACTTTGGAAGGTAGCCACTCTCTCAGAGTGAGTACTGGTGTTTAAACATTTTCTCCCGCCTCCACCGTCCCCAGAACCCAGTGCAGGAATGGGGTGAGGAGGTCGAGGATGGTGCAGTCTATGGGGTCACGCTGCGCCGGGAGCCCGTCCCCTCCTCCAACCCCAGCGAGACCAGTCCATGCAGTGCATTTGTCCAATACCGAACCTGCAAGGTGCGGCGCCTGAAGGCTGCTACCCTGGACCTGCTTGTGAATCACCTCCTTGACCCTGGCTGCCAGGAGATGGACTACGGCAGGATCCTCCTCTCAACCTACAGAACCTTCACTGGTACCTCCCAACTCATAGAGCTGCTCTTCCAGAGGTACAGTTCACCGTTTGATTTGAATTTTTTTATTGAAAAATGTATGGCTGTATTGGCTGATAGCCTACCACTCTCATATCCAGTCAGTTAACACAAAGCACAAGCACTGAAATAGGGGGGAATAGCTGAAGAATGAACACATATGTCATCTGTTTATTGTAAATTAACTATAACAACTACAACAACTGACTATGGAAATAGCCACTTTTCTCAATGATGGTCTTGTTTGCTCATGTGGATCATAAAGAGGCTCAGTATAAGATTGAAACTTGTTTCATAACAAGTTCAAAGTCCCCTGTAGTACGTGTAAGCTACACATTTTATGCAGACAGCGTTGTACAGAATTAAAAACACCTCAAATCGTCAGCAGTGGAGGTCCTGGTCGGCAGACTTTGCTCAAGGTCAAGTTAATCTTTATCATCCCCGAGTGGCAATTTTCCTGCTCGGCCAGCGGTAAAACTATTAACACACTAAACGGCGCACAAACAACAAGAACTTACATAATGTTGTTCAACCTCCCAGCAGCAGCTGGGACCAGCGAGTTCCGCGTATCAGCTGATTATGTCTGTGACTCGATGGACGCAGCTTGAACCTACTGGACAACAGCTGACAAGGATCCTCGGGGCGTTCTTTGTGACCAGCACAGACACGAGTGTGGTATCAATCTTCTCAGTTAATTCTGCACAAGAAGGCAAACGGGCACGTTTCCCAAGATGTGTAATCATTGCTTTGATGGCTGCCCGAATGAGACGCTTCATTTACAGTGAGAGGATATACTTAGGCTCCCCTTCAAACGCGACGAAGAGCCACAGGTGGAGAGTCATCTCTGTCTGTCCTCCTGTCCGGGTGGACAACTGTGGCTGTAGCCCATGCAAAGTCAACATGTTGCGTCAGGATCTTTTTATACATTGTTTCCCTGACAAAGCAACCATCTCCTGCCAGCTTTGATGTAATAATCAGTACCTAGCAGGTGCTCATTATCTCCAGGATTTCAACAACAGCAATTATGCACAGAGCAGTTTTAGGCTGCGGCTGGATTCGAGGTCAGGTTTAGGATCGCTGCAGCAGTGGGAACAAATAATCATTACATATATATATTTATAACAGCCTGAAGAGTATGACTAAGGCTGTTTTTTTTCCCCCCTATAGAGACAGTGCTGCTTCAGATCTGGAGAACAGTGAATGCTACAGGAGGTAAGCACATGACTTCTGAGTTTCCAATTCAGTGAGCTTGTTCATTTAAAAAAAAACAAACAAAACAAGTTAAACTATAATGATTCTCTGCTGCCCCGTCAGCCCTCTGTTGGCCTTTGTCCAGACATGGTTGGATGAGTACAGCGAGGACTTCAGAGATCCTCCCCTGCACGCGGCCCTCAGGCTGCTGCTGGATCACCTGAGGATCAGCTCTGCAGTCCACGACAACATGCACACTCAGCCCAACTTCTGCTCGCTGGCTGCGCAGGCCGAGGCGCTGCTCATGAAGTTCCAGAAAGAAGGTGATCCTCCAGCGCATAACGTGATAGTCCCATGTGACACACCATCATGATGGCTTGTCGACAAGTGAAATCCTTCTCCAGAAAGCCACGCTCACTTTTTTTTGTTCTGATTCCCTCTGTGTGTCTCTTCAGAGGGTGAGACAAATGTCAGTCCTGCCCAGGCAGATCTGGAGCAGGATGAGGAGGGCTCAGGTGACGAGGATTCAGGGTGTGAGAACTTTTTGGATCAAGGCAGCATCATGGACTTCCCTGCTGCGACCATTGCCGAGCAGCTCACCCGAATGGACTCTGTACGTGCGAGGATATGTTTCAAGTGTGACACATTTCTGTCGTTACACATCGATGTCTCAAGACTGATGTTTGGTTTTCATGGCGTTTCAGGCTCTGTTTGTCAAAGTGGTGCCGTACCAGTGCCTGGGTTGCGTGTGGTCCCAAAGAGACAAGAAGGAAAACATGTCCCCCACCATCCGTGCCACCATTACACAGTTCAACACCGTCACAAACCAGGTCATAATGTCACTGCTCTGCCAGCCGACAGACGGCAACTCCAGTCCCACCTCCCCCCGCCGGCCTGCCACTACGCCAGCTCAAAGGGCCCGCATCATAGAGAAGTGGATCCGAGTAGCACAGGTCAGTCGAAATTAAAGTGAGTCAGGCTGCATTCAAGTTCTCACTCAAGTTTTTACGCTATAGCGGTGTTAGAAAGTGTGCACAACAACTAACAGTTGATAGTCAAAAAAGCCTCAGCTGAAGGGATGATTACTGGAGCATTTGATTTGACATGAAGTGAATCCTCTGAATGCAAGTTATTTCTTCTGCAGGACTGTCGCGTGTTGAAGAACTTCTCCTCTGTCAAGGCGATCCTGTCGGCCCTTCAGTCCAATGCAGTTTACAGGCTGAGGAAGACCTGGGCTGCTGTGAGCAGGTAGGGCGGGGTTAAAGCCAAAGGCCACAACATATCTCTGTGGTTATGTGTATATTGGGTTTTATGTCACAGTCATTCAGTGAGTACATTGGACCCTCATCAAATGCAATTGTATGTCAGCGACGGTGCAGGTCAGCAAATTTCTCGCTTTTGGATGACCCATATTCAGTATCAGGTCATGAACGCAGCAGTAAACTGTTACCATGTCAAGGGTAACAGGGGCATACAGTAACTACATGTTGTCTAATGGTCATGGATCTGTGGAGACGGAACACAGTTAAATGTGTGATGTAGTAAATTATTTAATTATTCGGTTTTGGACTGCATATTTACTACATGTTCCCTGCGCCTCTTTTTTGCAGGGATAGCATGGCCACGTTTGAAAACCTGTCGGAAACCTTCCCTGATGAGAACTGTGTGCTGACCAACAGAGAGCTGCTGGTGGAGGTAAGACAGAAGACGTGTTGTAACAGACTAGATTAGATTAGATTAGATAGAAGTTCAGCGTTTTAATCTTTTAGATGCGTCAGTCATTGGAACCTCCTCTTCCAGATGTAAAAATGACTTTTTTCTTTTCTTTTTTTTTTCCCCTCTGAATTTCCCTCCCAAAACCCAAACATTTGTATTCCACACAATCACAATATTTACTCTTTTCAAATTTGCACTTAGCCTATCTCTCAAAGTTTTGCTACTTACTTAGGTAGTTAGCTATTTAAGCTACTTAGCTAGTTAAACTACTAAACTGGCTAGGCTACCAAGCCAGCAAAGCTACTAATAATGTGTGTGTTGTATTTGCCACTCTCAAATTCCACCTTCCCAGTTCAAATGGAACGCAGCATATGCTAACATAGTTATGCCAACTGTCCATCCACAGCTAGGAAGGTAATGTTGGTAAGATTTAAAGTAGATTCATGTTATTGTAATGACAGATATCTTGTTGTAATTTGTGCCACTTAGGAGCTAAGCTAGCTCAGTGGCTAAGCTACTTGGATAACAGTTCATCCACAACTACATGAGTGCGAGTTAATAAGATAAGAAGTAGGGTAGGCTAATTGGATAAAAGCATTTAACAGCAGGTGCTCTTTAATGTAATTGTAATTAGTTTGTAACTAAAACAGCTATGGAAATGATAAATGGACTGCATTTTAGCATGCTTCTAGTTTATGGGCTGCTAAATGTGCACTGCAACACGCCACATTCACACACACATTCACACACTGATCGGACAACCATCTGGAACGATGTGGTGTTCAGTATATTTTAAGCCGACGACCTGCTGTACTTCACAGCCACTCACCAATATCACTCTTTTTCTGAGGTGAAAAGTTTACATAATGCAGTACTTGTATCAAATGTAAAAAAAAAATGACTGTATAAAATAATGTAGACGAGTGGTACTGCCAATGATAGATGCGGTGTGGTCTACAATAGATACTGCATATATCTGACAAATGTAACTGTTTCTATTGGATGTATATACAGTTCATTTTTGACCTACCTACGCACTGAAGTGTTCACGTTTGCCAGTGCAAACAAGTCGACCCACTTCAGCAGCTGTTACAGACTTTCAGCCTTGACAGTCACTTTGAGACGGGGGACAAACGCCCTCAGCGATCAGAGTGTCGATTAAGAACACAGCACCAAGAATGTTCCGCGTACTGGAAGCACATTTGGGAATGATTGTCTTCACAAGTACTCAAAGTGCATGGATTTTTCTTTGTAATCATTAAAAAGATTCATATTTTTTCTGTAGTTAATTTTTACAGCAATGTTTACCAGTGTGTTAATGGGAAACTAGAGGCCTCGAGCACATTATGTTCCCTTTTTTCTTTTATGCCGTCTCCTTTAGGCAACTGCGTCAGAGGAGGCTTGTGTCTGGTTACAGTGAAAAGACTCTAAAGTCAATAGATCACACATAGATCGGCACACTATGCACACAACAACTAAGAAACCTTAACTTGTGTTTACTCCTCCACAATAACCTTAGAGATTCTTCTCTAAGAAGTCGTTGTAGATGTCTGACTTTTGTGAACTTGTTTTTCTCTTTCTCCTTCTCTTCACTTCTTACATTTGTTATGTTTAGCATTTCCATTTACTAAAAAAGCTTTTACCTTTTGTAAACACAGTTACTCCTACATTTACTTAAAGTCTAATCACTGCTTTTTAGACTGATATTGTACACAAAGACTCGACAGAGAAGGCTTGGATGTGGCCTCCCTCCTTTCACATGATAATTATTAAACAGGATCTTCAAGTTAATGTGTAATAAATGTTATTCTGAAAAGCATTTGCCTCATATGCCAGATTACAGTTGGCTCACTTTCTTCTTTTAAAACCCTCACGTGCTCGCGTGCAAACATAAAAAATACCATTCATACACGTGAGCACACGTGCATGAAGAGGAAAACAATCATGGAAAGTCTGTTTAAAATGATTCAGAACTTTTTTTTTTTAAATGATGTGCCTGCATACTTTCCTGTAAGCTTCATTTGAATGTGGCTCTGTCTGACCTACTTTGACACAGGACGGGGGCCAGGCGGCTGTGGATAACATTTCTCCAAAGATATCCAAGAGGTGTCCGATCCCCAGACAGATGGTAAGACATGCCTCGGGATGAGAAAAGAGAGATGAGATGTTTTGAAGACATGAAGCCCAGTGACATAAATCTCTGAGCTCTGGAGTCTAAGCAGCGTTATTCATGTGATATTGTCTTGGAGGCAATAAGGTTAAGTTTTCTAAAAGACTCCTGCAAAAAAAAAAATCCCTTCCAATTTATACAACTCTAAGAGCCACAAGAGAGCTGATTTGCCTCTGTGTGGGTGGAGTGTCTCCGGCATGGCAGATACCCAAACCTATCTTTAGCCTCGCGCAGTGCAGAGCGAGTTTCAAATGGCCTCTGATCACCAGGATTATAGGACAGTAATAATAGACCAGTCCGGGGTCTTTTATGAGTCATACGCACATTCTCCTGGGCCGTAACACGAACCCACAGTGCTGCTAACTGGGGCTCGCCTTGTGCGAATGTTGGCCCATCTCGACTCATTCAATTAAAACCAGCTAATGGCTGAACTCAAAAGACACAAATAAGCAGATACAGCGACGCGTGAGCCCGCCGCTGTAAGTCTAATAAGCAGTGTGTTCCGTGTTCTCTCTCTGCAGAGCACCTCCAGTGGAGTGGTTCCTTACCTGGGCACCTACCTGACCGTCCTCACCATGCTGGACACAGCTCTGCCTGACACCGTAGAGGTACGTACTGTTCATACTGAACTGCAGAACATCTCAGCATATTATGTATTTACCCCAGGGCATAGTACTGTGTATTACTTTACTTTAATCCCCTCTTTTTAGCATTCATAAGCAATATGTAAACACTAAAACAGTATAAAAGGGATGCCTTTGCTTTATACCTACAAATACCAAAGTGTGTGTGTTCTTTTATATCTATAGGAATTACATATATGTATCAGTTTAGTTATATTTCACAGGCAAATCTGGTGCTTTCTACTCCACTACATTTATCTGACAGCTGTCATCAATAGTTTCCTCTATAGTTTCCTAGTTTTAAGATTTTGCAAATAAAACATGTTTGTAAAATGTAACGCTATGTTACATGTTTAAACATACTGCAAGATGAGTTTTTACCTGGTTGTCACGTAGTCTCAGTTTCTGTAGTAGCTAGCTTTAGATCGTCATCAAACTGCATGAAGGAATTCCACTCGAGTGGAAAACTGAGACGGTAGCTAAACGGCGGTCTTCAGCCAGTTCTTGTTTTTCAAATTCATCATTGTGAATGAGGCGGTGAAGTTATTTACAATTAATGCACTTTTTAAAGGTTACTTATCTAAGGTTATAAATACATAACAGAGTATATACAGACCATTTATTATGATTTATACTGCTTATAAATGCTAAAAAGGGGCTGTTTAAATAAAGTGTCATCATATTGTTTCTTTCCCACTAATCATTGATGGCTGCAATAAATCAGCGCTGTACTAACCTCATCTGTTCATTTGACAGGGTGGGCTCATAAACTTTGAGAAGAGGAGGAGGGTAAGTTGTTCCTCTTTGTGCCATCTTTTCCCCCCCTTTATTTATCCTTTTTTTCCCACAGTAGTCAGAAACACAGAGTACAAGGTGTCCTCATCACGTTGTGTCAGTGTGTGCCTGTGCGGTTGGGTGTGTGCAGTATATTTGCATTGCCAAAGTAAACGGGAGGGAGACATTTTCTGACACTTGATGTTTTCTACATGCCATTCTAAAAGCTGGGAGACCTCTAGGTTATTTTTCTTTTAAACATTTACACGTCTCTTTACGAACACTTTACTGCAGCTTTGTAAATGTTCCAAATACCGCCGTGATGCACCCCGTTACCACAGGCCGGTTATGCAACCGCGCAGATGTGAGGAGCCTGGACGTCTTGCGGTCTCCGTCACTCTGTTTAATCCAGCGACTGTTCTCTCTCCCCGCAGGAGTTTGAGGTTCTGTCGCAGATCCGCGTGCTGCAGGCGTCCTGTTCCCAGTACAACCTGCCCCATCACCCCAGAGTCGCTGCGTGGCTGCAGGGACACAAGCTGCTCACTGACCAGGAGAGGTGAGAGCTTTACCCCTTCACATAATACACCTGTACACAAGCAGAGCAAAGCCTGCTGGGAGCTCAATAAAAGTTTAGTCAGGCAATCCGAAAATTATGCCTTGTAAAAATTCTTCGTCTGTCAATCATTCTCCCTGTAGACAAATAAGGATGTGTTGCTTAACTTGTTTTCCTCTAAAAGATAGAGATCATAGCACCATAATTGATCAAAATGTCCCATCAGACTGAGTAATGGCATCATCAAGCTTATCAAATCACATTTATAATACCTTATTTCTATTCCTAAACGCAATTTTTGGGGGCTTGAAAGCTTACTTGAGAATGTCCTATAAATATTCAGAGCTTCAGCGACATAAGTAGATTTTCCTCAAACTTGCAGGCGAGAGGTGAAGACGTCGTCCTCCGTCTATTCCACTCCCCGCCTCCAAAAGTGTCAGACGCGCGATCAGATGTTGAGCTGTTGCGAAAGAACTTAAACTTGCAGGACCACATTTCTGCTCTGCTCTGGATGTGTCTATCACCTGCATGCACTTGCTTTTCATAAATGGTATGGAGGGGCTCCGGTTCTTGCTCTTTTTGGCGCAGCTGACCCAATGTCACCCTCCAGTTATACAAAAAGTAACCCCTGAAGCATTCAAATGCGGATTTCAGACATCGATTACCATGGCATAGAAAATGTCATAAAGTCCTAACATTTGTTTTATGTCTCTTTTTAAAAACAGACGTTGAGGAGATGTTTTGTTATTCAAACTACATACAACACTCAAAAAACTGAAGTGATTGACACTGGGAAAAAAATGACAAACTAATATAATGCAAACAAGAGGTCTACCTGTCGACAGAAAATGAACCAAAACAATATAGATAAATGAGGTGAGAGCAAAAATAATCTCATTTGTAGTTTAATCTTTTTTTGTGCAAAATGGGACTGGTTCATCTGTGTTGTGGTGCAACTCCACAACAGTTTTTTCTCAGCTTCTTGTGGTTACACAGACGTCACCTGACAAACACTTCAGACCAGAACTACAGAGAATTTCCTACGCACTTCAAAGTGCACACACCCTTGAGGCTAAGTTTGCTCCACCCCCAGTGACTGAGTGTAGTGGGCAATGTCCACAGCTGTTTCAATTTAAATTATTATTACTGTTATTATCATATTCATAAATGTTAAATCTATAGTTAATTAAATGTTACTTCATGTTATTGTTTTACTGCTTAATAAATGCTTTAAAGCATTTATTAAGCAGTTTTTTATTGTAAAGCAGACGTTGACTGAGGTTTAGAATACTAAAATGTAAATAGTTAGATTCTGTGTGATTCATCAATAAACACTATTTGGATGGCCACTTTAAAGTTGCGACTGATGTTTATAAACCTTTACAGCTGCTTAATAAATGATCTGTGAAGCATTTAATAGTTTGTTCACATTAAAATGACTATTAACTAAAGTTCAGTTAACTATAAATGCATTACCCTTTAACCATATTATTGATGGTTATTATAGAGTGTAACCAATCATTTTAAGTCAGTATTAGTATTTCCGCCCCTCATTTAAATGATAAATAACTGATTAATTGATGCCAAAATTATTTTTTGGTAAGAAGAAATGTTAACAAAAACAACCTTTACCATTTATGGACTTCTCAACAGATCGTTAGACTTCGGTAGAGGAAAAATATGAGTCATCAGACTTTTGTTTTGAGGATCTTTATTTACGTTCGCCCACTCACTCCTGAACCAAACAAAACAAAAAGAAAAGATATATGATTACCATAAACATGCAAAGAGCTGGTCTACTTTTGAACACCAAAGTGCACCCTGGGTATTATTTTGAGCATAAACAAATTGTGTTGAGTGCATGAGACGGGTAACTACAACGAATGCTTCAGAGAGAAACCACAACTCCAAGTGCCTGTAGACTGACAAACCCGTTAGGAGAGAAAAGTTTTCCTCAGGACACGAAAGTGTATGACAGACGATTTCAGCGCTCATTTAAGTTGTTTTTTTTTTCTTTGTTCCAGCTACGAACTGTCGAGGCAGCTGGAGCCGCCGGTGGACTTGTGTTCGCCAACGCCCTGGAGCCACCGCACGCTCACAAAGAAACTCTCGTCGTGAGTATCTGTGTTTGCTGTGGTCTCATTTGAATATTCAAACACGCAAAGCACATGGACATTTTACTGATCACACAGAGCCACACGCAGAACACTGCAGCACGTAAACACTCAATTCGCAGCGGATACAAAGTGTTAAGGAGTACGTACAGTAATGGTTGATCCCTTAACACATAAAAAAAAAAAAATAGTTTGTCGTATAAAGTGTCAATACACAGTAACAGGAAAATAAATTCTTTAATATGATATGATTAGCTCAAGTTTTATTCTCTGTCTTCAGCCTGCTGACGGTGAGCGATGGATCTAAAAAGCTCCCTGCTGACCAGATCAGCGTTACATCTTCTGGATCCAGTGGATCTGAGATGGAGGACCTGTCCTCACCGAACTCAGCCTGTTCCATCAGACTGCAGGTAAACAGCTGTGTGTGTGTGTATGTGTGTGCATGTGTCTCCCTCATGGTCTCACAGCCTTGTATTCTGTATTTGCCTTGTCCTCAGTTGTGCAAACAGCGGCGTCTTTGTTGAAAGCCTTGCCGTGCCTTCATCTGTAGGGCTCTGTCCTCAGCACAACATCCACTATTTACACCTCACAAACAATCGTCCTGTTTTTTAAGCCATCAGACACACCCCGAGGCATTTGTTATACCAAGTATAAAACACTGAATGGCTTTAAAATCTTGGAAACTTACATAATCACCCCCTCACAAAGGATCCTCTTCAAAGAGCCATCGAAACTGGCTCGGGCCCTCGACAAGTGGAATTCAGTTGAGGAGGTCCTCAGCTGAGCTCGAGTACAGCTCTCACCGCTGCTCTATTGCTCACTTGTTCCCTGAAACACAACACAATACGCTGTAACCACAACTCCAGTGGCACTCATCAGTACTCTTTTCTCTTGTTTTTCGTGTCATCCTCCCCGCAGTCATTTCACAGCTCTTGCAACAACGTGTCGGAGGCCTTCTCCTCCACATCGTCGTCCTCCTCCTCGTCCTCCCCCCGCTCCTCGGCGAACTCCTCTCCAGACTCTCCTACTCCTTCCGGCTCCTGCTCGGACTGCCGGACGGACCTCTGCGCTCCGCTGGCGTCCAGCGGCGGTGCTCGGCAGAAGCCCGCCCTGTCCTCCAACCACAAGCGCTCCGTGTCCATGACCTCCCTGCCGCTGTACAACCGCCAGGTGGCCGACTCGTGTATAGTCCGGGTGAGCGTGGACCTGGGCCACAACAACGGCAACATGTATAAAAGCATCCTGGTGAGTTGGTCCTCTGGTATTATTACAGCCTCACCACTTTGTGTTGTTTGCCATATTTGCTAATACTAAGTACTTAATTGTGTACAGGAAGTTTTGGAATTGGTCCTGTAATCCTTTGGCCAGCGATGTATGCCCAGTCTAAGTGTGTGTTTTTGCCACTGACAGGCTCAGATCATTATTCTAAGTGTTTAAGTCAGTTATTTACAGAAATTTTACCATCATAAAACACATGATAAACAGGGTTAGGATTAGTTACTTATAATATAATAGTAACATGCAACACCATTTAGCAAGATTTACTTTGACTTAAGTAGCATTTTCAATTTTAAAGATTCGTGTTAGAAATTCTTAAAATTATATTTTCTCTCTCCCCTTCATTGAAATATCCAGAATCTTCTAATATAAACATACAGTTGATGAAGGTGAAAGCAGCCATCTAGTGTCCAACTATGCACATACACTATTCTGCAGTGAATATAAAAGTGACTTTAAACAAGTGTCTTTAATAGGATTTATCATTCCCTCTCTTTCATAGCTGACCAGCCAGGACAAGACTGCTCAGGTGATCCAGAGGGCGCTGGAGAAGCATCACCTCGAGCACATGAACTGGCGGGACTTCAGCCTGACGCAGCTCATATCCCAGAACAGAGGTGGGGACGCAGTGACCCTACTACCAGCAGAACCGTTCAAATAGTCCTGAAACAAACCGCAAACCATTCTGACACTGGTCTCTTTTTTTCTGTTTTCAGAGCTGCTCATACCGGACAAAGCAAACGTCTTCTATGCCATGTCAACGACGGCGAACTTTGACTTTATATTGCGCCAGTTCTCCAAAGGCCAGAAGAAACCCCTGAGGGCCACGTCGAGTCTCGGACGATACACAAAGTAGTGGACGTATTCTGCAACAGGAGGATGGACGCTTGTTGGAAATGGTCGTTAATTTTAAGAAACATGAGAAGACATTTAGAGACATTTTTATGGCCACTGACGAGATGATGCAAAAGCACTTTATGAAGAAGAATGCTCGCCTCAACAGAAACTGATGGAGCTGTGAGAAACATCCAACGTTCCTGTTGGAAAAGACTTGGCATGAATCTTAAAAAAAAGAAAAGAAAATCAACTCATTCCTTTGTTATGTTGATAAAGCTTTGCTTTAAGTGCATGGATGCATGTTCAAACACATGATTTTAGCTCTGACACTGCTGCTAGATGTCACCTTTGATTACTGTATGGACATGAAGAGCACACACACACACACACACACTCCCCCCCAGAGAGCAACACGTGCCCACATCAGTCACCTGAACACCGAGAAACGACCGGCCATTTCCCAACGCAGCTGGGTGCCATTAATAACCCGTGCGTTGAAAAAGGGAACGCGGGGAGAGGCGTTGGGTCTGTAATGAACCCCTCAGCGGGGAGGCTGTCGGCCACTCGAGATGAGACCGCCCGGCGGGCCTGTGTGTCGCTGTGCCAGTTCCATCTGAGGAGTGGGCGGGGACGTTCTCACCAGGGATCACTGTGTTCCCGGGGAGTATTAGGCCGGCTTCTTCGGCGTTGCTGTGATACTCATGCCTGACTGGAAGGATGGCATTCCTGAGCCTGGGTAACCGTGGTGGCAGCAGCAGAGGCTTTTGACGGACGGGACAGGATGTTCACATGCAAATGGCTACTGTCTTTAGATAAAGGTGTTCGTGCTATGACTTAGCAACTTTGACTTTTTTCAATTTTTTTCTTCCCTCTCTGAATAGTTTCTATTTATTTTCACCCTCACTGTGATCCCACTGCTGATTGCACCTTCATTTAATTAACACATGTGATGACTCACTGTGGTGTTAATGTTGTCTCTTGACTGGTTTGAACATACTTTTCAAAAAGGAAAACAAAGTTTATTCTGAAAAAAACAGCTGTGATGAATGAGATTTTAATTGTAGAGATGTCTTGTTTTCTGATGAATATTTAAAAATGTACTTTTTTTTTTAACTTAAATTCCATTAATAAATTAGGTTCAGACTTGTAAGTGCCTGGATGTAACTGCTGCTGAAATGGCTTGATTTGAAGCCGGGGAATCTGGATGGAATAATTTCAGTGACGTCAATCGACATGATGAGTCAAGTGAGATCGTAGATGACGATCATATCTTCACACAGTTAAAGCTCCGGGGATCATTTGGAGAAGAAGAAGAGCTATACAAAGAACAGACGCACTCTGTAAATGTTATCTCTTGGAAATCCCTCGAGTGTAGACAGCTGTTGCGGAAGGGAAAAGAAATGTGTCGGTGACCACACTGTGAAGTATCCTCTCTCTCGGCAGTTCAGATCTGAATGGCTGGTACTTGTGGTTTATAAATAAAACTGCCTTTTTGTTCACTCATGTGATTAATGAAGAGAATGTCAGAATTGCGTAATAAACTGTTTTGAAAGGAATGCAGCGCCTGATGTGCATCTTCAGTCGGATGGTTTCTGCTTTTACGGGCTGATGTTTCAAAGTCAAAATTAACATTGTTTCTCTTCAGTTAGTAAGTATGTGAAATACATTTTTTTTCCCCTGACAATGACTCACTGTCGTGGCGCCCTAGTAGCTCAGATGGTGTAGGAAGTGTCACACATACCCCTCTCCTGCATGTCATCTCCCCTCTCTGTCACCTCTCTAAGCTTTTCTATCAAGAAAGCCATGACAAAAAGGCCAAAAACATAATAATAATAAGACGCTGTCACAGGTGGACAATGTAAGTTCTTTTTCTATTGTAACTGACCAGACTACACCAATCAAATCAATCAGTGATACTAAAATAGAGTAATAGAGATCCTGACATATGTTCACTACACTGGTCTGTTCCTATAAAAACAGAAAACATTTAAGCTGATGACCAAGACAGGATTAGGACATGGTTTGAATACAGATATTACAGGGTTATTGTACAGAAGCAATTGTTCACATTTTTTCCCCCAAATGTATGCTGTCCTCCCTCTGTGGTAAAGTATTTTCCCTCAAGCTTCGCAGACGTCACACCACCTTGTTTGGCCCCTTGTTGTGTTTCTACCGGATCTCACAGCTTGTATCTGAAATTTGAGGTGTAGATGATTTAAAAAAGATGATTTTTTTTTTGGCGCTTTTTGCTTATACATTTTCGAAAAAGCAAATAAAAGGGAAACTTGCCGTGTCGAGCTGTAGCGTTGTCTTTCGAAAGCAACATGTTCATTCACAAGCTGAAAATATAAGCTAAGATATATTTATTTTAAATTAAGTGACTTAATTCACTTAGCTAAGAAAACAAAAAGAAAAAAACCTGGCAACTAATACATAAAACAGATAATATACAGTTTCTTTCAAACTGAACACACACGTATTGGATATATCAGTACATGTTGGCACACTTTGGATTTAGGTAACAAAGACATATGGTGAAACCTCTTCCTGTGTTTACAGGGCGTCGGCCAAACTTTTTTCCAATCTACGTTTTTAAAGAAAGAACTGCAAACAATTTTCCTGAATGGTTGGGTCTGTTTTTAGAGCGAATAAAGTGTCTTTTATGTAATTTCCTGAAAAGACTCAAATATCCTCAGGGTGACTCCAGGAAGTCTTTTTTCAAAAACTTCCAGCTACTTTAATGCTCTAAAAAAAAAATAAAAATAAAAAAAAAAAAAATTCTCTTAAAACTAAAAAATAGTTTGCCTCATGTTTTCAGCCCCCCTCACAGTAAAAGTCGATGAAATTGTGGCCACCAGATGACACCAGAGAGCCTCGTGCTCGGCTCCTGGTGAACTATTCCACCGACCGGCTGTACTGGCATCCAGACGCCACTCGGGAGCAGCAGCATGTTAGCAGTCCGATCTAACTGCAGAGCCTGAGCACACTTGGCCCCTGCGTATATATGTGGCAGTAAAGTGCGGCTGTGAGGTATTTTTGTGTAACAACATCAGGTGGTTGTGACATAACTTTGAAACCCCCGGGCACCGCTTCCTCCACCTGCCTCCATTAAAGCTCCGCGTAACCCCTCTCAAATAGAAAACATAATGACACCTCCATGCTGCCAGCGCTCGATCAGCGCAGGAGGGGATTTCTGTGAAGAGTGTGTCCTCTATTGAGTGCTGCTGGCCCTTTTACCCACTCTTGGCTGCAGTAGACGCACACTCAGCAGAGGGATACGGCTTTGGATTCATTAGACGAGGACTTGCCTCATGATGTGTGTGTGTGTGGGGGGGGGGGATGCATAGGTCAGCAGTTCTAGAGGAGAAACAGGACACTGCCCTTCATCTCGTACTTTCTCATGTATTATGTATGCCTGCAATGTCCGGCCGTGATCTTGGCTGTGTGTGCGAGCTGCATAGTACACACTGTATCAATACTGTCCTCAGCCCTGAGAGATCCACACTGGTATTCATCTGCACCCTGCAGGCCAAAGGAGACGTTCAAGGTCCTTTCTCCATTTGTCCCTGGATATCGGTGCTGCCGGTCTCTAATGAGGATTGATGAGGCATGGACTTTAGCTGTCGTTAAAATCGATGATCTTCACCTCTGTTGACCCGAGAGTGTTTGAGGAAGTCAGGGACGTTTCGGATCACGCTTGCCGGCATTCTTCAAGTGAGGTGTGTGACTTGTGGTTAAGTCACACGCAGTCTCTGGCCTGTTGATCCTTTTGTGTCCTCATAAATGTGCTATAATGATCCTGGCGCGGTCATAAAACGTTGGCATCGGTAAGCTCTTAAAGGCTCCTCTGAGGTATGATGACATCAGATCCTGTGTGTTGGGTAAGGAGGAAGTGGGAGGAAGGAAGTGCAGCTTACTCATAACAAAACAAAGCTGTGTGAGGGTGCTTCACTTCTGTTGGCAGTAGCTCACGACCCCCCATTCTTTACCTCCACGAAGAAGAAGTCCAGCACGTGGGGAGGGGGGCCAAGAACTGGCATTGGCTTTTCCAAACATCCCTGTTGTTTTGGTGCAGTTATTTCATAACCACACGGATTGCAAACACATGTGAGGCGGCAGAAGCTATGAAAATATTAGGCAACCGGTTCCTCTGATCTGTGCTCGAGTTGAGCTCGTACAGCTGACGACACGCAGCTGCCCCATGCCTCGCCTGGCTGGCTGACCCCCCCCCCAGCTGAAAGGCATTCAGCTGTTTTTACAGCCAGACGAAGGAGGCATGTGTCTTGTGTGTTACACGTGTGTCGGTGTCAGTGAGTTACTGCCATGTTTTCCCCATTTATATAGATGCTATACACATGTGCTGGAGGCGGTGGAAGCTGTAACAGGGTCAGTTCAAAGCCCTATTTGCCTCCTCACGCTGCTGACAGACCTTGTTCCCCATTCTCAGAAAAGGGAGGTGCTGCTGACCCCGCATGCACGCATGCATGCACACAGGAAAAAAAAAAAATCTCACACCATGTATACAAACATTGAATCACCATGAGTGACAGTCGGGCCTGTTTTGCACGCCTAGATATTCTTGGCAGGACGCAGACTGCTGGTGCCGTCTGCACACACGCTCATGAATATGACAGACACTTAGGTCTCTGCATGCGCATTTAAAGTCATATACAGATGTTTTGCAGGCCACGTGGGTTACACATGGCATTTCCACCCTCAGCTCTGAAATGAGTGCAGAATGTCTGTCAGTATTGTGAACCTTTCTTCTGTCTATTCTACCTATTTTCTATTCACGTGATTTAAACATTTATGTCGCTATAATGATGTGCTGCAGCTTCCCTCCTCCTGCCTTTTCGACTATTTTGGTTGCTAAGCTTCAGCCATCCTCAGACTGCAGAAGAGGACTCCCGGTGATCCTCTGAACCTCAAACTGCTGAAATCTGGTATCAGTGGGAAACCTAATTAGGTGATTAAGCCCTCTATTAAGCTCCAGTTGCACATTTGCTGATTAAGAGCTACAGAACAGGTTGATTTCTAAGTGTTTTTGGTGTGACACCCAGGGAAATGCTCCTGTCCTTACACTTACGCTTTTACTCCGTATATATAAATGATTTAATAGCTGAAATAAGGCCAGCAGGCACAGGCACAGGTCAGACTTTCTAATTTTACAGTTGGTACTTTTCCTCCGGCAGTTCTCCTGACAGGAGCTGAGCAGGCGGCAGATTTATTATCTTCTAAATTTGGTTTACAGTATATATTTGGAAACAGGTTGTTGTACTGTTAGTTATCTACAGTCTGTGCTAATAGAACATGATATAGAAAATGTCCCTCAGCCTGACCAGAGCTCAGACATCTATTTGTGCTGGGTTAAGGCTTTAGATGTGGCAACTGGCCTCTTCCATCCAGTCCCAGAGGAGGACAGGAAGTTCCACCTGTGTGAAAATGTCTGCTGGACACTGTCTGACAACTTTAGATTACAGTACACGTTTCATGCACGACATTCAACATGGTTAGCATTACAAGTCAACCCATTTGCCAGAATAAGTGTTGGTAATTTATCCACACATGTTTAATCTTACCATTTCTTTAAGTTTCAAAAACTTAAAACCTAAAAAACCTAAAGCCCCAGGAGAGCCCCAGGCCGGGACATGACCCTGAGGCCGCTGCAGTGAGGGCGAAGACTGCTAATGGGTGCCCAGTTATTGGTTGATTATTAATGATATATGACAAATGATTTTTTTTCCTTAATAAATGTATTTTAACCACTGACATGTTCATGAAAAGCCAGGCTCGATGTAGTTACAGTTGTAGTAGCGGGGGCCGGAAGTAGATCAGTCGATAGAGACTTGCCTCGGGGACCGGAGGGTGGCTGGTTCAAGTCCAGCTATAATAAAGTAGCTGGAAGTGGACTGGTAGCTGAAGAGGTGCCAGTTCACTTACTGGGTTACTGTTGATGTGCCCTTGAGCAAGGCACCGAAACCCCCATGCGCCTGACATGGCAGCCCACTGCTCCTAGTTTGCAGTGTGTGTGTGTGTGTATGTGTGTGTGTGAACTGAATTTCAAATAACATTTCTCATACCAGTCTTTTGAGAGTTAATTTAATATATTTTTCAAGCAAATGATTGTAAGCTGTAACAAGATACTCTCTGGTGTGTTTTTGCCCATCTCTGATTATGTATGAATGCATTTTTAAATCGTTTATTTATTAATGGCAATCAATCGATTCATCATTCTCAGTCTTAGTTGAGGATCATGTGTTTGGCATACCTGGTTCTGTCACAACAGACACGGCTGGAAAATGTCCTGATGTGTCGTTAAAAGTACCCGTTTAGTTTCGCACTAACCAATGTTGAACCTCTTTGTGAAGTCAGCTCATACACAAGTAACACAGACGTGATATGGCCCATCGTTTGCAGAGACACACAATTGCGACCTATAATCCTGCTGACTGTTGTGTAGCTTTGAGTAAATACTTGCATAAAGACAGTGTTCATTCATATATTGCAGTACACTGTATATTGCTTTTGCTTCTGATATTTGAGGCCTTATTAAAACAGAAAGGCAAAAGAAACTGCAGCCAATGAGATCATTTAAACCAGTGTCATTTCTCCACTTTATTTCAGTTTAGCTAGTTCGACAAGCCCGAGACTTCAGTGCGTCTCCCTACCACTGTGACCACTAAGAGTTTTAATCTCTTCCTGTATTTTTCTGGCTACTGTTGTTAGTGTGCTTGTTTGGAGTGTTTTGTTTTTTGTTTTTTTTTCTTTTTTGCAAGTGTGTGTTATGTGTTACTTTATGTGCCTGTGTGTGCCCTGTCTATTTTTAGCCCGCCGGCGTCCTTGCACACACATTACCTTTAAGGATGGATTTGTGTGTATGTGAATGGAGTCGTGTGGAGCGCCAGCCTCCTCCGGTGTGACTCACGCGGTGACGTCGAGCGGCTCCAGTCACTTACACGCCTGGCCCCAGCACATGGCTCTCAGTCAACACACTCCCTGCCTTCACGTGCCGCCCTTCACCCTTCCTCCCTCTCTCTCTCTCTCTCTCTCTCTCTCTCTCTCTCCCACTCTGGCCTTTTTTCCCCTACCCTTTTACCAAGAATCCACCCATTTCCTCAGCTCTGCCTGTTGCTTCACACACAATAGCAGCCATTATTATTCCCTGTTGTAGGTGTCGATAACCTAGTTTCTCTTGAAAAACAACAAGCGAGAGGTGGGCTGTTTTTTTTCTTCTTCCCACTTCTGCATGTCACATAAATCATTGTCCGCTTTTTATCTCATTGTCTCCTGACCATATTTTTCTCCGTGCCATATTTATATTTTGCTGCTTTGTGTCCGGATGACGTATGGCCTGCTCTGCCGCTAGAGAGTTTTCAGCGCCTCTGTTGCAACTCGCACTTTGCTCGGGCCCGAATGTAAACATGTCCCAACTGCTCTCGCCGCGGCTACTATTAATAAGCTGCTGTCTGTGAGAAGGCTTCTGCCACGAATTTCACTTGCGAGAGGGCTTCTTAGAAAAATTGGGTGAGTGTGAGGACAGGAACCTCTCGCTGAGCTCACGGGACCTCAGTTTGTACAGCCAGTCTTTAGTTCCCAGACGGTGACAAAGACTGGTATTCTAGCATTTATTTGCTTATGGCTGAGGCTGGACTGACTCAGCCGCACTGTTAATTGTCATGGGCAGCATTACGACAGAACCTGGTGCTACAGGTTCGGTGACCTAAGTGAAATCCCAGCTTAACCCATATTTGTCAGTGGCAGAAGGCTTTTGGAAATACAGCCTGTGTGTTTACCTCTGATCTCTTTCTCTGTTTGCCCTTGTGCCTGACCCCAGCTGTGTCAATAGTAGTAAGACAGAGCGAACTTGAACTTCAACTTGAAACCCCTGCCAAAAGTCATTTTCTAACAAGAATATGTCCAAATCTCTTCAGGACTGTAAGACAATCTTTTTTTTTTCTCTGTTTCTATGAATTCTTGTAATCACACTTTGGGATTTTTTTTCCACCTCCTCTGCAGCGATCTCACTTCCAATAAAACCTGTTGAATGTAAACTACTCGCACATTATGTTGCCTTGGCAGCCGATCTCGGTGTGTTAACAATGATGGAGCTTATGGTGGCACCCTTTAAAACAGCATGTAAGCAGTGAAACAGGAAACACAAACAACAGCTGATACTATAAAACCCTCCGCTCCAATTTGTTCACATACCCACCTTCAAAACCCAACCGCCGCATCCCATTTCATTGGCAGTGTGCTCATGTATAGATAACTGTGTGTGTGTGTGTCTGCGCTTTATGTAACTGCCCGTCTTGGCCCCGGTAAAGGTGTTACTGTAACACGTTGCTTGCCGACTGCATGTGAGCAGCAGCTCACATGGGGCCTGCTGTTCCCTCCCTCCTCCCTCCAGGTGTTTGGATTAGAGGAGGAAGGATTGAGTGGCGGGGAGGAGCAGGGAGGCCCTTAATGTAAACTGACTCCTCTGCCGTCACTGTGTACACTTAAAGTCCCCTTCTGCCTGCTTGCTTCCTCCTTTTCTCTCCATTGGTCTCAAGGCTCTCGGACTTTTTATGTGCAGTTCCTGCTGGATGGCGGTGACCTCATTTTTTTTTTCTTTCTTTGTCTGTTATCTTATCTGTTGTATTCTGTGAGCACTCCAGCATGCTCCAGCTTTTTTTCACTGACAACCACTGAGTGCTGCGAACGGCAATATTGCATAAACATCTCTACAGGCAGCTTCAGCAGTTCACTCCAAACACGGCATAGACATCTGTTAATGTTGAAACCTAGACACCTCTTTAATCTTTGGTGCAAGTTATGTAATTGCAGGGCTGTCTCTCTGTCGTGTATATATCAAGGTGATGTGCTCTTTATGAAGGGCTGGAATTAACAATTGTTTTCATTATTGATTAATCTGCTGATTTTTTAATCACAACTAATCAATTGATTAAGTGAAAAATGCTGATCATCAGTCCAAAGTGACGTCCTCAGGCTGCTTCTTTTGTCCAACTGACAGTCAGGTTCTCTGTTGACTTACAATATATGGAAAAAGTAAATAAATGGAAAAAGTAAATCTTTGCATTTAAGGATCTGGAACTGGAGGTGTTTTTAATTTTTGCTTGAAAAAATGACCAACTTAATAATTTATAAAAATACAGTTGACATTTACTTTACGCATTTCCTGTGACCGGCTGACCTAAATCAGCACATATTTCGCTAGTTAAAATGCTTTTGACGTGAAGCTGCAGTGGGAGGAAATGAAAATAAATTCATACTCTTCACATTTTCTTTTTGCAAAAAGCCGGTGAACAAGGCAACACTGGTGTTGTCACGGGCTTATTAGATGGGAAAAAGTCATCTCTGTGGCAACCCTAAGAAGGATGTCGAAAAGGGAGAGTAGAAGCTGGATCAGTTGATGGAGACAAAACACAAAGCCAAATTAATGGTTACTGCTACGTGACAAAATAAGCAACCGTCTGCTGACACGCGCGTCTGATCCGTTGTTAGTGTTACGTCTGCAGCGTGTTTGTGCCGCTGCAAAGTGGTAAAAAAAAAAACACCTTAAAATCATCGCACTCTGTTATGACAACAGCTTCCTCATTGCAGCTTTTATCATTTTACTGGCTCAACCAGAGAAGTTGCGACTGTACACACTTCCTGTATATGTGTTTTCCAGCACACACTTGAAGGGTTGTTTATGAGGTTATTGCACCAGGAAGCCAAACCCCCCCCCCCACCACCACCATCTTTTCATTTGTTGTTGTCTCTCGGTTCTGTTCGTCCTCTGACACGCAATACAAGAAACAGGAAGTACTCCTTTTGGCTGCCGACTGCTTGCGCTAATTCAGCACTGAGAGCCTCAGGTGTTACCTTACTGGCCTGACCCAGTGTGCTTGTAGGCCACAGTGTTTCTGTGCGTGTACACTCTCATGTAAGTAGCTGCACACCCGAATCTTGGCGTGCTTTGCTTACAGGTGGTTTTTAAGGGGTTGGTGGGGACAAACAGGAGGGCAGGAACACGAGTTCCCGCTGCTCTTCTTACAGACACTTGAACCAGGACGGCTCGAGACAGATGGATGGACCTGTTGACACTAATCCACTGCATGAGGTAATGGAGTTAGCCTGTGTTTGTGCACTCCTTCCCTGCCACTCCTGACTTACTGACTGACCTACTTACCCGACAACTCACGTGGCACTAAAACAAGCCCACACATATTTAGAGTTTGGTTCCCAGAACTTCAGGGGAGCCGTAAGATGCAGTTTAAATGTGAGTGTGTGTGCCGGATACACTGCCACGCCTGCTCTTAATATAACATAGTGCAGTAGTTTGTTGAGTTGATACTCTGAATTGATCCTTGATAATTCTTTGGGTGTGTGCACTCTTCTTGGATTTGTTTGTATGAGTGTGTGTGTGTGTGTGTGTGTGTGTGTGTGTGTGTGTGTGTGTGTGTGTGTGTGTGCGTGTGTGTGTGGGTGGCAGGGTGCGCTCATGCTGTGATTCATTTGTCCATAATTAACTGAGCTAGAGCAGGAATAAAGTCTTACTAATAAGCCGTGAAATTGTTGTCCAAGCCGACCAAGACCGCTTTTAGTCAGTTATCAGAAAGTCTTTGTGCCCTCATTATTACTTCTCTTAATTCTGATCCTTCCAAAATAAAGGCTTGTGTCTGTGCACTACCATACGTGTTTTCACAGGGATGGTACATAAGTATAAAAAGGGGTCACTGATTGCACTGATATCTGCTAGACCTCGGTGAAGGGGGGGGAACGAGGAACCAGGACAGGTGGGCTCATCATCAGAGACAGCAAAAAGCACAGAAGTATCAGTGTGGAAGTAATAATATTTAGATAGTTGTTTATTTTTTCAGTTGTTCCGGGTGACTTTATTATAATTGATTAAAGCTGATACACATTTTTATCCCATCTTTTTGTGCAAGGAAATGTGCGCACACTCTCAACAGAAGAATGGCTAAATGGAGGAGCAGAATGTCAGAGGACGTTCATATAGACTTGATACACCATGCGTATGGTAGAAGGTGAGATTCTCCTGTCGTTATTGATTAGAATGTAGGTCATGGTGATCTATAAATAGTGTTGAAGTATTGAAACACCCGTAGCCACCACGGACAGGTGAACACAGTCCGTGCCTTTTAAAACAAGTCGTCGGCACTTCCGCAGGGCTGTGATGTCACAACCACGCTGCTACCGCTGTCGGCAACGTCCCCTGAATGGCTGCGTTTTTCAAAAAAACAGCGGTGGAGCTGATCTGGGAACACAGTTGGCGATGCCTGCTCACCCACAGCGGAGGCGGTCACTTAAAAGGAGCGTTCAGACAGAGGGTGAATAGAGGTGCTGCAGCAATAGACTATTAGTATGGGTTTTTTGAGCATTGAACCATGTAGACATTTTTTAGCAGACACCCAAAATTGAATTGAATTGAAATAAGAACCTGAAAAATGAGCACAATATGGGACGTTTAAGCTTCATGTGTTGACATTTCACCACGGTTGAGCAATTTTGCAAAACAGACGCACTGAAAACAAAATTACCAAACAAGATATTACAAGATATTTTATATATTGCACAAACTGTGTCTTTCACTTACAAAACACTGACAAGCTATTGTGCCCCAAGGTCTTGCAGATGCTGGTGTGAACAATGATCAGTTGTTACAGCATGTCTCTTTTTTTGGACAAGGACTAGTGAGGGGAAGCTGATCCCAGTGAGCAAGACTGAAAGAGAGATGTAGAAGAAGAAGAAGAAGAAGAAGAAGAAGAAGAAGGACGGCACGTGATGAGGAGCGATGGACTATAGAGATGTGGACTGCAATACAAGGCCTGTCATTGTCTGCGAGATAGTGCCTGACTGGCACAATAAACCAGATCTACATGGAGGCCTACGAGGAATCCAGGCACATGGCCCAGTCCTTTGTCTGTGGCAGGAAGCCATCGCCACTGCGGGGAAGGGATAACATATCCTGAAACATGTCAGTCAGACACTCTCCTTGCACCTGCATCCATTATGTGCTCATATAGTTCCCACTATAGTTAGACCCTATAGATGGCTGTGCTATTTTTAAACAGCCGTAAACCAAATTACATTATTACATTTCAGTAAATTTGATTTCTCCGTTTATGAATTAGTTTTTGTCTGGGTTTTCTTTTTACTTCTGTATTACATATTATGTTATACATAGTGTTACAATTCAGAACCCTGTGCAAAAGGCTTTCTTTATGGGCCCTTGTGTGTATTGATGGCAATTCATTCCTTGTTGGCCCTCCTCACATTAGGGCCCTGGATATGTATGCTAGCAAGTATAGCTTTGAACCTCTGACTATTGTAGCTTTACACTATATGCCCAGGGTTTTACATCCATTATGATGTGATCAAGTGGATATCTTACTAAATACACCCTAACCCTAATACATTTTTGGACAGACCAATTTTGTTTTGATCAAAAATAAGTGAAACAGCAAACTACTCCTTTCCGATCCATGCTGCGACCTAACTTTTCAGTGTGGCTGATGGATTTCAGTCTATCGGCTCACAACTCTCACATCGTTTTAACCCGAGGGCAGGCCAGGACGACCATAACCTTCAGACTTGAGTCACTTCTTTGCTCCTGTGATGTTTGTCCAGTGCTCGCTTTGACCTCTGACCCTGTTAGGAAACGGCCAAGTCATTCTTCTCTGACACATGATCCCAGAAGGGACCTTACACGAGGGTCTCTGGGATATCTGCTCACGATCTTCTCAGGTCTCACTCACCTGAGGCCCGCTGTTTGCTGCTTTGTGACGAACTGGATCGCGCTGGCTGAAACTGGGTTCAGTGGCTTTGTGTGTGGGAAGAAGCATCGGTTACACCTTGACACGCTGCGGAGCTGTGGCCGTGTATGACTGTGTATGACTGTGTCCTACAACAATGCGAGCGAAGGCAGCAGACAACGTGAGCCAAGAGATGTGTGTCAACTGTGCCGCGATGTGTGTCGCTGGATGGAGGTCAAGGTGTGCGTGTGTGCATGTGAACTGGATAAGATGATGCACACCACGTGCCTCAGCAGCCTGCCAAGAAATGTAACCATGAAACAATCTGTCACACACAGCGATGTAAACAACCTGCATTTGTCTGAGCCTGTCCTTTTTTTTTTTCCCTGTGCAAAGGCCACTGTGGATTAGAGAGCGCTATTCTGTCCTGTCAGTCTAATACAATAGCTTCTTTTTGTTCTGCGTTGCGTAACAGGGCCACTGAATGCATTTGAGCTTCTCCGCTTTCAGATCATATTTTGTTATCTCTCTGGGAGACCCTATTGGAAGTTCATCTTGTCTCCCCTCCCAATGTATCTCCTTTCCACCGTGAGCCGCAGCGATGCTGACGCCTTTGCCACTTCTGCCGCCGCTTCCCCAATATGTGATCCATGCCCGCTGGGAGGATTTCTGTTCTTCTAGTGCTCATGTCAATCACTTGGCTCTGTTTCAAGACTTTTCCAAATAACTGAATATGCCGGGAAACAGCGAGCTTATACAACGGGCCACTCTGTTGGCGTCCAGCCGAACTTTGTGTTTTCATACACTCTTGTTCTCCTTAAATCGTGAATTATATTGTAAAGAGAATGACTCATCAGCATCAGCGACCTAAACCTCCCCCTTAATACTTTCATACTGCTCAGCTGTTGATGCTTAACCTATGATTTAACTTCCCCGTTGTGTGAACGTTCCCGGCTGCAGCGCTCTCTGCCAGTGCTGTGCTGGAGGAGAAAGTGTGCTTCCCCCAGTATGTGACACACTGCCCTGAACAGCAGACTCATAACGGAAGGCTGCAGTCACCCACCCACACTGGCGCAGTCAGCTGCTGCTGGGGGGGCTCCAGACAGCGTCACATTCCAGTCTGAGGGAGAAAATAAAAAAGCACCCCATCATCTGCTCCTTTTCCATCCCATCGCTCCTGTACGGGACCTCAAACGCCATCTTTGTTCTGTCTCCCTAAAAGGTGGCCTTGTTCCTGCCCCACAGACGAGCAGCCATGGCTCTGCATTAACCGAACCTGCTGATAGATAACGGCCGCTCCCCTCAGAGGGGGTCGCAGCAGAGACATACGACATTCCTGTAGTTGGCCGTTGAGGCGGAATCAAAGCCAGCTGAGACATGTGACTACAGTTTAGTCTGTTGGTCTGCAGGCTGCTGTATATGGTCAGGATTCTTGGAGCAGAAGGGAGATTTCCCCAGAAGTCGTGGCGGAAAAAAAAAGGGGGGGGGGGGGGTGGGGTCGCGCAGAGGCAGAGCCATGTTAGGAGGGCCGAATCTGAATATTGGGCATGCCCTCATTTGAGGGAGCCCGATCAACATCCCCCAGTGCACCCCTTTGCTATGGTGCGTGGGTTCACTCAAGGCTCCATCGCTTGAAAAATGTATTTGGTAAGAGCAAGGCGGGACTGTGTTGAAGAAACAGGGAGGGGCTGACCTACATTTTAACAGCTGCTTCCAGTGTGCAAGCCTTTTAGCGCTGCGCAGAAACCCACAAAGGGCTGTTTTACTAATACCTATTTTTGGTTCAAATGATGTCTGTCAGGCATCATTGCATGTTAAGATTACAAAGATGGTAACTTGAGAAGGATTTTTGCATGTAACAAAATCATTTTTTTTACTGACTAAAATAAGACATAAAACACATGTGATGTAACGACGCGGTGAAACGTTAAAAACGCACAACTTTAGTGTCCGAAAGAGGAATGTGATGCAAATAGTTTGAAGTTCCTTTGGTTACTGGCGATCGGACACAAACAGTCGGCTTACATCTCAGTTGTATTCAGCTATACAAATAGGTCTGAACGTCCTGATGTCTGCACGTTGAAAGCTGTTACTCCCTCAGTTGGAGAAATAATCGAGCTTCGTTGACAGGATCAAGACTGGGCCCATCGTCTGTCTACGTAGCTCACTGGCTAACAAACTATTATGAAAATACTGACATAGAAGTGAATATACAAGAATGGATGAGGTGGAGGGTTTGCTCAGGGTCTGGATGTGGTTGCTGCACCGTTCACTCCTGTAGAGACGGGACGTGATCAGAGTGTCTTCTTGGTGAAGCGCTTTGCTTACAGGTGAAACGAGCCGGGCGGTGCCATGTGCATGTGTCATCACGGCTGAAAGAGGCTAACTTTCAGGAATTGTCGATCGAACGAAAAGTGCAAGGGGAAGTTCTGCTGTCACTTGGTGGTTTATTTATACACTTTCAAAAGCCACACCTCTGACCTGTGCAGCAGTTTTATCATCACTTCCCCGCTCCCTGCTGTGGTGAGCCTTGTGCTAACCTTACAAAGAGTGAGTCTGAATTCTAAATATCGGTGATGTACAAATTCTACACCCACATAATGTTAGCTGACTGACATAAAGAAATGTGAATAGACCGTTGGCATTTTATTTAGCCGTCAGAAAAAGTGTCAGCAAAACCTTCTGAATCAGCTGTCTCGCTGTATTTGTCCTGTTATTTCTTTGTCCCTTTGTTGACGTCATCTATTCAGCCTCCGTAGCAAATAATCCTTGAGTTTAACACAAACCCTGTGGGGGGGGAGTTTCACAGATAACAACAAATGAATGCATGCAGGGTCACTTCAGCTGTGTTTGTGCCGCTCCGGTCAGGCAAGACAGACGTCAGTTCACGCTGAGCTCAAACATGCATGTCGAAGATGTCCGATTTGACGTCTGTGACACTTTATCTGGTGTCCTGTTCGCTTTGTTTCCTCATTCCTGACACTCCCATTGCCCGTAAACACAGTATCAGAGGTACAGCCTGTACACACACCAGCAACACCTGTGATTGTGACTTTCCACAAGGTCAATCCGGCTGGAGCCCTTCCAAAGTCAACAGTAAGCATAACACATGGCCAACTGCCATTTCTGCGAGGCTCGGTTAAAAGACAAAAGAAAATGTTGGAGGTAAGGAAGGTTTGGCTCCAGAAATGTTACAGATAGCCGATGAAGTCAAATTCGAAGTGTAAAACTCAGTTACAGACTGACATATACATGTCTGCGAAAAAGGTTAAGCATGTCTCGTGTTTATTTTTTCCCTTTTTCCGCCTCACGTTGCTCCGCTGGCTGAAGCACATCACATGTGACTGCTGACCTAATTTTTAGCCATGGATGAGGAATTGAAAACAAAAACAGAGGCAAGGCAAGTGAGGGTAATTTGCCGTGAGTTAACCCTCCCCTCGCGCACAGGCTCACGGGCTCGCACGCACGCACGCACGCACGCGCGCACACGCACACACACACACACACACACACACACACACACACACACACACACACACACACACACCGTACAGTCCTGGGCCCCCTGACTGAGCCCTCTGAAATCAAAACAAACATTCCTCACTCGCCCTGCCCGGACCCCACAGTAACACAGGCAGCCATGTGTTACTCAAGTATAACTAAAGGCTGCAGGTTGCCCAGTATTGTGTAATACACCGCAGCGTTGATGGATTGAGATATGACATCTGTGAAAAAAAAAGAGTTGGGTTTTCATAACAGACACAAAACTAAAAAAAAAAAAAAAACCCTAAAAAAAAAAAAAAAAACCCACACGGCTGATTCGATCGCAAGTGTTGTTTTTCAAAAGTGTCACATGTTAAAGGAAAGGCTCTGCCGCTCTTGATTATACAGAAACATTTTATCTGTTTGCACGTGGCTCCGTGCACTTCCGTGGCAATGTAATTGCTCATTACACATTACCAGTAAGAGTTTCATTATGATGTGTCCCATAAACCTTTTGACAGCCATTGAGTAAATACTGGGATAAGATTAGGACAGTTTCATTTTACAACACTGGCTCTTTTATATATCCGCTCTCCCCCACTCATGTCAAATGTCCTTGTGTTATTGTTTTGTTTTGGTGGATTTTTGTAATAAATGCATCACGACTTACCATCACACTATAAAAACACATTCCTTTTCAGTTCCTCAATCTCCCCGTCTTATGAAAAACCAACAAAACATGAAGCTGTAAAGATAATAAACGCTCAGCCTCTCAGATCGAGCTGGAATTAGAGAGGAAACGTGCATGTACATTTACAGTCAATGATTCAAGTCACTTTGTAGTAAATACAAAGTGAAAGATTTAATGGACACTTTGCTTTTTATTGTTCTTCAGTATCATTCGATAGGCTGGGCAGCATCAGATCTCAGTGTTACTGGAGTTGTCCAGTGTTGTTGAACAGTGTTTTTCACTCTTTGTTTTTATCCTCTTGACCTTTTAGAAATCACAGTGTGTCACAGCTGGTTCAGACATGTATTTGTATTGTAAATGTTTGGTGTTTTGAGAAGCATAAGTATTACACAACAGACCCCTGCTCAGGTCATCTGACAGATTGTGTGTCTGTACCACTCCCGCTTTGGAAAGTGACTCGCTGGGCAGTGAAATGTGACTTTACATATTTGTTTTGTCAGCAACTATTTATCTTTGTAAAGCTTGAATTGTTCTTAAATGAAATTAAAACCCACACTTACAGATTAAGTCATGCATATTTGCAATTCACTCTATTTTGGGTATATAGCTTTACACAACAACAACCAAACCTGTTTGTGAACAGTTTGCAGATCACTGTTTGTGAGTCGTCTTGTGTGGGTTATAAATGCTGAAGTCCAACGAGAAACGTAGATAGGTGGCACCTGGTGCTGCAGTGAGTGTGTGGGTGGCTGTGTGGGGCTCGGGTGGAGCTGCGATGAATGCATAAACAACAGAATTTGCGGTATTTGTGTCATTCCCCCACCTCTTACATCACTCCTGTGAGCTAACCCACTGTTTTGCAGAGAGGTGCAGGTGGGAATGCTGTGTGTGTGTGTGTGTGTTTGGGTGGGACCGCAGTGAGGTGGTATGCTTCGCAGATTTTCCTGTTTTCTCGTGAGTTTTTTTTCCTTCCTGCGGCTGCAGTCAGTCGATGGCCTCGTTGTCCAACAGGAAGGAAGCCCGTGAGGCGCGTTACACAGTCGGCTCTTTGTTTTTCCTCCCTGCGGTGCTTTCCCACCCCTTCTCCGTGCCCCCTGGGCCTCCATCATCATTCCTCATTTGACTCCTCGCTAAGACCTGTTTGCTGCAGATTCATGCTTGTACACCTGTCTTTTCTTTCTCCGTCTCTCCCTCTGGGATTGTTTTCTCCCACAGTCCAACAGGACCTGGCAGAGCCTGGCGCTGCAGCTAAACAGCCCTTGCCCAGGTCGGCTGCTATGTGCCAGTCAGCAGCAGGTCCACTGCTGCATTTGCATTTTGCTTTGCTAAGGGGGAGGACTGGTCGTGGGGATCCCTCTGCACTGCAGGTGTGGGTGGTGAGAGCTTATTCTGGCATTTGTTTTTTTTCCCGACACCAGATCTCAGGACTGCGAGTGCTGTTCAAATATGGGTCATATAAATATAGTGATAACTGAATCAGAGGTTGAGGATTAACTTACTTGTTGGATGAGTCAGGTTTTATTCTCTCGTCTCTCCCAGGCTGCTCCCATTTCCTACCACATGATGTTACACACACACACGCATGCACACACAAACGCCGTTGGAAATCACTTTAGCTTTCAGCTTGTGATAGTTTATGCATGGGAAATAAGCCACTAACCTGTTTGTCTGTGACATTCCACTACCGCTTACAACACTTTTTAAGTCAACTCACACTTTCGAGGGGAGGGTCGCAGTTAAGGCTGCAGGTCGACAAGGTCTTTTGTGAGTCTGTCTGTGTGTGTGTGTGTGTGTGTGTGTGTGTGTGTGTGTGTGTGTGTGTGAGACCCAGAGTGCATGATGAAGACAGTGAAGAGAGGGTGGGCTCAAAGCTAAATCGGGGCACGGCCACTCCCTGCCCCAGCTCCATTCAGTCCACCAGCCGCTTCAGACCAGTTTGAATGTCGGCGAACAACTGCACTTAGCATCCAGTGTGTTATTCACCTCCTGAGCTCCCCGCTTGCTCTTTGCTCAAACTAAAGAGGCTGTCACTTCCAACTCCTCCAACTCAAACCGCTCACGTACAAACCCTCTGAATAGATTTTCCATTTTTCCTCCCTTCTCCACACTTACTACGTGTCTTTCTCTCATCCCTCACTTCTTTCAACCTCTAACTGCTTCCTCGCTCTTCCTTCGTATTTCACCCTCTTTATCATTGCCGCCTCTGATCAAACGGCAGCCCCCCCCCACCCCCGTGTAACATCTTCGAAAATGAGAGGCGAGATGTGTACCGAGCCTTGAGCTACGCGCTAGTTGTGTAAGCAGAAAAGATGTATGATCTCTACTCTTTGATTTGCTTTTGTTTTTGACTGGCTCTAAATACTGGAATACCTCTCCAAGAATGCACCCTCTCTTGTAGAGAAAACCACTATGTTTTGTTCAGTGTGTAATGATAACATTTAATTGAGAGTACTGTGGGTTTGGGGCGCCATGCAAGGAGAACTTCCAGCATCAGGCAGTGGGCTGCAGGTGATCATGCCTTTAGGGTTGTGAGTGACAGATAAGTAGGTCATGTCAGTGTGATGAAACTGTGCTCATCATCAGTTCTTCTCATGTACAACCTGTGTACTCAGTATGTTTGCGTGTGCACATGTAATGCATGTTTGCCTGCACAGGCGTGTTTGCTTAGAAGCTACTGATAATGTCCCACAGGCGAAAGGTAAGAAAGGTGTCAGCTATGGAAACTGTTTCAAAATTCAAGCTGGCGGGTGTGCGGCCTCAGTCTTCACCTTATTGGCGTCCAGTGCAGGTCACCGTACACCTGTTACAGCGTGTCATAACAGATTTGACATACAAAGCACGGCCGTACTTCCCAGTATCCTTACAGGCGAATTCTTCGGTCATGTTACCTGAATCTGACCTGACTCTGCAGGCATCCTGGAGCCTGCCCCAGAAATGTGTCAGAAGCTTCTAGTGTGCCATCTCTGCAGTCCCAGCAGCCTCCCTGCCCCTGCTCCACTAACCTAAACTTTCCCCATGCTGCGATGGAGGAACCGGGTAACACAAGAGCTCCTGTTTCTGCTCTGTTTGCCAAGAGCATCTCTGCCGCCAGAGACAAACAAGAGTGACACGGATGAAGCCATAACCTTCATCGATCCATCCACCGGCGCGCTCCCTCTCCCTCTCTGTACTTCTCCTTTTCCTCTCTCCTCCCTCCTTCCCCTCCGCGCACGCTGACCTACTTTTCCTCCTGACCTGTTTATGCAAGCTCCGGTGCAGCAGCAGCAGCAGCAGCAGCCGTTCAAGTCACATCAGGAAAATTCGGAGACGCAGCAGAATGCTGCAGGGAGTGTCACCTTGGTACGATCCAATGGATGCTGCTTAGGGTGGCCATAGTAAGGAATTTTGCATTTACTGACTCCCAAAAAGGCCATAATCGTATGAGGGAAGGCAGTGTGTGCGCACACTTTTTTTTTTGCTTTTTGCACGTGTGTGTGTGTGTGAGGAAATGTCCACTGCTATGTGTGCGTGTGTTAGAGAGGGAGAGACTGAGAGCATTGTGAAGGGCACTGATGCGTCAGCCTCAAAGAGGTGCTTTGTTTGCAAGCTTAGATCAAGTTAGTGCACTGGGTTAACTCCCCCCCCCCTCCCGTATCCCCCCCTCCCGTACCATTCCCAACCCCCCCCACACACACACACACCTTCCTCCGTCCCCCTTCACTGCTCCTCCCTTTGTCCTTTATGTTGTTATGAACATGACCCTGTTTTGGTTTATAAGAGGGCGAGAGGCAAAGAGAATAATAGATTATCTAATATGGACTGCATGCGCTTATGGCATAATTAATCCTTACCTAGGGAGCTGTTGTGTAATAACACCACTACTATCTCTCGTAATTATGGACTGAAATGCACATGTGCTGTAATTGATTTCCACATTCTCACTAAGAAGGTCAGATGGCAGTTGATTATTAACTATTCATGCTGTGGGCTCCTGAAATGTGGTGCGATGTCCCCTGGAAGTGTGGACTTTGATAACAGCGGCCTTTTCTGTGTCAATACAAAGAATGCAGTGGGACTGGGCCAGGAGGTTGTCGGGACAGTTGAGCTGGCAGCAGCAGCCAGAGGCTCAGACTGTCTCTGCCCCGGCTTTGTCCTGCACATCACACACAGCTGACTCTCCCAGTTCAGATGTAGGCCGTTTACTGAGCAACAAGGTCCAGACTGTGTTGCTCCCCTGCTTTAAATATTCTGGATTTCTGTCCAAGTTGTCGAAACTAAAGTGACCTTTTGGCCTCGCAGGCATGTCTCACCACTGAGGGACTTTATTTGTGTCGAGCTAGTCATTCACACTGTCCCCTTTAATGTCCAGAGAAGGTCATGTGGAGTGCGTCAAAAGCGATGTGGCATCAAAGAGGCACAACCATGGCTTTCAAGTCCAGAGGCTATAATCAGACGTGTGAGGGGTTCTGCCTAACGTGAGTGCAACATTTGGTGGTATGTTCATTCGTTAAGCTCATGTCTATTCGTAGAAGTAGGCCACTGTTACATCAGACAAGCTTGCCAGGGAGCCCGCAGGCCCCATCGGGCGAAGTGTGTCACTGCGAAGCTCCTCTCATTTCAGATTAACCTCTGATGCCAAAAAGGAATGTGTTGCCCATGGGGAATGGTTCTATACAAGGCTATCTCTGCAGACTAGATACAGGGTGTGTCAGGCTTCACTTTTGTCTTAATCTTTAGTTTATGAGAAAATCAGAACAGAAAAAGGGCACATTTCTATATGATATGACAACTTTCTAACTGCTCTCAAGGAATACAGAAGATAAAATCCAAGTATGGCTATATTCTCTATTGCCCTTATTCATTCTGTTTGGCCAGTGATGGTGATTCATTCGGTCATGTCGGCCGGTGAGTAATATATTACCATGAGTTATTATATAACTGTTGGTTCTGGCATAAGGTTTATAGAACACCACCACAGTAGATAAGAGGACTTGCCAGGCTGACAGTGTGCATGTGCTGCCCACGGACTGATTGCTGTGTTGACAGTCACTGCCGGCCAAAACCGAAGAGTCCGAGACAGATCGGAGACGCTGCCGAGTTCAGTGTGAGTTGTGATTTCTGGGCCGGTGGAAGTCAGTTTGTAATTCAGTAACAGGAGTGTGTGCAACATCCGAAAAGGTGCCATTGTGCTAAACCCACACAAACACGGGCGAAAGAATGGACAAAAAAAACAGATTTCATGATATGTTGATATGGTCAACATCCTTTTTTTTTTTTTAATTTTTCGATCTTGAAATGCTCCCATCTTCCACAATGAACATTAGTGTCTTTACATACATATTCATGTCAAAAGGAAGCGATGGTAATGACCAACCAGACCAACCACCACCCATCTCTACACACCATGCTATCTTCGCCTGTTTCTTTTTTTTTTCCATTGTCTTTTTCATAAAACCATCAGCAAAAACCACAAACATTACTGATTAATACACACTGAGAAAAGGGGGGGGAGGCGGGAGGAGGAGGAATGAGGCAAATACATGTCATCACAGTCAACAGGAGAGAGAAACACAGAATAGAGCAAAACAGAACAACACCTTGATGAAAAAAGAGGATATAAAACCAATGAAATAAACATTACAGTGTTGTTCAAGGGTTGGGGGGTGGGGGGTGGGGGGGAGCTTTACATTTATACACAAGCACCAAAAAGCCAAACATGGTACATAGACTTGTTAAACTAAGATCCAGTGCAGGCAATTCATCACTGCCCAAAAGCAGAACTACAATGAGAAAGGGAATGAATAACCCCTGAAATTATAAATGGAGGCACATGGGAAACAAGGGAGGTCATTGTCTTGATTAATTTAACCTCAGATAGTTGTTTGGGAATTTGACATCTGTTGCCCATTGGAGGGTTAGAGAATTTTGTTTGCTTTTATTTAGAGATGACTCAATTACCTGGGCGATAATATAAATCTCAAGGGCCATGTTTGGTCACACTACAAAACCTCATTTCACATAAACGCTGTTTTGGTTTACACGAGAGGAACCTGTTCAGAACTCAGTGCACTGTAGTGTGTTTACATGAATGCGACCTTCTGCATTTGCCCCCGAGCATCCCATGCCTGCATTACAGTTCAAACTCAAGGCTGCGATATGTATCTAAATAGGTCTGTACACATTCTCCGTCTATGTTCCTGTGGGCTTTTTTTTTTACAGTGATGGGCACGTGGAGAACAGGGAAATAAATACATTGGGCCAGTGAATGGTAACAACAACAAGATATGGTTGATAAAGCTCAAATAAACTAAAGGCTTAAAGCCTGCAGCTGGTGAATTCCACCGAATATTTAAAGGCTGGTTAAAGGTTAAGAAATCCAAACATTTTATTGAGGCTCTGGCCTCAGGAAACAATGTGTTCTCCATTCAGTGCTGTTGGCGCTCCAATGCGGACGGCCATTTCTGTGTAAACAGGGCATTAACAAATGATTAATGCTAAAGCTTAACAATCAAGAGAGAGGCTTTTAATTCAAATGGGTCCTGTAGCAACAGAGGACAATGTGGCTGTACAATAATTGTGATTCATAATAGGATGGTCACTTTCAAAACCCTCTTTTACCATTGCATGTTTGTCGCATTTTTGTTGGATTTGTATTCAAATTTCTTCGTAAAATATATATATTTATAATAGATACATATATTCATATATCACAGTAATATACAAACCAAGTGCTTAAAAAATAAAGGTGATGGCGATCTTTTGTGAAATAATGGAGATGGTTGGGGAGAGTATGGGCTGGTAGAGGTAGGGTCTGGGAAGAGGTATGGAACTTCATATTTGTAGTGTTGGTGCTTCTTTGGTCGAGGGATTGTCCCCAATGTACGTTTGCATTTGACTTTAATTAAGGCAGATAGCCATACATATGTATGTTTGTCTACAGTCAGATATGTACCAAATTTATAGTACTGATAAAGCTCAAAACTTTTCATTTTTCCTACATTCTTGATCAAAATGGTGATGTATGCTGATGCACTGTGCTGTAAAACGTTGGATGACAAAAGTAGAAAAACAGGCAGTTCCATTCCTCCTCTCATCACATAAACAAAAGTGCTTCTGTAAGTATGTAAAGGATGTAAGAAATGACAAATCTGTACAATATATACAAATATGATACAGCCCTACAAGATGTCCAGCCTTTCCGGTGATATAGGGGTAGGGGAGTACAAAAGCCCAGCTTTCTGTCCCAAGGGCTTAAGAAGGAGATTTGATTATAGGGCAAAGGCATGATGGCAGGGTAGTTCTTAGAGGAGAAATGTCTTTCCTTTAAGTTGCGACAAGTTCCAAAAGCGAATGTAACCTAATCTCGCCTTTTGTTTCGTCGTCCTGTCTCCTTTTTCCCGCTCTCCTTCCTGGCCCCCTCCCCTGATGCAGCCTGTTTAAAGGCTATGCCAGGGCTCTCTCGCTGAATGTTCTGCTGTGGCATGAGGGAAAGGTAGGGGTGCTGGGGCAGGGGAGGCGGTGTTGCGGAGGGAGGGGTTGTTGGGGAATCCTGGCCGGAACAGTTGCCGCTGCTCCCGGTGCTCATGGCACGGTGTTTGAGTCTGAGTTTGTGAGGCAATGCTGTGCCCTTCACCTCCCCGTGGGGATCCCGGCCCTGGGCCTGAGGGCACAGCTGGGAGTAGGGCAGAGGTGAGGCAGGCTGGTGGACGCCGGTAAGATGTTGGTTATGGTAGCTGCCCATATCTGAGCAAGATGAGGAGGGGGACTCATCGTCATCCGTGGAGGCCTCTTTGTCAGAGCTGCGGGGATCACCGTCACTGGATGAAGTGTCCTTGCCAGAGGAGCTTAACTGGCCTTGGTAGCAAGGCTCGCTCCTGGGCCCACCCTCATAGGTAAGCACAGGTGGCTCCTCGTCTTGGGCACTGAGGTAAGCATGATGTGGCTGCTGGAGATGGTGGTATAGGTGGGAGTGGTTGACCCCATCCACTTGTTTGTGGAGGAGCTCTGCAGACGAATCGCCCTCTTGCTGGAGTTGCTGCCGCTCCTGTTGTAGGTGTTGCTGGGGAAGTTGGCAAAGCCTGTACACCTGTCTCTCTCCAGCCTCATTACGGCTGTCTGGGAACTCATATGGCGGGGAGTCTAATGTCTTCCTCTCCAGCTGTTTCGTCACCTCAGCCAGTGTCTCCGTGGAGCTTTCTGTAACGGCCTGGGACAGTTGGCTGCTGCTTTGCCTTTGGGCTGCCTGCAGATCAATGTCCTTGGGCCTCGTCAGTGTGTCCACAGGATAGGAGGCGCTGCTGGAGCCATAAAGAATGACGCTCCTCTGGGCAGCAGGTGGATGAGGGGCAGGCTGACTGACAGTGTTGATGGCCGTAACAGCCTCCTGATGGGCCGGTTGTTGTTGGTGAAGTTGGTGCTGCTGCTGCTGCTGTTGGCTGTGATATGCAGCCTCCAGCTCCTGAGTATGCTGCTGGATCTGGTGATGAGTGGGCACAGAGGCCAGACCACGGTGGATGTTGAACATGATCTGGGTGGTGGTGCCATTGGCAATGTCCATCTCTAGCCTGTCACCTTCTTGTTTTATCTCAAAAGGAATTGGCTCAGGACTGTCCCTAGAGGAGCCGTCAGACATGTCAGAGAGGGAGCCTCGTGGCGAGTATTTCACCATCTGCCTGTGGCCCTCACTGCGTCCCGACTGCTCTGTTTCAGAGGAATCAGAGTTCATCATCACCTGAGAACCACTAGAGTAACCACTGGAGTAGTACTGATTTGAAGGGGTAGAGGAGGAGCCTCCACTTCCCGAATTGTTTCCACCAATCTGCTGGCTCTTTTCAATGTAGGAGGCAGTGCTTATAAGGCCAAAACGCAGCTTCAGCTGGAGCAGCTCTGTCTTGAGCCTCACATTTTCATCATTCAGTGCAATGACTCGGTTCTCCAAAACCATATCATTGAGACGTCGCTTCTCCCGGGAGCGCTTGGCAGCCTCGTTGTTTTTGCGGCGTTTCTCCCAATAGGAGGCGTCCTTTTTCTCATCAGAGATAAACTCGCGCTTTCGTCTGCAAGTCATATTGGGTTTGGGCTTGATGAGGCGGCCTAGTCGAGTTGGACTCCCTTGAACAGAAGCAGACTCTTCGTAACCATCAAAGGAGTTCTCAAGGCAGTTTAGGTTATTCCCTGAGTTTTTGTTTAAAGTTTTCAGAGCTGAAGTCAGATTTTCCATTCTTGTCTTGTGGCAGCCAGTTTGAAATGTTTCTTGGGCGATTGGGGAAGAACCAGGTCAGAGGTCAAGGGAAGGAGGGGTGGTGATGAAAACAACCTTTGAAAGTTCTTGGTCTGTTTATTGCAGAATTAGTGTGGTTCTGACAGACGGGGAATCAAGTGCCCAAGTTAGCCAAAAAGATAAAGAACAGCTGGAGCTCAGCAACGCTCATTTATCCACTTGAAGGGTTGTTGGTAGTATCATAGACCCTCAATGGATCAGATCAGTCTTGAAAAAGCACAAATGTCCTTTAAAGTTGATCGGATGAGGCAAATGTCTTTTTTTCCTCTTGGTGTTCTGCTGTTGGTTTTTGAAGGTTTAGCATAAAAAACAGCACACTGAGCTAGGCAGGCGGCGAGGTGTCCTAGTTCTCCATGCAAACAGCAGGATGTAGGTCGGCCCGTCTACCTCAGCCTGTCAGTCTCTCGGGGAGCCTCGTTCCCGCTCCCTCTGTCTGTCTCGCTTCTCTCTGCGGTTCACTGCAAGATGAAAGGCTGCAGAGATAAAAACAGACAAAAAAGGTATGTTAATCAATGTGGACTGCAAGCGCTCCATTGTGCATTTTCTCACATCAGGATTCTTTTAAGGCATTTTTTCACTTAATTTCTTCTAATGGTGTTATTGTTTTAAGCATGCATTGTAATCAAAGACAAGTGTCGACATCCTAACAGCTTTCCTTTGCTGTTTTAGGATGTCTGGCTTTAACTGGCAGTGTAACCCATGGCAACCAATAAAAGGTCGCTAGACCCCACTGTCTGACCTCTTGGCCCTGCTATTGATCTGCTCCGTCTGCAGCCTATGACCCCTGACCCTTACCCTGCAATGCTGATGTTGACTTTTGTGATGTAATGAGGGCACTGAGTTCATTGCAAGGCTGATGATCTTGCTTCATCTTGTCTTGTTCATCTATATATGCATAATTTTACACATTTTTGGAGGCAGTTGAAGACAAAAAACGAAAAACTGGTAATTATAAACGGACGTATGGGGAAAATGGGACAAGTGCACACATTAAATAGTGTTGCACCACAGATATTGCATCAGTCTGACACATGCTGAGAGCACAAAACTGGACTGTTTATGGATTAGCTCCTTTTGTTTGCCCGATGAGTATCTGGGCCAGATCAAGCAAGTGTTGAGTCAGATGCAGGGCGGATGGGGTTCCCACCCAGGATCAGTTTTAGAACATTTCTTGAAAAGAAAAACCCCTCGGTGAGTGTACGTTCAACCCCTTTTCCACAAACACTGGTAAAACACTGCCGTCCCCCTTGTGTGTTCATCCGTGGAGGAATGTGGCAGCATTCTTTCGCCAGGAGAACTCAATGCCAAATCAATGATGCAGAGTGAGCAGATAAGGCAGACAAAGGCAGCAGCCAGTGCAGGTCAAGGATAAAGAGGCTGAGACTGAGGCAGGAGATTTGGAGGTGTGGGGGTGGCTGGGAGGTGGGGCACTGATAAATATAGGTCAAGGGCTGCTGGAAAGAAAGGAGGCGGGAGGCGGGACACAGGCAGGAATAACACGGCCTGCTAACATTTGGGTAATACACGAGGGTGGTCGGAAAGTCTCACAACTATGGAAATAGGTGAGTCAGAGCTCAAATACAGCAGGGAGCCCACTGTAATGACCCAAACAGGTGGGCCCCCCGACAAAACCAGAATGAAGTACTTATTAGGGCATAACACCAGTGGATTAAAAGGAAAATCTTTTTTCGATCTTTTGAACTGGACTGAACTGAACTGAACAAATATTCTGTTTTTAGCCATGTTAGCAGCATGGCACAATGTGAATTATCTCAACTACCATACAAAAATAACACTAGGTGCAGACACCAATGAGAATGAATCCCATTATCTTTGGCATCTTCCTGACTTTTCCTCCAGTCCCAACAGCAGAGACCCAAATAACAGGCACTGACCTGCTTCTTGTTAATGTAACAGTTTAGACCCACTCTGTAAAAATAATTAGGTCACACGTGTTGTTGCCGTGCCTCCACATGACTTGTACTTTCAGTGCATGACAAAGGCAAACAAATGACTCTTTCCCTCCCTTCTGCTCTCTCACTATCTCTCTCTTTTAGATTGCAGCTAACCTACAGATAGATTGTGACTGTGAACCCAAATGTTGTAGGTCAAACGTATGAAAATAGAGCACAACATTATTTCCTCACTTATGTCTTGGTGTTCTCTAATTAAGTGTATGCAGAATAATAGCCACAGTAGATCCCATCCATTCTTACCAGCTGCATTACATGTGCATTACTCAACATCTGCACTCCTAGGTTAAACTGTTCAAGCACTATTACACTGTTATCTCATAATCTGACAAGGTGTTGGCGCTGGTTATATTCTGGTCTTCGTCAGGATCTGACTCCATTACGTAACTAAAGGCGTTTCCTTGCTATGAATATGGATTTGAGCCCAGATTCTAGCATTCTGAAATCCTGACAATGGCATTTGACTTTTTCTACAAAATTGCTATCCAAAGAATCGTAACTAATTGGACATTCTACATCAGATTAACACCAGATTTGTTTGTAAGTGTCTGGATTTTTCTCCCTCTGCCTGGCTGAATGGTTTGAGGTTATCCTTGTGAGCCTTTGACATGTGGCTGTCGGGCACGAGAGAGAGAAAGAACGAAGTGAAAGACTTTTTTTCTCCGCATGTCCCACTGACCCAGAATCTGGGGACCGACCGCACTCTGTAAACACAAGTCTGGCTGCCTCCACTGTACGGCTGTCTAGAATATAGGTCAGCCGAGCTGCGGAGAGGTGAGGCGGCGAGAGGCGAGGGAGACATCACGGGGGGAAAAAAGGACAAAAAGAGATGGGAAGACAAGAAAGAACCAGGAGGCGCAGTGAATTAGAGCATTGTCTAAATATAGACAGAGGTGTGTGCAAGTGGAGTGGAGACAAAGAAATGGAGGGAATCAATGAAGGAGACTTTAAAACAAAGAGAAAGGGCTGGAGCTAAGATTATACTGTAGTTTATGTCGGGGGGGGGACCAGAGGCAATTGCGACAATGTTGGTATTGCATCAATAGAAGGAATGTGTCACCCATAGCAACAAAAGGGGGGAAACAGACAGAGCAGCCAATCATATCGGACTCTCTCTCCCTTCCTCTGAACCAGTGGCTTGACACGGCCAAAAGCAGATGGTGAGAAAACATCGTTTCGCTAACAAAAGGAGGGTGACTGACATCACCGAGTGCGTAATATTGCATATCTCACTTTAATTCACTCACAGTGGTGGCTCTTGCCTCTTGCTGTTTGTCTGCACCCCTCAATTTCTAGCTGTATGAATGAGTGTGAATCACACCAACCTGCAGCACGTTGTGACTGTGCCTCACAGCTCAGACTGGAAACCCATTTCATTCACCCTCTTTGTCACCAAAATTACTGCTGATTTACATTTCCGGATATGCTTAAAGCCACAACAGCAGGGACATGGCGGAATGAATCACAGCTGCCAAAAGGAAGACTCAAAATACAGCCATTATATGCACGCGCTAATCAAATTTTCCGGCTCAAATACAGAAATAGATCCCACTGAAGCATGCGAACCGAGCCCTGCACACATCGTTCCTGACCTAGATTACTCGTTTCCAATTTATCATGTATTCTCCACGTGTCATCACCAGGTCTCTGTGGCACTTGTGGAATGATAGCACAGTAAAAGAATCCAAAATGCACCCGCTCACACAACCACAAGGGCCCTCGCAAGTCTAAATGTGGCAACGGGCTTTGGAAACAGTGGACTGAGTTCAAACCCCGGCACGTGTTTCTGTGGAGAGTTTCAGGAAATGGGAGCAGGCCTGGAATAAAAAAAGCAGGGGAAGGGGGGCGGGGGGGGGGGGGGGGGGGGCTCATGCTTCAGAGAAAAGAGGGCAATGATGAAACTGTTGCACCCCCCACCCCCCACCCACCCCTGGGAAGAATGCTATGGATGGTGCAGAGTTGGGGGTCATGGGTGGGGTCCGCTTGAATTCCAAGTCTGAGAGCTGGCTATTTTTCTTCCCAAGAAAGAGAAGGAGAGAGGGGGTTAAGAAATCAGGCAGCATGCCAGCAAGGCGGAGTCCTATCCTTGTTCCACGAACACACTGCCATATAACCCCTCTCTGGAAAAACAGCGGAGTGACTCAGTCCATGTGTTGCACCAGTCACATGTGCTCCCGTGGCCTACTAAATGCTGTAATTCGCCTCTGTGCTGGCTCAAAACCACAGCACAATAACAAAGCACGGCCCTCGTCTTTTATCATCTTACATGTGCCAGGAAACCCCGAGAAAGTCAAGAGGCCACAAAGTAGGCCAGAATGGAGACGGTCCCTGCTCCTGGGTGTGAACTCCCCGCCCAGGGTTTTTATTTAGTAAAGCTGGACACGGACAGGGTTTAATCAAAACCCAGATAATCAGGGTGCTCTCAGCAGCCCATTTCAGTGACGCAATACGCTACAAATACTTGACGAAACAAGATTTTAGGGGGCCTATTATCAAAATGTATAAGTTTTGATGAGCGAGGCTCTTATCAGTGTGCCAACCTTCTATTTCTGCATGCCTGCCTCGTTTCTTTGTTATGGCGGGGCGAGGATTTATTTTGGTGGGGCTTTGATTCTGCCTTTCTAGTCAGCGGCAGTGGTGCGCCTCAGCCCCCCCCCTCCCACAGGACTAATGTGACCTACATTCATAGCTGGCATAGAGACCCAGTGTGTGCGCCAACCAATTGGCAGCGGTCGCTCCGCTGCAAAGCGCAAGGCTGCATAGCCACAGACTATGGGTTTCCACCGATTGCATAATCTGCCCCATTCTTTAATCCATTTTAATTATTTAATTCATTTATTATGCAACCTGAGCAACCTCTTCAATGTTCCCCACGTCGCGTTCAAGTACAGACGTGGCGCACGCACAACTTACGATGCGTAAAATGCTCGCAGGCATGCTCCCCGAGGAGAGACAGGCTGTCCTGGGCACCCTCACAGCACAATCTGAAATTATCCTTACACTCACAGTAATTGCTTGTTTCACACTCCTGTTCCGTGTGAATGACATGAACATAAACTGTTACTGAATCCGACGCTCAATGCACGGCAGAGCTGCAGCACAAGGAAGGGGGTGACCGAGCCCACGTGTGGTCTGCAAACCACAAAGCCGGTGCTGAAAATGCAGCCAAGGGGAGTTTTCCCTTTCAAAACAAGGAGTGAAATAACACGTAAAATGCCTCTTCTGTGTCATCCATGTGCCCGCAAGTTGTCGCAGCATCTCACGGCACCAATGAGCCAGTGCTGACCGCAGCCAAACGGAGTTCCAGCGGCTCAGGTCAATTTAAAGAGCGGGATGCATTGTTGAAATGCGCCCCCGAGCATGTGGCGCGCAAAGCCAAAAACAAACAAACAAAAAATAGACTGTAATAAATAATAATAATAATAATAATAAGCAGAAAATACCGCTTATCGTTAACATAGCAGCACACTGTGATAAACGCGTTACCCTGCATGCCTCCTTTGTTGCTCTGTCTGACAAATCGTCTTCATGCATATTTAATCGGATCCTCAGTCATCCGAGGCGACTGCAAGGATCCATCCGTGCCATGAAATTCCCCCACTGGCTCACAAAGATATGCGCAACAAAAAAAAAAAAAAAAAACCCAACTATCTACACATGTTCATCTGCCTGTTACAACACATGTACATTTCTATAGCAGCTGTCAGCTAAGCTCCTCGGCAACACCGGGACACGTCTGACCCACATTCGATCCAGATGTTCCGGTTCCCAGCACCTCACCTGGCACGCGGCTGAACTCATCAGAGCTCGTGAACTTCACCATTCTTCATCCCGGTTTTTTTTTTCTCTCTCTCTCTCTCTTCTTCTCTATTTTGGGCTCCCGTAGGTCCGAGCCGAGGTTTGCGAAACAAAAGCGAACGAAGAAGTCACGCCGAAATGCCCACACGTACCCGGGGGACGGATGATGACGCCTGTCTGCTCGCTGCTGCTCGCTTGTGTTGTGCTCCTTCAGACTGCGAGCCTACTAAAGGGTTAACCCGGAGGGCTGCACAGCCGCGTTAACCTTTACAAAGAGCTGCTACACGTGACAGAGAGAAGTGTGTCCTCGGAGCCTGCATGGGATTTTTCCAGTTGTCTGCATATAGCCTACTAACCCAGAACAAGCGGAGTGTAAATATAAACCTGACACTGAACGTTACTTATATGGAATATTCTAATTCTAATAATAATAATATTTTCACTCTGCGGGATCAGTTTACTATATTTTCTTACCTTCATAAACCGTTTTTTTTTTTTTTTTTAAATGATCTGAAAACAGGTGTATCATTTAACCCACGCTGTTGCAACAGACCAAACTATCCCCTAAACGCACCACAACACGTCGTGAGTATGTGACCGATTAAATCGAACCATAACACCATAACAGCGCGGACGCGTGTGGCCCCCGCCTCGTCACAACCGCGCCGCCGCTCCAGTTCATCCACACTCGCCCCTGTTTTCCACCAGACACACCGCACCTTGTTTTCTGAAGGAATCCCACAACCTCTGGATACCACCACCAACACACCCCCACCTCTCTCTCTCACACACACACACATAGGCACAGACCCCCACACAGTCTCCACACTGGGGAAGCAGCCTCGCCTTGACATTGAAAAGATGCGCCCGGGCACCAAAAACAAACATTCATGGAGTAAGAAAAAGAAAAGGAAAAAATAGCTGAACCATCCCGAGAAATGAACAGGATAATCAAAGTAAAATGTCTATGTATCCAATTTAATAATTCAATTAATACCACTGATCCATGATGCAGGTATAATAAAATATTTTTTTTTTTAAAAACGCCAAACTTACCGGTTTCTTCCACAGCTGAATCCACAGTGGTGTACACACCGCCCTGCTCCTGTCCAACAATCCGCTTTTTTTTGCGCACCGGCTGCTCGCTCGCCCTCACACACTCATCCACACACTGTCCGTCACTTCCAAAACACCAGCTCTGCGATTAGTGCAGGTATATGCGAGAGGGTGAACACAGTGCTTCTTGTGTTCAGCGCGCTGCTCATGTCATGTTTGCTCCCTCTCTCTCTCTCTCTCTCTCTCTCTCTCTATTTTCTCTCTCTCTCTCTCTCTCTCTCTCTGCTTCTCTCTCAGAGTCTCTAAATGTATGTTAGTAGGTCAGTTGTTGCATAACAGGACGCTTTGGGTGCCTAGTCACGTTTTTTGTTTCTCTCTCGGCTCTGCCCCCTCCCTCTCTCCTCGCCTTCAAATCCCGTTGCAGGAGAGGAGATGCAGGGGGAGGAGAGAGGCCTGCTGGGGGGGAGGGACTAGGCTCCCAGCCAGGCTCAGTCAGATGAAGGCCTGTGATACCCATAATAAGGTTACCAGACATTACAAACAGCAGCACAGTGGAAACACACATAGAGGCGAGCCGTGAGCAGAGAAATATAAAAACTAAGCCGTTTCACCCAGCACAACCAGTGTTATGGGAAACACAGAGTCTCATTGTTTGTGCAGGTTGCACCGAACCAAACTCTTTCCGACGGAACCGCGTGACTTTCCGAGTAACCGCGTGCTATTTCATCTTGTTCTCCTCTGTTGCAACACCAGCTACAAGTTAAAGCGACAGTTTGTTTTTGTTTTTTTTGCCCTTTTCTTGCCAAAAGTTAGATGGAAAGATTGACACCACTCATACCTGAGTAGCAAATTCAAAGCTAGCTTAGCTTGATTTAGAATTTTTGGGTTTTTGTACAAATCAAACGAAATATATTACGTGTTAATGGGTGAACTTAGGGCAGTGTATACAGCCCATTTTCAGAAATGTTGCTCCCAAGTTAAAGAAAATGCAGTGAAAGTGCCCTCTTGGATGCCCCTGTAGTAGATAAAAAGTGATAAACTTCTCCCTGCCCATGGGACAAAACGTGATACTTCTTTTCGCTGGAAATGCATCACAACTTTCCATGTGAGGTGCCCCCCCACGTGCAACTGGTGCCCTTTTTTATTTTTCTCATCCCTGCCCCTCAAACGTCCTGAGTACGCCGCTGGTTGTGATGTAACCACTATACAGTCACCGCTCAGAGAAATTCTCCCAACAGGGCCGGGTTTGCAAAAAAACAACCCCTAGCAGAGCTGATGTGGAAACATAGTGGGTAGTGCCCCCTCAGGCCTGTGAAAACTGGCCAATGAAGTGCTGCAGTGTTGAACACTATGAGAAAAATAATGTGGGTATAACATCTCTTGGCCCAGACTACCAGACTGAGCCTGGTGGACTGGTGATGCAAAGTAATTACATATTCTCAAGTACTGGGCTTGAGATGTTTGAGGTACTCTCACTTGAGTATTTCCACTTTCCACTTCTACTTCTGTCGCATTTCTGAGGGAATTCTTGTACTTCTTGCTCCACTACATTAGTCTGATGGCTGTAATCACCTGTTAGTTTTACCCCTCCAATTATATGACCCAAATACAATCGATGCCTCAGCTTTTGAAATACGAAGGTGTAGAATATGATATATTGTTAAAGATTAAACTTCCCAGCCAAATGCAAAATACACACTTGATACGACAAGCTCCATCTCAACCAATTCTACATGTGAAATGCTACTTATAACAAAAGAACACACACACACACACACACACACACACACACACACACACACACACACACACACACACTGCTGATAAACATATATATTTATATGAATGCAGTTTAGAAATCTCTTAATATTAATATAGATATTCTTAATACACGGACAAATGTTCTGCATCCAGTTTTACAGGCTGATCATATGTTTGTCATATGGGTCCACATCCTGTACAGTAACTGCTCACCTACATGTGTTTGTTGGAGGGGTTCTTTTCTGCCTTATCACCCCCTCGCCCCCCCGGCCCCTGCACACCGCCCTAATGGACCACCAAGTAAAGACTTATTGTGTTTTCAACTACTGTGACAGTGGCACTCCAGAGGAAACTATAAGCACTATTGTCACTGTTGTAAGCGCATGACTGCAAGTGGAACATTTCGGTTTGATAATCAGGAAGCTTTCCTGGCACTCGCATGCCCGTCATTGTATTGTTGCAATAATCTGAATCTACTTCCGCCACGCAGTGTTGAATAAACTAATTGAGTGAGCTCCTCTGGCCACAATGCGACCGCATTGTGTAATTGAAGCACATTGTGTTTTGATTCATCTTGATCACAAGCCGGAATGTGTGTCACGCTGGCAGGCACGAAGCGTGGAAGAGACTCATACAAAGAGCGAGGGAGCAAACTGTTCTGTTAATGTCACTCGTCTGGTTTCATGCCATCCTTCAGGTAAATAAAGAGCAGGCTTTTGAATAAGCTCAAACATTTGTAATGGGTATCTGTCAGCCTGGCATGCAGGGGAGCGCACCAGAGAGAGCAACGTGCCTGGTGATAGTTTCAAAAAGAGCTGGACGGCTCCCTTTTAGCTGCAGGGAGGAAAGCAGATTATAATTTGCATGTGCAGTTTTTAGACAATAGCAACAGATACCCGTCTTCCTCCATCCCACTGTTGACTCAGGGATGGTGAAGGTCTGCAGTAAAGTGCACTGTGATTCGAAACTGCAGAAAAAAAGAGCTTGAATGGATGCCTGGACGGCTGACGTCTGCTGCGGATGTGTTCATTATTTCCTCTTTTTTTAAAAAAAAAAATAACTTTGGCATTGGGCTGAAAGGAGAGTGTGTGTATGAGTGAGTGCAAAGACGGAGGATTTTTTTAACATTTGGAACAGACACATTCAGTGGGGGCTTGGGGACCCCATCCAGGAAATTTTGAGCACTTTATTTCCTACATTCTGGTGAATTTTTATGTACTATATTGTTCCTTTTTAATTTATGGCCTATGGTTTGTAAAATTATATTGCAGTATTTTCAGGTTATATTGTGATACACTTTAATCGCATGTTGATCTCTGATGTAAGTTGTATCATTTGTTGTGAACAAACTAAACTCATCAACCCACTAAGGGCTGGATTCAAAGATTGCACCAAAAATCAAAGTAAGAAATTGAAATCACAGGCTGATCCATCTGAATTTTATCATGGCAACTCACAATGTGACTCAGTACTGTGTATGGTCCCTGCGTGACTGTGTGTACTCCCGACAACGTCTGGGCAAGCTCCTCATGAGTCGGCAGATGGTTTCCTGGGGGATCTCCTCCCAGACCTGGATCAGGGCATCAGTGAGCTCCTGGACAGTCAGTGGCGGTACTTGGCGACGTTGGATGCACGATACATAACGATAAATTGGATTTAGGTCTGGGGAACGAGAGGGTCAGTCAATGGCATCAATGCCGACATCATCCAGGAACTGTCTACACACTCATTGTCCTGCACCAGGAGGAACACAGGCCCACTGCACCCACGTAAGCTCTGACAGTTTCTCTGAGGATTTCATCCCGGTACCTAACAGCAGTCAGTCTTTCACGCCTGTCACCTGTGCTCAGTTTGAACCTGCTATCATCTGTGAAGAGAACGGGGCACCAGTGGCAGACCGGCCAACTCTGGTTTCTCTCTCGCAAATGCCAGTGGAGCTGCATGGTGCTGGACTGTGAGCACAGGTCCTGCTAGAGGACATTTGGCCCTCATGCCACCCTCATGGAGTCTGCTTCTGACAGTTTGGTCAGAAACATGAACAGCAGTTGCCTGCTGGAGGTCATTTTGTTCCTCCTCCTGTTCCTCCTTGCACAAAGGAGCAGATGCGCTTTGACACATGAACTCCGGACATTATCCAGCGAATTAGACCAGGGTACCATCCACATTTGCTTGTTCACTCGTGCAGCACACAACAGGAGCCCGTCCACGTCAGACATGTTCACACGTATTGAAAACACTTTGTGTGGTTTGGGCAGGTGGCAGCGCCTTGGTAGGAGACTGCTCTGTGGTGATGACTGTTTTTGCGCTGATCTCGATATTACTTGCACATGCAGAATGCCAACAGAAGAGTGCAAACTAAGTAATATATGAAAGAGAGCAAGAAAGCCGCAACATTTCCGATTGGCCTGATGTTTTGCAGAACTTTGACGATGAGCACTTTAAATGCTGTGTCCCAGTGTACATTGATTAAACCAGGACTAACGTGGAAGATTACACTTCAGTGACACTGCTCACTCACAGTGAATCTATCAGTTCACACACACAGCTCCTCTGGCTAAACTCTGGATAGATCCAGAGGTACAGTGCACATGTGAAAGGGGCTTTTGTTCTCCTGACAGTCCATCTTCAACCCCCTTGCTTAATGGATTTGTCATTCGTTATACCACATGTCCTCAGTTCCTCCTTTGCAGCCACAGCCACAGCCACCATAATGGGGCAGCTGTCACTGCTTCAGTTCCTCTGGTCTGCATGTCAAAGTGTCCTTGGGCAAGATGCTGAACCCCAAACTGTTCATGATGGTCAAAGGTCAGTATGGGTCATGATATGCTGCTTCATTTTTGACCTATATATGGATGGTTTTTTTTTCCTGATGAGGACAGGCTCAACCTCAAACTACAAAACGATACAAAACCATAAAGACAATACAGAATATAATGGAAAATAATCCAAAAATAAATACCCTCTCTTACATTCAGTTTTGTTTTGTTTTGGTCTTTTGGTAGGGATTATTGAGGGTGATGCATCACCCTTGATTTCTTGTATTTTTTCTCAGTTATCCTTTTCCACAAAGGAAAGTTTACAGTACATTTACATTACAGTAACATTTGTGAGTTTGCTGCATCAGTCGAAGCATTTACGTGGTATAACTGTATTCTTCCTTCAAGGATATAAAAGACTTTTCACCTTTGACACTGCAGCACTCTCTGGTTCTTGTGCTGCAGTTCGTTCAGTGCGCTAAATAAACTACCTCGATTATGCTACGTGACGTCTTTGCCAGTTCTTGATTTGGTTTTCTATTATAAAACCAGCCCTCAGTACAGATTTGTCAGGTTGCTGCTGCCATCTCTTTTCAATGTTCAGTACCCACTTCACTTCATCAGGTGATAATTTCGATTGAGCATTGAGTGGGATTGACGCTTCGGGTGGAGGGGAGGGGGGAGTTGGTTCCCTGCACCTCAAAAGAGACAAAGCAGGTGATCCATCCATTCATTCCAGTATCCACTTCACACCTCCATCCCGTGACACTGCATTATCAGAGGGTAACCCCGAATGTGGCACCTCAAATGCGAACTAAATATGAATCACCATTCCTTTGCACCTCTTTGTTCCCTCCTCTAGCCGGAGGAGACAAACAGCACTGAGGCATCGGCTGTGAACTTGGATCCCCCTCCCCCCATAAAACACACACACACACACACACACACACACACACACACACACCCTCTCTGTCTCCGCATCGCTCCCTCTCTTTTTGCACCCCATCCTTTACCCCCCACCCTGCCCAACGTTTTTTTTTCCCCCCCTTCCAGCTATGTCTGCAAGCGTTCCCATGGCAACTGTCGCACTGCCTGCCTAGCAACAGGCTTTATCCTTTCACTGGAAAAAAAAGGAGAAAAAAAAAGGTGGGGGGAACAGAACATGGGGTGAGGGATGAGGGGGTTGTGGGGATTTTTTTTTTTTTTTACGGATGCATGGGATGTGAGCGAGGATGGTAGCGTAACAGCAGCATGTTGCGGTGGATTCATTAAATCAGGCTCTCTTCTTTCCCTGCGCTCCAGACCTGCAGCGCGTGCCTCGCCTCTACCTTATTACCACTCCATTTCACCACAGGCTTGTCCAATTTACTCGCAGCCTGTTTATACTTGCAAAAATGTTGCTTTTGTAATAATTTTTTGGGGGGAGAAAAAGAACTGCAGCCACAAATGAGTGTTCATGTTGCTAAATTCTTGGGGAGTTGCAAACAGGTCATCTAATTACAGCATAAATCAGTTTATTCCCCCTCAAAAGGTATCAAAAGATAAAACTGTAAACCTTTTATGCATAAGCAGTGAAAACATCTTTCTAGTAACAAAGTGATGGTTAAACATACCAAGCTGAATAGATTATTAGAAGATTTCTCATGACAAAATGTCAATGACCTGAATTAGTGACATATATATTGCATCAAACATTTTTTTTTTCTCCTTTAAATTCAGTTGACCTTTTTCAGGCTTGAGCGTCAGCTTCCTCACGTGTCTTGCCTACATATGCACACACAAGAAAATCACGTGTACAGTTACCCAATTTAACTATTACTCATTTCCATGCTCATTAACTTGCTAACCTGCAGGAATAATACCGGTCGCAGTGATCCATAGCATGATTCATATCTTGTGGCTGGTGCTGAAACACAGACTCTGGGGCTCCATGGTGACACTGAAGATGCTGTCTCTGCTGCCCCCTGCTGACTCTGAAGCGGCACGATTTTTACACATTCCCGACCAGGGGGGGAAGGCGGATGGATGCTCACTGGCTCCGAGTTGACCTAAAACTGTATAGAAATTTGGGCGCTGTGACACAGAATGTCTGATGATGACAATGGACGTGTTGCAAAAGCGACTGCTGGAATCTGAATGTGACTGAATGTGGCCCCGTCAAATTCGTGCCATCCATTCTTCAATGACTAGAATTCCCCTCCAGCTGTTATAATTAAGGCTCTGGTGTGTCGAAGGTTTCTAGCAGAGCTGTTGAGTAATAGCAGGCACACCCACCATCTCTGTCTCTGTCTGTCAGACTGTCTTGACGCCTGCAGGGACTGTGGGAGACAACCCTGCCAAGTGCTCAGCTCCTCCACTCAGCGCCTGCATTTGTCAGCACTTGTCAGCCAGAGCTGTACCCACCTCTTGTTCTCTTTCACCTCTTCTCTTACTATCTGTAACATCCGGACTCCAGGCTCTATTTATGTTTGGTTTTACCGCTGCATGCTGTTTAAGAGATAACAGTTTGTCATTGTTCCGTTGGGGTTTACAGTTGGCGGTTTAAATGACTCACCAGAGAAGCGTTTCAAAAAAGAGCAGTCGAAATCAAAGCCACTTTTGTTTTCTAGTATGGATCGAGCTCAGAAGAACTGCGCCTCCCTCGATGCAACTCGGTCGCACCTTTGATTCGACCCCCTCCACTGCCTCCGAAATGCCCACTACTTTCAACCCAACCACTCAGGATGGCAACAGAGGCTTTCCATCACTGCTAAAAAAAAAAAAGAACTATAGGTTTCCTCGAGTAAGGATCGACTCACCAGCACGATGTTGAATCTTTCATACGTCTTTATTTTTTAATATGAAAAAATGTACAGAAAGACAGCAGACATCAAATGTGTGTCATCACCTCGGCACAGACAACATGACAGTAATACAAAAAAAATGTGTTCGAACTGGGCGTGAGCGGGGACTAGAGTGAGACGCTGAACACAGCAACAGTACATGACAGTATGTCTAAAGAGGAGCTTCTTCACCGTGTGACCCATTACGCTGACAAACAAGCCTGGACGTGTGTTCCGGGCGCGAGGCAGAACAGAGCTTTCCTTAAGCCTCTCAGACCGCGAGAGGTTTTTTGGACGGCTGATGGTTTGACTTCTGTGTGTGTTTACTGTCTGTCTCTGGTTGTGTTGACAGACCGGTCTCAGCGGTGGGAAAACCTGTGCAGTAAGTCATGCCGCTCTCAGCTATATTACTGCAAACACTTCGTCCTTCTCAGTGCGCTCGCAAACTGCTGGCTCGCATCCAGCTGAATTGAATGCGGCTTCGGAAGCCACATAAACTTGTTGCTGTGTGAGGCCGTAAATCCAGGCTTGCGCTGTAATGAGTGATGTAAACAGTGTTAGGTTGTGTGTGTGTGTGTTTGTCGTCACAGTGTATGGAGTTGAGAAACTAGCAGACAGCCAACAGTAGTACAGATTGTTGTTTTTAAACAGAGGGTTATGAGATGAATGTTTCTAGACATTTATTACAGTATAATACAGTCTTTAAAATATAAACCAAAACGCTGTTAAAAGTTTGTTAGACTTGAGGGTTGAGTTTTTTAAAGTCCTGCGCTTCTAGGCTCACTGACAGCAACTCTTTGTTTGTCCGTAAAAGTCCAGACGTTGGCGAACCGCTCTTCAGTTGACTTTGGCCAGGAGCTGCTCTGTGAAAAGCTTCTTGAGCTGAGCCACCTCCACGCTCAGAGAGTTGAGCTGGGACTTCAGGTGAATGTTCTCGCCGTGGGCCTCAGTTTGCCCTTGCATCAGAGGAGGCTGGAGGCCGCAGGCGCCGGCCGAGGCGTTGTACTGAGGGGACTGCCTCCCCCTCCTGCCTTCCTCCCCCTCCAGCTGCTGGAGCCAGGTGCCGGCGCAGTGCCCTGCTCCGGCGTCGCCTCCACTCAGTCCTTTAGGGGCCTCTCTGGGACCTTCCCGTCCCGCTGTCGGCAGCGTGGGGCTGCGTCGGTCCCCTGCGGCATCCCCCGTGTCCCCGTTGCCGGGCGTCTTGAAGCGTAGCTTGTGTGGAAGGTTTTTCATCATCTCGGCTTGGTCCAGCTTCCCCGTAGTGTGGTGGACGTCGGCGGGGGAGTGGTGGAGGTCGTAGCCCAGCTCTTCCGCCCGGTGCGGTGATAGTTTCCCGTGGTCGCTCAGCCTGTCTTCAAAGAAGATCGGGCTGCCCACACTGGAGCCACCCGGCGTGGAGAACCCCGAGTCCTCCGACATGTTGCCGCCGTCCCTGGAGCCCCTGGTGCTCAGCTGGCCCGTCTGGTTGCCGGCGTGCGAGGCCGAGGAACTGGGGAGGCCTGCGTCGCCTCTGTGGAGGTAATAGTGTGGAGTCATAGTCTGAGAGGTGTGGTGAGGAGCTGTAGTGAGGGGCAGGATGGGGGCGTTGGAGGGGTCTTTGACCAGGCCAAAGCGGAACTTGAGAGCCAACAGCTCGGCCCTGAGGCGAGCGTTTTCCTCCAGCAGGGCCAGAACGCGGCTCTCCAGGACCATATCGTTCACGCGGCGCTTCTCCCGCGAGCGCTTAGCCGCCTCGTTGTTCTTCTTCCTCTTGTCCCAGTAGCCCTCGTCCTTCTTGTCCACAGGGATGAACTCGCGCTTGCGTCGGATGCTGGAAGAAGACGGGCTCTCTTTGCGTTTGACGGCAGAGGTGCGACCCAGGAGGGAGCGCGCCAGCAGGCTGCTGGAGGTCAGGATGGAGACAGCCTCATCTGTGAAGGACAGCGGCCCTCCTCCTCCTGCTGCTCCTCCACCTGGGCTGACCGCTGCAGGTGAGTCCAGAGACTGGAGCACTGACACTTCCTGCTGCCCCCTCATTGGCTGGACCTCCTCCTCAAACATCACGCCTGTCAGAGGTTAGGTGGGTCTCTCCTTGTTTTCCGGCGGAGAGCTGTGTGGTGCTGGGTGCCGGCTGGATGCTCGGGGATGCAGCAACAGTGCCACCTAGTGGTCAAAGCGACGGAAGAAGAAGAGGGATTTAGCGGTTACGCAAGAGCCATTACAACACAATATTATGTAACCCCATTACATCTCTCCAATAAAACGGGAGCGACTTGTACCATAACCTTGCCAGCCTCATTGTACATTCAATATGGGCCAATAGGTGTTACAAAGACAAAACTGAGCAGCCATGCCAGACTTTAGGCATCAACATGACCACACAGCACCCGCTTTAAACACAAGATGAAGTGATCTAGATTACTGTGCAACATTAACCTGTTCAGATCATAACCTACATTTGCAGACCTACTTATGGGTTCATCCTCGGGCCGCCTCTGGCCCTTCACCATGTTCTACCTGCGTCTTTATTTAGGCCACTTCGAGTCATTCATGATCGGTTTCCGGTCTGGACGTTTTACTCGCTCCATCAGCACTGACCCACATGTTTGACAGGAACAGGCTGATCTCCTGTTGGCCGCATTTAAATGTGTGAGCCGAGCCGACTGTTGTTTAACTCTCAGCAGCATCACCAGTCAATCGACAATTTAGATTTACGAGTTGTTGTTTTTTTTCTAAACAGTTTGCAAATCATGTCTTAGATGCTTTATTTTTAATACATAGATAAATAAATAAATTTAAAAAAAAAAAAAAAACTTAGACGGGATCTTTTTTTTTGCGTCTATAAAATACGGTATAAAGAATAACACGAGCGACAAAAAACAGAACATAATGTAAAGCAACTTATCAAACGCCAGCTTTAAATTACAACTAGATACTGGAGTAAAACACTGCTAAGCACTACAGTTGTAGTTTTAATATTTATGTCACTTAAAGTGAGTTATAAAGGCTATTTGTGATCAGAGATGTGCGCCTGTTCTCGTGTACCGTCACAATGCTGTTGTTTCATTTAACGACATCCAAGCATCAGAAATTTAAAATAAACTTTTGAAAGGAATCAAAATACTATAAAGTCTGTTTTTAAAAGCTCACTTTTATAACAAATTTTATTCTAACCCTATTTTTAATTCTTTTTTTTTTTTTTTTTTTTTACCTGTGAAGAAATGATCGGTGGTCCACGCGTCTTTCCGTCCGCCTCAGTAAGGATCGCTGTCCTCCGCGTCTCTCTGCGCTCTCACACTGCGGCTCCGCTCGGCGCTGTTACTTAATATTACCATCGGTGTGGCGCACCTCCACTCTGCTCCACTTGGAATACCGCAGCTCCTATTTGTAACGTCGAGTTCAGCTCAGGACGGTCCCTATCCTCACTTGAACCAGCTGGGCCCCTTTTTGTGTGTGTGTGTGTGTTTCTGGGACCGCCTCCCTCTGTGACAGCCCTCCCCCTCCCCCTCCGCCATCCAGAGGGGGAGAGCTCCTATCGGCTGCCTCAGAGCACAGCAGTCATCATCATCATCACCACCGCCACCGTCGTCATCATCTGACCTCCGTCGCCCCGCCCCCTATGACAGGATAACAATTAGATAATGTTGCGCCTCTCCGTCTCTCCATGAGGAGACAGCTACTGCCAGTCACTGTTGCGAGAGAAGTGCATAACTCATATGGAAATCACACTGCATGCTGTGAACTCTGCAACAGCTCTAATAACATACCTCCCACATCATTCTTCCATTCTCCCATCAGCCTGACACTGGAGGAGTTGTGTGCCTCTAAACCGGATTTCTCAACTGATGACATCACATCCATGACTGTTGCTGCTCTCAGAAAGCCTGGCTGTGATTTGTGGTGACAGTAGCTATTTTTCCAGGATACTTTGGATCTGCTCAGATGTTCTGTTTTGTTTCTTCATAAACAACACTGTGCTCGACGACGTGCTTTTTTTTAATGTCTTTGTGAATGACCTCAAGGTGAACATAACCAGTGTGTTTTTGTTCACACATTACAGCATGTAACACGTACAAAGTTTCTGTGATGTTTCTTTGGTGTTTCTTAGTCGATTTTCATCTTCATTAAATGTGCATGCCCAGTTAGTGGAAAAGGAGAGACCTGCCTCTTCAGTACCTTTCTACTGGACTGTGATCAGGTTTGAAGGGGCGCCATGCAGGAGAATTCAAAGAAAATTCAAACTCAGAAATAGAATATTTACACTATTAAAAAAAGGTACTCAAACACATGTGGAAATAATCAATTTTGCCATAACAGAACAAACAAGCTGTTCTCAGTGGAAGACTCAGTGTGAAACAGTATGAATCTTCATGGTCAGTTTGCTTATTTTAGGCTCATAAACAGTCAATGAAGCTCTTTCTTTTCTGATGAAAATGTCTTCTACGTACTGCAGCTGGGTGTGAGACTGCAAACAGTCAGGAAGGGGAAGCAATTTCGGCGAAACACGAGGGTCAATAACTAGAGTGAGCCCTGCACACATCAGGACTCTGGTTCACTGAGTGATAATTGTTTTTTGGAAACTTTACGAAACAAATTTGTTGAGGTTGTTTAACCACTTGGTCTGGTACAACATCAACTAAACCAAGTCCCTGCATTAAAAAAAGGAATTACAGTTCATGCAGGGCAGCACAATTAACCAAAATATTATTGAAGGTAGCGTTGAGAAGCTCTGACCTACAAATGTTGTTGCCCACATGTAACAAAATATATTTGTTTGGTACAGGCCCCAACAAGTGTCACATTTCATAGTCTTTTGCTCTATAAATAAAAATTTGTGTTGCCAAAATGATCATGCCCACTAATCATGAATCACATTGCAATATCAGAAACATTATCACATTACCCAGAAACTAACAGAGGGTTTTTTTTTTTCCCAGCATAGGATTAGTTGTTGCACAACGTGTAATTGTGGAGGTGACAGGGTGCATACACATTGCTCAAAGGGAAGACAGGAGGGGGTGGACATTTTTGCACCGGGGCCTCCTAACTAGGTCAGTCTGGTCATGTGTGTCATGAGCAGGTTGTAAGGATTTTTGAGGATAAGGAAATATGCTCACTTTAATACTGTTTCCATTTCTCTGTAGTGTGAGCCACACCATGCGGACATTTCCAGGAAACCCTCGTAACAGTTTACAGTGATACCAATTGTTTTCTAGGAAATTACCACAAAACTGCAGGACACAGAAGTTAAAATAGTATAAATAGTACATCTGAGGTTTCACTAAGATTCACTGAGGACAGATAGTCTTCAGCCTTACACGACTGTAACATACTAAAACCCACACGTCTATGGTTGAAGTTACATAATAACGCATAACAGGTAATAATTCGCAGCAAATTGAATAACATTTGACATTTTGTCCGTTGGTTTTGACGGCACTTCCATGGTTACACATGACAGGAGTTCAGATCTTTATCTGAGCAGTATCCTGTGCATTACACAACACCTGACTCACTGCCACTCCAATGTGTGATTGGTCTTCTGTACTCCTAGAGTCCTAGAGCTAAGGAGATAACACTACACCTTACCATATGCGTGTGTGTCTGTCTGTGTGTGTGTGCTGATGGCCTGCACCTCCTACACCTGCATGCTGGGCAGCGTGCAACACGTGGCCCGGTGTGGCAAGTGTGAAAGCAGCACGAGGGCTTTGGCCATCAAACCTTAGGCGACCTCTGGTTTTACAGTGAGTACCTGTGCTTCTGTGTGCTCACAGGAGACAATGACCTGCGTGTACTGTATCATATCATATATGTAAACCCTCTGAGCAAACATGCTCAAGTTGACAGAGATACACTCTGAGCCTCTTGTCCCTAACCGATTGATCACCTTTGGTTCGCGATAGAGACACAGAAGCTAATGCCTGCGCAGTCACAGTACGATAGCTGCTCCAAACGTGACTGTAAATGGGGATTTTCCACAAGAACGTTGAATCATAGGAACAAACCACCTAGGCTTGGTTAAAGGACATGACTTCTAATGGGTCGCTGTGAGTAATGACAGAGTTAAAGAAAATGAAAGCATAGTCTGGATTTCTTATCATCTTCTCATCCATCATCATCTTCTTATCATTATTTATTGGAATAGTTATTATGTTTTTTGCAGAATCTTAGATGAGAGGATCAATTATCAGCTCTGTAGGATAAGTATGAAGTCATCGCTTGCAAAACTTAGGATAAAGACTGGAAACAGAGGTAAACAGTCAGCCTCCCTCTGTCCAAAGGAAAGAAAATCCACCTGACAGCTCCTTTGAAGCTCACTCATTCAGACATGTCATCCAGTTTTTAAATCCTAACAAAAAGCAGGGTGGACTTAGTTACCTGTGGAGAGAACCAGGCCAGTTCTATCCCAATCTCCCATCTTTGTGCTGAGCTAAACTAACTGGTTGCTGCCAGTGGATTCATATCAAGCTTGTGGACACAGAATTTCATTTATTCTATTTTTAATTGGTATTCATTTTCTCATCTTAAGTCTCAGCTCCAAAAGTTATTGATGCAAGTATGTTTCCTAAAATGTAAAACCGAGGGCACGAAATGATGTATTTCTTCAAGACATTTACAGCACTTGTGCACCAAAATCAGCACATATTTGAATTTCTGGTTTGAATCCTTGAATCCTCTCCCATTGCCAGGAGACGAGTTTGCCTTCTTTGTTTTTGCTTCCTTGTGCATCGCGTCGAGACGACGTTAGAACTTGTCTGAAGTCATAGTTGATTACGTTCCAAGGCAGACACATGCTAGTATCTAACATCTGTTACTTTTTCAGCACCTTTAACTTCTGTCTCTCGCTCAAACTCGACGCCAACTGAACGGTGTTCGAGCGCTGCTGGAATAGAAATGGATGGAAACGTATTCACAAGCTTGTGTTCTTTACTTCAGCTCACGTCATTGCATATCATACATTATGTATATCTACATTATTTAAAGTCTCTACAATAATGCATGAGAAAGCATTATGTGCTTATAAGTGCAGTGATGAGGCATTACTAATGCATTAGAGTTCATAATGAACTATAGACGTCTTATTTAAATTGTGTCTTAAAGTATTCTATAATAACAGTCATTTCAGACGCTGCTACCACAGCTTGTAATTTTGCAGTATTTCTCTATATTTCCTCCTCTTTGCACAAACAATGATAATTTACTACGTCTGTGTGCAACTGATTGATATTATCTGATCCTCAAGGGCCTCCTGGTTGGAGGAAAACATCAGAGTGCATAAGATAGTAGCTTAGCTACGTCACTGAGTGCAGAGGACAGAGATTAAAACTGGACTGCATCAGATTCTCCCATAGCTGCATGTACTGAACCTCCTCGGCACCAATAACCTTACACTATGCACGAAAGCTGCTTAAACTATACATGCAATCGTGTGTCACTCAGGATTTATGAGCTTCCTCTCTCAAAAGAATAGATCGCTGGCACAAACGACCAACAAATCATGTGCTGATTGTGTTTCATGGAGTGGTCCAATCTGCCAGCCAGGCTACTGCCTTCAGGCACGCTCATAAGGTGATAGATTTGGAGATTACATTGGCATCGGTGGGTCTCGTAATCTAGACAGGCAGGAGGTTCCTTTGTACGCAAAAGACAATCATGGAAGCTGAGAGAGGCAAAAAACTGAAGAGTGTATTCACTTAAGTGAAAAAGACTGGATCTGCCTGTTAAATATTCAATATCACTAAAATTACACCTACGATAGGAACATAAATCAGTGTTTTATTATTGAGAATTTCATCCTTTGTCTTCAATTAGGAGGTGGAAGAAATTTCATTTTTACTACCGACCCCTGCCGCCATGTTTCATCTCAACTGATCAGTTGCCTCTAAACTACGGCCGCGCCTGAGTCTTGGAAGGCAAAGAGAGAGCAGAATTCTAAATGAGGAAAATTAAAGAAGAGGCGGTTTAAAGCATGAGGAAGTGAGTTACGCCATACATCAGTTCAGCTTTTGAAATATGTGCATGTAACACATCTAACTTGAGAAAGTGATGTTCTCCTGGGCTTCTTTGGAAATGAAAAAAAAAAAAAAGCCAGTGAAAGAGCACAACGCGAGTCCCAAATTCTCAAAGTCTGGTGATTTGTTCAATGAGAGGTTCACAAAAGATAAAGTAAAGATAAAGATAATGTCAAATAAACTAAAAAGTTTAAAGAGTAAACTAACATCTGTTGTTTTTCTTACAGTTCCTGTGCATTGCCTAATACAAGTATGAGCAAATGTCTTTTACAATCACCTGACTTTGTAGGAAAACACCATCAAGTGAGGAGGTGCCGCACGAGTTCACCAAGTTCGAGCTGAATTCTCGACATTCTAGCAGACCCTGCTATGGAGCGGCTCACCTCGTAGCTTTGACCTGCAGGGAAACGAGGGCACACAGCCGTGTAAACAGAGCATGTGGTCTCAACTTACAAAACAACACCTCCTGTCTCAGGCAACCCGACGACTTTTCTCTCTCTCTGACTGCAACTTCAAAACCAGTATCCACAACATAAAGGACAAACGTACTGATGTGATATGACATAAAACGTTTGGAGTCATGTGTCACTAAGAAGCTTAAGGTTTGTTTTGCTAGCTTTGTCCTAATCCCAGAAATTTCCAGAGGAAGAGTGAACTGAGAGTAAGGGTTGGACAATTAACGTTGCCGGACTTTAACAGTCCAGCTGTATTCTGCCCTTTTCATTTAAACACTTTCTGAATCCATAAAATAAGCAAAGCTTGAGATTAAACATCCCTTTCAGTTGCCTGAAATAGCGTTTGCTAAACACATTGACTTGTTGTCATGCATGAAGCCTAATCTCATACCCGACTCATAAGGTTTTGAAATACCAACTATTGCGCAGTAATACTCCTTTAAAACATGAAGCTGGTTGATGTTATTAGTTATCCTATCATAGCTGTAATACCAGAAAATGTACTATTGTTGTATTTCCATGCGAGCCCCGAGAAAGAGCACCAGGCTTTAAGCCAGCTGTGTGCATTGGGGCCTCAAAAAGACTTCCTGTTAGCTTACATCTTAAAAAAACTGTAAACAACAGTAAAACGGTGGATACATGTTTTTGACCATCATAACCCCCTTGAAAATGGCTCATTTGACCACCAGAACTTGATCTATTCAGTCCTATAAAATTAGGAAAGAAAAGCCACAAGATTAAATAATTTTACACAGAAAACAGTCTATAGAATCATATGCTTCCAAATACGTAAACCAATCAAGTTTGCTGTAGCATATGATTATAGAGTTCGTAAATTGATCGAACTGAACTGATTTGCATTTGACAGGAAATTAAACACTTTCCCTACAATCATTTATTTATTTTTCCATTAGATTGACAGAACAGTCAATCGATAAATGAATAAAACAATAGTGAAGATCATCATTAGTCATTAGCCTTTTGTAGTCATTCCATCCGAGATTTCTGCAGTTATTTCAAGACTGCAGCACAATTGCACAACAAACTAAACTTGAATCCCATTCTCCGACAGTACTTTCCCCATAATCAGTAGCACATTATGTAGCTCTTTCCAGAAAACCTATCTTTTTTTTTTAGGAAATTACATCAACTGTCGGCATACAGTACCCCAGCATTACACAATACAGTTCTGTTTGGGATTATGTGTGGTAGTAGCAGGGCTGCAGATGTGTTTTTTAATAGTGCTTGTTAAACAATGCTCGAAGTTTCCCTGAGGAGAGCTCTGCCAGCCTGCCAGCAAGCCCGGCTGTTTATAACTTGAACATTTATTAAATACTTTCAGAGTGATATTACCGAGCCTCAGACAGCATCGCTTCTGCATTCTGGCCTCGCTTCATTATTCATCCGCTCTGGGCTGGATCCCGTCTGCAGCGGTGGTGGGCAGCAGGGTGGATATAAATATCTGTGCCCTGTTCTTGCCAAGTGGGTGGCACAGACAAGACTCACAGCAAGACTGTTTACATCAGCTGACCGGCTTTAGAAAAACAGCCACTGCGAGTCAGACGGATGAGCTGGGAGGTGTTAGTCGAAGTTGACGGGCATAGGCGTGTTACGTAAAGTGCCCCGCAGGAGGTGGAGGGGGACAGGCTTAAAATACACTCCAAAGCAGACCACAGGGGAAGTCCGGAGAGGAGGACGGGGAAGGGTGGAGGCTCCTCTGACACAGTTTGCTGGACTCATTCTTAAACACCGTCAGCTGAGTGACACCTGCCACCCCGACACCCTCTCTGGCCCCTGTTTCGTTTCATTTCTACGCGTATCTTTTTGATTTCCGCCCGCGCCTCCCGTCCTCCGAGCTTTGATTGCAGTCTGCCGTTGTTTAAGGAAATCCTTTGTTCACGTCTCCCTTTTATTAGGCTCAGGAGAAGAAAAAAAAGAAATCCCTCCGCAGTGACACAGTGTGCTGCGGGAAGGGTGCTGCACCCAACACAGCACCATCAAAGTACATGCCAGCGTGACCTGGTTTCACCTGCTGTGTACAACGTTATGTAATGTGATGACACTGAGTGCTATCAGCCGGCGTTATACAAGATAAGGGAGAATCTGTCCGTATCAGATATTAACTAATAGGAATGGGGTCTTTTAATAAACACAGCTTCCTCCTGAGCCCCGCGCATGTTTATCGCATCAAATCGAGTTCCCCTCCCCCTTGGCTCCGCTCCATCTCTTCTACGATTACACAAACACATTGCGTTATATACACACTGTTCTTGTGACTTCTGTTGTGTCACTTTTGAACTTGGACTAAAAGGTTGAAACCATTGCCTTGTGCAGACGTTTTCTTTATGTACTCTTTAAAATATGACCTTTGGCTTTATGCCCGAGATTTAGAGAAGATCAATACCGCTCCTGTATCTAAATGCAAAGCCACAGCCAGCAGTCGCTCAGCTCAGCTAACAATTCCTGGAACAATGTGTTTTTTGTACGTTTGAAGCAAATGTGGGGTAAAATGTAAAAGGCACCGCTGGTTATGAAACGCTCTGAATTTAGCATTGATTCCTCTATATGACCTACTGTACATAAGCAAGAGACCTTTAGCAAGAAGACTGGCTCTTTCTGAGGGTTTTTACAGTTATCCCATCAAGGGGTCAGCCCTGTGTTCCCACATTTCTAGGACATTTTCAAAATTAGGGCTTTGTTTTCCCACATTTCCCTTCAATTTAAGCCCTCCCACAAGATTTTTTGGAAGTGCTTTATAGTAAATGAATGAATGAATGAATGAATGAGTAATTGGTTAGGGTTAGGGTAAATTTATAAAAAAAAAAGGAGCATAGTGCCTAATTTTGGAAAAAAATAAACTTAGAAATGTGGAAACTATTGGAACATACAGCCTAATTTTGAAAAATCTTAGAAATGTGGGAACATAGGGCTGTGGGGACATTGGTATTATCAGCATGTTCATCTAACTCACAGTGAGAAAGTCAAGAAGCACATTTCCTTAAACACCAAATTAAATGTGAGGTCAGCACTTTCTCTCCCACAAAAATCTGCGCTTTTCTTCCAAATCTATATCCAGAAACATTTGTAAAAGCAGTCCACGTATAACTGAAATTAGCTGTCCTGATGATTCTTTTTTCTTGGCCGGTGACGAAGAAAACTGCAGTTTAAAAAGAGACCCATGCTCATGTTGTGAATCACTGCTCCCCTGAGACATGTATGCGGAAATGCACTTATGTAACAGCTTGTCTATACCACAGACACACAGCCGAGCCTCTATCCAAGGCTCATGCACATGAGGGATGTATTGCAGTAGCTATAAATAGACTATGACTCAGATTGTTTGACTTGGGGGGCTGTTTCATAACAAGCGGGGTGTGTGTGTGTGTGTGTGTGTGTGTGTGTGTGTGCGTCTCTGCGCATGCGGGTATATGTTTATTGATAGCGTGTTGTCACTGCGGTCATTTATATATGCTCCCCTTTATCATAATGTCTCGGACATTCCTCAGTTTGTTGCATCAGTCGTGATCCCCAATCTGCTCCAGAACTCCACCAGCCAGGTGATGTTTTTTTCTTTATTTGGGAAACCACAGGCAGGTAACCCCTCTCACAGTTACAACACACGCCCCTGCTGTCTGCTCTGTAATCACACAAAAATGTCTGCACCGCTTGAGCATTAGCCCCTGACACACATTAGGGAAAAAAAAAAAACATTTGGAACGGCACTCAGACCAATTGTGAGGCAGAAGCCAAGAGCCTCAGACCTGCTCTCCTCCTCATGTTTCTATTCTCGGGCTCTGAAATACGTCACGCTGTTTCCAAAGCAACCACTTTTGATCATTTGGGGAGGGAGGGGGGTAGGGGCCGCTCATAAAACAAATTACATATATTAGTGGGGACGTGTCTTGGGAGAAATGTGGAAGTATTGATAAGAACTAACAGGAAAATCTTTGCAACGGGCTCACAACTGTGGGGACAGCAAACAAGCATAAGTCTTTTCGCAGATCTGTCATAATCAGTCACACCGCGCGGGACAGGGTCGAGCTGTATCCTGAAGTGGTCTAGAGGAGCAGAGAGCTGTGTGACATAATGATGACAAGTTTGTTTTGTTTTCCTCTGTTGACCCAGAATTCAGAGCAGCTGCAGCGCACTCCAGTCTGCAGCCCTCCCTGTTGCTTCCCCGTGTGTTTATTACAGTCGGCAGTGATATGCAAATACAAGAACAACATAATGGATTGTACTTGCAAGTCATTTATGTAAAACCGGAGGCTGGTGTTGGTTTTCAAATAAAATAACGTAAAGCATTAAAAGCAAATAGAATGAGAATTACAATTAGAAAAGCGAGAGCCTGTGAACATTATGTGAACATCTCTGCATTAGAAACAAGAAGACCTTGGTCATACGCACGTTGTTGGCTTGTGTATTTATATTGTGTGTTTCCAACATTGTTCAAACCCAAAGAAATCTGAAATTGTACTCAAGGTTACGGCGCATTTCATATGGTTGTCTGTTGCTGTAACTTCAGGAAATATCCAATGATAAGTCAGAGAGTGAAGGAGTTGTCAAACAGGAATAACCATAACTTCAAATATAACCGCCAACCACAGTAAGTCAAAATATGTGTATGGAAAACATGAAAGAAAACTGTAAATACTCCAGCCACCATCTCTCCTCTGGAAGAGCTGTCAGAGAAACACACACCACATCATTTCTCATCCAGTCTGGATACCATTTGATAAAGAATAAATATGAAATATATTTACTGAAACTTATTTGAATGGAAATAGAAATCTGTCCAGTCTTCTGATTCTTGAGTCGCATGGCTGAGAGTGTTCGAGCTGTTTCTACGTAACAGCCTCCGAGGTCAAATATCAAAACAAAAGCCATGTGATGTAACAATTTGACCTTGAATTTTATTTTTATTTTTTTATTTTGTCTTTATCAAATAAATGTTCAAATGGAAAAAAAAAATATTCTGGGATGAGAAAAAGTTATCCTAAAAAACAAAGGACACAAAGCCCTCTCTTTTCTCTGACGTGCTAATAATTTCCATATGGTCCCTCAGATGTGACATTTTGTGGAACCCAAGCAATAAAAAGCAAGTTTGGGACAGCTCATTTTGACACAAGATTTAAAAGGCAATTCAGCGAGTCACACGGTGTTTTCTACTGCACTAAGAGTGTTTATTTGTCCACACAACTGAAAAATTCACTGCAACAGCACAATGTTATCAGCACTATCAGTCATTTAAGATAACCCTGTGGACACTAAATAAACACATTCCTCCCAGAAGCTGCTTTTTTTTTTTTATATGTGTCTGCACACCATTTATCTCCTCCAGCCACTGGATCGCACTGGTGTCATAATGAACGCCGGTACATAACAAAAACAGATATAAATCACGGGGCAAGGAGGAGTTTGGTGTCAGAGGTACATAACATATTTGATTAGATGCCAGGCGGCCTGTCACCTCAGAGAGCCAGCGGGGAGGGAGGGAGGGGTTCAGTCTTTCAGTTTGGGAACAACGGGTGTAGGGAAGAGGAGTGCATAGCTGGTTATGTAAAGCATGCTTTGCGGTTGCGTAATCTGTTCATAATCAGAGGGTAGCACAGATATAGATGGCCCACTTTCTGCAGTGTTCATTCCAGCATGACAGTGGCACAGTGTCCTGAGCGCTCAGGTTGACCCGAGGCAGCCTTGGCACAGAGCTCGACATTGTTGAACTCCGGCCATCGTAACAGAGCCCGATAGTCGCTTCCCATGAAGGGACAATTAACGCTGTTTGCTTTTTCTCACTGCGTGATCCGTGGACAGAAGTTGATGTCGCATACACAACGCGGCACAACCCCTCTAAAGCCGTGCCGCGCAGATTATATGTCCAAAGTAGGCATGCCACATCATAAACAATGTTACGTCTCGTTATACTTCCCAGGCCCGGAGTGTATAATCCCTCAGTGTGCCACTTACAAAAAAACAAATCACTCAGGATACTCCTGTTTCCCTTCTGATTTTTTTTCCCTTTGTTGTTTTTTAAAGCAGTTCCAATCTTACGTAATGCCACTTGAAGCTCCAAGATGGGCCTGTAACCTCACTGGCACAATAACACATCAACACACATACAGCTAACTGGACCCTTAAAATCAGCACTTTGGATTTTGGGGCCATAATCACCAGATTCAGACTTTGTCTTCAGTAGGATCAGCTCTCTGTATGGTCTTTTTCAAAACTGTAGTGCTAGTTAGCCTTGTAAGTGTGTTTGGGAATAACACTTGATCCAATTGTCCTGTCGTCCAAATCCATTAAAAGAGCCGGACGGAGGTGCTAAGGTTAGCCTTAACCCTGAAACCATTCAGGACTAGCCGACACTCAGTCAGGAACTGCTACACAGTTGAGTTTCTAGTCATGAACAGCCTTTTTTATTTTTTTTATAGTGTAGTGGTTAGTTACGAAACAAACCCTGTGGTTTGTTATAAAAGTGCATCTTGATTAAGAGTACTCACTTGTACGTTTCCACAGAACTCTTGCATAATGAGATTCTTACTCGGTGAAAACAATGTCTGACATCAAGTCCGTCACTTTTGTTCCTGTTTGCAGGGACATCGTCAGAGCTCTGAGGACGGTTTGAAGAGGCTTTGACATTAACGTTACAGGATAAATTTAAGACTGCGTGGTTGTTCCTTTATTTTCTTTTTGTTTTTTTTTGGTTTTTTTGCTCACAAAAACTGCCATGGTCTTCATGAAAAAAAAGAGAAAAGGAAGAACCAGTTTTTATTGTCTGAGGCGTCTTTCATAACATGACGTGGATCTTGTTGCATGAATCTCATGCTCCTGTGAACAACTAAGGTCAGGTTTCCTGAAATCCCTTTGGCTGTGTTGTGAACATAGCAGAAAGTAGATGGTAGATCTATGTTGTGACATCAGGTCTTATGTCTGAATAATTCCTGTCAGAGCCTTAACCATGAAACTGACTTAACAAGGATGTCTTAAATGAAAGTCTCATTTACGGCAATGATATGAAGGCCGGGCCAGTCCACCGGGTAAAACTTTCCACAATAAGGAACACAGTGTGCTGCAGAGTGCACTTTTCCTGACCTTTTTTTTTTTTTTTTTTTTCTTTAATAAGTCTTAGCCTAATCCTGACACAGAAACCAAGCTGGATGTATTTTCTAATATTTATGTAACGTTCTATATGCTCTGATGCAAAAAGACTTAATCCTACTTACCAAGTAATCTTTTCATTTGTTCTAGATTCTCACAGCATAAACATGTCTGATCGGTTGTGTTTGTGTTATTTTCTTGTAGAGAGGCAAAAAAAAAAAAAAAGGGCGGTTGTGTTGTCTGCAGTATACATGTGTCTGACAGCCATTCAGTTGACGCCTCTTGAAATTTCAAGCATTTTTGTAACAGACCTAATTTCCACCTCAACGCTGAAATCTCCGAGAGTGGTTCTAGTCGCTCTCATGGGAGGCTTTCCCTTTTTTGGTTTAAAGGATCTTCACTTTTATGTAACGCAGACCGCATCCTAATCCCAGTGGTGTTCCATACAGTGGATTCAAAGGATTTTCGGAGAGTCATGCAAGAATACTGTCATTCCTTTAAATCCTAAAATAGAATGGGAGCGGAGAGGCAAACCATGCAAAAAAAGGCTTTGAACAATTGGCTGGAGGGGCTTAACCCAAAGTGAACCGCTCTGGATGCCCAAAGCCAACGGCCCAGGCCAGCGGCCGAGGGGAAGGAGGAAGAATTCAACAGATCAGAATCTTGTTCAGGCAGAGGACTTGTCCCAGTGTGATCTCTGAAGTTTCTGCGCCCGTCAGAACACCCTGCTCACCCACTGATCCAGCCGGTCACCCTAAACAGCTACAGCAGCTTTGTAGTTTCCTGCATTTATTCACAGATGACAACTATAAGTTGCAATTCAGGCAGATTCAACAGGAGATCAAGTGTTTTCCTTCCTGACATGTCTTTCTCACCACCCTCACTGCCAAAGCCGATGTACATTTCATATAATAATTATCAGAAATAAAAGAAAACTCATGCACACTGTCCACAAGATAACCCGATGAAGCTCTAAGTACCGTTGCTTTTAATTTTTTTTTTTCAGCCCTTCTCCTATGCACCTGTTGATCTTAAGGGGTGCAAATGCTGCACACTATGATATAATTATCCTCACTAACTCACTGAAATCATCAGTTACACTGTCATTGAAGCAGATTGTGGTTTAAGTGCCAGCTACTTTTGGAATGGCCAGAATTACAGAGTAGCTGGTGGTTATGCTGTTGTGGTATGCCAAGTCATGAGGAATTTCCACCCCAGTTTCTCTCTGTAGGTTTAGTTACTTTGGTTTTTTTTTTTTGTTTTTTTTTCATCATTTGTTGGTTTTTGATGTCCTGTAAGTTTAACCAAATGTTTTCACATGTGGAAATTTTAACTCACACTTGAAAAAGCCAGTGAATGTAAAAGAAAATGGAAAGCATGGACATTTTCATTCATGTGGGAAAAAAAGCCACATCACTTGTGCAAAATGTCCTGTTCACGTTGGGCGTCGCTCCATTTTCACATGCTAAGATTATAGTTCACACTTGAAAACAGCCAACTGCATTTGAAAAAGTGTGAAAATGTGGAATTCACATGCAAAGAGGCATATTTGTATCATCACCTATGTTGATGAAGGTATATATATATATATATATATATATATATATATATATATATATATATATATATATATATATATATATATATATATATACACACACAGTATGTGATTCTTTTCACGTGTTAAAATTTGAGTTCACTCATAAAACAGCCAACAGCAGGTGAAAATATGTGATTGACATTGATATCTCACATGTGACCTTTCTGTAAGAGGACATCACAGTTTTCATGGATTAATTTAATTTACTCCTCTGTGCTGAACAACTGTATTTTGAGCATGTATTTTTGGAAAACAAAATAAAAAAGAAGAATGAAATTAGGAATAATACATCTGTAACAGCCCTGGTTATTCAGTAAAAGATATTGTGCAATGAATCCATCTTTGAAGAGACTTTGTGGGACATATTCGTGGAAGTAACAGAAGGTGCGATCAAGTCAAGTGACAGCGCGATGTTGATGAACTCTTTCAACACTATACATGGCTCGTGTGAAACGACTTGACAAGGAAAATGTAGAACAAATGGCTAAATGAGATTCCTGAAAAAGGCAGCAGGGTAATCTGGAAGGGTCTTGAAATAGAAAACCCAGGGCAAGCAGACAAAGAGGAATTGAAGCAGTGTACCAAACACACTCATCGTCTTATCACGCGCGACTTCTTTATATTACTGTTGGCTGTTGTAATGTGTGATTGTGGAATTAGACAACTGAGTTTTCATTGTGCATAAGTGGCGGGAGGCGAGAAGAGGAGGAGGAGGGGAGTGAGAAAGCCAATGGGAGGGTTTGTTCAGGACAATGGCTTAACTAAAGCAGGGCCATCTGAGGTCTGTTGAGTACTGGTCTTACCTCATGCTCCCACAACCCCAATGTTTATTCATTCATTTCACTTCAGTAATTCAAGACGATGCAGCGGCAAGATAAACAGTCAGAGCTCGTCTCTCTGGAGCGGAGTGAGAAAATATGATGAAACGTGCACAGTTTCTGTAAACACACATAGGGCGGTATATTTCATGACGTAATGTGTTTGAGGGATTCCCAACCATTTGTCCGACAGTCAGGTGGACTGAGGTGGCATCAATTTCATCAACGCCAACCGATGTGTTCCAGATGTGGTCATCTCAACTGATTTTAAATTGGATCATGTTAAACACTGCAGGTGATATCCAAGTGTGAATTGTTACGGCATTTCTTCCGACAATTTAACTGTCAACGTTCCGGTCATTTGTTAATGCATTCTTAGCCTACTAGGCCTATTTCAACCATAATGAGCCAAGGCCTACTTTTAGCTCATTCCTTATTTATCATTCAACTAACTCAAAACAATTTATTCTGTACTTTTAGCCAAGCTAGTTATCCATTAGCCCACTAATAACTAGTATACAAGTAACTCTATTACCCTTAGCTAATAATATTAACTGTTCATCATCTAGGCCGACTATTCAAGCTGTCTAAAAGCTTTTCATCAATCATAATTATGGACTATTGCAGCCATTTATCCATTAGCCAATTTTTAGCTGTAAGGCTTTCGTCACATGTAACCATTACTTTGAGCTAATAATTTCTTCTGGGTTTTTTGCTAACGTTTAGCCACTTAGCCATTACTCTGGCTAACTCCTTTAGAATATTTGACAATAGTTTCAGCTAACTCTTTCAACATTTGCTTTTAGCTAACCATACACACTATACTTGAATTTCCTCCGGGATAAATAAAGTATCTATCTATCTATCTATCTATCTATCTATCTATCTATCTATCTATCTATCTATCTATCTATACATTAGTCTAACTTGCAGTCATTTTTCCATTACTTTTAGCAAACTATTTCGACCATTTATCTCAACTATTAGGCTAAAACTGTTGAATCTTTCTTGCATCTCCCCAACTCTACTTGCTTACTACAAGTCACACTTTCTCCGCCATTTCAGAGTCTGCTACGTCTTTCCCACTTCCTGTAGCGTCCGAGTAACATGTTGGGCCTACCCCAGAGTTAGACCTTAGTAATGCAAGAAGTATCTGGAAGGGTTTAATTTGGAGCCGAGTGAGAGTTTCTTGATGATGGTTCCTGACGGTAGGAAGTCGTGTGGGTGGAAAGAATGAGTCATCCATCATCTGTCCACTGCGTTAGGTTGCTGCTGCTGGTGCAGAGCCGAATCTAGCCCCATCGCACGGCACTGAAGGAGTGGTGATGTCAGAGCTGTCGCTGTTCTATTCCCTCATCAGCTCCCACTCACAATGCTCTTGGTATTTGTGAACTCAGGGCAGGGTGAAATACAACAATAGCACTGCGCGGAGAGTACTGTCTTCATTTAGCCCCCTGTCAGTGTATTGTTGGGCCCATTTTCTCATTTGTTGGACAGCTGTCAACATTTTTTTTCTTTTCTTTTTCTTTTTTTTTTTTTTTTTTTAGCTTTTTACTGACTGGAAGCTTGCATGGTAAGACTGCCAAATGTTTGAGCTGAATGAAGCAATTAAAATGAGTATTTTTCCTCAACAGATTTGTTTCTTCCCCATGGGTGAAGTTTTTTTTTTTTTCCACTCCTGTTCTGCCTCACTGTGTTTGTCAGAAAGAGTGTCCAGCGCTGGTGACTCAACGGCGGTTTGAAAAAGATAACATACTCGTGAGATGCGTCTCATTGACGTGTTGTTTGTGTTGCCACCAGGGCAGAGATTGGTTTCTTTTTATTTCTTCTTTTTTTTTAAAAGAACACCCGGCCGTAACGGGCTCGGTACATGACAGCCCTCATGAATGACTCAGAGCGTCAGCCAAACATCTGAAGAAATGGCCGCCCACGTGCTGTTGCTGAAAATGACGCAGATGTTCTCTTAAGCAACTTTTATCTTCATCTCCATGTACATAGAATTGATTATAAACGTAGCTGGTGGCTCTAGTTCTGTGAAGTACGTGACTCATCACTGGATGAATTACAACGGTTATGTAACGGCTGTACTTTCTCAGCATATGTTTACTTCCTTCCTGTGAGGTGACTTCAAGGTGTTGTATTGCTAAACCTTAGGGCAGGAATATGAACAAATCTTAATATATGTGTCTGCATGAAGTCATTTCATGTTACCTGTTTGTGTCAAAAGATCTCGGCTTTACTGTCAGTGTTCATTTTTTTGGTCATTTTATCTTCAAATCTGCATGAAAACTTCAACTCTGTCTGTGAAGCTGTTTACATGGCACTTGAAAGGCTTGCATACTTTGGTTGAGAAGGGACTGTAGTGGTCAGGATCATGCAATAAGACAAGTTGTCCCTCCAACACTTGCTTGATTGTTAAGGCTATACCGCCCTCTTCTGGTAGATGATGCAAAGTCTTCACCTACCATTTGAGTTAAAATGCTTAGATACGAGGAAGTATTTAACAGAGCATTGGATTTCCTCTGTATGGAAAAACAATTCAAATGTAGTTTTTTTTTTTTATGATCACCAGCAAGCCTTTCTAATAAGATCATTAGTATGACCAGGATTACTATTCACCATGACATGAGATGCACTCTGATATCTTTTCTGCAGTCTCCTGAAGTTATGTGATCTCAGGGGTCATGAGATGATCAGATGAAAACCAGAAATACACAACATCTTACTTAATTTTGTCTTTTTTCAAAATGATAAAATATTGATTACTGTTTCCTCTTTGAGCCAGTTGTTTAAATAAAACCACATGCAAAGTTTAAGGGGAAAAGTCTCTTCAGTTCAACTCACAGAGATCCAGGATATCGGGTTATCCAGCTGTCCTGTCCATTGGAGATTCAGCAATATCACCATGACGATGGATTCAAATAAAGCAAGACACAAACAGGACATGTGAGCTTGTGAAAAACTCCATCAGAGCAATCTGAAACTTACGGCATCGCTGGCATTTTGGATCTGTATTGAGGATGTTTAGGGAAGCCATGTTAGGATGGCCTAACATCCGAAACCTTGGCCCTGCCTGCTGTTTGTGGGCTGGTGAGAAGAGCAGCCAATTAACACAGGGATATATGAGCCAGGAAGGGCAGAGTGAAAGTCCGTCCTCTGTTGGCGGAGTCGCCGGGGCTAACAGATGGTGCTCAGACTGGGGCTAAGCAGATTGCCTCTGTCAGTGGAGAATTAGAAAACCAAACTCTCTCTAGATGCCATGATCTCCGGTCAAGCAGGGCAGTTTTACGGATGGCTTCATTTCCCATCGACTTCTTTAATTCCAGCGTGACACAATCTAGTCTTGGTAGAAATCAAAACAGGCCTTTTTTCGGCAGCCACTTTGATTTCCAATAAGTTAGTGATTGAACTCTAGAGGGCACCAAAACAATGATTATATTAGGAGAGTATACAGTAGCGCTCTTTCTACCTATCACCAGACACCAGTAGGCAGTACACTCTGTCTTTAGATTATTTTCAGGTTGATCGGCAGCCCACATTTCCAATAATTCAACCTGAAAGCACCTCTCACAACCTAATCCCTGTCCACCAGTCACCCATGTCTTTTAAACTCAACACTCCCAGTATGCAAGGCAGATTTTGCCTTGCAGTCATAGTCTGGGTTTGGGTTTGTAGTCATAGTCTGCAAATCCAAACTGAAACAAACTCTTGATGACATCGTCCCAAGTGCTTGCAGACGTTAAGCCCCCTCAACAGCCACACAGGATTCTCTGTACAGTTGTTTACGTCGGTGTAAAATCAGCTGAATGCCCCTTCAGCATCTTAACTGTGATTTCTGCAGGTACATGTGTATGGTACAAAAACTGTGACAGAAAATTGTCGTCATCATTGTGCAAATCATTTGCAGGGGATCATCTTCTGAATTGATAAATAACCCAAAACATAGCAGAGGGCACTCATCCTCCTTACAACATTGTTGGCCAAATTGTTGACCAGTATATTGAAAGTTGACATTCCATTAAAACTCTTAAACTGTTGGACTGAAGTAACACCTCTTGTTTGGTTTACATTACCCGGCCGATAGAGACTGAAAGAGAAAAAAGGGTCGGAGAGACTGATCGAAGCCATACTTTTGCTTTATTTACGTGCTGATGAAGCTACTGTTTAAAGATATCAAAAAGCATATTTGACAGGGATACGAAGCAGAGTTAGAGGAGCCAGAAAGCATGTACGATGGAACTACCTTTCGGGGATTTGATCATACTGATTAATCTTACGCTTGTGTTGCTTTAGCACGGCAGATTATTCTATTTGAAGTGTTGAAGACGTCGGGGTGGCAAATATCAGTTCTTTTCCTTTGAAGGCTGCCCGTTGACCAGGCCGGCCTCCCAGCGCTGCCACAGAGGAGCCTTCTGTCTTCCCGCTCTGTGAACTTTAGACTCCTGCTGTGAGGTAAGACAGAGCAAATAGAAGGATTTAGAGCGGGAGATTAGCTGCCTATTCTGGAGTTTGAGATCAATTTCAGAACCACTTGTGCTAATCCAAGCTTCGGTGAAACAAATACTGTCGCTAATAATTCAAATCTAATCCTGCAGGAAGATACAGAAAGCCACGTGTACAGGAACGTATGTGAACATGACTCTTCTTCCTAACATGCCTGACCTCACCTTCAGCAGGCCTTCATATCTGTGCTTTAAACACAATTCAGACCAATGATAATCCTGTAGCGTGCACACACAGAAGACAGACAGTGTAGTCATTAGACCTGACGCATCACCTGTGCCTGGTCAGATTTCGCCTGGTCACTTTTGGAGGGTGGCGGCCAAACCCGTTCCAGCTTCCCCCTGGACAGTCGTCTGTCATCTTGAAGGACAGGAAGAGCAGAGGAGCAGGTTAATTTGAAGGGATTTGATTTTAAGCAGCAGTTAAACCATTAAAGGCCACAGTGAGTGTATTCACCCATAGTGTTGCGTTGCGCCTAACGTAAGCAGCACCCATAGCATATTTGGCTAACTGGTTTGCAGCCCACAGTAATAATAGGGGGAGCAATGCTTCCAAGGCCGGACGAATTTCCCATTACATTATTTCGTGGGTTTTCAGATCATCCGTCTTTACTTCTCCATTGGGTGGAAGCCATGTGGGCTGATGACAGCCCTCTTCATAAATCCTTGCTTGTTCACGTACAAGATGAGCTGAAATGAGCGGGGCGAACGTGCTCACGTCAGCCTCCGACTTGCAGGCTCGTTACAAGTTGGAGACATCGATGATCGTCTCCCACTTAATGACAGGAACTACAGAGATGTCAACAAACTGTCTGCAGAAGGGCCACAAATGCACCACTGCCAAGAGTTACTTCAAAAATAAAATCCAACAAGACCGCTAAAAAATACGCCAAAAAACATAACCTTAATTATGTTAACATTAGCATGATGACCTTATTCTTATCTCAAGTCTTATGTTTTGCTTTGGACATGCAGCTTTGGCTTTTTAATGTAATGTATTCAGCCCTTTTGTCAGATTTTAGAGTCAGTTTAAAACACTAAAAATGAAGCCGGAGAGAGAGCTTTTAAATGACCTAAACGAAGGCTGATAATGAGCAACCTGTTTTGCCAACTGCTGTCTGAAACCAAGGACTTATAGTTTAAATTTTTTTTTTAAGATTAAACTTCGTCTGTGAAGATATCACAAGGTTACACGGCCTCAGACAGTACAGGTTTGTGTCAAGGCTGGTTAGAATAACACACTACAGCTTATTTGACCCTAAGTCATCTCCTTCAGTTTAGCCAAGCCCCAGACAAATTATATCACTGTCACGTGTAGCTTCATCATCTTCACCTTGAGTCAACCTACACGTCATGATCCAGCCGCTGTGGCTGAAAATATTAACATGGTGCTGCATGATGACATGCTCCCTTTGCTGGATATGATGTTCTGTCAGGCCCCCGAGCTCTCATGCTGTACATGTGGGCAATAACAGCGCACATGAATAAAACATGCACTCAAGCTACTGTACATACTTTCAACATGACATATCAACTGTCGGAAGTCATCTGTATTTACACAACACTATGACAGAACCAGAGGCGCCCCTGGCTCAAGCTGGGCTGCAGATAGTAGTCTTCACGTTGTCACTCAGCCCGCTGGCCTCGGCTGACTCAGATCAGGGTGCTGCCAGAGTGATGTGCCCTTAACCGTCTGTGACAGGGCTGACACTAAGTTGTCGATAAGATTCCTTAGATAACACTGTGTGATGGTAATGTAGAGAGGCATTCATTAAAGTGCTCAGACTGACTGTCAGAAGGCTGGGATGTGAAATGAAGAAAGATCTAAACGACTCTCATTAGACGTACTAGTATCTGATGCATCTGAACAACCTGATGGAAATAATCCATCAGTATTTCAATATTTTCCACTTATGGCTTCTCAACATCGTCGGTTACATTAATCCAAATTATCAAATTAGGTTTCACTGCAGTGTTCTTAATTTGGGAATTAAGAATAATGAATGTACAAATTAATGCAAAAATTCACCTCTGTGGTGCATGGAGTCGCACACAGAATACAAATACTCTGGTGGATCAAGTTTTCGGATCGTCCGCTACAGTAAAAGTAGCAACGTAACAATGAAAAACGCTCCCATACAAGTAAAAGCCAGGCACTCATAAAACAGGTAAAGTGCAAAGGTATCAAAAGTAAAGTACATTTATGCAAAACAATGGCTCCCTTGAGTGTTATTTTACATATTCAAGAGGTAAGAACGGAGCAAGTGACATTTTGAGTGAAAATGAACGATATGTATCAAATTAAACTTGTGATTAAACTGGTGAGCTCGTTCTTCTACCAAAAAGGCATTCTGTACTAATTGAATCCAGGGCTATTAATCAGTAACCAGATTTAAATAATCAAGACTGAATTTAATACATTTTGGTCATTTGCTCTCCTGTAAAGTCCAAATGTTGCTGACACACTCCTAACCTTATAACCTTGTGTCAATTGTATATATAAATGTATATTTTATACAAATGGATTGTCACATTTTATATGCTGGTCACACAGTTTAGAATGTGGAGTACGTGTTTCTCTGAACAGTTAATTACTATATCTATCAAACAAAAGTAGTAAAAAGTAGAATATGTAGAGTCAGTATACTTAGTTACATTCCACCAGTGATACTCTTGATACTCACGGACTTCATGCACACTAACCTGGTTCGTGCGCTGACGTGAATCGTGACTTTTCTCCGTCTTCACTACTCTGCCTGTTCTCTCCATACAGGGTGCATCTCTGTCTGCGCAGCTCCTCTTCTCTTTCCTTGGCCTCCCGGATGTCCTTCTCCACCTCGGGCTGCCGAGCCAGGGCTGGTCGCAACTTGTAGAAGGGGTTTTGTTTGATGATGGGAGATCCTTGTGTTGCGTTCACTTGCCTAGCCTCCATAGCAGACGTAGCAGTGCTTATGGAGTCCATGCTTCTGTGCAGGCGCACATGCTTGTCTTGTTTGGGGTAGGGGAACAGACGTGTTTTGTCTCGAGAACCACCAGTTGGGCTCTTTGATCGTAAGTCCTCGTGGATTTTAACTGCGTCGGAGGTTGATTTGTACAGCCTGAGGGAATGTGTTCTGGAAACGGGGTAACTTTTGAGTGAGAACATCTCAAGGCTACGTGTGCGCTCTAAAACCGATGGGTAAACGTGACCTTTCTTCAGTAAGGTAGGGGATCGCCGGAACCTTGTCGGACCCTCTGGGTTGTCCTGCTGGAAAGCCTCAAACAGCAGTTTCGTCTCCTTTAATTGACGGACTTCCCCTTTGCTGTACCCCCCTGGGATCTTCCCCTGGTTGACCAGCACCAGCTCTCTCTGAATCTCCTGACTTATCTCCTTCTGCATCTTCTGCTCGGAGAACTGCCAGTCACTGCGCTGACCTGGGCTGGCTGTGGTGGCAAGTGGCTCAAGAGAAATATTGGTCTTAAAGGGAATCTCGAGCACATCTGGATCGTCTGCGAGGTTGAAGAGACCGCCGGCTCTCTGCAGGTTCTGCGTCTCCTGGGCTGTCTCGTGGATCTGCTTCTTAGCGGAAGTCTCAGCGGTTGAGAACTGGTGACATGTGGATGGAAGAGACATTTCTGCGGAATATGTTTCACGAGGGTCATCAGAGTCTCCTGGCTGTGTTCTGACAGTCATTTCATGCTCAGGCTCAACAGGCATTGGTGACGAGGACACCCTGGCTTTCTTTTCGTCTTTGTTCTCATTCTTCTCATTGTTTTCCCTCTCCCATTCCCCCGTTAGGTTTAACTTTCCTCCCTCGTCGTCAACGGTGTGAGATCTACTCTCTCCCTTCTTATCTCTAGCTGTAAGATCCCCTTCTGTTCCTTTAAGATCATCTTCATCAGCCCCAAACACATCTCCCTCTTGGACAACCTGCTGGGTGTTACCAGGGCTCTCTGGTGTAGATACATCCTGTCGTAGCTGCACTTGTTGCAGACGCTGAAGGAGTTGTTCTCCTTGTTGGATTTCAATACTTATACTCCTGCTTCTATCTCCTTTTGTAACCGTCTCTTCAGTGCCTTCAAAGATTGGGAGCTGGGGCACTTGTGTTTCCCCACTCTCCCTCCTCCCCCAGTTGTACTTTGTGAGGTTATAGTCCAAAGATCTGGTGTCAACATACTCTTCAGTCTCTGTTGGCATCTCTGGTACCTGTGGTTGACTGGTTGCTGCCTCCATCTTGGTTGGGTTGCACTTGGAGACCTCTGGTGGTCCGCAGGACGCAAAAACTTCACACCTCGCATTGAGATTAGTCTCTGCTGGGTCATTTGTCTTTACACTGTCACAGGTGTTGTTTTCTTTAGTTAGTTTTGAATCTACCTCAGCAAGACCAAAAGTGTGTCCGGATGCTGTTTTGTCTTCCTTGTTGTCAAAATGTGCCTCATTAAATGAGTTTTCGTCGATGCTTGAAGGTACCTGTTTCGGATATTTGTCTTTCTCTGCTTCACTTTCCTTCAAGTTTTCCTGTCCTCCACTCAAACTGACCTCTGGTTCCGCACTTGACTCTTGTTCTCCTGGACGGAGCCCCAATGATTCCACCAGACTACCTGCGCCTTCCATGGCTGTTTGGTCTTGATCCTTTGGTAGAGTGGAGTCCCTGTCTTTGGACAGAGATAAGGCGTCCATACACTCGTCAGAGGTCTGCGCTGTACTTGCTTTCACTTCATCCACCTTGTTGTATGCTGCCATTAACTGCTCTTCACCATGCCAGTCTAAGCCACTTGGATTACCTTTAGCCGCTGTGGCGTCAGATGCCCCATTTGCAAGGGTCAAACTTGGATTAGTCACCATCGCATCTGTGCTGCCCTCTGCTGGCAGCAGAGGAGCCACGTAGGATGGAGGAGGCGGTGCGATGAAGACGGCATCTGCACCCTCATCATCCATCACACCATAGTACCTTCTGATGAGTGCAGGGGCAGGGGGGGTGAACTGGGGTTCATCTTCGGGCTTCTCACCACAGGGCTCCGGTGGGCTGTCTGTGTGGTCTGCCACAGGGTCTGAGTCTGTCTTCATCTCCAGACCACCGTCATCCTCGGACACTTGAGGGTTGGGTCTGGGATCTCTTGTTTCCATGGTTGCAAGCCTTTGAAGCAATTTATGGGTGTTTCTTCTTTATTTCCCTTTAACAGAATCATTAGAAAGTGACAATGAAATTCTTTATATCGTTTACTGTTACAAAACAGAACAAGCTTTTTTGGATAAAGACTATTATCTAGTTGAGCTTGGAGGAAGACATGTTCATCATATATTTGCACTGTGACTGCTACACCCTACAGGGCATAGCTGAAACCTCCGAGGGGTTCCCATGGTGAAGACGAAATGATGGGCCCCTGTTAAACTCCATTGTTAATCTCACATTATCACTGCAGTGTGTATCAGTTTTCTGTGCCACAATACTATCTTGCCCCAGGTTTGCTGTGATAATCTGATTCAAAATTCATTTAGGAATATAAACACAGAACCTGTTGCTGAAGAGCAATTGTTGCAATTTGTTCTCATGCTTATATAGGAGGAAGCTCATGCATACCCATGGGCATACATGTTCCTGCCAAGTCCTGCTTATGGTTTCACAGCATTTTCACTGCAGGTGAGCAAAACATGTCAAGAAAGGCACCAGTGTGCTTACAAAGGCAATGAGGTAGAAAAATGAGTGCGAGCCAAGTGAGCCAAAAAAATTGTCTTTTGCAAATGTTTATGAGTTTGGAAATGTGTTTAACATGTTTGTTAGGCCTCGAGGATACACTCAGTGTGTTAAGTGGGTAACAGAAATGTTATTTTACAAAATCAAAAAATTCACTGTGCACTTAAGGCCCTATTCATGTCTGTTAAATTACCACAAACGAGTCAACACAGTAAGCCTGTAGATCTTCCAGGGACCTCTGAAATTCTGCAGCCCCGGGACATTTGCTGTCCTTGCCCTGTTGGTAATCCAGCCGTGCTACAGTGCCTTCAGAAGGATGTGAAGTGTGCAGTTCTTTCTCTAAGCCTTGATGTTTGATTATCAATATTCAAACTCTTCTGCCTGAAGTGATCGCAACAACAGTAATGAGGTCTTATTTATTTATTTATTTTTTTAAAAAGCCCTGGAATAATCAAAAGCTACATCGCTCTCTGTTTTTTGCAGCAGGCAAATTGCAGGCAAACGGTTGTTCTCTGTTGTTTGGTGACTTTTCTCCCCCCATGCTGTGACCTAGCACAGCCAATTATGCTGACAAAGGGATAGAGTAATCGGCTTTGCTCTGTCTGTTTTGGCCTGCACACTGTGTACAGTATCTGAGAGCCTGACCGGCCAGAGACTCTCATCATCTCACCGGTCTGCCTGCTGAGAATTATGGTTTTCTATCATTCTGTCTGGTATAACAGACATTAACTCACCCAGCTAATGCCTGTTATCCATGAGCCACATGGACTTGAACTGTCAACTGGCCATGTGTTGGGTATTTACACTGATTCTGCAGAGGGCACAGTCTGCAGCACCACTGAATGCTTTTTTTAAAACGATACAGCATGTTCTCCTTAATATTAATACAGTACTGTGTTATCTTGCTCCTTGAGTTGCAGGTTTAAATCTGTGGGTCTGTATTCACACCTGCATTTAGGGGCTTAATGCCAGTCACAGTGTATTTCGGGATTACCAACAGCAGCACCATAGTGTACATAAAGCTCAAGCAACAGGAGATATTAATGCGCCTTAATGAGCTTAACCTGTTTATTCCCTCCTCCTTTCAAGAGACATTTTCTCCGCTGTTGTTATGAAGGCTCTTACAGATTATTTTAAATGCTATTCAAACACTTTGCCATGCTACTTAACAGACACTGCGCATGTGATTTCGTGACTCTGTTATTCAGCAATTGGTCACAGATGTAACACTGACTACTGTGTTAGTAGTGTACACGTACTTATCGTACAATTCTCATTCATGACTGAACGTAAGCTTTTGTCTTTCTGTTCCCAGATGAAGAGTTACCATTTCCTGGCACTCAGTCAGGAAGAGAAAAGCAAAGACGCACGAAGGCCGGCACATGATGTAGAAATTCTAAAGGAAGAGACTCACCCGGTTGTAGCGCTGCTGTCATCTTCAGTGCGTGATATTACCGACCTCGATGGAAACATTAATGATCCAGATGATCTACTTAGCACCTGTACCTTCCTGTCCCCTGTGTCATGTGAGCAAACACAATCCTCCTCTTTGAGAAGCAGGACGCTGCTCGAATGAGCCACAGCAGCACTGCAATGATTCAAGTTCTCTATACGTGCATATATTGATGCAACATAGAGACGTCTGCATACAACTCTAATGGAGGACCTTAAAGAACTCAGACACACTTGACAAGGTAATTCTATATGGTTTTATGAAGAGTATTCCAGTTAAAATCCACAATTAATCCACTTTATACCAAATTACAGTGATAAAAATAATCAAACACTTCCATAGCCCACAGCCTTTTTCTTCTCATATAGAAGCGTCTCCCAAACTCAGGTGCGGGGCAGGGCTCACCCCAGGGGTGCATGTATGAATGGGGGGGAAATGTGTGGTGAAACTAAGTTGAATGAACAGGATTTATGTAGGTAGGGAATATAAAAAAACAATGGTCAGCATAAAAGCATCGGCAAACTCTTACAGCACTAAAATGTTTTTTTAGTTGTTGCTTCCCCCTTGATTGTTAATAGTTGAGGGGAGGTGGGAGGCACAAGCTTTATTCGGCTGCTAAAGGTGGGCCTGAGAGAAAAAGTGTGAGAACAACTGTTCTATAGTAATTCAACTGTATAATCGAATCAAAACATTGTATATATGGAGATGAAATGTAACTGCATTTCCCTGTACTATTTTCGAAATGCAGTTTCATAACTTTTCCCGCAATGCCAGGAGGATAATTCTTGTGGCGACATACCAAGTCTTTAAACTATATTTCAAACACTCAAAAATTCGAACTTTGACATTTTGAGAAATCCCTTAAATCAGGAGATCGGTACCACTCACACGTCTGTGCAGTAAATATGATGCCGCTGTAATGCCAACATAGCATAGGTACCCTCGGCGAAACAACAATTAGGGTATTTCCCAAAATGTCGCACTATTAGTGTAAGGATTTTGACACTAAAACACATCTTGCAGGCTTAAAAAACTTAAGAACTATTGTGACAATAAAACCCCCAAATGTCTTGTGTCTCAGTGGTAGTTACAGCCCCGAGTAGCAGTGAGCAAGAAAGTAAAAGTATCAAAGGCTGTTAAAAATGTAACAAATTGCCTACTGTTTCTAATTAACATTTAATTACCACAATAAATCATCTCATGGTTACTGATTATTAATATTTTTTCCCCAAAGCTATAAAATCTGCATATTCTGCTCTTTGGCAAACGATGTTAAACATATTGAACATCTTTCGCTGATAAAGCACAGAACGAGTCCGAAGGCAGAGAGACAGTTGAGGTGGGAAGTTTCTGCGAGCCTGCAGGACGGCTTGCTGAAATTCTCAGCTTTGTCCACCAGAGGGAGGAAGTGGATTTTTAGAGCCCCTCAGTCCACAGCTATAAAAGCCCCACACTATAAACCATGTCTCTCTCCTTGGCAAAGTGAAGTGAAAGGTTGGATGCTCAGAGCCAAAACCAATGTAATTAGATGATACCAGATGGTGGTACATTCTCCTTTAATACTCATTAAGGCAGCAGTGCAGCATATAGTGTCTAATGGAAGGCACAAATATTAAAAATGATAGGCTTCAGGCTAATGAGCGAATCTCTTCTTACATGACAGAACAGCACTGACAAGTCTTGCGCTTGGAAGTGCCTCCTCCCTCTGCTATACTGGGTGAAGCTGAATTATGCAGCCCCTTATCGCCCTCCTCTGCCTGCACTTTAACTCCTGCGGCCCCGTTTCCCTCCAGGGGAACGTCCTGAAACGCTTGGTGCTGGGGCTCTTCCCCTGGCTGAGGTGCAGCAGACATTTCAGGGCCAATGACATGCTCTTCTCCCTCCTCGGTGATAATCACTCGTTCCGCAGTGAGCATGCCCTCGAGCTCCTCTTGGCCTTGACCCTGGTCGGTTGTGGAATCAGCGTATCCCAGGAAAACAAGAGTAACTGGGCCATCCTCCAAGCTTTGATCATCCACGTGATCTACCGCTCCTGCAATGTCTCTGACTGCCATGATGCTTCCGTCCTCTTTTTTCTCCTCCTTGCTTCCCATGCTTGCAGCACAGTCCTCCATCCCCGGCTCAGCTTCCAATGTGTAGCTTCTAGAGCTGTCTGTAAGTGTATTATCCTCAACTGACATGGCATGACGGGTGGAAAAAGACAGGACTTCTCCCTCCGGGGCTCTGCTGACTTCCACGTTCTCTATCTTTGCCTCTGCCTGGTGTGGCGTCACTGTGACCTCATCCAGCAGCACTTTCATCCCGACCCCATCGATGACGTTCAAGATCTGCCCGAGCTCCTCGGTCGACGGTTGAACTCCAACCCCGCCGACCGTGTGGATGCTTTTCCTGCCATCGTCGAAGACGGCGGTAGCCAACGGAGCACCGGCCGGCGAGGCCACGGGGGCCACTGACCTGACGACGGTGGCGCCCGTCCTCGGGTCTCTCTCAACTTGCACTGCCACTGTTCCCAGGACTGTAATAAAGAAGACGGAACAGATAGATGATACAATTAAGAGGGAATACAACTCTAAAGGTTATATCACTGATAAATGTTAAAATACTCTGCAGTTGAAGTCAAGACTTTGTTTTCATCTAATCAAACTGCTCTTAAATGGATCATAGGCCTGGGTTTAATTAAGAGGGGAGAAGTGAAAAGGTTAATTCCAGGTCAGGATCAGAGCTCTGCGTCTCTAATGTGAGCCGGCACCGTAGACAATATATAGTGACACAACCCAGCAGCTCTTGGCTCCACACAGCCATCCAGCGGGCATAAAGAATTAACGAACAGAAATAATAAAGTGGGCTAAATATAACCTTGTTTCCCAGGCCGCTCACCTCAGTGCCATCGTTAAGTCGAACCCCGAGGGCAGAGCCAAATCAAACAAAAGGGTCATCATTTGCGAGAGCAGAGGAGACTGGACAGATGACTGATGATATTCTGATATTATGTGGCCCAAATTCCTGTTTAGTCAGTCTCATATATCCATCATGTGGCACAGTCAAACATTCGGCGTCACAAAGAGCTGCAGTTAGACGGGACCTTTATGAACTCATCAAACTCATCCTGGGACAGTTATCTGAGCTAAACCACACTGACTCAAACCAAATTTTGAGCCAAAAGTACTGAAGACATGACCAGCGCATCCTTAATCTGGTAATTATACTGTGCTCTATACTGAGCAGTCCTTCTACAGTTACAAAGTCTACTCTCCAGCCTTACCTGATCGCCCATCTTGTCTACTTTCATGAAACATCCTTTGTGCCATTTGGATGGGGAAGTGATCCTCAGTCTGTTTATTCACTGAAAAAGAAAAAAAAACATGCATTATTGTTACATCTATATATCATATATGCTTCAAAATTAGTATCCTAGGTGTTTGTTTAATGACAGCACCCTCCACACATTAAGCTGAACGATGTTTTTAGCTGTTGCTGAATCTCAAGTACGATTTCAGCACTGGCTACCTTGACTCCACGATTCTGTCTGTGTTCATTGAACTACTAACTGTGTTGTGATTCAAAGCACAGAGTAATGACGTGTTGGGTGCGCAGAACCAGCCGTTCCTGTGAATTTTGACAGCCTGATTATTTGCCATTATCACAGCTGAACCCATGAAACAGAGACAGCTGATGACAGCTAGACTTCTTTCTCTTTGTTAGGATATGAGACGAACACAACACTGAGTGTGCAGAAGCTGCCGACTCATGACACTCTCTAAGGTTGAGCTACAACCCTACAAATGTAATGTACAGTGGTAAAAGAAACTAATATTATTTAAATACCGGTAATAAAAAAAAAATCCCACCATGTATCAACATGTAGGACTTCTGACCTCGGAAGCCATGATTTTTTGAAGTGTGACAAAATAGTCCATTAAGTTTACATCATGTTATATATTTGGGTGAAAAGACACATTACTGTCAGATCAACAAAGCAAAAATAAATAAATAATGTTAGTAACTTAATAACATACAACATCATGTTGGGAGGTTGGAATCAGATGTCTTGAAAGTTTTGACTGTAGAAACAGCTACACACAGTTAGCTGAGCTAGTTGTGAGCTAATTAAAAGCTAGTTCACGCTGAATGTAACTTGTGCCAAAGAGAGCCTTTTTTAATCTGATGTGGTATCAGCCCTCGTGAATGTTTGCTGCCAGCTTTGAGAGATGTCCAGCAGGCTGCGTGAACCCGTCAGGATCAATACTTATTTGTATTTGCTGCAGCCGGCAATAGCAACTGGAAGTTCAGAGACAAAATCTGAATACTAAAGGATGAGCAGGCCACAATGTCAATACAGAGCAGTGTTATCTCTTAACAACACCGGCTCCTAAACGTCTGATAAACACTGCCGGGGGGAAACGCCTTCACAGAGGCCACTGTTTCGACAAATATGTCCATTTTTTGTGTGGGAAAAAAAAACAAACACTTGCTCAATAGCTGCAGTATCGTCATCATTTCCTTATTCAAAAACTGAGGAGAATTAACATTTCAGCTTACTGTTTTTAATTTTCTGTTAAGCTTTCAAATTAAAGAGCGAAACAAAGCCTTCTGGAGGATTTAAGATGCTAATATAACTTCAGAATGAATCGCAATCTCATCCCAATATTATTTTGAATGAAGTCTGGGGGGAAGAAATGAATGAGTACGCTCAATTTATTAAAATATTCAACTGCATTGCAATGTTCAAACTTCAGTTCCGGCCTGCGGGCCACATCCGGCACAGAAGCCTCTGAGTGACCCACAAATCTGATATTTGACTTAATATGTCAACTACATCTATAGTGTCTGCGTCTCAGGCACTGAATTCAGATCGGCCAAAAAGTGTTGGGATAAATATTTTGCTCTCATGGTGTTCTTGTCCAGCAGAATGAGTCATGCAGGCAGAATGTAAGTAATGTTACAGACAAAGTAGAGCTGTTTCTCAGCTGTGGCTCCATTCTGTCACCCCGATTTCAACGACTATCTCTTCATGCAAAGACTTAGTTATGGTAAATTATCGTCTGTCAGGAGAGAAAAGATTCTAGGCCGGCGTAGTCATGAGAGTGACAATGAGGGGATGGAGGCTGATGGTAAGCTGATGACGACGATTACAGCCCAGCTGACTTCTTACCTTGTGCGTCCTCGTCAGTGCCAGCCTGCGGGCGAAGAAAAGAGACAATTCTAAGTGCTCTCCATGGTCGGACACTTTAAACAGACACTGAGCCTGCAACTTTAAACACATGCCTCCACTCCCCCTTTCTGGAGCCCTGCCCTACTTGTGCCCTGCCATAAATATTTCAAAGACATCTTTAGAAGTGTTGAACCAAGCCGAGTCGCATCGTGTTAAGAGATGCTGAGGTTAATTTGCCTAACAACAATTTCAGTCCTGCTGTTGGGTGCCAGTGTTAGACTGAGCTAAATGTGGGCTGTGCAGTAAAGCCACACAGTTGGTTGTGCGGAGGGTAAAGTTCCCGTGCTGCCACAGGATGCATTTTCTCCATGTGAGAAAAAAAATACAACATATGATAAATACACTTTGATGCTCATGTATTAATAAATCCAGGTTGACTTTAGGTTCCTATGGAAAAAATCCAAGAGAAACAAATCTATAAATGTATGATATTCCTGAAGCAGAACATTTGTTTCATTCCTCATCAAAATCAGCGTAAAGCTGCGATTTGATTTACTCATGCAGCGCTAAATCCGTACGTCGTAGCACTGTTCTAAATGTTTTATTCATGACACATAATTTGAGGCATTCACAGCCCAGCTGCACAGGCGAGTAGATTATTTTCTGTTTGTTGTGCTATTTATTTATTTAACGCTCAACTGCCTGGGATGTGGCAAGAGACCAAACTGAATATCATTGTCATCCTCCTGACCTCTATTTCATATTCATAAAATAAATGAGATTTTAAAACATTCATCCTTTAAAGGGTCTTTTAGCTAAAGGGGCACTTGGTGTGGTGTTTACTTACCCACTGCCTTCACAGCGACTCAAAACATGAAATATTTCGGGGCTGTTTATTTATGTCTCAAAATGTTCAAACTTCAACCCAGTCGGGTAAAATTGTACACCGAATACGATGAAATCTCTCAGAAGTGGCTACTTTGTGGGTGTGTGAGTTTATGATGCTCGAGAAACGGCTGTCTGTCTCACCCAGTAGAGTTTGTCTGTTCTGGCAGCGGTTGAACGGTTGACGGAGTCTTTGTTTTCTTCTTGTGAGGCTTGTTCCTCTTTTCTGGCATCAGCTGCCTCCTCGTCCTCCGGCGCCTTCTGACTTTTGGTTTGTTCCCTGACACACAAACACACGCATGCACGCACACGCGCACAAACACACGCACACACACACACACACACACACACACACAGGCTCAGATGTAATATGTGTCTACACAAAATGCTGCACATTAGAGCGCGTAACATAAATGATTCAGAACAGCACACCAAGAAAAAGAAACACTGGATACACTGAGTTGTGTGTGTGTGTGTGTGTGTCTATGCCCTGGTCTATAATCCATTATATCATCTGTCACATGGTTGCCTTCGATTTGATCTTTCCATGGTCAATATAGAAGTGTGTGACTGTGTCTGTGACGAAAACTGTACTCCCTGCTTCATGGCAAATACTTCCATCTTTAGAAATGCACATGTGATCTCTGCATATTTTCTTACTCTGTGCCGGCAGAGTGCAACTTAAAGGTCGAGTGTGTAGGATTATCTGGATTTATTGAGAAAGATAATATAATATTCACAATTGTGCTTTTATTTGTGTATAATCACCTGATTTGTTATTGTCTTCTGTAGCTACAGAGCGAGTAGCTTCATGGAACAGTGCCAGGCTTTGAAGCCAGTTTGACATAGTGGCCAAACTGTGTAGTTACAACGCCTCGCGATGCTCACCAACCCACAAAAATAAGTTTTCCCAGAAGTTTACATTGACTAATTTTTTTTTTACATCATTGACCCCATGAAATGACTTGTTTCATCATGAGGATTCAGTCCATTTTCTCTGATAACATAAGCTGAAGGTTAAATCAGAAGTAAAGCTGTTCAGTCTATGTCTCTGATGTGCATGCTCTATTTTCGCACATCTTCTGCAAAAAGCTGTGCAGAAGATGCTCCTGTTGCTCCTGGTTTTGCCTACATTGGCATCCAAACATGACTGGCCCTGTGATCACTGTTGACTCGACTGGTGAAAATAGTTAAAATCTTTTTGTTTATTTTCTAATGGATAAGGCAAAACATGCTACACTAGCTCTGATTTTCTAAAATTGGTGGTCAATACCTTTTTTTTTTTGGTCCCTGGTCACAATAACCCCGTTCCTAGGCCCTGACATAACCTGTACATTTTCCAGAGTAGGCAATGACCTCCGAACCAGCACCTGAACCTCCATGGTGAAAAAGGGTTATGTGACATTGTAAAACTGTGATTACATCTGAATAAAGTGGTTAAAATGTGTCTCACGTTGCTGTGTGCTGCTCTGCTTCGTCCTGTAGTGGTGGACCGGGCTTAGAGATGTCAAGTGATGCAGGGACAGGAGCTGGAGCTGTTTCACTGAGCCACTGCTCCCTCAAGTTCTGCCTCTGTATCAGAAAACAGAGAGAAAACATCAAGAAGAGTTCAAACTAAAGGTCAGACACTTAACTTGTAAGGCAGCTGGAACCGCGATCTTGTGATCTCAAAAATGTATCTTGCCAGGATTTTGTGCTTGTGGCCGAATACATAGTGGCTGAACCAATCAGGATCTTATGAAGAACAACTGGCAGCTATGGGCTTGGTCATTCATTTATTTTTCAATTATTTTATCCAGTTTCTATTTTAGGGACGATGCATATTAATCGACATTACTACAAATATATCAGAATTAGCGTGAATAAAGTTGGCAACCTTAAAATCTAGAAACAAGTTTAACAACATTCACAAAGTAAGACAAAGAGATGCTAGGTTACCAAAAGGTAGTACGCTTGTTGGCCAGGCACGCAAACAGCCAACATTTGAGCAAGAAATCACACTTACTGCAGCCCCGTGTACTCGGCTTTAACATGTGGAGAAACTTGGCAGACCTACTGTGCCTCGTTAAGGTTGCTAAGCTATGACTGGACAGTTCTTGTTCCCTGGACGGGTTTTGCGCCAATTCTGTTGCACCATATCAACAGACATGACCAAAACAAACAGCACACCAAGACCTCTGCCCGTGTTCAAACACAGAGAGCCAACCTGGCAGAAATCTGCCGTTTAGGCTCCTCCACAGACCAGACTAGGACTGGCCCCGCAGTGCTGCCATTTTGGATCTAGCTGAGGATGAGTAAGACCGGCAAGTGACAGTGAAAAGGTGTCACGGCTCTGCACCACAGCCCCGGGGCCCCACACATCCTGCTCCTGGAGTTCAAATTCATCTGTCAGTGGCTGTGGTGTGAGCGGGAGTGACAACCTGGAACCTGACAAATGCTTTTCTTTTCCCCCTCCAAACACTTGAAACCCCAAACTCCTGATAGATCGTACTCTCCACGCATACCCGGGCCATGTATCCGTGCACGGCTGTCGATGGGTGGGAGCGGGAAAAAAAAACTAATCACCGGATGTTGCGGGAGAGATTCAGAGAACACCATCCTCTCCTCCGGGCTTTTAGTAGAAGAAAGCGACAAATTCTGCCTCACATTTAACCGCCACAAAGATGAGCGAGGCGTTGTATCTTCAGGCGAAACTCATTCAACTGAGGCGGGGATGGGCTGTCCCTGCCGCCAGCGATGCACTTACCCCGAGGCAACGTGCGGTTTGAGAAAGCAGAAATGTGTTGCACATTGTTTGTGTGGGAGGCTGTTAGAGTGTGCATAATGCAGCACCGGGCTACAAAGATAATGTAATTGGTTATGTGTTGTTTATTTTGAAAAGATCATGTCCTGAAGGGAACAGTGAAGTAGCTCTGTGCAAAGAATCCCCAGCTCATACCAAATAACGTCCCTTTTTTTTTTTCCCCCCCACCCTATCATCACCACTTCCACTCTCGCAGTAGACATCCGGAGTTTTAATTTAGTTGGTTTCCTCCAGAGGGTCGGGGTTGACATAGTAACAAAGAATTTTTGGTTCTGGAGCAGGGATTCTAATGCATCCTGTGCATGTAACTAAACACTATTCGCTCATGTGTTGCTGGGAGTAAATCTGCGTCGTGTTGAAGTCCAAGTGACCCCACCCAGAACACTTGAGCTAGGGTGTCGACTGGCGAGCCGCTAAGCTTGGCAACGGTCATAACACTTTTATTATTATCTATAACATGAAGCAGCTGTAAAGGATGGAAATAATGAAAACAAATTGATTGGGCCCAACCCGTAGTTTTCAATGCTTTTAATAAAAAATAAAAAACATTTTAGGCTAAATCCTTATTTGGTTTGTGGTCAGCAGTTAGATGACAGGATTTATACCACTCGTGTGTCTGAGCGATAAATGTGAAGCTACAACTAGTAGCTTGACTTTGGACAGAAACTGACAACAGGGAAAAAGATGCAAAGCTCACTGACCACTGCATGTGTTGTTTTTCATCTCTATAGAAACCATGTGTGAGCCATGAGTTTTAATTTGTGCATTTGTATCCTAAAGCACAGACTTGAGTGTAGAAAAGGTCTTCTAGTTTAACAGACTGGTAGCAGACTGTCATGAGTGTTTTTTTTTCTAAAACATGTGCTGTTTGGTAGATTTTTTCATCCAGGCCGAGGCGAGCCGTTTCCCCATTTTCCGAGTCTTCACTCTTTAGCAAAGCTAACCCACTGCTCGCAGCTGCGTCACATTTATTGTACAAACACAAAGTGGTACCTATCCTCTCATCTAACTCTTGGCAAGAGAGATTAAGCAAAGAACTTAAATCCGCGTCATTCAAATCACCTTTTTCTGGGCCGTCTTCAACCGCTCCTCTTCCGTCTCCCTCCTCAGCTTCTTCTCTTCTTCCTGCTGTTGACGTCTCTCCTGGCCAAGGAGGAAAAAGTGAAAGTCTTTGAAGAGGTAACGTGAGGAAAAACGACAAATGGAACACTCTCGGAGAGGATGGGTCCTTCCTGTCCGGGCTGTGGGTGTGTCACGCAAGAGAGGTGCGATAACTTAGCAGCTAAAGCACAATCGCAGAGAAAACTGACTGAGACAGTGACAGCTCTGTGAAAGAGAATCTCATATCACAGCTGATAAGGCATTCAAATCCACTGCTTTAAATAGTCTGAGGACTGAATCTGTACTCAATCCCAACTATTGACTGTCAGTGCTGCCTTGTGAGGGTCTACACTGCTTGAAAATCATTTCTGTAGCCTAATGCTCACATAAAAGACAACGAATTCAAACTTTCCAGGAATGTTATCACTACTTACCGGTCCACTTGCACAAACTTTTCCCGTTAACTTACCTCTGAACAGCAAAACACTGGAATTATTCCAAAAAGCGCTGGTTGATGTGAACTGAAACAACAGCTGTATTTCTTCTGCTAACAACAGAGAGAACTTGATCCAGGAACTCTGTACTTATGGAGGGTAACACCCGCTTTTTAATATAATTCTCTGGTAACACCCCTCTGCAGTCATGGTCCCTGAGGACAAGGACTTCTTCTGTGTGAAAGCAGAGTTCCGAGAACGACCGAGAGGGGGAGAGGGGATATTTTTAGGGGATGTGACCGACAGATTACAGCAGGCAGATACAGCTGGCAGGAGCGCAGGAATGCCGAGAGAAATAGTTCAGTGACGCAGCACATCGCACGCATGCTGACACTGTATCTGTACTGTTAATGTAAGCTCCAAAACATGCTGAGGTCCACTCCGGGGCCCTCGCTGTCTCCGCCGAAGTGGGTCACTCGTGTTTGGGCAGATTTTTACATTCGAGCGAGGTCAAGCAGCATCCACTCAGGCCCCGCAACCTTTCATTTCACAGATCAGTGAATGCTGGCCAGAAAGTTAACTGGGGAATGTTCTTTGCATGCTCACTTCAGGCGGTGCAGATCAAGCGCGACCGTTCCACCGAAGTGACGTGAGACAATGTGGGTGCGGTAAGATTATTTTGACATGAGGTGGAAGGTCAAGTTGGTTTAAGGCACACAGAAGTGGTCGGTAAAAGGGCAAACATAAAGGCAGAGAAAAACAAGGAGGTTCTCACCACTATGGCTTGCAGCCTTTGTTGGTACTTCTCTGCCTCATCCATGCTGGGCCTTGAAACAAACACAAAAGGAATACTTAGAGGGAGAGCAATACAGTTGCAATCATCACAATACACCACATACACACACTTGTACTGGCAAGATGAGGTAGGTAAAATGATGTCATGCTAGTTCTCTAGCTGTGTCTGTGATGGATGCAGCAAATTTCATTTTTACAACAAAATGTTGATGAAGGTTTTTTTTTAAATGTGAGAAAACCCTCCAACAACAGGTGTTCAGGCATCAATTGAATTTCTGTTTGTTTAGTTCCTTTGTGGTTCGTCACATTCGACACCACAAATGTGCTGCGAAACAGAGAGCAGTGGATCACATGCCTCATCAGAATATGTACGTCCAGAAGACGTTAAAACCTCTTAATAAATGACATTCTGGATTAGACGCATCGTTTTTCCAGCGCTGATTATGAAAGTTGCTCCTTTCTCATCTCTGTTGAGAGCTGCACATGCGAGGTGTCTGTCGGCTAGCCATCAGTCAGATGGTCGACTGAATATTGAAATAATGGTTTTCGTCAACAGCCCAAGTTCTGATTTGCCATTTGTCTGTTCGTGGTAACAAGGGAACATGTCAGAGTGGACAGACGAATAAGATAAATCAGGCTTTGGCCACAAAAGCAACACTTTGGAGGACTTTCAAGGGTTTGGATCAACTGGTTGACGTCGTAAAAGAAATTAGATCATCCCCTGCATCTTTTCTTTGATGGGTTAGGGTTAGGGTTAGTGTGACCATGCTGATTAAAAACACGGATTCCCACCCTCCTTTGGGTGCGGTGTACTGGACTTGCATCCTCCGCGTTACAGACCACACAGATTCATTGGTTAAAAGTCTGTTTGCCGCAGCTGATTCACTGAAAAAGAAAAGTTTGGGGTCACAAACTTCACCAGCTGTGCCTCCATGTTAGTGAAGATTATTGACTGATGGAGGAACACTCGCTCACTGAGATGGAAAAGAGGATGGCTGGTAAAGCCACCGTCCTGTACTCCTCACAGCAGACATTGATCCTGACTCATAGATTAATCATTTAAGGCCTTGCCATGTTCATGCAGTCACAGCTCTGACAGGCGTGGTGGGAGTGAGTGGAGCCTGCAGTGTGAAGCTGTAGACGGACATCTCTCACATTCCTCACACATGTACACGTAACATGCACACTGAATTTATCTTCATGCGGTCCAGACCTTTATTCATACTTAGTTTAGCGATTTCATGGATTTACCACCATCACTTAGCTACCGTACAAAGCCACCCTGATAGTCTTTCCGTTTTAGAAACATCTTGTTGCTGTAGGGTGCCGGTCATCAAACAAAGGCAAAGAGTATTAAAGAAAACGACAGTCACAAGTAAAAGACAGAGTGAAAGTCATTTTCCTGTTGAAACTTAGCGATGCAGGGCATTAACAGATATGGCAGATGATCGTATTAAATGCATCTAATACTTTAAACTGAAACCAACCGATTCTTTAACCATGATACGATCAATTCAATTTGAATTTCTCCAGAGGTGTTATGCAATGGAGCTTAATATAAAAGTGATGCTCCTTGGCTCGCAATCCTGTAACAGACCTCACATTACATCAAAGCTTCTCACTGTGAAGGGCCGTCTCTTTGAAGTCAGCGGGCTTGTGAACCCTCTGAGATGTATAATGATTTACCATTAATGACTGTTTGTTGGTTCATCCGGGATGAGGGAATATCGGCTCCGGGGCCCCCGTGTGCTGCCTGGTGAGCCAACGCTCCGCCCCAGCTAGGCAGCGTTGACTTCAGATTCCTATCTGGAAATGAGGTGATGGAGTTCCGCTGTCCCCGCGTGCCCTTTTTTCAGCCATCGCCTTTGCAGCCATGACCTCCATGCAGGGGGAGCATTTATCCGCGGTGGGAATTAGTACCACATTATCAGTTATTTGATGAGCTGCTACATTAAGGCAAGATTATGTAACTTAACCTTATAATAACAGCGTCAAAATCAATTTGACGGTACGGTGTTTTGTAACAGGGTGAATGGTGTCTCTGTCTCAGCCTCTCCATGCCCCCATCACTTGCTTCTGCACAGTGTCACTTCAGTGACATTGCTAACATTGCTATGACGTAATGAGTTTAATTTGTAGTTAGTGACTTATGTACATGATGTCTGACATCTACAATTATTGGATGGATTGTCATTAATTTGATACAGACACAGTAGAAATTGTGTCCATCAACATTCCCATTTAGCCTCGGTTGTGCGTTGTTAAGTGTTATTTTGCAAAGATTATCTTGCAGCTGGCCTGAGGATCCTTGTCATCCTCACTTTCTATTGTTTCTTGTCAGCCGAATTCAGAAGCACGCTTGCTCTTCTTCTTCAGCAAGCTCCAGGAGTGCCTTGCTAGCACTGTCACTGTGAGCTGTGGATGTACAATGACAACTCTATACAGCGTCAAATGAGGAGCCCTGTTCATTCCTATGAAAGCTGCTCAGTGGCGTATGAAGCCAAACAGTTAAACATCCTGGTGAAAGATTACCCAGATCTCCTGCACCGTGGGACCCATAGAGCGTGTGCACGAGAGATGAGCCGACTAACTAGTTTAACCCCCTGCTAACTGAAATGTTGATAAAATGATTTGATCAGACTAGACTTTCCAAAAGTTATGGGTCTGAATGGATCAAATTACAGCAGTCAAATTTAGTCACTGGAGCCTGCTGCTTGTCCTGGGGATCTGCTGTGAGCATGTTAGCACGGCGGCATTAGCATTTCATTGAGATACCCATATAGATGTGATTCAGTGCCATATGGAGTATTTTGTTTTACTGTGTCCTCAGTTCAGATTTGGATTTGCCCAAAACATGCCCTGTGTTGTCTAGTAGTGGTGCTTCACATTTCCCGCTTTTAATAAACTCTTATGGATTCAGATATGAGTCATACTAGTTTCAAACTGCCCATGGGAAGAATAAATGTTCCTGTTTAGAGCCCTGTTTTCACAGTCTTTTATCTCTAGCAGTTGTCACGACTCTCATCTGTGTGTGTGTGTGTGCATCTGTCTGACTGGAATCACTTAAGGAGAAACACAGATCTGATTGGCTGAGCAGCGTCGTGCGAGTGATCTTCCACGCACTGCAGTTGGTCTGAGTTTCCTGAACCACTACTCCAATAAAGGCGAGAAAATGTGCAATGGTTTACAATGAAACTCTCTGCCAAATGTATTCTCTTTTAATTATTTATCTGTTATAGGTCAGCATCCAGACAAGATAGCACCTGGGGCCAGACCTGGACAGCGGTTTGCCTTTCAATGATCTCGGAGGAGGGCTGAGCAGAGGAAAGCTGGTTAACAAGGGGGAGAACAGAACAGCTTACAGCAGAACAGTTGTAAACCAAGTAGTGTTCACTGTACCTTAGCATTTTGTTCAACTCAGGTTTGCTTATCTCAGCACTAAAGGTGGATATGTAATTGGTTTTGTTTTTGGGATGTCTACCTTTGTGTGCTGGGGACCTGGAAAATGTTACGTTACCAAATATGCATGTCATCTTTTTGTGTTTTGAAACTTAAAAAAAAAAAAAAATGCTGTTATGAATATGGAAACGGAAAAAAAACCCAAAAAACTTGCTCACCCTTGCCAAGTTCTTAAGGCCCCCCAGGGTGCAACATGACCCAATTTGGGAGCCAGTGCACTAGCTCATTGCTTAGACTGTACATATCATGGCTGCAATTACATTATATTATATTAACCTATATCAAATCAATGTGAATGATTTATTGCATTATAGGCCCATATTTTTTTGCATATAGTCCCTTATTGGGTTATTTTTCATTCAGTGTACATCGTTTGCTATCATTCATTCATTTACAATGGATATGTCAATAAGCACTTTGTAGCTATCTACATTTTCTGATGAGTTGCCAAACTGCAATTTGCTGTACAGGTTGCCGCGCAATGACAATAAGATTAAAATATATTAAAAATCTCCTCCTTAGGAGAGTGAACGCAGTGACAGCGACATCTTGATGATTTTTTTTATTATTTGTAATGAGTCTCTCAGCACTAACATCTTGTGTGACGTTCAGATGTACACATGAATATGGAGGATAATAGGAGTCAAAGTGGAGACGAACACAGTGGGAGTCAGAGGTGCAGAAGTAGCAGTAGGAGGATGAGACGTAGCAGTGACAGCTGTAACGGTGGCGTTGCTTTATAATTTCACCGGCGGAACTTTGTCACTGAAAGCCGAGTGACTTCACACGCAGAACAAAGCGGCGTGGAGATCAGAGGAGACGCAAAAGATCAAGACGAACGCGATCCGTGGCACACAACAACGTTCGGCGCGTCCACAGGTGGGCGGCGTTCTGCGTCTCTGCGTCGTGTGAAGGAAGGAAGGGTAATGAGGAGCTGCGACTGCTCATGAAGCCGGAGCACCGCTGGGAGTTTTCGCTCTGTTTGAACATGAGAAAGAAGCTCTTTGAGAACCACAAGGTCACTGACAACCCCGGGGGGAGCTGCTATCTCCTCATGACAGCAGCCTCTGCCGATACATGCACACACACACACACACACACACACACACACACACACACATTCATGCAACAACACAAAACAGCAGGCAACACGCTGCCTCGGAGTGAGTGAATATGAAAATGCTACTGTACATGCGGTGGGTGTATGACTGCGGGAGTGTGTTGCCTGGAGGTTAATGAGATGAGATATGTGTGACAGGGGCGGTTGGCAGTGTAGACCGTGTTTCACATACATCATTATTCTCATGGCGGCCCTGTGGCTTATATGATGGATGCTGATCACATGAGACCATACGTTTCACTTCCTGTGGACACGCAGAGACAGTGAGCGATAACTGAACAGCCTGATGATAAAGAGGGTCACCGGCTAACAGTGCAAGGATGAAGAGGTTTGGAGCGTAAAAATGAACAAAGGCGAACAGAAGCGGATTGAATTCCACGGAGGTTTCTGACCCGGGAGGAATCCCCAGGGATAAAGAGCAGAACAGGAAGCCTCTTTGCATCATACAAATGACTCACAGTTGGAGCTGCAGCCGGTCACTGGACTGGCAGTAATTTCAGTGTACTTTTAGATGTACTGCAGGAACTTTTAGCTGGAGGATTGGCTATTTCCGAATGGTTATTCATACTGCCTATCACCGAGTCTGTTTCTGACTTGTTCAGGGCGACAAATCATAAAATTACCACAGTTTTGTAGTGGATTGCTGAGAATGAAGCCTGAGCCGGAGAGAAGTTGCTCTGTAGTCTGTAGTATTGTGTTGTTATGTATTGTTAAGAACCTCACAATTTTCAAGTTTTTTAGGTCGCAATTCAATTCAATATCGATCCGATTCAATACTGATTTAAATGCTTCGATATCGATTCAGTAATAAGTAGTAATAGGAATAGGAAGTTCTAGTTCAAATTGAAATGTAAACAAAGGCACACGAAGTGTTTAGTTATAAAATAATGCAACCATAGTTAAGCTGAGATATGCCATTGTTTCTGGGACTGCAGGGTACATTCTTGTCTGACATAAATATAGACACAGGGTTGCCAACTCTCTCGATTCACACGGGAGACTCCTGATTTTTAACCCTATCTCCCTCAATTGGCCCAGTCAGTAATTTCTCCTGTTAATCTCCTGATTTTACAGTGAAACAAGTAAGACTGTGGGGGATTTTTGTCACTTATACAAATGCAAATGCATGCATTAGCCAGATAAAGACCTTTAATAAGTCAGCATAGCCAGTGAACTTGTGAACTTGAGTGAGGCGGAGCTGCATAGAGAGAGTTAGAAGAGAGACCCATACATTGACTGAAACACTATATACACAAAAGAACAGGGGAAAAAACCTTTTGCACCTTTTTAATCTTAGAGGTAAACCTTTTGACAAAATCTGCATATCTTGGGAGTTAGGAACAGACATAACTAATGAATGGCCTTTACTGGCCTATTAACAACAGGATCAAAAGGCCGTTAAACGGTGCATAGGCTGCCAGCTGAATAGGTCTGGTCCAAACGGACGTATATATTGTTATATCTTTAATAGGGTTGGGCGACAAAATGATCTCAATCATTTTCATGATAAAAATGTTCACCACAACGATGATAAATGGATGACATTTATTTTCGATACAGCTTTTTTGAGTCCGTATTCCTCTCCCTAGAAAACCACTTAACCATCGGCCAATCGCACAGCAGAGAAACAAAAGCAAGTGTTGGACGCATGTTTCTGGCTCCTCCCACTCACAATGATGGTGATCATCTGTGTGTCGAGCTGACACAAGAAAATAAGTGATCCGACTAGCGAAACCGAGTGCGAGGAAGCTGACAAAGACGAAAGAAATTGCACCAAAGAAACGTCACACCACTTCGCTTGTTTGGAAATAGTTCTCCTACCTGAAGTCTGACAAATGACAGACCAGCATTTGGCGCAAGATGTGTTGGCGACCACTAAACTCTTCCATCATCTCAAAAGGTACCGACCCAACTGCTTCGACTAGTCAAACTTAACCAACAACCAACAATTGCTGCTGTCTTTTCAGCCATTGCCCCATATGAGAAGAAACCGAAGCGAAACGAACACATAACAAGCTCAATTACGTACTGTACCGATAAAGACATGAAGCCTATAAGCACAAACAGGGGCTTCAAGAAGCTAATGACGGTCATGGATGCTAAGTACACTCTGCCAAACATCAGTCCCTCAGCTGTACGCAGAGTGGAGGGTGAAGGTGGAGGAGCAGCTCAGAGGTGACAGGTGACATGGTCACACTTCTGAACCACATCAGGTCTTACAGAACAGGAGGCTGATGAAGCTGAACAGAACAACTACATGCAAGCTCAAGAATGTGCCGCATTCACAGGATACAGTAGCATAATCATCCTCAACATTTACCTTTTTATTTTATTATCTTTAATCAATGATCAGTTTTAGTACATGCAATTTGCTGTACATATTCATCATTTTATTTCTTCAGTGTTTAACATAAAGCCATCTGGTTGGTTGGTTCTGCTAAATGTTTGTCTGGTATCTGACAATAAATAAGTGTATTTTATGATCCTTCTGGTTTGTTTTGGGTTCTGTTCTATGGAGAAGACTCTTAAAACTGTCAATTCAACATTATTATTATTGTTAAAATATACTGTATATCGTGACAATTACCAACATCGATCAACATAAAAAAAACCCATACCCATAACCCAACCCATATCGCACAGCCCTAATTTTTAATGGTCAGCATAGCACCCAGCCCTACAGGTGGGCAAAATAATACATAATTAATGAGGAAGATGTTAATTACATTGTCTCGTCATGAAGAGACACCAGGCATGAAAGACAGGATTGGTCAGGGCTCTACGTACGTTAAAAATATTATGTAAAAGGTCTAACAGACAGCTGGCTCATAGAGTGACAGATCCTGTGCTGCACCTGAGCCATCCAAGATATATTTTACTTGAGAAGCTTTAAGTGTAAGTGTGTGTTTCTCTGGAGAGTTTCCCCTTTCCTGTCAGGTTTGAACACTTCCTAGCTTTGCTGCCACAATACTTGTTGCAGTGACACTACTGTGCACAGAAACGTTTAAAATGACTGAAAACAACCATGCTAATCGTTATTGTAGAGAAAATTTAAATTCAACTGGAAACAAATAATGTCAGGTGAATTGTCCATGCGCATGCAGGTCTCTAAAATAGATTAAATAATTAGTTTGAGGTGGGAGGCAGGTAGAAAATTCATGTGTGCATGCGGATACAGCTGATGTCAGAGCCTGTCAGCATATCGCCACCTACGGTTGTGTCTTGGGGCAAACTACAGCAGCTGCTGATCGCTCACAACCTCGACCAAGCAAGTAGTCAGTGAGTCAAAGAGCTACATGTTTCTGTCCTGAGTTGTTAGACACCAAAAAAGGGGTGTAAAACAACGTAAATGTTGGACAATACATTAATCAGGAGGACAGAGACATGTAGCGTTTGTCTGAAACAGCTGGACGGGTAAATAAAGAACTGGAAACTTAAAAGGTCAGTGTTCTCTATACAAGTTGTCTCAGCTGTCCCAAAATGACAAAACACAATTATTACAAGTTTAACTAGCTGGAGGACTGATGCTGGCAGCTGGCAGCCTATGGCCCTGAGCACACTATACATTCCTTCATGGCTCAAATCACCACGTTACTGTATGTGCTGAGGACACAGAACTGCCTGCCTCTTTGGGTTTTAACAGTCGGGTCACTTGGCAGTCCCACGACTCAAAAAATCAAAGCGAGGCAGCTCAAGTTTTGAATGCTGTAAATCATTCATTCCGCATCATTCATATTCAAACAAATCATTCCTTTTGGAAATAATAAGTTAATCGGACTTCACCAGACTGTTAAAAGAAATTGAAAAATATGAGTGGATATCACATACAAACTGCTACTTTCATACAAAATAGTATCGAACAACACTCCTGTTGCGCTCCAGTGGAGCTGAAGGACACACAACTAATTTATACTTCATAAATTATCAATGTAGAGAATGCCACTGTCTTATTTATACACACAGTCCATTAAACCTTGGAAAAACAATTCCCTTCCGCCATCAAAAAGGAGACGGGAAGCTACCTGAACACAAAAATAAACATCATTAATTATCGAGACAGTTGCACAAACACGTACGTACACTTTACAGAAGTAACACCAGCGCGGACTAACAGGCTGGATCTTTGTTACTTTTGCTTCACGCTTTGCCTCCGTTGATAAAGTCTGACGGTGTTTAAAAGGAGCATGCAGTTTTAAATCTTAGAACATGTCATAACGCTGGAAGCTGTATGTGCAGACAAATCCAGAGTGGTCACGTGCAGTGAGGATATATTTTTGGGCTGGAGAAAACACAGAGGAGAAAAAGGGGGTTTTTGTTTTTCTGCGAGGACTGACCCTCGCTCCTCTGCTCTGTTCAGTGCAGGAGATTCTTGGAGAACACGGGCCTGCTGTCTGGGTCTCCTGTGGTTTTCCTCTTTTCATATATACATCTTTTATGCAGCCACAACTGGAGGATGCAAAAAATTGAAAATGTTTACTCAGGCTTCCGACACACGCGGTTAAAAGCGCACACAGTGCAGAACAACATAGCGGGTGGGTAGGTAGGTAGAAAATGCATTTCAAGCTCAGCGTCCTGCTCAGGCAGCATTTGATGTTGACATTAACAATTGAAATCAAGGAAAAAGCATTCTTCGCCTTCCTCTCCGGGGGCTTTCCGAGGTTCTCCCAAATTGCAAGGGAGGTAAAATGAATTGTTGATATTATTTTGACATTTAAAATGTCTCTCTGGCCATTTAAGTGCACCGTCATGATTCGGGTGACTTCTCTCTCGATGGACGGGAGAAGCGTTTTTCTGCAAGCCAAAGAAAAGGCAGACACACGGATTTTGAAGCCTGTATTGCTTTCGGGAGGGGCGACGTCTTATCTCCTCCAACCTTATCTTCTCCCGGGGGGAGTTGGAATGGCCTTTTACAGCTGTCACTTCTTTTTTATCGAACGACTTAGTTGTTCAGGTCTGCTAAGAAGTAACGAGAGTGGGTGTGAAGTGCATCGGCGCTGCGCGGGAGATGAGGCACTGTATGATTCTGGTTTTAAAAATATAATTAGAACAGAAGTGCCTGCTCTTCTTCTCAAGAGGGGGAGAGAAAAAAAAAATCCAACGACAGACTTCTTCATAACTTCATATCTTCAGAGTTGCAAAATCCCAAAGGGAAGGCAGTTAGGAGGTAGCGATGAATCTTTTATTCTGTTTTTCAAGGTGAAGCGCAACAGAACTTGTTCTGTTGTCGCGTGTGCTGTCACATGTGATGGCACAGCCACAGATTTGTTTGCAAAGTTCATCTGAGCCCGGTCAGTTGAATAGGGGAAAGGCCAGGATGCAGATGTTTGAGCCTCGGTGGGGACAAAAAACTCCCCACTGTGTAAATATTGTCTTGTTCCGAATTCTCCTAAAACTGGAATCCCAAAAAGTGACTGTAACCACTGTATTTATAATTATCAAATGTAGTGTGACAGGAGTTCTAGTGACAAACAAACAGGGCATTCTACACAATTATGGTTTCAACGTTGTGTCTTTTAGCATTGGACTCCCCTGGTCTGCATGTCTAAGTCTCTTTGGGCAAGATACTGAACCCCAAACTGCTCCTGTGGTGTGCTGGTCGGCACCTTGCATGGCAGCCACCGCCATCAGTGTGTGTATGTATGAATTACTGTAAGTCGCTTTGGAAAAAAGTGTCTGCTAAATGCCCTTAAATGTGAGTGTAAATGAGGATTGTGACAAAAAACTCAAAGGCCTATGTAAGCGCTATTTATTCATGTTCAGTTATTTGCGCTGATTTATGCTGATGTCACGTTGGAGGAATAAGTTTCCGTCCACTTTGAATTTTGAGCCGTCTGTGTTGCCGTTGATGTCGCATGCATTTTTCGCAGAGAAAGCAGGAAGTGAAGCATTGTTAAGAACACGTGTTGAATAAACGAGAATATGGCGGAGCAACACGGTCGTTTTACCGTCTGTGTCGGCATCCAGCCAGCTCAACAAGTAAAGCAGTCGCACATCATTTCTCGAGGGTGGTTAAAAGAGTAAGAATTGAAGAACGAAGAAAAGAACGCAGGAAACAGAACCTTCAGGGGTGTCCGGCAAAAATGAGACTACGGACATTTAAACTAGGTGGTCCGGGAGAGTGACCTTTCTTTGGCATGAGTTGCTCTGATATTTTCCCCCCACACATAAACAATGTTTTAGGGATGAATGTATTAAATTATAGATATTGTGCTATAATGGTGGACTCAAACAAACAAGCAAACAAGCCCACCAGCATCACACAGTGATTCTACAGCTGTGCAGAGTCAAGAAAGTAGGTAGGAACTTCTCTCTCAAGTTCTGTGCACCACCAAGTGCAACAGTGTGACATTTACGTTCACATTCACATTCAGGGCATTTAGCAGATGCCTTTGTCATACATTCATACACTGATGGTGGTGGCTGCCATGCAAGGTGCCGACCAGCACATCAGGAGCAGTCTGGGGTTCAGTATCTTGCCCAAGGACACTTTGACATGCAGACCAGGGGAACCAGCAACCTTCTGATAACAAGACACTGGCTCTACCCCTGAGCCACAGTCACATGCCTTCGAGAAAAAAGACTGTCCCACCACAACTGTAAGGCAAACAAACTACGCTCCCTGAGCTCTATTGTGGCCGTTCACAGCAGTTAGAATAAAAAAAAACTTCTACCTTGCACACTAGCTTTTACTTTTTGTGCTGGGGGCAACACACAATATGGCAATTAAGACTGGCAGATAAACGTATTTCGTGGCAAACATGTTTGCAAACAGTTACCTAATTACACATCCAGCAGACATAGGACAATATCTGCATTAATACCGCTAATATCCGCTGGGCAACTAGTATATCCTGGGTATAGCACGGTATAAATGTTTTGTTTTTTTCAGGGAAAACAGCTGCTTCCTGCTGGAAAACACTCAGACGAGAGCAGAGAGACTGAACCAAAACATTACATTGTTGAAAAAAATAAACACGAGGTAAAAAACAAGAGAACATTGTAGAGCAAGACTGTTAAGGTGGCTTGGCAATTAATCCAAACTATGCATATAACTGCAACTCCAAATAAGAAAGCATGAACCAAATATAAATAATTACCATTTAAATATATTTAACTTGGGCTTTTAGACGTGCATGTCAGGTGTATGTCATAGCTAAAATAATTAAAAAAAAAACCTAGCAATCCTACATCAAACCTGAACAATCTGAATACTCACTCAGAAATGTGACGCAGTGGTTAAAGTCTACCGCCGCCATAATACAGAGATCACTGTGTCTGACACAAAAACCAACGTGACAGTTCTTTTGTGGAGTGAGTCATGACTCAGTGTTGACCAGTAATGGCAGAGTTTTAGCACCAGGTCCACAGTGGCTGTCCATGTGTCAGACGCAGGGGGAGACTGGGAGGCAGCCAGGACTGGCAGCCTCCTCTCGGCTGATACCGGAGAGCCTCGAAGCGTGAGGGGGAACTCAGATCAATGTGCTCTGTGAGGCTTCCCTGTGGCAGGCACCCACACACACACACACACACGCGATTGTGCACAACACACACTTGGATTAATTCATTAATTCAGACCTGTGCTCTTTGTTTTTCCACACATGCGGGCGTGAGCATACGTGTGTGCACAATCATGCGTCCGTTTACATCGTATCGCATTACATCACATCCCTCTCATGCAGGTAGTTGTGCGCTCCGTCTTGTTGCATGTGAATATTCCGTTTTACTTGAGCCTGCGAGGTCCTCCTCCGCTGTCAGATGGGTTTATCTATGTGGGGCTGTCATCTTGCGGCACAGATTGTGAGCCGTCGTGTGTGTCTGCTCCCTTCAAAGATCTGCGTGCAGCCTGATGTCAGTGTGACTTACTTCATCATTGGCTCAAATCAGCATCAAAGCCCCGGCAGACGAGGCTGCTGCAGATGGCTGCTGTGTGCTTGGGTGCCTTGTTTGTCTGAGCGGCTCTGTCAAGTACTTGTTAATTAGAGAGAAGGGACGCCCATGCTCCCCAGCAGGGTGAACGTTGCCCCGCACAGCCTTCGCTATTTAACCCCCCCCCCCTTCTGCACAAATAACAGATCGGTGAAATATGATGTTGCTCACTGTTGCACATTATGTGCTGAGTACTTTTCTGTCTCAGTTTGCTCCCCCGTGTACACTCAGACCTTCTCTAAGCACTCCTCGGCGCACACGCTCCAATGCTCTCTCTCTGTTTTACTACAGAGAAAAAATGAAGGTATTATCTAGATTTTGTCTCAAACGCTACTGGAGGAGTGGTCAAGCAAGTGATCAGGGCCAAAAGTATATATGATCAACACACATAAACTGGTATTCATATAAAAAAAATAACAAATCAGTGAGAAGTGTATGCAATAAAGAAAAGACAAGAATCATTTAAGTCACATATTTCCAACCTGGTATACATGGAGTTTTCTGGAGTGAACCACGTGTGACCTGGACCCCTTTCACAGTGAACAACAAAAAAACCCCACCAATACCCACTAACGTCTTTTGTCTTCAATCAAAAGTGTACAATTGGCGTTCATTCCTTGTTCATTCACGACTCTAGCTTTCACAGATTCACAGAAACAGAACTACAGATATGCACAGCTCTATAAGTGTGACAGTTTCTTGCAGGTATATCCATGTTCCTGTCTTAATTGATGCACACATGACTTCTCGCCAAAATGTAGAGTTTTAAGCGTCTGACACCAGGATTTAACGTTTAGGAGTTTGGACGTAACCACAGCATCTGCACTGCCCTGACATGTTACTGCTGGTTTACATTTGAAGTCCAAACACAGTGATGATTGGACAATCATCCATGTCAGTTATATGTTTTTTAATTCACTATTTATTTTGTTTGAGGAAAACTATCAAGTGCAAAGATAGTGACCGCTTTTCAGGACAAATGGCATTCACAAACTCAGCAACAGCCTGAGACTAGTTGTTGTTTCAGCTTGTTACCAGCTGTTATAGGACAGATGTAGCATGTTTGTGTAGCACAAGAGCTCCCACACTTAACATGCCATGGCAGTGTGTCAAAGTGGCGGTGTCATAACTCACGCCGGGATCACCACCGCTCACTCTCCGGCTCTCTATTACCTCGGGCCGGCCATTATTTAAATGTAGCCATGGTTGCATTTCCTGCTCGTGCCTCCTCTGCTGTGGCATGCCGGCCGTGGCAAATCGAGCCCATTCCGAGAAGTGAACCAGTCTAAAGATAATGAGCGGGTACTTGTGTGTAGAGCAGATGAATTCAGCACTATGTATGCAGTGATCTCATGAAGCTCATATAAGCGGCGCACTTCAAGGAGGAATCATTCAAGACTGCACTGAGGGAGGTGGAAATGCCCTACATATCCATCAAAGTGGAGTACGGAGATGAGATTATGAGACCTGAATATCGAGTACAGCAATGTGTAGCTATTGTCCTCGTTTCAATGTCAAAACTTTTACAGCTGATTTCTCCTGTCATACGCACTACTACAACTGTGACAAAAAAATACCTTTCTAATCTGTGGGTACATACTATTTCTGGCTCTTAGGCTCCTGAAATAACCATGGCTTTGCTCTGGTCAGAAGAAGCTGACCTCTGCAGGACTGAGTGAATCTCATATGCTGGCCCAGTGGTTAAAAGCCTCCTAATCTTTTTGCTCCGGCTGCTCCTTTTTTAAGGAGTCAGCTGAACGCTCACAATGCACAGCTACGGCTTGGCAAACTTTGCCGTGCCATTAATAATCACACAAAGGACGGTTAATTTTGTTGCGATTGATCTCGAAATTAACAGTCAATACAAAGTGCTGCAGAAAATGAGTGCTGATGGAGCTCATTATTTCTATAGCCCTGCCATGAAACACAGCATTCCTTCCTGCCGTCCAATCGAGCCTACTGTGGCATAACAGTATGAGTCTGTTTCATTCATTTATTTACATTAAAAACAGCAGTATGTTCCGCCTGAATGACTCAGTGAGTGTGTGTGTGTGTGTGTGTGCATGTGTGTGCAGTTCAGCAGATGAGCGCAACAGTGCAAACCTCACCTGTTGGCTTCTGACCTTCCAAACTCATACTCAGCTCTTTTCCAGGCCCGGGTCTACTCCATCAATTTAAAGGTTATTGCCAAGTGACTGCAAAAGCTGATTAAAGCACATGCAATTAGACATCTGCTGCATGCTCGAGCTAATGTGTGGGAGAGTTATTCTGTGAAGACCTCGGTCAAGCTATTTTGATACAAGGCTGACATCCGCACTGACCTCTGACCTTTACTTTTTAAAGCTGCATGCCAAAGACACAAAGAACCAAGTTTGGACTTTCCTCTCTGGCAATGTGCCCCCAGCTGAGAGGGCTATGTCATACTGTGATGTTTAGGTATTTGTTTATTCACTCTACAATAATATACTCTGCAGTAATAACTGCCAATAAAAACTTGTGCATTCACAACGTGCATGCTATCAACCAAGTCATCAAATAGGACCACTGCTCCATTGCCTGGTCACTAGGGCTGCTTCCTGGGTTAATATCAGCAACTTGTGCCATCAAAGGGGGGGAACGCAACATGAAGATGTGGGACTGTCATGCACAGGTCAGCAATAACAATGTAACATTGGCATCGGCAAAGCAGCTAGTTAGCTTCTCAGACTTAAGCAAACTAGTATCGACTGTTGTGTGCATGTGAAGAGAAAAGGGCCATAACACAATTTAATGCCATATATGTTTGGAGGGCCATGTCACCCAAACATGTTCCCATATAAGGCTAAAGGCTAATGTCAGCATGCTAGTATATTCACAATGCTGCTGTTAAGTAAAGACCAACATGTCTGACAAAATGTCCATTATTAGGACGATGTTGAGTCGATTAAAGCCGGGTGTCGTTAGGTCGGTTTCAAAGACGCAAGCAAAGCAACAAATTGGATCAAATCAATGCAGCATCAAACGTCAGATAGGTCAGAACATTGTATCATAATATGGATCTTTAAAAGTTACAGTTACAGCTGAAAATGACAACAGAAATAAATGCGTTTGCCGATTTCACTTATGTCCCCAATGCACCTCAACTTCCAGGTGCTTACCTGGAGCTGTCGCTGTTACTGTGGGCGCGATGCCACAGTGATTTGGTCTAAAACCGGAACAAATCATTACCAACCCATAAAGTTCTTATGCAATGGAAACATTATTCACCTCAGAAAATAGGACAAACTTTAGATACACCTTGGCAACGGGAGATATTTCTAGCCCAATTAGCACATAGAACCCTTAATACCAATAATATCTTCCACCAGGGAAAAGGTGAGAAAAAGGAATGAAAAAGACCTTGTGCTGGGTTTTCCCAGGGCCCACAAATCCCTAACTATGCCTTTGCAATAGAACACGCAGAGCTTGTAGGAAGAGTTAACTGTCTACAACGTAATCTTCTGTTCTCAAAATCTGCAGCTTTATTGCCATACAGTACGTCAAGGTGTCTTTACTTGCTTCCAAAGTCATCTCGGCTTTAATCATCCATCTTGCATGCGCTTGCTGCTGCATGAAGCTAATCTTTGCGCTAAGACCCTATAAGCCTACAGTAGCTCTCTATGGGATTCCTCCCCTCCTGTTGAAGGAAATCAAAGAGCTGCTGCAGCCTACACAGTGTGATCACACACGTATTCACCCACATTCTCCACGGGAAACATATGATTTTACCAAATGTGCGCACGCTGATCCGCCCACAAAGCAGCCAGAAGGACATGGCATGCTGGCTCTTAACCAGCTCGGGGCAAGAGAATGCAGCATGCACTGACGTTGATAGACATGGCACACATGAGCAGCAATTACGCAGCCCTGTCTATCTGTCCTCCCACTCCAACTGCAGATCGAGCTCTGTCCTACTCTCTCTGGCAGCGCTGCTTAATTCCTGTTTATTCAGCGCGGGACACGGAGAGCTGGGGGCACGCACGCAGAAATCTGATCGGTGAGGGAATGTGTCTGTATTTACTGTGCCGCTGGCTACATGTGAGCTAAATCCACACACAGCAGCAAAGCCCCAGGTAGGGAGATAAACAAGAGGCCCCATCGAAGCCCCAACAACGCTCTCTTGTTTCGCATTTACTGCATGTCCATGTTCGAGGCTTTCCTTCCTCTCCCCTGCCCTTCACATATCTCTCTCCTCCCCTGAGAGGATAGAGATACAGTATGTGTGCAGGGATCAGTGACGGTCCTAGAGTCAGATATAAATGGCTTGACATAGCATGAAAAAGGATTGCTGTTTACTGAAGGTCAATCTATGGAGCTAATTGTGGTTTAAAGGCGATTAAGGGAGTATTTACAACATGCGTTGGCACATGAAACTGCATATGCTACACATTACTGATGACCATTTTGATACACATACTGAACATGAATGCATTATCTCACACTTTTAAGTGATTTCACTATGGAATGAGGATCATATTGTACAGGCTTGAAGCTTGTTTCATGCAATGTAGATAATCAAAATTATGTTACTTATATATCTAAGTTACATCATCATCAGGTTGCACTGCAGTTTGAGCATCAGTCTCTTATCTGTACCTATCTTGCAGTGGGCTGCATCTTCAAAGATATTTTCAGGTGTTAGCTATCTGCAATCAAAAACAATCTTTTTACCGGGGTGCAACCAAAGATTGAAGGCAACATTAAACACACTGGGTAGCACTGTTCTGCTCCTCTTTTCTGCTTCTGCTAGGCAGGCTAGTAAACCCAACGCCACATCAACCGTAGGTGACGCAGTCGATCATTTCGAAGCCACGAAGTTTGGCAATACAGCTGTCGCCATCTTGTTTTTTTGGAGCTAGTCAGAAATGATCATATATCAACAAGAGGGTGGAGCTGGAGAGGACATCTTGATTGAATCCGACTCAGAAATCGGAGGACACACTGTGGTAGCAACTTGTCAAGGTATCAGGCAATGACAATACTGATGTCAGAAAAAACAAAATCCAAGACAATATATATTCTCATATCACAATTGCAATATGATATCAACACATTTTCCAACCCTACGTCATATCAGAGAGTTGACAGCTGTTGCGATAAAGTGTGTTTAGAGTAAATGCAGTAATCCTTACACCTGCAATAACTGACTGAGTCTGTCACTTGGGGGCAGCGTCAGCACGATGTGAATGCAACATCGACATATCATCACCTTTTATGATTAAACGGTGAACTTGGTTGCTTATTTACACAGCCGGCAGTTACGAAGCAACATAATCATTCATTCAGAGTCATCGTGTTTCTTGACAGCCGACACATGTAAGTAAATCATCCTCCTTTAGGTTCAATTCTGGTGTCCTGAGGGAAATATCTGGCTATTTAGCTGCCGAATGCTCTCTTAGGAACAAAGTTGATGGTTAATTTGTTCCACTGCTGCTACTTCTAGACTGAAAGAGCATTCTGAACATGAAACCTCTAATAAAAATGATGTGACTCCAATATTCCGGTGCCCAATCGCACCATATTTTTCCCTTTCACATGTCAGCTGTTACAGATACCAGTAGGGAAAGAATACTCATTCTTGAAATATGCATGTAAAAAACATATGCTATTTCTTATCCCTTTTGTATAGTTAGAAATGTGATCCTTCATCTATCATGTGTCAACTGGCAATAGGAAGGGACGGAGGGAAAACTATTTTGGGCACTCGCAAAGATATTTTTGGCCTCTGCTGATGTGCTTTCTTAAAATAGTCTGTGTTGCACCGATCACCTCATATTTCTACTTCATTTGTATTTCCCCTTCACTTCATCTCCCTGGCTCCCTGTCTAAAGATGTAAAACAAACTACCACTGTTATTAGAGCTTTAATTCCATCGTGAAGCAGAGGGCTCTTCACCACGAGAAACCCCGGGATCCATTTAAGAAACTAACCTCACTCCCTGGCCCTGAGCTCATTAAATCAAACAAATAGCTGGCAACCAGTCTGTGACCCATTTTTTGAATCCAGACTTGGTTTAAACACAGAGATAGAAGGTGCTGCGGCCGATGTGTTATCCATCTAATGGTTGAATTATGTTTTTTAAATGTAGGAATGTGGAACAAACTATCATTCAGTCACTTTCCGGATGAAAGTGATCTTCACGGCCATTATCCTTTCCTCTTGAAAACACTTAACCACGTATAATAATGATATTCTTCTCTTAAAATTGGAAACACTGTTGGTTCCTTTCTCAAATAAGAATCCCATTGTTTAGTAATGTCATTAAAAAGATTGCAGGCAAGCATTTTTAGTTGACTACTGTTTGTTCATCAGTGTCATGATACATTTCAATCAGGATTCTGTGCCAACAACAGCACTCAGACTGCTCCCCACACGGTGATTAACTACTTATAATAGTGACAATAGTGGCGTTAATATCATAGTATGACTAGATTTGATCTTATTCTACTTAAAAAATTGACAACATATTGTGTGTCTTTGGAATTTTTACATCATTGAACACTGTTGTGCCAGGGCATGAAACCAATGTTCTGTTGATCTTTAAAAATCCATATGTGATAGCTGTCAGCTCTGAAACCACACAAATATCAAAATCAAAATGACTATGTAGCCTTTGGCTGTCCCAAGAAAGTAACACAAAGGTCAGAAACATTGGTTTTCTTTCTGATCCTGACCTTGATTTTCGGAGACATGTCACTAATGTAGCTACACTGAACTACATCATCTTCACCTCTGAGCCAGAGTGGACTCTGATTGCACATTCAGCATCTGCATGAGTGGGCAATCTTTCCATAAATGCTGATTTATGATCCCCATGGTGACCGTGTCTGCGTTGCGGGCTCCCCCTCATAACTGGGTCACCTGATGAGAGAATAATGGGTCTGTAGGACGGAGAGCCTCATAAATTATGCAGCGTAAGAAAAGAGGTTAAAGAAAAAGAAAGAGGTACACGTATGACTGTGACAGACAGCTGGGAAGGAGAGAGACACTGTGAACCGTATTGTCTGATGGTCCGTCATGAGTCTAAAAACGATGGCTTTGTTATCTGCAGATAACAAAATCAGGGCAGAGGTCATCTGTCCCAGTGGTGCCCATCCGTCATGTTGCAGGGTTGATTCACGGGTCGTAAACTGACAGCTCTGTGCGTGCTGCAGGCCCCCACAATACTTAGCTCTTTTTTCAGCTTGTCAGCCTGCATCTTCCCAATTTTTTTTTTTTCTTTTAGCGACATGATGGACATAGAAATGCCTGGGAGTTCAAACCAGGACAGAACAGAAATAGGTATTGGAGAGGGGAGCGTTTCCGGTTAATGCTCAATGCAGAGTGGAGTTATCCATCAGTGTCATTGTACTAGCGAGTGTCAGTGTCCTTAAGCCAGGAGCTAACACGTCAGAGCAGGGCAGGGTGGAGAAGGGAGGTGATAATTGAGTTCATCACAGACAGATTCTCACTTCCGCAAGTTCAAAATTAAATTAGATCTGTTTATAAAGCGTGTTGAGCAGGACATGTTTGGAGTAAATGAATAGTGAGCGAACTAGTACTACACTGTACACATTATTGTCTGACAGAGTGAACAAGAACACATATTTCCCAAATGAATGAACTCAATTTGATGTTGCTGCTGTCTGACCTATTTGGCTCCAGGAAACTTACTACAACCTAAAGCTACCTAACAGTCAAAGTGAGGCCACTGCAACCAGTTTAAGACATCCTATCCATTTACACACAAGCAGCATTAAATGGTGATGGTTAGGGATGTTAATGATTAATCGCCATTAAGAATCTAACCGATTAAAAATGTCTTAATCGACAATCAGAGGCAGGCACAAATAGAATAACAGAATATTTTACAGTTACTTTTGAAATATATCCAATTAAATTTGTCATTCAAAAAATACTAAAAGACATTTTACACAAACTGATAATATCACAATTTAGCCCTTTAGTAGCATTTAGCCCAACGCACAGGTGGTAATCATGAATGAAATCCCTTTGTTCAGCTCGGGTCAAAGTTTCTTAGTCAGTGCTGTTAGTTAACTTTTCCCCCCAAAGTTAAGCAATTGCATCACCTTTCAAACGCACAGGGTCAATAGTACGTTCAGTAAGTTTCGAGTCCAAAGTGTTACGCTCAGCTTAGAGCAAATCAAGCCTACACAAAAGGTTAGTACCGCAAAAGCCTGTTCTCTATGACTGAGTTTTCAAATTATATATATTTTTTAATCAGCTTTTGATGAGGAAGTAACATACTCTGAATCACAGCTGAGCTGGCAACGGCCCTGTTAGTCACCAGGGAAGCTACTGATTCAATCAGTGTCAACTGTAGTGTTTAATCATTCGTTCACACACTCAACACCTCACAGCCTTACAGAGACACTAGCGTTGCTATAGACTCTAGCCTTGTACTAGTAGCTTATGAAAAGTGCCGGCATGCAAGAAAAAATCAGGGTAACCAAACAATAAAATATGACAAAAGCCAGTTGGATGCCATAGATGTCTAGAGAGCAGAATCCTTGCCAAGAAACACTGAAACTATTCTGGAGACTGGAGACTAACTACACAACTGTCTGATTAAGGAGTCCCATCCCTTTGCATGATGGCTACCGCCCATACTGCATCTGAGCACTGGTAGTGCAAGTCCTCATAAATGAATGCTATGACTCTGTAGAATGCATTTAAACGCATTAATGATTGAGGCAAGACAGGAAGATTTGAGAGAAACAAATTTACAATGATTTTTCAAGGACACTTTCCAACTGAGCCGACCTGAAGTATTTGAAACTATCAACTTTTACTGGCACTAAGCAGAGCATCATATTCACTGCTGAGAGAGGATGTAGAAGGTGTTCCTTCAGGAAAGAATGTGAAGCCATTAAGGAAAAAAAAAACACTGACTCTAGCTCACCTAGCATCTTCTGCCACCTCCTTACCACTCTGTTACTCACTCACTGTACTGTACTTGACATTTTGGCCTCACAACCCCATTATGCATTCGAGTGCTTGGCCAGTCGTCGTTATACCACATGAAGGTGTGGACAGCTCCAGTCTGACAGCTCAGATCCTGCTCCATTTCCACCAAGATGTCCGTTCAGAGGATTTCACAGTGACCTACAACCCTCCACACTTCATCCATGTCACCAACCCTTTGAAGCAGAGTCCCGACACCGCAGGAGCATTTTTAAAAGATTCTGTCCAGATGGAGTGTGAGGAACTATTCCCTTCATCTCTCTCCTTCTCCCACCCATCCTCTATCCGTCCTCCGCCCCCACCGCTGCATGTCCTACCTAATGAGGCGCTCCGCTCCAGCATGTGGGTGTCTTATAGTGAGTCTCGGCAGCCTCGGGTTCCGATCTGGAAGCTTGTAACACTGTCAGGCCCTGTGTGTGCTGCAGATTTAACTCTGTCTCTCTCTCAGATGCTCTCGCAGACAGATCCAACATGCAGACGCATACAAACACATACAGCCAAAAGCAGCAGCACGCCCACACTTTCTGTGTCTAGCCTACAGCTCTTCAAGGAAACAAACAGCTGATCCCTTTACATTGTCTTACCATGCATGCTGTAAATCATTATTTTTATCTCTACGTGATAATTTATTGAAAATATGCACACACACTTTATTTGAACTGATGGTGTCAACATGAGCATGAATTAGTTGAAAATCTGCAGCATCTCTTTGCATAATATTTTCATTATCATCTCTGACGTTGTGTTTGCAAATAACACATTTTTTTTTTTGTCCTGAAACATTTCTATTGAATCATCAATGCCTGTCACCAATGCCAGGACGAGTGACACGTTTTAATCAGTCACAAAAAGCCACACACACTGGGCCCTTGAGAACATAATCCGGAGGAAATCAGTCGACAGTAATATTCATACGTTTGTTTGCAGCCGCTTGTTTAAAGGTGAAGAAGAGATTTAAAAAAAAAACCGATAAAACCCCTCAGACAGACTATCGGCACAGACATGAGAGGAAAAAGCAGCCGGACCACAGGGATCAGCAGGGACAGAACAAATCTGGAGTCGGAGGGAGCCGAGGCCAAATTGGTGGCAGCAGTGATGAGGATGATGACAGTGATGCTGATGGGTGGCTGTGGTGGTGCTGGTGTAGCTGGACGGGAGCCACCACCGTTAATAACAGAAACTGGACTAAATTGACTTCATGTGCCTGGGGTGACAGAGAGGGTGTCCCACAGCCATTTGTCTCCTTAACAGTTGGGTCGTATCCACTTTGTCTGCTGCTGTGGATGGAGGACTTTGTTGGTGGTGGTGTGTCCACCGGTGGGGGGTGGATTGTAAGTCACCCATGAATGACTTGTTGTTTACTGTGGGGTCTGAGCTGCATGCAAAACAGCTATTTTAGATGCAGGGGGCTGTAGTTTTAGTTGCACCACAAGTCTTGCATTTGTACAAGAATTATGCATCTCCAACTGCACATTCTTGCATCCCATCTCTATTCCCCCCCCTCAAAAAAAAAACTAGCTGCTTCCTCCTTTCATTTCCCTCAGGCATTAATGTGATTCAATGTGTGTGTGTGTGTGTGTGTGTGTGTGTGTGTGTGTGTGTTTTTCTTTTTTGCATTTGTTTCTGGGAGCAAACGACATTATTCTAATGATGGGTTGTCAGAAAGTTCATAAAATAATTGGTTGCTCAGCAGGAAAAAGCAAAAGATAAATAAATCTTACCTTTCACAACTTGGAGATGGGAGAGTTGAGAGTTCACAGCAACTGAACAGAAAGAAGAAAAAAAAAGTTGGATTTAACGAAGTGATTCGGGTTGGAAACCGTCTGCATAAGCTCACTGTGTACCCATAAATCCGTGCATTCAGTAGCAGTAATGTGCTGAATGACTCGGAGGATTTTTAGAGACAGTTTTTGGGATCCCAGACTGACCGCAAGTTCACACAACTGGGAGGTGGGAGTGTCTTTAGCCTGGTGTAACTGGAGAGGACCAGGTCGTGGCGCTGCAGACTCCTCTCATTAGTCATGAGCCCCCTCGATAACAAGGCTGGTGGGCCAAAATCTTTTCAGTGGCTGACAGGCTGCTGTGGGCCGCAGCCATTGCCGAAAAAACTCCGTTTATTTCACTGTTTTGCTCTGTGAACTACACAGTCCGACAGGAAGAACAACAAACACCCTCTAACTCTCTCTGCCAATCACAGGTCAGCTCTGTCTCAACGTCACAGGTAGCTGAAATGACTGACAGGCATGTAACATGTTCACTGACAGCTTGGACATCGCACACCTGCAGTAATCATTTTTACCTCGGCTGAAGTCTTCGTTCACTGTTCGAACTGTTCACGGGGATTTCATTGAGCAACGTATTATCATACTGCACTATGATGATACTCCTTTTCAAATAAGCACGTTGTGCTTTTTTTGAGTAATTCAAATACTGCTGGACATTCCTGCAATAATGTTGTATTTTCTGATATCCGGGTGTAAACATCGTCATTTGACGAACTTGTTAGCAAAGAGTTATCTAGCTGTACATCGAGCAGGTAAGCTACATGTAAGCTTAATAATGATTTAGAGTCGTCTCTTCGTCCACATAATGACCATAAGTGCACTATTCACTCTCTCTTCTTCTTTATTCAGTATCTAGAGAAATATCTGGCTCACTGGCTTTTTAAATTGTAAGTTGAATTCACTGTGTTAACCAGCTAGCTAGCAGTGCTATAGAAAGTACTCAGATCCTTTATAAGTACTCAGTAATGCCACAGTGCAAAGATACGCCCTAACAAAAAAGTCCAACTTTCAAAATGTCACTGAGATAAACTACACAAATAACTACTTTATATACTACGGGCAATTAAGCTTATAAAATATGGCATTACCATACAATATATTTTGTGCTAAAGAGTAATAATTTAAACTTATTTATATAGCACATTTACAAAACAAGGTTTACCAAGTACTTGATGGGGTAAAAACCAAACAGGAGTTAGGAGGTGTTAAATATAAACCAATATGACAAGTAGTGGGAGGTTAACCTGGGCAATTACAGGGAGGCTAGATATAATGCATTGTAAGTGTGTGTTTAAAGAGGAGCTTTAAATAAAGAAATATACTTCATAATCACCTCTGAAAGGTTGTTTCAATTTCTGGGCGCCATGATGTCAAACGCTCTGTCATCTTTGTTTTTTAGTCTCGAATGAGGAAACCACCTAGAGAGCAGCATATGAAAAACAACTGCCCAGCAGATCCAGGGAGGCCTAGTGGTCTTGGAGTAGTGACTGCCACTGGAGGAGATCATGTAGGAGACTCATAGGAAACAGATGTGGTAAGTATGTCTGTTTAATCTGTAAGCACCTGTCCTATTTTCAATACTCAAACCAGGTGCTTCAAAAGTCTCACCCAGGGATAAAAAATGTCAAATCAAGTGTCAAAAAAGTTTTTAAAAAATCCTTGCATGTACATGTACATGAATATAGTACTTGAGCACAGTACTTCACTAAATGTATTTAGCCTCTATCCACTACTGTACACTTGCAGCTATCTGGGGCTTTGTGTATAGTGCTGCCCAAGTAGTGTGCACTGGGTTTTTGGAGCTTTTTCTCTGTTTCTAAGATGCTGTGACAGCGGTGAGAGACAGCCTAAACAGTAAGGTAGCTGAGACGCAATAAAGTTCTGTAGAGCAAAGCATCAGCTAATAATTTGTGTGTTTATCACTGCAAGCAACCCCCATTAAACATAAATATTTGATATATTGTTATTGTAAAATATTGATTTTTAGATGCTTTATTAAGGGCTGGACTGTTTCTAATAATAGGTCCCAGTCTAAGAAGGGCTGAGTCCTCAGCCTAATTTGACAACTGTGATTTATTTTCATGCAGGTTTGCTACCTGTCACTTACTTTGCACTGTCATCCATTGAAATGAGACTCCCTGTCACCATACCCAGCCTGAAGTCGCTTATATTTACATCTCATTAGGAAAAGATTGCTGCTCTAGCTCCTTGCTGGCTGCTTTAGGACCCCATCTGGTGTGTTCACAATGACATGCATCATTTCCCTCTGTGCCTTAGGGGTTTATAGCAAGCCTACATGACCAAGGGACCACTCTGCTGGATCCTGAGTAAATGAGTGGGGGTGGTAATAGCCAACTGCAGCTCAGGAAATCAAGTCACATGAGATGGAATTTATTTTCCAATCACCATGAAACAGGGGAACACCTGCTGTAGCCCCCCCCCTGCCATATTTGCAGAACCTTGCCCTCGTGGTGTTGTGTTCATGGTCTGTCTGTAATGGCATTTTCCAAGACAGCAAGAAATTTCTCATGTTAGCATGGAGCAGCACAGCTCAGTGTTTAAATCATGGACCTGAAACAGGAGACTGTGTAATGAAACAAATTCATGAATAGAAGTTCTTGGCTTGAATGAAATGAGAATTATGAGGAAGGTACATTATTTTATGTGAAGAGACTAAGCTAAAATAAGTAGCTAAAAGCAGCTAAAATAAGTCAGAGCATTTTTATTGTCCATTAATCTGTCTGTATACTTTTCTAAACGATCTAACAGCTGTTAAATACTTTCTTAAGACAATTTAGTTCTGTTTAAGTTGATATTTTGTTGATATTAAGTTGATATTTCCATCTTCAATGACTAGTCATGTGTCAGCACAAAAGGAAATATATTTTCCATATGTGTGGTTCTAATATAATAAGATTGTAGTTTTTTTTTCCACTATTTGTACCAATTAAACAGTGTCATGACAATATCTTCACCTCGTAATGACACATAAATATGACAAGTAGAGTTGACAAAGGCTCATGTTTGAAATGATTTTCAAATGACGTGCCATATGATGCAAATGTATTATCTATATTACGATATGTTTTGTAATATATTGAAGCAATATCACAGTATATGTCAATATATGCTCATTCTGTAAGGGTGCATTTGTCTGTTTGTTGTTTTTTGTTTGTTTTAATTTATTACATTTTCACATATATCCTGAATATTTAGGGACGGAAAGTGCTGTATACTCAACAATAAGTAGCAATGCAGACAGGCATGATGTAGTAGGGATAATCTGGTATGAGAATTATCATAAATAAGAGCTTTGTTGTGTGTTTAACTGCAGGATTAGCCCAATATCAAGTTGGGGGTCCAGACAAAGGAGAGAAAAGGATAGTGTAGGAATGTGGTGGTCCTTTGTTGTCAAGTGGAGCTGATTAATGATTTGCCCCTGTAGACCACAGCTGGAGCCCCCAGCATAAAGATACAAGGGCATGTGTGTGTGCGTGTGTGTGTGTGGGCCGTGGGGGGTTGTGTTTGGAGAGCTGTGCAGGAATTATGTATGGTGGTAATAGGGGGGAATGTGCATAAGGTGTGTATACGTGATGGGCTTGAAAATGGGTATTCAGGTTATGCACTTAGCTATGTGCCCCATTTTGTCATATGCAGCCTGGACTGTTCAAGCATTTAATATCATGTGAATGTTTGGTTTCTGTAAAAAAAACAAGCAAATCAGATAAAGTGTGTTCATTAGCGAGATGATTGTTTGGATGTAATATTGAATGCAGTAGTTGCAATAGTTGACTATGAGTAATGGTTGAATGGCTGAAACCATCATCATTTGCTTGATCAAATACAGCACAACTTGTTTTAACTGAATGAAAAAAAATGATATATTGCTTTGTTCTAGTAGTGGTGTTAATGACATCCAGATTAGACTCAAAGAAAATGAACACATTTGCAACATGGTGGGTGATGGGGTTCTTTCAGCTGCTGAGTATACTGAGTATATTATTTTTGATCTTGCTCTTGTCTCCACGTCATTGGCCAAACTGCTTGCTTTAAAGCACATCTGATGTTTAACTGACATTGGATTGAGCATGTGAATTATTTACATGATTTGCATCTACTGTGTAGTGCCAATATGCAGTAGTCATATAGGAAGACATCCAACTGTACCAAGAGTCCTGTAGATGGTTGTATTCATGCATGTATGGATGCAGTGCACAGTTTACAAGCATTGCTGCATTCATGGTTGTGCAATGTGCATGAATGGGTAAATGTGTTAATGCATACACAGTAGATACAAGTCACGTCTCGTTGAATAAATGTGTTTTTCTGTGCATGCTACTGCATGCAAGGCAAAGTTTCTGAAGTACCACAAATTCACACAGCTCGGCAAGATCTCTGTCAGATCCAACCTTTATCGTTTTGCCCTCCTATATCCTATGCCCCCCTATATATTGCTTGTTCTCAGTTTTCACCTTCCATCAGTGAAGGACGGAGTTTGGTGGGTGTCTACTGTAGGCTTGAGGATGGTCTAGCTTGCATAGAGGGGGATGGACAGAGAGATGGAGCAGGGTATATGGCCAGGGGGAGAGTAGACCCATGGGACAGGTATCCAATGTGATGTAAACCATAACAGCCCCATAACAGGCAGATTTCTCATTTCCACGATGCTGGGGCCATATCTCATTTGCCCTCATGACAATCCCACTGAGACCAATACGACGCAAGACAGCACACTCAGCACTGGAGGAGGGGAATTTGGGCCTGGTGAGGTGATGATTTGGAGACGATAGAGAATAGAGATTAATTTCATTGACAGGGCCCCAAAAACTTCATAAAGATTTGATTTGATTCCTCCCCGACTCATTGATGATAAAGAATTGTAAATTAGGGATGTTATAAGATTACTTTTATATTTAATCTAAGTGGATTTGGCAATTTTTTTCTTTTTGCTGATTTTCCTTCTAGAGATTGCTTAACACATCAATCATTTCACAGTTTCACACAGCCAGTGGTCACTGTTCTTTCCCTCTTTCTTGATGTATTGTCATTCATAAAATATACATCAGATGCTGTGTGCACATAAAAAGGGCTAGTGGCTACTTATGTCTCTGAGGTAATGCCATATTAATGAAGAGTGGGCGAGGCAGAAGCCACCAGCAGCCTGGCTAACAGAAAGGCCCGAGGTTAACCTCTTGATTCATTTAGCACCTCTGGGTCTCTCTGAGCTGCAGGAGTCCGCCTTTCCTCCAGATAATGTATGCATTGTAGAACATGGTGATACAGTGTATTGATGATGAGGTAGATCAAACAACTTGTTTCTCATCAAAGCTTCTTGCAAAAGGTGAGCAGATTTGTATTTTAAAAATTAGGAACATTTTATTGGCATGTTTCATGTTATTTTTAATTTCTGTAACTCATCCAGTCATACAGTTTGTTACATGAAGGGGAACTGGAGCTGATGTAGGTCAAGATCAGAGTTAACAGATACCTTTTCAACTATTTTGCAATAAGCTGAAGTAGATAATGGCAGTCTTTCCCAGTAGTGAGCATAGTTCAGTATTTACACTGAGAACATTCACCTACCAGCACTTCTAAACCTCCGAGTGCGGAGGTAATCTAGAGCTGTTACTATCTCTTGGGGATGGTTATAAAATAAGAATGGTATGTTTTGCGCCAAAATGCATAAAGTCAGTATGCTTACATGTTAACACTAACCTCCAGACATATAGTAAGTATGTGGTTGTTCACATTTTTGGTTTAGTGTGTTAGCATACTAACATTAGCGCTTAAAACAAAGCACAGCTGGGGCTGATGGCATAGCCCATGTATATTAACTACATAAATATATTTGGTGACCCATTTTAGCATTTCCCACTGTTTCTGTTTTGTCCATGCAGGGTACGAGGCCATCCGTGATTGATTACCGAGTAGACAACTTTTCCTTGCTGTACTCCCCCATCTACTGACGATCATACGTGCTCTGCAGATGAACACACACACACACACTTCCTGTATACACACTGATTGTGATGTTTAATGTAACTCTTCTTATACTGTTGTTTTTTTCAGAGCCTGTGCACCCGGTTGTTGCAGTGTCCCTCGGTACCAGGTTGGCTTTATATAGTTTCGATAGTTTGCATCATTAACATCAAGCTGTGTCAGCCAAATCGTCATTCCATGGGAAGCACTGCATCCTGATATAAACCTGTCGATGTCTTTACCTAGTTCAGTTTTGATCCATCCGATAGTTGTTGACATATTTGATGACACAAAACCAAAAGCATTGACCTCATGAATGTCTGTCAACTAACCAACACTGCCATCCCTTGAAGCATGCTGCTAGTTTGACTAAAAAGCCTTCATCCCATATAATTCCACATCAACCTCCTCATCTTTTGCCAGAACTGCTGTAGGCAATGGTGTCCTCTCTGCAGCTGTCTGGATTATATTTGCCTCGATCCTCTAGAGAGAAGTAAAGTGTCATAACTGGCAGAGTTTTAAGCAGCAGGATGTGCCCTCAGCAGATTCACTGCTGAAGGTGATGTATTGTTTTAATAGATAATTCTGTCATGACCCGCTCTAACTTTTTCCTGCATTCCTGCACTCTCATTCACCTCAACACTGACATAGGCATGTGTGCACAACAAGCGCATGCACACACTACTGTCCAGACAGTCTGACCGACCTCTTTTCCTCTGTTACCAGCTCTGACCTGTGATTTTACATGTCCTCCAGGAGCGCTAGATCAATAGCCATGTATCATTAACCCATATCCAGTGTGTGCAGAGCTGAAGGCACACAGCCAAGCAGTATTCAACACACACACGCACGCACATGCACATATGTAGCTTTCATTTTCTGCCGTAGAGTGCAGCGTCCATCCTTCCTTCCTGTAACGTATGGGTCAGGTTCACGTCCTCTACTTCCATTCACGAAGAGAAGGAGAGGAAAAAGGGAAGGGAGGGAAAGAGGGGGAGAGAAGAGAGAGGAATGGATGGAAGGAGGGAGGGAGATAAGGGGAGAGATGGACAGAGGGAGAGAGAAGGGGAGGGATGGAGAGGGAAAACAACCTTTGAATACAAATGAGCTGACACACATAATGCATGCCCTCCCTCCCTCCCTCCCTCTCTCTCTATCTCTCTCTCTCTCTCTTTCTCTCTCTCGATCACCGTCTCCCTCACACACACTCTTACTCCCTCACACACACATGTTCTTGCCCTCTCTCCATCTCCCTCCGTGTCTCCTCATTGGACCCTACACTGCACAGGAGGTAATTTCAGCCACTTAATTTATTAGTCATCACTGGTTGTTGGAACAAGCTAATTAAAAGGAGGGTGAGTGTGTGTGTGTGAGTGTGTGCATGTGTGGAAGATTTGGAGACACAGACGCTGCTGCCGCCACCGCCGTCTCTCACGCTTTACCGTGGAGAGGGAGAGAGTACAGGGAATAGAAGAAGAGGAGAGACAAACAGCTGGGTGGCAGGAGATATTCACACCACTTTACCAACATCTGATCTGACATGGCCACCGCATAGGAATCTGGTGCCACGGCAACCGTCAGCTTTGGCGACGAGGTATCCGAGGTAAGGAGGGAGGGAGGGATGGATGGACGGACAGCAGGTTTTCTCTCCATGTGATTTGAACAGCCGGTCTGTCTGAGGAGCCCATAAAGAGCAGTCGTGTTGAGGAAGTCACTGTTTTGCATTTTCTGTGCTTTAAGTGGATCTGTTGTTATCTGCTTCTTCCCAGGGTCTTTGAGTGTGCCTGTGGGCGTGTGTGTGTGTGTGTGTGTTGTGTTTGGGGGGAGTGTCTCTCTGTGGTATTCAGTGTTTTGCGGTGGTATTCCCCAAACAGAAGCTCTAATTATCTAGCACTGGGTAAATCCTATTACGTTTCTACTCTCCTCCTTGACTTTGCTCTATAAATAGTAGGGAGGGAATGCCTTATAGGCAGAAGAGTGGGATGTTTGTTGATTATTTGTTACTCAACTCAGGTGTCAGGAAATGTGTATTGTTTGTGGTTGTAGCCTATGTGTGCACAAGAAGTATGGCTTTCTGCCATGCATCTAGAATATACATGTGTTAGTATGATACAGCACATGGGGTCTGAGGTGAAATCCATTTTTGTGATAATGGAAGGGCAAAAAATGGGAGACACATACGAAACAAAAAAAATTCTATAGCAACATGAGAGCTGAGGATTGTGATGCTTTGCTCAGATCGACAGTGACAGCTCTGGGCTGCAGGTAAATGGCCAAAAAAAGGAGAGCATTTCATTCACTGGGCCACACTGACAAAAATGTTCTGCAGTCAAAGTCTTAACTATTCAGGTTATGACAGAGTTATCTCTCTGGATGTGGAGCACAGAAACAGTAGAATGTCTGGCTGACAGTTGGCATTTTAATGCTGCATTGCTGCTGCACCTTCTCTCATGTTTCTACTGCACAAATGTGGATTTATGCTCAAAAGAAGAGGTGACGTTAAGCTCTGCAAGAGCATTGAATGGCAATGTAGAAATAACCATATAATCAGGCATGATCCAAATTGCTTTGTCCAATTAGCCTGTGTTTGTGTGTGTGTGTGTGTGTGTGCGCTCACATGCACAGGCGTGTGTACTGTATGTCCTGGGGCAGGGCGGTGGACTGCAGTGGCAGGAGAGAGGACATATGGCTGCCTGGGTCTCTACCCCTTGACTGGAGTCCTCTGAGCAGCAGAAAATTCAAATGTCCTGCTCGTCATGACGTGTGTGTGTGCATCAGTGTGTGCAGTTGGTGCGTGTGTGTGTGAGACGGTGCTAATTCAACTTTCCCCTCTGCAGCTTGCTTTGCTTCTCTCATCTCCACCATTTTGATTTCAGTTCCATCATGTTTTTATTGTGATTGTGAGACTGTCTCTGTGTTATTGTGTCCTTGGCTTATGTCTTTGTCTTTCTTTGCCCCCACCCCTCTCAAACGACACACATATGTCTATCCACTGATCTGTATGTGCTGACAGGTTGTATTGGTTTTCCTGATTGATTGATGGACTATCAGATTAGGCTCCTTTTCACTTGTCCCCCCTAATCAGATCAGTAACAGCTGGAGTCCCTCCTTTTTTCTACATTAAGTTCATTTTAATCGCCATTATCTTTTAACATTACAGTAATGCAATTCAAGGTGTTCGGTTTGGCCTCATTTAGCCTCTTGTTAAATGAAAAAGATTTCAGTCACTGTAGCTCAAATATCCATGTTGTTTTTCGTGTTCCTCGCTGACTTTCTAACATTTGCTATTAGTAAGGTTAGGTGTTGTTCACAGTTGGAGGGTATGTAAACCCTAAACAGGATGCTTTGGTCACTGTGGCTAACGTTAAGCTAGTTATTCATGATCAGTAAATATCTTTGAATTGCACCACAATGTAAGTTCACTATGTTCTATTTTTACATCTGTTCAAGGATAAGGCCACCCAAAAATGACAATCCAGTCATTATCTACTCACTCCAATACTGATTGAGGGTCAAGTGAATTTCTACATAACATTTCTGGTGCTTTACAGCAAAACGGAATTGCATCATTATTCTAAACAACTGGAAAAGATTGGGATTTGTCTTAAAGCATTTACAAAAACAACTGAAGGAAATCATAAAAGTGCTCCATACAGTGCCTCCAGCATAATCCCCAGAAGTCCCCAGAAGCTCTACACTTATAAATTTATTTGAAAAAAAGTTGTTTACAACCTTTTTTAGCTGAAATTCTCACTGTAGCTGCTAAGTGTCAGTGTGCCGCATGTGTAAGTAATGTCTTCTCCAATATATGTGGGATCTCTAGTATTTTGTATGGAGCTATTTTATGTTTTTGTTTAGTGATTTTTTTCAGCTACTCTAGTTGTGTAGGAAAATGCTACACCACTTTTTGCTGTAAGGCTCCAAAAATATCTTGCGGACTACAAAACGTCATCACACTCTCTGTTGGCATGAAGGTGTAGACAACAGCCCCATTCACACTGCTCTTTGAGTGCGGGGATCATGCACAGATTCTCCGCATCATCCTCTGTGTGAAAGCTTCAGATGCAGAGGGGTGAAATTTCGCTGCAGCTCTGATGCGCCTCTGGGAGTAGTATCTGAGGTGCAGGATAGGTGGGCTGGTGTCTGTGTGGATGGATAAGACATAGGTGCGGAGCCGATCTGATGGTGTTCACAGTCTGACAACTGAAGAGATCCTTCACTCAACAAAATAAAAAAGAAATGCCACGTGAAGCAACGTTACACGACCAAACAACAGTAATGTAGTTACCGGCAGTGTCATTGGCAACTTATATGAGGAAATAAATACTGCAGTTATATGTGGAGAAGTATCTGTCCTCCTTTATGTCCTCCTGTTTGTCCTCATGTCTGTCATGTTTTCTGTCATCCCGTCTGTCCTACTCACTCTTCATCAGATTCTGCCAGAAAAACAGCATCTGTCCCTGGCAAAAAAACTTTAACCCACCAAATGTTTGTCTCCTACCACTATTGTGTTATTGTAGTTACTGTCTTAAAAATTCACAGTGATGGTCAGCCCTCCCAACCAAGACTTCAGTGAACTTTCCCCCAGAAAACAGCATCCCTCCCCGCAAGTGAGAGTCAGACAGCATCCCGTTTACTGATGGCGATTATGTAATTATGTAATTTAGAGCAAAAGATGTAACTTGTCACTTTCCAGGATGTATGGTGGATTATATTATAACTGCATCCATATGATTAAAAACAATCAGTGGGTACATGTTTAGATTAACAGGAGGGCACATTGAAAAAAAAGCCCACAGAGGTCAACATTAGAGCCCGACTGATTTATCGGCGGGCCGATATTATTGGCCGATATTAGGCATTTTCCAAACTATCGGTATCGGCATTTATAATGGCCGATAAATGAATATTTGAAAAATAAAATAAAAATGGACAAAACATCCTCCAACCATGTTATGAGTGTTGGCGTCCACCAGAGGGCACTCTACAACAGGTCGAGTCTGTGCCACCTAATTGACGCACAGGACAGCCAGTCTGAGATCTCTTCTTGTAGGGTCACATGTCACGTGTCACGGGCCACCATGCGTGTGCAAACGCGCTAGTTACTGCAAAACACAGGCAAGCTAAGTGTCCTGGTTAGCGGCTTCAATTGATATCACCAAAAAAAGGGATATAAAAAAATTTGCATTTGTCAAACTACCATCGCTATTCCGAAGAAGGGGAATGTTGACTTTCACTTTCGAGCTGTTCGTAAAAAGTACTACACTGACTTCCCTCCAAAAAGTTAGCTGAGAAGGAGAAAGGTGAGGGAAATAATATCACAGTTAATCGGACAGCAGTTGTTTTTCACACAGCGGAACTCACAAGCAAAGGGAGACACCGAAGCATTATTATGGGTGAGTCACTCTATCATGCGAGAGGACGCTGGCATGAATATCGCCGCTTCTCAGTCTGCAGCAAAACTGTTTTTTTCTGTTGGAAAAAGCAAGCCAAGCTGTCCCTACATGCTCTGGAGCTGTGCTACTAATGTTGAAGGCTGCACACCTGAACAATTGGCTCCATGGACTCACCTTTCTCCGCTGATTAGCCTCGACGATCAGCTGATAGCCTCGACGATCAGCCGTTAGCCTAGCAATGCTAACTTTCAAACCGATGTACTCAATAATCCGTGGGCTGTCCATCATTGTTCCGTTGGTCCTCCCTCCACCACATCCTCAGGGTTATTCACCACCTAGCTCCTTTGTCGCTCTCCTCTACTGCTGTGGTCTCCCCCAGCTTTCGGCGATGCTGGATGGTCGCTTCTCCACCGATGCTGTCGGGGTCTTCAGGTGTTCAGCGCAGGAGCTCCTGGACCTCTGCTGTCACTTCACCCCAGGCTTCATTGCTAGGACTGGATCTCTTGGTCTCCTGCGTCGCTCCCCCGCTTTGTGCATGGGGCCTTCAGACCCAAGTTTGTTTATACGGACAGTGCTATTCCCTCTGTGCGGACTGACAGGCGCTCCATTTATTCTTTGTTTTGTTTGTTTCACTTTTGTTAAGTGCTAAGATGATAAAAGAGGCCTTCATTGAGGCAGCTGACTCCTTGTTTTGGGATTTTAAAAACAAACCAGAAATATTATCATCAATCAAAGTTCTTCAGCTATCAAGAAGTACAGTTACGCAGTGCTGTGAATTAATGGCCGAGCATTTGACACAGCAGCTTTCGGAGTGACATTGCAGACTGCAAGTGTTTCCCATCGCAATTAGACAAGTCTACAGACACCAGCGATACAGCCCAGATGTGCATTTTTATTCGGATGATGTTTACAGATAAGACTGCAAAAGAGGAGCTATTAAAATTACTGCCCATGAAAGAACGCACACAGGGAGAGTTAATTTTTAAAAATCCTTTATTGGTCGGGCTCTAGTCAACATCATGACATGTACCGTCATGCCTCTTATGGTTCCACTGCGCTGGAGTGCTGGATGAATTGATACACACTGGCACGACTATACGGCAAAGCTGCATGGTTCTGTGTGAACATACAAAGGCAGAGAATCCCCGCTGCAGAGATAATGCAGAGTCTCTGTGTATAAAGGGCTAACAACAGACCGGTCATTTTGTTGGGAATTTATCCTTTGATCAAATCGAATAACAGATGTTTGTGGCCACTTGGGGGCAGCGGAGACAAGTTTTGAACACTACATTGGAAGTGTCTCATTAGCATTTATTTGGTGTAATTTCCGACCACCTGGTGAATGTACGTCCACTATTCACTCATTCTTAGCTGAGTTTTTGCTCTCTCCCAGCTCTTTAAAGTAACATCTGACTATTTAGCTTAGCTAGGTTATGAACCAAGAGAGTGACCCAAAACATTACAGTGTTTATACTTTTCAATTAGGAAAATATAAATAGTTACATCCCTCGAGTAACTCTCTCAACACTGATTTTAATGCCCCTCATACAGTACAGTAGTAAGGACAGTAAAACTTTCCATGTTCTTTATAGAGATCAGTGGCCAGATTTTCCATCACTACAAACTACAAACTTGTCGCCCAAGTCAGCACTCAGAAAAGGCTTGTAAGAAAAACTCACTCGCACCAAATGTGCGTGGGACAACTAAGAAATCTGCATACACCAATTGGGATTGTAACAAGCCTTTATTATTCCCATTCTTTAGGTGAATTCATCCCTGGCTTGCTGTCCCACTTATCATTATCATTATCATCAAAAGCTTCTCCACCTCATCTCTGGCCACCTGGGTGTTTTTTCCCAAAAAACTGTTTCATCTTCAGGAGATCCACCACCAACTCACAGCTGAATGCGTGTACTTTCTCAGCCGGTGGCCCAAACTGTGGGAGGGAGTCTCTTTTGTGCTTCTTCCTACTGAGGGTATCAAACACAAAGTTACTCTTCCCATCAGCCTCTAGTGGCGAAGAAACAGGAAAGATTCCTCCCTCTGTCTCTCTGTTTCTATTTCTCTCACTGTTGGTTTCCGTTACCTTTTGGGCATCTCGCACACACACCATGCATACGCATACACACACAGTCCAACCAACCCTCTCTAAAAGCAGTCTTGGTTTGCACATTGCGTTGTTCTGCGGGCTGCTAAGAGCTTGGCTTCATGCCTTATTCATCCCTCAGGCCTATTCTTTCCACCAGTGTAGAAGGAATTAGGAGGAAGAAAGCTCTTCTGCACATAACACACCACTCACCGGCAGAATGGAGGTCAACCTGACAACTTCTCTGAAACAAAAAAAGGTCCTTTTTTTCCTACCTCTCCTCTCCTCTTCCCTTCTCTTCCCTCCTCACCCCTGTGTCTATATATTGTATGTAAGTTCAGAATCTGTCAGATGGTTCAAGATCCATGCCAAGGAGAGTTTGTGTACTAAGTTCAGTGGTGGTATGGATGAAAATCTTGAGGCCAGATCTCGCCGAGCACTCCCACTCCCACTCCCACTCACTTTTGAGGCTGTTTGCAAAGTGTGACAACAGGGATCACACTGTACACACTGCTGGCAGCTTTTTTCCTTTTGTCCTCCTTAATACAATGTTGGAGCCCTTGTCCTTTGTGTGTTTAATGTGTGCTTGTTTACTCCTGTCTTCTTGTTTTTCTTCCATTTATAGTGGAAATACAGTGAGGCATTTTAGGAAATACACATCTGATTCTGATTGAGAATGAGATGTGAAGCTCAATTCCACTTGCATTAAATATGAAGCTACAGCCAGCAGCATAGTAACCTAGCTTAGCAAAGACTGGAAACAAGGTGAAACAGCAAGCTGGCTTTGTCCACGTACCAGAATCTCTTAAGGCTCTAAATCCATGCAAAAACTTCATACTATCATAAAATGTTTGCTAGCCATCCAGTTTCCTATGCTGGAGTCTAAATGTCTCCACAAAACAGAAATGGAATGTAGTCAGTCATCAAATCAATAGTCCTTTGTGGGATATGCCATACATCTTTTGAATAAACTGTAGAGAGAGAGCAACTTACGCCATCTAACTTCAGGTTTAGCACTTTGCTAACGTGAATTGAAATTAAATATTTCAATTGGGCAGCTTGGTCATGTGACTGATGGCGGTGGCTAAACAAGCATTACCTCTAGAAAAAATATTACAACAGAGAATTTTGTTGTCTTTTTGAAAAACATTGAGTTGTGCTCTGGTCTTATTTATGTAGTCAGATAGTCTTTGCCCATTCCTTCTGTTAGCTGTAGGAAATTCATCAGTTTTGTTTTGCACCTTTACTGATTACCTACAGTAAGTTAGCAAGGCTTTCAAAAATGTTCCTGATGATGCCTGTTGTTGTCTCTGTCACATGACAAGTTATAGTTGTCTGTCTCCTATTGTGGCTGGCTAGTGCTAGGATGTTCAGCTAATATATCACTAAATAGCCAACCAATTTATATCGGCAGCTAGCTCTGCAAATTATCTTCACTCGGCTGCCGGTGCTACTTATTTTACAAGAACAAATGAATATATTTAGCCTTTAGTTAAACTTGTGAAATATAGATTGTAATAATTTACATAGGTACATACATAGTCAGATCAAAAAGTGTTTTGTTATTATGGTCAGTAGATTATTTCACCTGGCACTGTTATCATTCAATGAAATGCCAATCACAGAGAGGTAGATTGTGAAACAGTTGACAGAATTTATTGCAATTATTTTTGGTCTTACACCTCGGGGGCAGCTTAAAAGCATTATCAAAATGAGTAAAGGTGTTTCAGTGACTGCAACAGTCAACTGCTGAATGCACATAGCCCCCAGTGCAAAGAAATGAGTTCAGTTTTTGTGCATGTTTTAAATATTCATGGATGTATCATTTAAATAAACAATAAAAATGGCATCACAGAAACAATGCACTGAATAGAATTCAGCTGTGCCATGTCAAAAGCGAGATGAGGCATCAGGGAAATCCTCAGACCTATCCAAGGCTCATTTGTACAGATTGGATTCCACTTAATCTCACACTCTGGACGTGACCTCAGGTTGGACAGTGGACTAACCTGACTTACCCTCTTTCCTTCAGGTAAATAGACAGAGAGCCAGACAGAGGGACGTCCACAGAAACAGAGAGAGGGATGGCATCGGAGGAGAAGCCAGGTGTAAAGAGCAGCAGCTCCATCGTCCCCTGTTTCCTGTTTGTCGAGGTAAGAGACATGAACCCGTTATCATATTGTTCACACTTGAGGGAGGTAAACTTCTCGCCAAGACTGTTTTTTAAGTGGAAGGTTGTTGAGACCTGGACAAATTATCTTACCCTCATCCTTTTGTTGTGATATAATAGTAAGTGAGGCTTACTGAGCTACGTCTTGATCATATTTGTTTCTAATTCCTGTTTCTTTGGGCTTTGACTTGTGATTTATTTCTGTGATTGCCTTTTTAACGGCTCCGATATTTGACTCTGTGTCTAACCTCCCGTTGGCCCATCGTGATGAACTTTCCTCCCTTCACATCTCTACAATCTAAGCCTCAGTGGTAAATATTTCAGGCCGAATAGTAGAGTTTGGGACCACTCAGCAAACACGCTCTCTGTTCCTGACATTCCCACTCAGTGTCACACATCCCGCCCTGTTATAGCACCAGGGGCAGCTGAGGCTTTGTAAAGTGTCAACAGTTGTTCTGTGGCATGTTGAGTGTTTTCCAGCGTATTTGTCAACTGCATGATTCATTGAGGTGGTTGGAGACGTCACAGCACAGACAGAATGGATTTTCAGCATCTGCACTGTGGGCTTAGGAGCTGTGTTGTACAGATCATGCCAAAGGTCATTTTCTGTGGCAGACTAAGAACGCTCAGAGAAACACAATACACACACACACACACACACACCACTGCATCCCCTGTGGAAGCGTGCTCTGCATTGTTTACGCGAGAGCAGTCAGGCAGATGACTCAGAGGGCAACAGAAGTCCTAGGACTTTCACCAAATTGTAACTGAGGTGGAGAAAAGCACAGACTGGTGAGCTAATCAGACTATTTGTAATTAACTTAGACAACCCAAGCAGTCAAGAAGCTTGTTGGCTTAAGCCAATCTCAGCTTTTCAGCCGGAGTGCCCATGCATTCAGCGCATTGTTCTGCAACAGATTCAGACAGGAGAAGCTCTTTCTGTTGCATCATTGCATTGCAGTTAGGTCATAATGTGATGCGGATATTTCGGATTTACATGTTTGGATTCGTTTTTTTACAGCATACGTTTCGCATTGTGTCTTTGATAGTTTTGCACTGTTTGCAATGTAAACTTGCTGCGTAAATGAATACATTTTCAGAATTAATTCTAACAAATATTGCTAGCTGCTGAAGTTTGGAAGCTGATTTGGATCATTTTCTAAAACAGTTGCATCAGCAGCTGTAACAGCTGCATATATAGGCAAGAAAAGGCAACATTTAAACTGTGACTGCTGAATACATGGGGCAAGGACATGGCATCCGTTATACTCAACAGACCCTGGAAGCCACATTAGGTGGCGTAGCCATCAAACTAGTCATGTCTATTTTTACACAACTCGTACATTTGTTTTTTTCTTTACACCCGGCTCCGTGGTTAACAGAGCGAACTTGTGGTGTTTTTATCGCACATTCCATGATCCTGTAGTTAAAACAATCCAGGTGATTAATTCAGAAGCAGTTAATAGAATAGAATCACTTTATTTATTTATTTATTTTTTACTTTTATTTATTTATTTATTTATTTTTAATAGAGCTTATGCTTCAAAACCCTGCATAACCATCTGTATTATCACTTGAGAGACACAGAGAAGCTGCGCATTACAAAAACGGACTCTGTATTACATCAGTATTCATACCCCTTCTCCAAGTCATAACTCAGTAAAATCTGAACATATAAACAAAATACAGATTCAGTGTGACCTACGTTGTCCAGGATATCACTTCAGATGTCCGTCATCTATTAATCTGCTTTGAGGACTTTTTAAATGAATCCAGAACGTGTCTGAGAGTCATCACAGTCTTTTTTATGTTTTCTTCAGTATCAAATTAATCCAGTGACAGCTATACGCACACTCTTGGGTACATTGGAAATTAGAAAGGCTGACAACTAATTTGGCATACTTTTAATATTGTCAGTTTTCTAAACAAATATACATGACATGGGAGAAGTCCACAGCCAACTGAGGTAGCCTTTGACAGCATTATACTTCCTGTTAACATCCCTCCAAAATCTACTATTTTGTAGTTTTGAAGAAGTAGGAATGTTGCTCAACAAGTAGTAGTAAAGTTGCCATTTACCTGAACACCCCAGTGAGTCTTCACTGTCTGCACTGTGCCTCGGCGTGTCTGCACCCAAAGGACAGACCAGAATACAATAGTTACACCAACCTGCCCCACCCATGTGAGCCTGTCTGTGTTCCTCTGGTCCCTTTGGTTATAATACACTGTAAAAGCTCTCCATTAGTCCTCTCCGCCATATGCCTCCCACACATCAGCTCTGGGCCCTCAGGTCTCAGTCAATTCCCTCGCTAACTCCAAATCTATGAGAGTGTGTCTGTGTCTGTGTGTGTATGATAGGGGAGGAGAGAGTTTTTCTCTCTATTTGTACTGGGATGGAGAACCCTAGTAAGAAATCAGGGCCAGGGAAAGGAGGCCAACAGCTGTTACCTGTAATGGAGGGCAGAGAATACTACTGCTGGTAGAGATGACAGCATGGATGTTGAGGGAAGCCAGAGATGGAGCAGGTACAACAACACTTAATTGCTCCTGCTAACATTATTGACATAAATATGCATGCTAATACTGGGCACCTTATAAACATGATATTGTTATCATGATGTGAGACTATATATCTAGATTCTATCTAAGATTTTGGATATCATTATATTGTAATATGGCATTAGTGTAGTCTTTAACTGGTGTTTAAAGGCTGCACTATGTTAAACTGTTGCAATTTCCTGGACTCACCAGACTGTCATGCAAAGAGTGTAGAAGGCAGACCCAAATGCAAAAGAGAAAATATTCAAAATAAACCACATAGGTTAACAGAGCAGACAACTTGACAAATACTGAAGTGAAAATGGCAGGGCGGGTGTGGGGGGAAAATCAGGCTGGGAAGTGGCAAAGGACCACAGGAGGGATGGATTGTGCAAACTGCAAAAAGACCACGACAACCCAGAAAAAACAATAGAAGGAGGTAGCAGTGACGGGAGCATAATGTTCTACTTGTTCTACTTGCCTTTACCGTCTTAGTCATTGTATACACATTACTGATTGCTTACCAAATATCTCACCATGTTTATATTTTTGTCAAAGTACCAACACTCATCTCCACAATAAATGAATAATAACATTATATTATATAATATAAATGATATTATTTAAGAGCCACATCGCCCAGACCTAATTCATATATACATTCCAGTAATTTAATACAAGCAAATAATTTGAACTTCATATGAAACAGTGGAGAAAGTGGAGTGATATGTGGTATCAACCTGGAACAGTACTGTTTGGAAAATTACACACAAATATAAAGTAGGGTTGCAAGTTAATAGATCCATCCATCTGATTCCAGCGTGTTAAATGTGAGTATTTTCTCATTTCTTTACTCCTCCGTGAAAGCAAACATCTTTGGGTTGTGAACAAAACAAGCCAATAGAGGACATTATCTTGGGCTTTTGGGAAACACTGATCCACATTTTCAGCATTTTTTGACATTTGATAGACCAAATCAATCAATCAATTACTTGAGAAAATAAATAACCTCAATGACAATAATGGTTAGTTGCAGTCATTGTTAAAACACTGGAATTACACCAGCTTTGGAAGTGTTGGACAGAGCTGAAGTGATTGTTCACCCTGCTCCATTCTAGGCAATGATAATGGTGGCAGGCTTACTGTAGAAGGCAGGGTAATCCAATTTACTTTGGACAAAACTCATTATAATCACAGATCTAAAATGTCTGCACCACTACTACTACTCTGCTCTGCATTTGGAATCAATCTGGCAAGTGGACTCATGTTGATGCAAGTTGTAAATCAGGCCACTGACTCACAGTATGAACTGGCTTCGGAGGAGTTGATCTCATTACTGATGCTGTTGCGAAGCAGACAGAAAGAAACATCACAGATCTCTCTCTTGTTCTTTCTTCTTTGTAAGAGTCCAATTTACATTCAGGCATCAAAGTTTCAACAATGGTTTTATAACTCTGAAATCTGGAATCTCATATTGTGAGATGCTTTTATATTCGAAAGATACACCCCCTCATTTACACAGCATTATTTCCATGCTGTGTATCATGTCCCTGACCTGAAGAAACACTGTTTGATGTTTGATGTTTCATGTTCAGGTAAGTGTCATGATGAGGATGGTGCGATATAGTTTTAAATAAGTGAACAAATGAGAAAATACGGTTGTATGTATTAATTACTAATACATAAAACCCTATGTTAGTCTATATCTGAAGCAATGATGTGTTACCTCTTAACAAACTGAAGAGGCGAAATTGGCCAAGTGAAACTTGCAGATTTTGGCACTCCATTAAGCTACATCTCAATATTTTTGTGCATTTGATCCATTTGTTTACTGAGCTTTACACCAACACCCTGTTTCATCCAACCTTCCAAATCCTGGATAGGTTGCCAGTCTGTTGCAGGCCTACAAACATATCCACAATCACACCCCCCATGGTGATTCATTGAATACACATCACAAGCACCCTTCTTCTTGCAAGAAAGTTTGCCAGTGCTTCTTGCTAAGCCACAGAGCCACTCTGCTGCCTTAAACAAGATTACTATTATTGGCTGCGAGGTAGTCTAGTGGAAAGAGCTGTCAGCACTATAGTGAGAAGTTTTCAGGTTTCATTCCTGGGCCTTTATGCTATGATTTTATGTGGCCTACTTGCTGGATAAAGCCCATAGCCATAAACATGAGTGAGAAAGATGGTCAGTCTGTCTGTGTTAGCCCTGTGATGGTTACATGAGCACATCCTTTGTCCTTGTGTATGCTGGTGTAGGTTATGTTCCATGAGACTCAAAAATCTTGAAAACCAAATTGAAAAGTCATAAATTATTCACATAAAAAGAGTGAATGATGATTATTAACAGCTTGTGACATGCTGAATCACCACAGCTCTGACTGCAGAGCTGCTAAGTCAGTCAGTCAGGGAGTGAACTATTAATATGTGAACACACAAGCTTTTTGCCAGAAGGCATTCTGGACTTGACAATAATTTGTGTGATGTAATTTAGTGAGTAGCTGTTGACATTTTGAGGAATACAATTCTTGATGAGAGCTAGATGAAGATATCGATACTCTAGATTGATACACTGTTGTGTGTATGTAGAATGTGTAAAATATGTGGACCCAGCCAGCTGTCAGTTTGCTTTGTTTGGCTTTTAGACTTGAAACCAGAGCCTGACCAATGTTTTGGGCTGATGCAAATACCAATATTAGGAAGTAAAAAATTGGGATTGATATACAACGGCCTATATATAAAAATTCTATGCAATGATCACTCAAATGTTTTGATCAAACATTTTTGACTGATATAAGACGGAGGCAAGATGTTACAGTTCAACAACATGTTGTTAGAGTGCACATTAACGGTGCATTGAAACTGTGAACTTCATCAGTAATTTATTGATCATAAATGATCCCAAGCATCTTTCATCTGGATTATAATCCCTAAAAGCTGATACCAATCTGTGACAGGCCAGTATTCACTGCTAACTGAGATGTTGTTGAGGCTGTACTGGAAATAGAGAAACTGCTGGGGACTGCGCATTGGTTCAGTGGCCCATTACTCCAAAACCCCAGTCAAATGAAAAAATATTCTATTGGACCAAGAGCCTAGATGTTTGACAGTCCATTAAAACTCTCCGAAAACCTTGGAGTTAATTGGAGTTATATGTGCAAAAGTCAAGTTAAATCTGCTGTCATGGTAGTGATAATAAAAACTTGGAGATCAGTCACATTTATTAGGTTTGGGAAATAAATCATGGTTGGTGTTAAAATTAGTATGTTTGTTATGTTAGATAAGTTACAAGTGCAGGTTGGTGATACCACAACAAGTATTTGTGGAAAAATGTTCATGCTTTCCAATCTTAAGATTTCCAGTCATTATTCTTAGCTATGCTAAGTGCTTGCTGGCTCCAATTTCACATTGACGGGACATATATGAAAGTGGTATAGATCCTCATCATCAAACTCGGCATGAAAGCTAGACTTATAAACTATTCCTTTTAATTATGATAAATGAATGAAGGATCTGATTTTGCCTGTGATGATGAGTAGAGATGTGCCTATCAGCCATGTCCCTCCATACCCTCAGCATCGAATGTGTGTGAGAAATGTGACAGCGATCCTTACCAAGCCAGAAGGACCTGCTCTTTTATTTAGCCCCACACCTCATCAGCAGTTACCATGGAAACCAATCAGCCAGACTCATTCTCCATCTCGGCTCTTTCTTCTGACTCCTTTCATCCTCCCTGCCCTAATCACAAGTCACAACCTTTTCTATCAGCGCTACCCACTCAGCCATCTTGTTCTGTGTGTCTTTCCTATTCCCTGCATTTTGCTCTATCAGTTCCCTGCAACATCATCTTTTGCCTTGGATTTTTGTGCAGATCTCTCCCGGGCCATATCACCTTTCATTAATCTCTGATCAGTCCTGTTTTATTGTGTACAAATCTAGAAATTCATCTCCCTACCGCATCTAATTAAATTCTACAATTCAGCTGATGATACAGAGAGATCAATTATTTAACAGTTTCTCCAGTGGAATAAAAATAATCAGTTATTTTATTTACATTCTATTAATGGTTTTCTGTTTGCTGTTTGGACAGATCAAACTGACTTTACTTTCACCCTTAAAAAGAAATACAATTATTCCGTACCATCTGGAGACATGGGAGCAAATCTGCAGTTTAAAAGTAATTTCTGTTTAAAGCTAATCTTCTGTGTGCTTCAGTGAATGGGGTGTAATGGAGAATGCAGCTTTCTATTGTGAAGCGCCTCTGATTAGGCACTTATCCAGACCAGTGGAGGGGTGAGCATAAAACCCTATTCCACCAGTGTAAATACTTTACACAGCAACCCTTCTCTCAGCACTGTGGGCTGCTGCCATCATCATGTGACACACTGAGCAGTTTAATTTCACCTTTTGACCTGTACTAAAAATTTTGTTGCACCATTTACGTTGCGTTTTTACCACTCAGCCTACTGTGATTTAGGACGTTTGAAATTTTAGCTATTTGCAGTTTCTGCCTTTAAAGAGCTATCATTTAGATTTAGGAACATTATGAACATCATGATGAGGGAAGAGATAAGAAGAAAAGTTGTGGGTTATGGATTCTTGCTAATGGCTGAAGGGAGGGTGTGACTTTTCATCCTGGTTTTATATTGGATTTCACCCTTCTCTTTTACACTCTCCAATCTGTTTCTTTTCTGACAATTGAGAAGCATCGTATGTCTCTAGACTAGGGATGCACAAAATATAGTGGAAAAATAAAGTATCAGTCTGGTGGGTTAGGGATAGCGTTGAACTTTGTATTAACAGCTATTTATCAGTATCTGTAGAAGTTCTTGACGATAAATAGATGATGATATGAAACCAAATTGCTTCAGTTAATTTAACACACAGCATTTACTGTTTAACTGTTGCTGGCTGTTTGCACCATGAAAGTTGGTTCACTATTTCACACAACAAATATCAAGCAATGAAATATTAAATCAACAATCTTTCTCACTGCATCTAACTACGTGTATCACTACAGGTTCAGAAAATCTTTTTAAAATCTGTATCGGCCATAACAAGCTGGTAATTATCGAATTATAGAATTATAAAAGAAGTGTTCTTGTAATATTCCAATGCTGCTGTGACAAACAAATTTCCCCGCCTGCGGGACATCAGAGGATTTCTGATTCTGATTCTGAATTAAATGCAAGATGTCATACCCCCATCCCCCTTTCACGCCGGACCTTGCCTAAACGCTTAAATGTGAGGCGGGGTGGTTACACATATTGATTCAGTTTTGGGATTCTAACACAATTCTATGATGTGCAGATCCAGTATCATGTGTTCTTAATCAGGTTAGTGTGAGTGTGATAATTTCCTCCGCCATCATCTAAATCAAACCACATTTAAGGGGCCAATGTCTCAATCCTCCACTGTTTTCCCTGAGGCCCATATGTTTAAAACATCGAGTATATGGATGGATGTCTTACGTTAATCTTATGGACAGAACAATTGAATTCTGCAGATGTTCTCAGCGCTTGCATGTAACGTAAATGCAATCTGTAGTCTGCTGTTGCTTTTGTTTTCTTTGCCAAAGTGCTTCATTACCATTTTTATGCCTGTCATAGTTAAAATGGATTTGTGCAGCATGACTATGTTCTGTTTGTGTTCCCTTTACGTTATTGAGGATGTAGAATATGGAGAAAAGTTGTAGCCATTTTTCCACCAGAGGGCACTGCTGTAACACAACTGAAGCTCCCCTCACAAGATAACAAGTTGTGGAACTTGTTTTGAGCTCTGGAGTGTTTCACATAGTTTTGAACTTGATTTAAGAGTTTTGACAGAACCATCACTAAGTTTTTTCATTGCTTATTTTTTCCCACATAATTCACTTTGACACTTGAAGGGGGGGAGTAGAATCTCTCAAGAGTGTCTGTGCTGTGCACACATACATCCACACACCAAGTCTCACAAGCCTCATTAACACCTGAACGACATGCAGAGATCAGACAGAGAACACATCAGCGTGTCTCTGGCTGCCTCCTCCGTCTTTATAAATAGGCCAGTGTGTTTAATGGTGGGTAACACTCAGCTAGCTTCACACCTGTCACAGGAAGACTCCCCAATCTTACCAACATAGACCCCCCCCACACACACACACGCACAATCACTCACACATAGAACGAGCACTCGGTGAAGAGATTTGAGTCAACACACAAACAACCTCACAATGATACCGGGGTACAGCAAATACACACCCACGCCAATAAAGACAAACATGCCGCCCACACACAGTGTCTCTGAGGTGTGATCAAGCAAATTGAATTAAATGCAACAAGCAGATTTTTCTTTGGTTTCCAGCTGGTAAACTTCATAATCAAGACCTTCTGTTTAATGCTATGTGGCAGCTTTAAATTGATGCTACAATGCATAAAAGAGACTATCAAACCTGCACACTGTTGAATAATAATTTCTTTTCCTTTTCTACTTCTGTATCACTGAAACATTTGATCCTTTACCTCCTCCTGTCTTGTCACCTTTTAATATTTTCCTTTTGTTGAATCTTTGCTTTTACACAGCAGGTCTGTCTGTTGATATGCTCAAGAACTTTGTTGCGTGACTTAGGGGGGTTTTACTGCAATATAATGACATCAAGTAGATCTTAAACCTTTGTGTCTGAGAATCTTTCTGAACCAGTGAGATAAAAATAAAAGTTGTAAAAATTCCCTAAAATTGAAAACCCACAATATGAAACTGTCGCCTCAGATCCTCAGATGTTGCATCTGTTTCTGAAGGCAGCCCTTGTTAAGTTTTGCTCCCTGCAAGCGTAACCTATGGTAACTTTATTTGATTTATTTCTTTGCTGTTTCTGTTATATAACTGTTGTTATCCTAACATGCTTTTATTCTAAACTAAATTTATTATAAACAACAAAAACCAGCTGGAAAATACCAGGATTTACCCTAATGTGCTGAGGCTGGGGTTATTTTATATATTTTTTTAATCATTAAATCCTACGAAAAGCCCAAAACTAACAATAAATGTTTGTCTCTTCCTGAACTAAAATACCTCTCAACTTTCCAACACTGTTTTTGGCACTCCACCCCAAGCTTATTTGTTAAAGCCTCACTAATCAATATATGTTTTAGTGCTGGCTAAAGAGCCAGATATTTCCCTCAGGAGTTAGTGAAGACACAAGAACAGAGCTTAAAGGAGAGTGAATATTGGCTCCAAATATACTAGATGTGTAAAGAGGCTTACTTTATAAAGTAATAATAAGTCAGTGTTGATTTTCTGCTTGTTCTGTAGCCAAGAAAAGATGGGTCACAAATATACAGTTACACTTCTAGTGATGGGACTGCCAGTCATTTGGTCACCATTTCAGTCAAGAGTGAAGTATTTTAATGTCCATCAGAAGGATTGACATGACAGATATTTATGGTCCACTGAGGATGAATCCTGCTGACTTTGGCTTACTTTTACTTTGCACCACTTTGCACTCACAGAGCTCCCTCACTAGTTACTAACCCATTTTGTTCAGAAAGGTGGAAAGACAATCACACAGTTTTCTGTTTTTTTTTTTTGTTTTTTTTGCTTTTTTTAAAAACATGTTTCCACTAACATTTGTTAAATACAAAGAATTGCACTTTAAGTTGATTAGTCAAAATGTATTTAAAAGACTTGTGGTAATCAAAGTAATAACCTGTCAGAGTTGGAGTCCTTTGTGGTAGCCACCTGGTGCTGGTGTGGAAAGAGGAAGCATGCCTCAGCAGTTTTTATGTGGAGTATGAGAAGGCGTGTTCTCAGTTTCAATTGGATAATGGATGTGTGATATCATGATGGGTAATTAAGATAAATACTGAATAAGGTACAAATCATTGGTTTGTTGTGAATGTGCAGTAGGTATCTTAGTCTAAGGAAGAATGTATTTAGAACTTGTTAGTGTGAGCAAGTGAAAGAAAATCATGTCTATGCGTTGTAAACCTTTTCAACTCTCCATTATAGAGATCTGCCCTGATAGGCCAGTTGAATTGGAAAGGCAGACTCTCCCGCTATATATGTGAGTGGAATGGGAAAAGTCTTCCTATTTTTTTTTCCTGCACAACCATTGCCAGTGTGATGTTTTTTCTTCCACCTTTCTGCACCTAACCTTATGATACTGGGCACTGTAGTTTTACTAAATGGTACCAGTAGATGGAACATTTGATGATGACATTTCGGGGTGCAGGATAGCATATGTGTCCTTGCTGTGGACACGAGACTTGGACTTGTTTGCTGTAAGACTCGACTTATATGAGACCTGAATACCTGAGGACTCTGCTTGAGACTTAAGGGCAAAAAGCTGAGGAGTCTTGACTTTGTGACCCTTGAATATGTTTGAATACTGGATGCTATTGCATCTTTTGGAGCTCTGCCAATCTGTCATGAATAATAAATGACAAAAACCAGGATGCATGTCTCCATTACTCAATGCACACTTTCCAGTTGCAGCTGCATGCACCAGAAGAAAATGGAGGAAACTTCAAATTCAGATGAGAGAAATTAGTCTCTCATTCTAAAATTAGTCTATACCCATAAACGAGTAGCTCAATAACACCCGCCATATCCAGAATATGCCTAATTTGCTCCCTGCAGCCTTTGAAAATAACTCACGCCCCCCGCCATGTTTTTAACAAGCAATGGAAGGGGGCCTCACGCTTACTGTGAGATATTTGTGATAATAATATCCATTAAAATATTTTTTATATGAATGCTTCCACAGCGTAACGAGAAACGAGCGTAACTGCTGAAAAGACGGTTTGTATAACTTGTAAAAGCAGTCAGGACACTGTGCTTCCTAATCCGTAAGTTTAAATTGAACTAAGTTGAATACAGCACAATATGTCACCCAAAGATGATTTGCCTTTGAGGGCTCCGGGTTTACTCAAAGTTATAAGGTATAGATAGAGAAATCAGATAATTTGTCCTCATCAAAAAAGTATACAGACGCCTGCTCTTGGACCTACTGCTCTGTTCTCTGACTTCTCCGCTCACATTGCTCATTAATGAGGAGTGAGTAATACACAGACTGCAAACTGTATGACTTAGCAGACAAAGGAGTTTGGAGCTCAGAGGCAGCTAGCAGGCCTGTAATAGGTGTTTAGCTGGCTGCGGTGTAATCTCTGTAATGTGCATGCACAGGGTTTCCCTGCTGTGCTCTGTGCGCTGCAGGGGCACTGAAGACATGCAGAGATGTGGATCCCCAACAGTGTGTTACAGCTGTATTATTATACTGCATCAGCTGTTAAAAGCCCATTGTAAGGCAGTGCACATGATGGACTGGCAGGTAATGAAATGAAAGCAACACAGTGCAGTTTTAAAAAGGGAGAGGATTTGACTGGAGGATGATTAAAGCGATGCTCCTCTCATCTCCTTTCTCACAGTTCCCATCAGACTCTCCCTTCCCTTCAGCCCCTTTTTTCAAACAAATCCAGTACAAAAGCTCAAAAGCTCCCACTCTCTCTTTCCCTCCCGCTCTCGCCATGTCTGTTCTCACCTCCCAGAAAACACACACAGTCAGAGAGACGCTGCTGAAAGCATGTAGGCCAAAACTCTCCGAGCAACCCTCCCCATTGCCAGCCCTCCTCCTCTCCCTTCCTTTTCATTCACTCACCCGTCTCACCCCTCTCTCATCAGCCTTCCACCTCCCTCTCGCCCTCAACACCATGTCCTCACCCTCTTCTTTCTTTTTCTTTCCCCTGCTGCTCGGACCACAACAGCTCTTTGAACGCACCATTGGTTCTGCCGCTTTCTTATTCCGACTCCCTTTCCTCCCAGCATTTTTCTCTCAAGTGCTCCTTCTAAACTTTTATAGACTATAAATTACCCCTTTCGCTCTCTCTGCCTCTCTCCTTCTCATTCATTTACAAACAACTGACAAACCTCTCAGGGTCATTGTTTTGAGGAAACAATTTTTTCAGCATTCAAAGCCTATTTATCATGTTCTCCTCTGTCAAAGTACGAGCGAAGACTGGGGGCACAAGCCAGCACCAAACATTATTGTTTTAATGTAGCTGCTTGTCATCATTTGAGCAAGATATCAATAGAGAGAGCGATGGTGCATGTTAAACAGAGTTGTAGGGAAGGAAAGTGTCGAGAGACAGACAACAGTTGCATTTTTTTAAAAAAAACAAAGCCAGTATCCATCAATCAAATGATACCACTACAGATTCATATGGGCTCAAAAACTGAAACAGTTTGGATGGTGAGTAAGGAACAGAAATACTCCAATCAAACTTTGTGTTTCCTACTGCTGAATCACTTTCCATTTACATGAATCAGACTTGGTTGAGCACATGGCCAACTTTTAGCAAGCCATGTTAGATGGATCACATTCAAAGGAAATTAATAATGAGAAAAAACTGTTGACAGATTGGTAGATGAATAGCATGTACTCAGTGCAGCTGTAGAGGATATGCAATGTTAAATCTCTAATATTCATCTCAATCAATCAGCATTGAAATAAACATAGGGATGCATAGGGTTTGTTCTTTAAATTACATGTTAAGCAGGCCCTTTTTGAAAATCATATGTTCGACCTGCGTTATTTAATATTTTGGCCACTTGAAAGCAGCAGTTTAAGCTAACAAGAAGATATTATCAAGGGTTTTATTGTTTTGTGTTTTGAATACAGCAGGTCTTTCCTCACTCAATCTAAGGTCTTTCCCCGGTCAGATGACCATGCATGAATCAAAGGTATTAATTGGCTTGCCGTTCCGACCAGCTGTGAAGATGGAAACATGACACCCAGGTTTGACTTTGTAATTTCCACCCATTTTTTGGGTGCGTCGCTGTAATGTGCGTTGAAGTTTCGGATGTTGGTCCATTAATAGATTTCCATCACACTTCTATCTAGCAGCACTCAAACATTCAGTCTGTGTTGGGAATAAAAGAGAATAAAAGTTGGGAATAAAAGAGAAGCTTGGGTTATAGCCTGCATACACGCACTAACATTGTTTTAATAATTGTGTAACGAGAGCAGTGAGACTAAGCGAAAGCGCTGAGGCTGAGGGTTGTAAAACCAAAACAATGACCTAAAAGAAGCTAACATGATTTAAGCTGAGGGGAGCTGCATATTCAGGTGATAATCCGCTGTGGATTTGTCATTTCAGGCAACTTCTCTCTTTAAATAGAACCATTTCATCAGCAGCCATCTCAGGTACCATCTAAACTAAAAATCTAAAAAACATGACCACAAAGCAGGCCAAAACATGATGGCCGCCAGACCGTCGCTTTAATCTGAACAAGAACAAATGTAGCATCCAGCCAGGTTCATCTCAGGTTTGTTGTTTCTGTTTCCCATTCCCTTCAGTCTCAGCAGGAGGCCTCTCTTGTATTTAGAATGACAGATTAGAGATCAGTACAGACCACTGAGCTAATCCAGCTCCTGCTGCGAAGCTGTAATTAGCACTGACCGCCTGTCAGATTCCAGTTCACACAGAATTACCCACATTAGGATGGCAGAAACCGTCTTGTTTGTAGAATTGTGTCAGAGCATGTCTTTTGTTTAATGAAAGGTAGAGAAGAGATACAAAGGAATGGCAGTATGGGAGTGGGAGTGCGGTGTGTGGGTGGGGTTAGTGGTTGTGCTGGCAAAGCAGTGGTTGGTAGGAGTTTTTTTGGCTTTAAAACTAGTTGAGGAAACAGACTCCAACGCACTATTAAACAATACAAGGTCACAGTCTTCTGAGATCAAACATGTTTCTGTGGAAGATGAAACAGAGGAACACCAGGATACACCAGTTGTTCAATAATTTATGGTGTTGTTGTTCGGTGCAGTTTGTAAGAGCATGTAGTGTCTCTCTGCTGTAACAGTAACTGTAACTATATTGTTGGATGCCGTTGTCATGTTTGGTTCTGTCACTGCTGATCAGTTGATCTGCTTCAAATTGACACCTGATCCCAGCAAGTCCAAAGTAAACAATGAAAAAGGGTTTTTTCCCTTGCCATCCAACCCATATGTGCATTTTTTTAATTTTTTTATGAGAATTGAAAGAGAAGATTGATCCTGCCCTCAATGTCTGTATGCCAGCAGCTGGTTAGTGTAGCTAAGCATAAACACTGGAAACAGCAATGAGGAGGAAAGAGTTTGCCAGTCTGCTTCCAACGGTCCACAGCTCATAAATCCACATATTGTACCTCATTTGTCTAAAAACAATATGTTGAAGTCTCATAGCGTTTGCAGCACCAAAAGAGAGGAAATGCAAACACACACATTTTCTTGTTGCCAGTCAAACACAGCCACCAACACTAAGCAAGCAAAGAAAGGTGTTTACTTTACTATCCTATTTAACAATTCTACAAAGTGAATCTCCTGCATTTCCCTTTAAGCTGACAGCTAGGGGCCTGAAATCGGACCATTTTAGATCATGATTGTGATGTTTAATGTCTGTGACAGCTCGGTTGTTAACTTCAGGTCCTATTTTATTTTCTACCTTTATGCATTCCCATTTGTTTGACTTCCTATTATTGTTCAGTTTTACGCCAGTTTTTCACTCATTACCGTTTTCAATTCAGGCCTTTCAGTACATATTGTCTTGGTTCTCTTTGATTACTAGCTTTCCTGCCATCATTGTCTTCTTGTAGTTTCCTAATATACTGTAGGACCTCAGCCTGTTTGATTATTGCCTTATCCACAGTAAATATTGCTTTGTTTGATGTTTTGGACTGTTTTTGTGTCCTGCCTTTTGCCTGCTCCTTGTCTGCCACTGACTGCCACCTCTGTTTTTTAATTTGAGTTCCAAACTTTAGCACCTTGAGTCAGTTTCTTTTGAATCCTCTGAAGAAAATTCAGTGTCCTTGTTCTTCTGTTTCCAAACTGTAGGTAACTTCATTGACTAGCAGATCTTGAATATACATGAATACATGGATATAGAGTGATGGAGCCAAAGATGACAGTGCTGATTGCAGAAATGACTACAGTACACTGTGAGTGATGTAGAATGGCACCATTAGATTGTGGATCGTGATTGAGACTCAATGTTATGATATTATTTTTAGCCAGATCGACCACCCCCGCTAACAGCAAAGAAAAGAGGACATGAGGAAAAGAAAAATGGGACAGAGGGGCAGGTGGTGAAGTTTTTCGGCCACCACCCTGAGAGCTGTGCACCTGTTCCCCTAAAGCCCCTCTTCTCTCTTCCTTTACCTGCACTGCACATTTACACTCCTCACTCTGATATTTCTGTCTACCGTTGCCTTCTCTCTCCCTGAATTGCCTCTTCACTTTTGCCTGTCTCCGTCTTTATTATGTCTCGTGTCATCTCTCCCCCTTCTCCCCGTTTTCATCCCACGTCCTTCTTCCATTCTTTTCCAATCCCCTTACATCCCTCTGCCCTCCTCCGGGCTTCCGCCTCCTCCCCCAGGACTCCTGTCATGCTGGCCAGGTGCAGTGTAGCGTGTGTTGATGGCAGGCCTCTTAATGGACAGCATGTGTCTGAAGGTGGACCCCTGTGCCTCGCCGTCCTTCTGCTCCAAATCCTCCGTCCGTAAAACACAAAACTGCTCTTTCAGGCAACATGGCTTTAACAGCATCCAGGGACCTGACTGGACCTCCAGAGAAAGTGATAGAGAAAGAGAACAACACAGACAGACATATTGTCTCTTTAGAGCTTTGTGGCTGTTTCCCATCCTGTATAGATCCACCATAAATGTGCAAAATGGATCATATTAGTGTAAGTAAATCTTACCTTATATCTTTGCTCCTTCAACTTTGAGGCTTTCTTCAAAAGGCCTGTGATCAAATGAGATTATTCTTGTGAGGGCTGGAAGCTACTGTGCTGCATCCTGGTTTAATCCTTGTGGTTGTTCGATTGATTTACAGCACCACACAGGAAGAGGGCAGTGTACCTCCAGCACAAACTCAGCTGAACCTCTAAATAATCGTGGCACTCGGTTAAAAGTGGAGGTATTGAAAAGGCTGCTGGGAAAATGCCCCTCCTAAATATTTATTCTCTGCACTGTAGCAAAACAGAAAGCATTGATCGATGCCGAGATGAGGAGGTTAGTATCTTTTTCTGCGAGAAGAAGCAGATGGCATCCAGAGTTGTTGGAGCTTGACCCATAAAAGTCAGGGTATTTTAGCCTCTGGTGCATCTGTTTTGGCCGTTTTGTTGTATTACTTTATCTTTTTGTACATTTATTTAAAGCCCTGATCATCAGATTCAGGCATATAGTCCACACTTTACACCATATGAACGTGGGATGTGGGACCAAATTTCTTGCCACTATTAGTGTGACTAGAAATTTCAGAGAACACAGTGCTAGTATAGTAGTCTTATGAATGCTAATATTAAATCTGAAATACAGTAAAATAACAGTATTGTACAGCATGTTGTAGGACTTTAAAAGTATTAATGTGACATTTACTCCTAACAGGAAATTCTCACACACAAAAACACAAACAAAAGCAGGTTTGGTTGTTAACAGTCTAATCCAGTTGACTGGTAATTTCTCAAATCAAGCATAACTAATACAGTTCCCATTCAAAATGTGCCTGGTCAGAACAGGCCACTTGCCTGCCCTCCGGTACTGCTGCTCGTAGCTTCCTCGAGAACTGCTCATGCATACAACATTACACTCCATACTATACTTCCTTGGATCCCAAGCAATATACCCACCAAGAATGGAGTAGGATGAATTGTTCCTGAGATATGTGAAGGACAGACAGGAAGACAGACAGACACACAGGGGGACCTTGCTTTATAATTGGTTGTCTGTGTCTGTAAAAAGCTCATTTTAACCTAACAAATCATAGCTAGAGCCAAAGTAAACCCCAAGCAAAACAGCACAGATGACTATGACATAATAGAAGCACACCTGAATTGCAGGACCATGTAACGCCCACGGGCCTAAAGACTAAATGCCCCAGAAAGTTCCAGAAGAGCCATACCAGTTAATCAATTTATGCCATTCATGTGTGCGGGGAGCTGTCTGAGCCTTAGAAAGAAACAGGAATAAATTGGCAGCCATCTTGGAACTCAGTATCCGATGTTTTTAATACATCCATCAGCTGGACAGACAAGTTGCCTGGTTCAGGAGCCTTGCTGTGGTTACTCTGCCTCCGTTCAGCAAGAAGGAGGGCGCTCATTTGTGACTGATCAAAAATAAAATGCTAATGATGACTGAAGCAGCAGTGTGCTGTGTTAGTAATCCTTGAAAAGGATGGTAGTTGTGGTCATGACAGTAAAAATAAATTGTTGGCTGACCCTCACAGTGAAAAGAGTAATTTGGAATTCAGACTGCTTCACTGGTAGAATTTCAAATCCACATTTTGGTAGGATTTACAGCACAACAACTTTTGAAATTATAAACTCAACAAATACACTGGTCATCTCACCCAGCCCTCTCAACTATTAAGCATGTCTAAAGCTTACTGTCATTGACTTTATTTAGTAGTCAGAATTAGTTCGCTGACATTTCCACAATAATCACGGTGCATTCACAGCAAGACATTTTCTGTGTCTGTAATATACAGAAGAGATCTAAATACAGAGCTTTAAAACAGAGTGAGAAGGGGCTAAGATGGTTATTATAATCTAGACCTCTCTGCTAAACAAGTATACATCTATACTCAGTGCCCTTCATATTAATAAAGTATTAATATGGTTTATCAAGTATGGCTGACCTTGTCAAGCTGTCTATTGCTGAAGTTAAAGGCTACGGATTTGTGCAAGGATGGCATGTTTTTTATCCAGGTTAAGGGAGGGAGGGAGCGCCTTTTATATTTTATTTTAAGAGTTTCACTGAGCTCGCTGCGGTAGGTCCTTCACACGCCGTCGGCTGTTGCTGTTCCCTGGACTCGCTCCTGCAGCGATCCCAAAATGCTTTCCATCTCTCCGTTCCGTGGTTCCAGTCGTCTGGATGTCACTGCTGTTGTACAACCCTTGCTGCCTCTTGGCATCACAGAAGTGGAGGAGGTGTTAGAGGGATGAGTGAGAAATGATGAATGACAGAAAACAGCGGAGACCCAGGGGGGAATTTCTCGGAGGGGAAATTATAATGGAGAGGGGGGAGAGGCCGATGTTTGAGCAGAGTTTTTGAAAAGCAAAAATGGAGAATGACCCAGTTGAAAGAGAAACGCGCAGCAACATTTCTGTTGTCTTTGATTGAGATATCAGGTGAAAAAAGATAGTTACCAAAGGAAAGGGCAGAATCTCATCCTGTAGTGCCCCTGGGAATGTTGTGATGCTCTGAGGGTGAATACCTGCTGAATGCTGAGCCCCTTCAGAGAAAGGTAATGTGAAACATGAGGTACATGTTTTTTGACTTGGGTTGTCTGTTGCTGCTTTGGGTAACATTGACTAGGGTTGCTGGAGTGTCAGCTCAGTGATGTTAAGGTAACCTTTAATGCAGCAAACACATGTTAGCTGATGATGATATCCTTGAGGCAATGCATGGTTGCTGCGGTAGTTTTGCTAGTTAACTGGACACACTAATGACTCCATGTGTCATTTGATCCAATAAATACACTGTATAATACGTTCCTTACCATTTGCACAGTCTTTAAATGCAGAGTATTGGTCTCACTACAGCCCCACACACACTTATTCAACATGTGGACAATTCTAAAAACCTGATGTTTGGACAGTCACTGTTCCTGTTGCTAAAACTGTGAATTTTTCGTCGTCTGAGGTGGCATCTCAATATTTTGAAAATGAAAAAGTGCAGCTGTGACTGAATGAAACCTGATCTTTAGTGATTTAGATATAGACCCATTTCCAGTACACAGTAACCAAGTAAATTCTAACTTGTCATAGAAGTGTAACTGTAAAAAAGCCATGCATAAGGAACCAGATTACTCTTTGAGCTTTTTTCCTTTTCTTTGACAGATGTGTCCAGTACCTCTCCCATTCAAGCAGATTTCCTTGCATCCCTGTTGGTGCGGTCCCAACCATTTATCAGATATGGGGCAGTTTAATTATGATGAGTCACAAAGGATCTGTTGTGATGGGTTGTAGGTCTATCTAATTGCGTCATGAGGCTCGTGAAAATGAAAAGTGCTGATCAAATGTGAACAGAGATTCTTTTACTGCATCACATATTTCTCACCACAAGAAACATTTCACTGTACTGTTTTAATGTAATTTAACTTAAGTTAATTTATCATGCTAATTTTTTCCTGCCCGAAAACAGACCAAGCACCACTCAATGTGCACGTGTCTCTCAGTTCTGATCACACGTTTCATTGCTCTGATTGGTTGCAGGTCTACTCAATTGCGTCCACATCCAGAAAGTCACATGGGAATCAAAATATTACTGACAGGCTCCAGATCAAAACACCTGGCTGTCAGTTCTAAGAATGTGCACTTGATTACTGACCGTTGAGTTTCCATTCATAATAGATCAGTCATGAATACCAGATAATCCCCTCTACTTATCTCTGATGAGCACTTCTCATACTGCCTCACAGAAATCAATGAAAAACTCATTTCCTGTCAGACTTGTTGCAAGTTTTCACCGTATGTGGAAGGAAACTGAGGCTCGTTCAGAATATCCTGATACCTGGAATAATTTAAGACGGTTTTATGTCGGTACCTAATGAGGCGATGTGTGGTAATGGCTTGAAAATCTGCCAGGCATTAAGTATACTTTCAAAGCGGTGATATGAAGGCTGGCTCGGAGGGAGAGGGTGACATCTTAAGAAGGATAGAAGAAGAAACTTGTCAATCTTCACACACTCCTCGCACTTGTAACACACAGCCTCATGTCTCCCTGTGACAGCCCCCAACTTGAACCATCTTAATGTGACCTTTCATCTTGACAAGCACTTTCTTCGCTATTGATCTGCCTTCCAATCTCCACGCTAAAATAGGTCAGACTAGGACAGCTTCCTTACTGTGAAGCCTTTCCCCATTTTCTATTAATGGCTTCTCTTTCTTTTGGTGAGAGGTCAAGAAAGGAAAAAGAGAAAGGGAAGAATACAGGAGTCTCTAGGTGATAGTTGGTTAAGGGAGTGTGAAGGAGTACTAAAGGCGGGGTTGGAGGAGTATATGGAGGCTGTCAGGGTGTGAAAGTGCTGCTGTCATCCACATTACAGGATCAGCAAAACAGCTCTCCAACAGATGACTACAAGATTCAGACTTTCCTTGGATATTAATAGAAGTTATGAAAATTCAAGGAGAAATACCTGGGATAAAGTGGAAAATAAAGGAGTTACTCGCTTAGGCTGTATTTACAACGTAATATGCAGATAGAGAAAAACACTTTTATCATATATTAAATCAGCAATTTGATTGAACGTGAATTGAATGCGGCTAGTTCACTGTAGTTATATAATCATGTTTTGATTGAAAGCCCCTAGCCCTTTGGCTCAGACAATGCAGTAGTGTGGGCTGCATATGCGATGGGAGAACGCACCACGCATGGAGAGTGTTGTAATTTAACTGAATTCCTGTCAAATGGGATGCAGAAAAGATCACTGTCAAATGGCTGGAGAGTGCTGCTAAATGCACTGTGTGGTGACAATTCAATTAAATGGGCATATATACAACCGAAACATGCCATTAGACCTAGCATTGCTTTTATATGTGTCTTTCCATAAGCAGAGCTCCTGCTTAGCTGCTCATAACTGGCCAGCTGTAGAGGGGGGAGTCAGGTGCAGAGCCAGTGGCAGGAATAAACACACCGAGTCACATTGGATTCTTGTTCTGATCGGGAAAACTCAGAGATATGGTTAACGCACAGTAAAGTAATCTGGCTGTTTGGGGCTATAAACACTTCCACGAGCAACGCGAATAGACACAATTGCCCCTGTGTTCAAGCTCATTTGAGTAATGAGAAGTGAAGTTTCGCTTTGCTGGTAAATGCACCATTAAACAAACTTCACTCTGTGACTCTCTCCCAGTAGTTATAGCAACAGGTGGCCAAATGAAACACACCATTATCTTGAGTAAACTTGTGGATTTCCCTGGATTTGAATAGGTCTAGTCAGCTTGAGCCATTTTAGTGCAGAAATTTAACCAGTTATATCCGTAGAAGGTACATTTTTTTATGTTGCAATTGTACTAAATTTACAGTATTATTCAGTACTTTACCAACGCTAGTTACAGAAACGGAATGTTAGGTAGGGAGAAAGTAGCTCACACTAGTTTTAAAGTTTCATAAAAAACAGTGAACATTGACTGTGAAAACAGTCTTATGGTACACTACATTTGAGTTCATGTTGCTTTGTTTCGCAGCACAGTTTGGTGTTAAATGGGGTGATGAGAAAGAGCCAGAATCAAAGAACAAGACTCACCAAAAAAGCATTTATTTGCTGGACATATGGATATGCCAGTTTAAGTTCAATACCATGAACTCTGCCCTGTGAGTCTGCAGAAGCTCCGGGCAAAATCGCATCTCCACTACTCTCTGACTTTTGCCCTTCTCAGAAGGAGTAAGGAAGGCGTGTTTACAGCCCAACTCTAAGTGTGCTGCTGATATCAAGCCAGTGTCCCCTCAGTTTAGCAGTCTCGAGCGTGACTCAGATCCAGTCACAATATGCTTGATAAATGCAGGGGAGGAGCACTATGGTATCAAACAGGAAAACACTTAAGGCTTCGTGAGTCACACATTATCAAACACCCCCTCTCATCCAAAGCAAACCCACCAAAGAGTTCCCAACAGGTGAGTGTGTGTGACATACAAAAAAAAAATAATAAAAAATGCACACACAGATAAAGTAATAGACAGTAGCTGCTGTTATGTTTTCTGTTCAACTTTGGTCTGAAGGTGCAAGGTTGACACCGCTCTTACTGGTGTTTACAGTGACATTTTTGATGCTCAAGCACTAAAAATGCAGAATATTATAAAACTGATTCCTCTGTCATTTCTTCACCATGACAACCAAAGATAGAGAAACACATCTTCCTCAAGGGAGGCGCAGATGAAGGCTGATTTGATACAAATAAAGAACTCCCATTGTTTATACGTCTACACCAAACCTGCTGTCCCTGTGTGTGTGTGTGTGTGTGTGTGTGTGAGTGTGTGTGTGTGTGTGTGTGTGTGTGGGTCTGTGTTTGTAGAAGACATGCATGCTACTTTCTGTAAGTGTCTGCAGGTGTTTGGTACCTCTCATACATATGTACAGTACGTGTACCGTATGTTTTAGCGCGTGCTGTGCACAGGTGTTCTGTCAGAGCTGTGGGTGCAGCCATTGTCTCTGTTCACAGTGATGTGACTGAGCTGAACATCCCAGAGGGCTTCAGATTGACACTCTCACCTCTCCTCTCACTTGTCCTCAAGTGCAACACCTTTTCATTCCATCCGGTTCAACACAACATTTGCTTGCAGATACTGAATAGCCGTGTTTCAAATGTTATCCAAAATAACACCGGAAGAACTAAGGCTGAACATTTCTCCTCCATGCAGGCAAAGTTACATTAGATTTCAAAATTGAAGCTGCACTAATCCAATTGTTCAATTAAAGGGTCAATGTGTATACAGAAAATGAAAATGAGCATCCTCAACAGAATGTGAATAAACAATAGTGTTGATGCTTTGAAACATTTTGTTGTTGATGTCTACCGAAGTTAGCATGCCAACCAGCTAGCCCTGCAGTTTCAGTTGTGATGTAACCGAACTGCGACTTTGCTTCTTAGTCTGAGTAAACAAAATAATTGAGCGAGATGTCAAGAAGGTACATTTATTCAAACCTATTTCTTTACTATACAGGAAATACAAATCTACAAGTTCTAAATTCAAATTTCCCTCTTTTACCGAATTAAGATGAGTTTAACCTCCATGTTAACGCGCCATAAAACATAGTTCATTTAAACCTAATATAAACAAAATAAAAGGCAGTGCAACAGTCTTGGTTTGTCTTTCAACATACATCTCTGGGTCAGTTGAAATAAACCTGCCCAGCTTCAAACAGCCGAGAGACAAGGTTAGCAACTAGCTAGTGAACCGAGTGAAGCATTTAGCAGATACTATATATTGGCAAGTTGCTAACAAGTCCAGCTTCAAGGGTTTCAAATATGTGTTTTTGATGTTTGATCAGGTTTGATTGTTTTTAAAAGGACTGTTGGGCCTTGTTGGGGGAATATGCTCTACTGAATGCAATTTATCACGATTAACTTATTGTTTTAACCGAAAAACAAGCTGTAACACTGACGCAGTTTTTCAATTGTTAGTCGTCTCTTGACCAGAGGTGTGGTCTCGAGTCACATGTCTTGGATTTCAGATGCTATCATTCCCAGCAAGTCGGCACTGAATTCCCCAGATCCACTTTGTTAGAACCAATCTAACATCATCCAAATAAGTGACAGGAGAGAACCATGAGACTAGATTACATTGCTAAAAAAAATATACCAAAGATTGTATTTGTTTACAAAAACTATGTGGTGTCCAACAAAAACAATCGGTATATGCAAACTGTGCCGGATGAAAATTACTGATGGAGACAAACTTTAACTTTGTACTATATTTGGGTGCATACATTGGAGAGTCCATTATAACTTTTACTTCAGGACACATCCAGCAGATACAGAGCAACACCAACCTACATTTTGAGTTGTGTTTCTGTCCACTTGGTCATTGTAGGCAAGGCAAGTTTATTTGTATAGCACAACTCAGAAACAAGACAACTCAAAGGCATACAAATTACATTAAAAGACATTAGAAGCAAGTAGAAAGACATCAAACAAAACAATAAAACAGGTTAAGAAATAAGACAGAATAGGTTTAAAAGAGATGTGAAGTCACAGTGAAGTTCAGAGCTTTAAAATTGCTTCAGTGAAAGGAAGTGGCAACACAGAAAGGTCTTCAGTCTTGATTTAAGAGGTGAGAGTTGGAGCAGACCTGCAGTTTTCTGGGAGTTTGTTCCAGATATGTGGCGCATAATAACTGAACGCTGCTTCTTCGTGTTTAGTTTTGAGTCCAGGGACTGAACGCAGACCTGTACGTGACGACCTCAGAGGTCTGGATTGTTTATAATGTAGCAGTAGATCAGAAATGTGTTTTGGCCTGAAAACCATGCAGTGCCTTATAAACTGAAGAGCATAGCAGGATTTTGAAATCTATTCTTTGATGGACAGGAAGCCAGTGGAGAGATCTGAGAACTGGAGTGGTGTGATTTACTTTTTTGGTTCTTGTTGGGCTTTGAGCAGCAGCGTTCTGAATCAGCTGCAGCTGTCTAATGGATGTTTTTGAGAGTCCTGCAAAGACACTGTTGGAGTAGTCGAGTCCTCTGAAGATAAATGCGTGGACAAGTTTTTCCAAATCCTGTCAAGACATGAGTCCTGTTATCCTGGATTTCTTCTTCAGGTGATAGTACGCTGACTTTGTAATTGTCTTAGTGTGGCTGCTGAAATTCAGCGCCTAGTTTAGGCCAAATATTTCTCCATCAACATGTGAGAAAAATGTCCAGCTCTATAGCTGGTAAATGCTTCACCACGCTCACATCATAGTTGCTAATTTTGTCTATGTGACATTTGGCGCTTGGCAGGTAGTGTAGAGTGGACCACACTACGCGCTCTATATTTAGCACCATCTTCGTAAGTGTTGTCTTCTCTCCTTTGTGCACAAACTGAAATGGGCAACCAGCGGGATATTTTTTACTTTGTCCAGTAACATGTCAGTTGTATCCGAATCCTTGTTTCTTACTCCAGACATGCATGTTGAAATTTAGACATCAAACTTTAGCAGAGATGTCAGCTGATGGTGATAAACACAGGTCTGCAAAAACAAACTTCACTGTCACAAGCATTCATGTACTCTACACGCAATGTCTCTTCATGTACACCCACAGCTCAACTTCATGGGTGCTGGCAACATAAAAGGCTGCTCCCCCTTTCTCTCCCTCCCACCCTTCCTCTCTCTCTCTTTCTCTCTCTCCATCTCTCTCCATTGCTCTCTCATTCTCTTGCTCGCTCCCAGTGCAATTCTGTTTCGGCTGCTTATGCCGCTTCGGAACACTCTTTTATTCTGTTTTTTGTTCCCGTTTTCATCTCTAGGAGAGAGGAGCCTCCCCCTGCAGATTTCATTTTCTCTTTCTCGTCTTGACAGCGCTCTCCTTCTCTCTCTCTCTCTCTCTCTCCGATCCAAAGGCTGAACCTCTCTCACTCTGTCTCTCTCTCAATCCGTATTTCCTATGCATCTCCCTGTGGCTGAGGGGAACAGGGACTTGACTCTCCCCTCTTCCTCTCCTCCTCCTTCTTTTCCACCTCCGCCTCCTCTGCCCCTCAGTCCTCTTCTTCACCTCTCGTCCTCTCGCTTCCTAACGGAGGGATAATGTTCTATTTCCAGCTGGTGATCATGGCTGGGACGGTGCTGCTGGCTTACTACTTCGAGTACACGGACACCTTCCCCGTGCACATCCAGGGCTTCTTCTGCTACGACAAGACCTTCTCCAAGCCCTACCCCGGCCCGGACGACACCAGCAAGATCCCCCCTGTGCTCATCTACTCGCTCGTCACAGCCATCCCAACCATCACGGTAAGACCTGGGTTGTATTTATACGTCAAAGTGGATAGAAAGAGGGAGGTGTGATTGAGTTGCATAAGTCTGTCTGTGCATCTTTATGCTGAAAGGGGAGCATGGAGTAAAAGTAAAGGGCTTTAATAGAAAGTAAAGTTGTCAAAGTTGAGCTGCTGAGCTTGAATTTCTTTCGGAGAGTACGTGAGAGCGATGTGCGCTTTCTACTTTGTATAATGTGTGAGTTTCTGCCGTCTTGTGATGAATCATGTGTGTGTGCTGCACACTGATAGCGAGCAGATTGGCAAGCTGCGTGGAGGTAACCCCCTCCATCCGTGACAGGCAGGTGTGTGTGTGTGTGGAGGATAAAAAAGAGGCGAGAATCAACAAAGAGATGTAATAGGGAGGGGCAGACAGGTCATTAGGGGAAGAAAGAGAGAGAAGTGGCGAAGAAGAGGCAGACAGAAGCAGTCAAAGAGATAAACACGAAAGCAGCCAAAAGAAACAGTTCAAAAGTTGGAGTTGAGACAAGGCGATAATGGCAGGCAGCAGATGCCGTCAGAATAGCAAAAACTGAAGACGATAGGTGAGAAAAAAAAAGACAATGAACACAAAGGAAGGCAATTTGAAGGGGAGCATGTACGTTTTTTTTCTTTTTGTGTGCATGTGTGTGTGTGTGAGGGTAGCAGTTGAACCCCAAGTGAGACCGAAGGCAGCGAGCGTGAAATGCATAACACCTGGCACTCACTCGGAGCACCGACACAAACCTTAACAGCTTACATCCCCGACAGACCACAAAAACAGAGAGAACACCACAGACAGAACCAGCCTACAGCCACAATACAAAGCAGACAAACAACCTGAGCGGATTACACGCACGGACAAAACCCACATCCTGCACGTCCAGAAAAGACAAGAATATCTTACAATTGCAGCACACAACAGACACAGATCCTGTGAGTGTGCGGCGGTTGATGGCGAGGAGAGGAGTTGTTGGTTTTTCTCAATGTGCCCCCACATGTGCAGCGTGTGTGGGGAAAAAATAAGTTATAGTAATGCTTTGCTATGTTTACACCCATAGCAGACCAGGAACATAATTACTAATCTTATAGGTTTCATATCTATCATAGAGTTAATAGATTTTAATCTGTATAAGTGAAGTATAAGTGAAGTATTGATGTAATTAGAGAGGGGAGTGAAGATTCATACAGTTTCTTGTAGGGGAGGGTTTGAATGGGGTTATATAACAAGATAAAGTTTGTATTCTACTGCTACTCACAAAACTGTACAGGTGAATTTACAGATAATTCATATTTTTTTATATTGGAGGGCGCAGGGTGAATTAAGGAGCCTAAGCTGCTCTGTAGCCTAGTGGTACTGCTGCGAATACTTCTGTATATTTTGCCAGGTGGTGGCAGGGTGATCAGAGTGTAGCTGGGGTGTGTGTTGTCTTTTATTATCCTTTGGGTTCTGTGCAGCCACCTCACTTCACCAATATCATAGATGCTCGGTAGATGGGTACCAATGATGCTCTCGGCGGTTTTAATCTCGCGCTGCAGAGCTCTCCTGTCTGTTTGTGATATTTCCAGTTGGGGTGCTTTCTATTGCTCCTCTGTAAAAGATGTTACGTCATCCTTCATAGGAGAGAAGGTATTGCAGTTTTTTACAAGGTCAAGGAGAGGGTTCAAAGAACTAGTTAACAATGCAGATGATCCTCACTTTTTGAATACAGTGATATTCAGCCCTGTTCCCCACCCTAACTATTTGTGGGCCAGTTTAGTTTCTTACAGTTAGATATCCTGCACCATAAGTTAATTATTGTTTTTACCTTGTTGAAATATGTAGCAGATGCACTCTTTAGAGGCAAGCTCAACTCACTAAGCAGACTTCTGAAGCTGAGGGTAAATTACTTAGCAGGTTGATCTGCGTCAAAGCACATTACATACACCAGCTACTCTGCCCTAGCCTGCACTGACAGAGGCTTTGGTGTGTGTAACAAGCAGCAAGGTAAATCACAGCAGTAACTCCCTGTGATAGTGCCGGTCTGGTGGAAAATCTGCTCTGCTATTTGCCTCTTATTCCTGAGGATATCTCCTTTTGTCCATTGCAGCAGTGACGCAGATCATTGTGTGGTTGCATGGCACAAAAGCCAGCCATTGACAATGAGTAACACCAAGTAAGAGGTTTGAATCCATCACAGCATTTTTCTTGATGTGTATGTACCATCACATTTTGAACAATTCAACTGCCTATTAATTTTCAGCATTTTATGGCACAGAATACAAGAAAGCCAGAGATATACAGGACTAAAAGTAAACGTAAACACATATTAGAGGTTGAACTTGATTATGAGAACTGACAGTATAAAGAGGGTGACCCTACCTGGCCGAGCTACTGAAGATAATAAGCCACCAGAGTATTTGGGTCAGAGCCAGAGTCCTCCAAGCCCAAAAGAGGGCACTGTAGCTCTCTGTCAAATCCCAGCGGGGTCCCAACACCTAATTAAAATCATCAATCACCTTCTGAAGTCTAGTACGAGCAGCCGATCCGCTGCTTGGGGACTGAAACAGACCTGACATCTTTGCACCTCAGTCTGCTGGTTACATTTGTAGTATGTGTGCATACACCTTCCTGTAACACCACCTTACACTTCACTGATTGTGTATAATTTTCACAGACATTTACACTAAACATATTGCTCTGCCTAATATTTTATCGATTGCTGTGGTCAGGATTGTTGGTCCAAACTGTCAAGAAGCAGAAAATCCAAGAAAAACATCTTCATTTCTGCTTTTCTACAATTGCATTGGAAAGTTTTGTCTCTAAAAGCCAAAATGTTTATTGGGTATACCTTGAAACCAATGTAGTCTCCTGTGATACATTCTACCTTAATGAAGGTTATGATGTTCAGTTTCTGTGAAAATGGTGTGGTGCAGTTAAATCATGTTGCCTCATACTGTAAGGTTTTTCTTATATTTTATGTCCATGTGTTATATGTGTGTGTGTGTGTGTGTGTGTGTGTGTGTGTATATATATATATATATATATATATATATATATATATATATATATATATATATATATATATATATATATATATATATATATATATATATATATATATATATATATATATATATAAATTTATGTTGCTATATCATGCTTTATGTTTATAGAGATAACACATTTAGATTTGAATTTGGCTGTAGTTTTGAAGTAATGAGTCCTTGATTACAGAGGAAGACAAAGGCAGTGTCTAATTGGTAGCTGGGTTAAAACAATACTTTTATAATCATTATATTGTTTAGAAAAGAAAAAACCTACTTCCTTTTTATTAATAGATTAATGCCAGTAGATTACTGTCTGAGTTTACCCCCAAGGCAACTGCTATTATCTGCAATAGCACTGAGAATTCTCCAGAGAAACTGACACTTAGTACTTTGTTCATTTTAAGGCCATCTTGAAGGTCTGCCTAATTGTAAGCCAGTTAAGTCCAGGATGAATTAACTCATCTACAGTTGCATAGATTGAATCCGGCAGAGCATAAACACATGTGTATTCATGCTCCTCTGTATATCCTTCTCTTGATCCGTTTAGTTTTCTCTCTCTCTCTCTCTCTCTCTCTCTCTCTCTCTCTCTCTCTCTCTCTCTCTCTCTCTCTCTCTCTCTGTCTCTCTCTCTCAGCTCTGTTGCTTTCCCTTTCTCGACATCCTTTCCCCATTCCACACCACTAGATCTTATTCACACTGACCTTATGACTTCATGTTCTATTCATCACCATTCCTCCTTTCTCTGTGCCATTTCAGCCTCATCTGTGTTTATTCTAGCCTTTTTTTCTCCAATTAGAAATCTGCAGTATTCACCCCACTTCAGTCATCAAGCATTTTTGTTTTCTCATTTTTAACCCCGACCACTGTCTCTGGGATTTCCAAGAGTGCCTCCAGTCTCATCAACACCTCCTCTACCTTTTTAAGCATTTTGTGCCTTTCCCGTTCTGACCTCTCCACACACCTGTTGTTTGTCTCACCTCCCAATTAACACATCTTGTCTGTGAACTGACGGAGCTTCTCACCTTGTCTGCTCTACAATTGGTGGCGAGAGCGATAATCAAACAGACTCCAACCACGAAGAAAGACATCAAATGGTATTCCTCTGTCCCACAAGACGCCTTGTATTTGACTGGAGTCATACTGAGATAAAAGGCACACACAGTAAGAAATGAATATTATTTGAATAAACAGGAAAATATGTCAGCTTTCAGTTCTGCTCTGACTCATCCAGTTGAATTCCAAGCCAACCCAAAATAGTTAAGACACTACTATGAGAAAGACGAGGTAAGCAGCAATAACCCGCAGGCAGCATGTAGCAATATCACAAGTGGTATCTCTACTGATGCATAATAGATATAAACTCCAAATATGAGCCACTAATAGGAGCTAATTATTTCTTACTTATTTATTGCAATAATGACTATTTGTAGACAGTAAATGAATTAATGTCACTATTTATAAAGCAAATATTAACAACTTGTAAACCCCATATAACCATATAACTCCAACATGACCTCTAGAGCTGCTGGCAGGTGGCATTTGGTACCTTTGGACAGAGCCAGACTTGCTGTATTTTTTTTTCTGCAAAAGCTATGCTAAGTTAGCCGGCTGCTGACTGGAATTAATGTTAACTGTACAGGGTCTCATCTAGCTCATCCAACTCTAAGATGACTACATTACCCATGCAGCAGATATTGAGGAGAGAGATTTGCTCAATCAATATAATTGTTTTTAGACACCATTAGTGACCTAGCTAACTAGCTTGCCAATTTACAGTTAAGCCTTGGGCACACCACACTCATAATTTGTTGGATCCTTGTACCGTTCACACAGCACAACTTTCTTGGATGTAGACATTGTGGTTCACACAGTTCATGACTAATTATTACATCACAAGATCACACGTGCCAAACATGACAGAGGAATGTTGTTTGTCACTGATTTGCAGTGAAAAAACAAGCAAGAAAAAGAAAAGAATATTGGTAAGAGAATGGATTAAGATGGAAGGGCAGCAGGTTAAGGGTGACTCTTTACAAAGACTGAAAAGCTTGTGTGTATGCCCATGTGTTCTGATTGAAACCATATTGCTAACTGTGAGACTTCAGACTACTACTGCAGATGACAGCAGAGGAGAGAGGCAGAAAGCAGTGTCTGCTCTCACCTTCTGTAGCTTGTTGCTTGGCTCTTTGTCCCGTCCCTGGCCTGATATTTAGGCTCAATCCCATTTCAATTTTTGCCCCTACCCCTCATTTTCAAGTACCAGCTTTCCCCTTCAAAACAGAATTACAAGGAGTAGCGGCTAAAATCTCCTCCTATGATATGGAACAAAATATTCAAGACCTTCTAGGTCATCGCTTGTCGTTGGTTGAGTTTATGTAAAAGAACTGACAGGACATTTCCAGTAAGACGTCCTCAGCTGTGATGATTTCTCTTGCATTATTGTGACAGTCCAGGTATCATTACAATGCCATTTACCATTTATTTAATGGAGATAGGAAAGCGTGGTCGCTCGTAATTCATCCATAACTTCACACTATCAATCAAATAATCAAATAAGACGGAACACTGTTTCAATAGATTACCATGGTCGTGGTGCTTAATAGGCTAACATTAGCAACCCCAACTCCAACTCTGCCTGTCTGCACTGATATTTGAAGAGCGGGACCCATTGCAGCAACTTTGCTCCTTGACTTGAGTTGAATTTGGGGCATCAACTGTCGTCAAGGTAGCAATTGATTTATGCTAGTTATAAAGAAAAGGACCATAATACATTCTTGCCATTTGGCAGCCATCTTGGCAATGCCCCAGGGCAGTTATTTTGGGGTAACAAGACCAGGCCCCTATCTAATGAATGAATGGGGAGAGAGACATAACTTCATTTTCAATGGCCACTGGGACATACAAAGGCATGTACTGAATCACCAAAAATTCTGCATTGGATTGACTCAGTTCAGTCGTGGACATTGGTTGGCTGTTGATAAAGTGTCATCACTTTGCACTTAGGAATTTAGCATGTTAACCTGGAAAAGGGATATAACTGCTTTTTGTATTTGTCCTGTCTTTGACCTCCAAGGATATTTCTGAAATGTAAATGTGTATCTGGATGTAACAGAGGTGTCCTGTCAGCATCCTCACATAATGTCAGTGGACTAACATTAGACTGTGCTGTGCCTCACCCAGAGGAACCATGACCTCACACTTGCCTCTAACGAAAACTCTCACTTTTATGCACAATTGCTCACACATGGACCAATGGCTTTCTGTCCGTCTGTCTGTCAGCCTCTCACTCAGTGCACTCACTCTTAAGCTTTTGCCTTTCACCCTTCTTATCTGACCATCTACTTTTTGGACTCCACTGCGTGCTTTATACAGCTTCTGTTTGCAAACACAGACCAACACAGATTTTCAAACAATCCAGGCCAGTGTGCTGCTAACCCAGGTTAATGGGACAGATGGCAGGGTGGGCTCCATGGTGGGAGAGGGAGGGCATCGGTTGCTGTGACACTGGCTGCCGTGGGAGCATATGTGCCCGGGTGAAGGCTTTTTTCGCCTCTGCCCTTTGACTCCTGTTCTCCATTCTGTGATGGAAATGGATAAAATGCAGGGATGAGAGGGTGGATGATGCAGAAGTGAGAAAATAAACCAGGCCATTGCGAAAAAATAGATTAAAAGATGAAATCTCGACAACCCAAAGAGAAACAGATTCTGATCTATTCATGGAGGGGAGATGTACGTGTTGTTTTTCTTCACTGCACATTAGAGTGTTCCTATCTGCTCTTACTATCTACCCTGCTGATATCCATACACAAGTGTAATTTACCGCAGTATGCACAGTTCCCACTCAGCCTAGAATACGATTACAGATCTGATCTCATGATTATATTCACCCTGCCCAAGTCAGCATAGGATCGCATCACAAGGCCATTTTGATGTTTGCATCATTAAACAATCTCCAGGTTCCTTCTGTGCCATTGTCTTTTCCATATCACCTTAACCAGTTCATCCCTGTCACTTGCTCTTAGGGCTGGGTATTGTTAAGAACCTCACGATTCGATTCGATTTAGATTCTTTAGGTCGCAGTTCGATTCAATATCGATTCGATTCAATACTGACTTAAATGCTTCGATATCGATTCAGTAATAAGTAGTTATAAACAAATAATTCATACCTGTTGATAATTTTTAAATTCAAAAAAGTAATCTTAAATGATAAATCTTTCCTCTAGGCTGTTCTAGTTTGAATTGAAATGTAAACAAAAGGTACTCGATGTGTTTAGTTATAAAATAGTGCAACCATAGTTAAGATGAGAAAGTGCCATTGTTTCTGGGACTGCATGGCACATTTTTGTCTGATATAAACATAGACATAACCGTCTGGCTAGATGCGAGGGGTTAACATGTTGACACTGAACCCTCGTCTCTCCGCAGAGGAGAGTGCTACCTGCGGGCGCACGGTGCAGCAACCAGGGTGAGACCGGCTGCACTGGGAGTTTACAGTCTCTGAAAGAGCGGTGTGTCAGACATCGGCTACCCGCCTCCGCAGCTCCAACGGTGTTTCCGCGGCTCATCACCCTCCGACCCTCAAGCGAGGTCGCGGGCAAGGCGCTTCTAGCTGCTGGAGGTGGGGACCGAGAGGCGTCCACCGAGGAACAGCGGGTGATCGGCAGCCACTGCTTGTCTGAATCCATTCAGAGGATTTTATCAATCCATATATAAAAAAATATATTGCAGTGCACTGATGAACCGATATTTTTACCCACCCCTACTTGCTCTAAGTCTAAAGTCAGAGATGCTCCATGCACTATTTCCCTGGCAGGCCCAAAGTGGCAGTTGCACATTTCTGATTATACTGTGATAGGGGCAAGCGAGATAGACCGAGAAAACGGGAGAGAGATGGAAAGTTCATGCCTTCCTGTTGCCTTTCTGGTGGTTTTCGGCAGGAGTCACCCGTTCCTGTGAAATAAGGTTAGACTGAACAGTGGTTGTCATTTCTGCCTCTTCGCTTTGATCCATTTTATCAGTCGGGCAGAGAGGAGAGACACCTCAGGGGTCCTTGTGTGGCTGGTGCACTGCCATGCTCCACTCAGTGCTTCAGAGGTCTCTGCCGAATGCTAGTGACCAATTTGCATTCACAACAGGGGTGCCTCCCAGCTCGCCACCCTCTATTCTTACATCTCTGCCTGTGGCCGCTGGACAAAATCTGGTTTTCTGCGCATCTCACTCTCACTCACACAAGCACTGCTCAGAAATTTGTCAAGAGAGTTCTTCAGTGAATCAAAGTGATGAAAACGGATGAATGAGATGAAAGAGGAGTATGAGTAAAGTGTTTACTCGTCGCTTTTCTGTCTCAGGTTTGGAGGTTCTCCAGTGATTTAAAAATGACCAGTTTACGAATGTTTCATTAGTTTGTTAGATTTTGTAGAAGTTTAATTTTAAACACAGACCTGCTGATGATTAATCATGTAACTTATATTCCGATGTGCGGATACAGTGCAGTGCACTTTTTTGAAGAGGAAAACACAATGGCAACATGTGTATACAGTACATTGATGATATCAGAGCATGTGGCCATTTTTCAAAGTGTTGACCTGAGGCAGTGAAGCTGTGGATTGCATCTTCTAACTTTGGTGTGTTGTTGTTCTGGTAGTTTGAGGCATGAGACACTAAGTGAATAAGTTGTTGCTTGTGTTGAATGCTGCCCTGCACTATCTGCTTTGGGGATAGAGGCCTGTATGTCCAATTAGACCACTTGTCAAACAGTGTGCATTTTTAAGGCACCTGAAGATCAGACTTAGTATTTTAACAGTTATGTTAAAGTTTGAATATAAGACTTTGGTCCTGGCTGACTTGGTGCCAGCAGCCAGTACATGTTAATGCTGCAACAAACACTTGTAAGCTGTTTTGCCAGAAGTCTAACAGATGCACAGTTGGTTTGTGAACAATTGCAGCAAAGCAGTCCAGTCCAGTTGAGTTGACTTCAGTCACTCTGTTTCACATTGGAATGGTTATTTTCGGGTTTCCATTTACAAAAATTGTGGATGCTACCAGAGGAACTCCTTGCCATTTATTTGTTGGCCCCCTGTTGAGGTACCTCGTAGACTGATGTGGTCTAATGAAAGAGGTTGAAATGCTAACAGACCTCTCATTGGTCAGTTGGAACAACCAGAGTTGCCTTGTCATCTGCACTCTGATGTTGGATTTCTCAAGCTCACTTTTTTCTCTTTTCTTTTGTCAGTCTTTTGTCGAGATGCCTTGCAGCCTTTTCTCAAGCACAGGTTATTTTCTTGCAATAAACAACCACAACTGCGCACAAATGGCAAAAATGTTAAGTATAGATCACAGTTTTGAATGCTTATAATGTGAAGCTGAGGCAGTAGGAAAGGTTGTGTTAGTGTTAGCAGTAGCACAGCTCTCATATGTAGGAGAGTGGAGGGTAAACAGTGAAGCTGATAACATAACATATAAACTGTGGTGCTGGTTCACATAAATGCATCTTTTCCTGTGAATCCTCACTGTATGTAACACAGAGAGGCTAACTCTGTGATCAAGAGACGAGAAAATAGGTGATTGTGTGCAAAAATATGTAACAGAACAAAGAGGCTGGAAGGGAGACAAAAACAGAACAATAGAGAACAAAGAGAGACATAAAACAGCTTGCAGCCCCGTGGATGCAGATGTTAAGGAATGTAACAGAGCAGATTTAGAAAAGGGGGGCATGTAATTGAACCGGAGAAAAATAGAAGAGGAAAGACATAATGTTATGTATAGCCTTTCTTTCTGACCAGTGTAAAAAAAATACAAGAAAATGAAATGTTAAAAAGAGAGAAAGAGCACAATTATGAAGAGGTTTTGCTTCTGTAAAATGGAATAAACTGCTCCTAGGAGTATACCAGTGTGATTCTAAAAACAACTGTTTGGGTGTCAGGACGGATTCTCAGTAGGCTAACAGTGGTTACGATGTGCAATCACACTTTGCTCAATGGAACGAACAGAATTTCTCTGTGTGTATGTGATTTTCTAATCTGCGTGCATGAACGGCTGGGCTTTTGCACATGCCTCCATTTCTGCAGATGCTGCCAGGTCTGTGTGAAGTGCCCTAACGCTGTTGATAATGCATTTGCGTTTGCATATACGTGCTCTGTGCAAGTCCATCCGTGAACGAGATCACGCTCTTTTCTCGGTCGTCAAGTCAGCGGATTGAGGTACATGCAGTTGTTTCTATTCGGTCTGTATTTTCAGTCCGTCTCCTGTTAGCGCCCGTTCTGCGCAGCAAAAAATCTTGGCGAGGGGGGCCACATGGGAGTAAAGGTGATGGTGATCCTGATGGACTCAGGCAGGTGCAGTTTCTTTCGCATCATCCATTAGTCCAAATCTCTCATATACACTGCATCGCAAAGATTGAGGTCGCTGTAGATGATGACAGATAATGGGATGCTAGTGACAGTCAGGCATCTCTTTGTACTTCACACATGAATGGCTTCCCCAATCTTGTCAGAAGCATTAGGTCTTATGGCTGCGGAGGTGCGCTTCACAGAAATGGCGTTTGCACTTGGTCTGTACAATAGAAGAACTGCAGTATGCTTTCATTACATTTGATAATGAGAGACTGAATATATCATGACAGAGGGTTTCTGGTAAATAACTGACTTAAGAGTGATTTTCTTTCTTGACATTGAAGTTTCATATTCACCACGAGAGACGGGGTCATTTCAGACGGAAGCTGAGTAGAAACAAAGAATAACTTTTTCTTCATTGAGATATTAAATTCCTTCCATCTATCCTTCCTCCTACTTGTCAAATGTGATCAAATTAACTGACAATGTAACAGGTTTAAAGGTTTTCACTCAACAGATCTAACTAATCAAACATGAGCTCCACTCTTGTAGAAAAGATAGGAAAGATCTGAACATTGTGGGAAATTGTGGGAAATACCCTTATTTGCGAGAGTCAGAAGAGAAGACTGGTAGCAATGAATGTGGACCTACTCCAAGTAGATGGTTAGCTTAGCTTAGCATAAAGACTTGAAACAAGGGGAAACAGCTAGCCAGGCCCTGTTCAAAAGTAATCAAATCCACTAACCAGAACATCCTAAGCTTTTTTTTTTTTTTTTTTTTTTTTTTTTTTACACTTTGTTGTTTGTATGGATTATATTTGAAGAATACATGAATCAGGGAGATTTAGAGGTGCTGGCAGGCATATTTTGTAACCTTTAGACAGAGCCAGTCTTAATGATTAAATGAGCTGACTGGCTGCTGGTGGGAGCTTCGTATTTTCCAGACAGATATGTGAGTCATATTGATCTTATCATCTAACTCTCAGCAAGAAACTGAATAAGTGTTCTTTCCAAAATGCAAAACTACACCTCTAAATAAAGCACAGACATTAAAGCTGTGATATTATCCCCCCCGGCCTTAAGAACTTCAATTTTCACCAAGTCAAGACATCATGGTTTAACTATGATTTGGTAGCTTTACAGAACCAAGACTGCTAAATAAATGTAGGGCTTTTTGATATATCACAAACCACCAATAGATGTAAATTAGCAGACTTTTGGGCAGTCTTTTAGGATTAGGATTTCTACAATGACACAGAACCAGTGTTTCTTGTGGAGTTGGTCCAGCTCAGTTTATTTATTAGCTCAGAGTTAAGCATACATTTTATTTCCAGCTGTTGTCTTTTGTTTGTTTTGTTTCTCTCCCAGCTCATAATGTCACTAACACAAGGCGAACAGAGTCGGCTGCTGTCAGCCGAAGAGAATACTAATGGAAGCAATCTGCATCTCGCTGCTCGGCTGCTGTGCCTTCACTCAGACTTATTCCAAGATGCTCGATTTGTCCTCACAGCTTTATTGACATCATTACCACACGATGATAGCGCGGCAGGCTGTTCGTCTCCTGCAATCTCACCTGTCTTTAGACTAAATTGTGGCTTCAGACACTCTGTAATATACAGGAAACACGGTAGTAAAACTGGTTTTACACAGATATTAGATTTCACAGACTCACTCGTCATAATTTTTATGTGGAGAATAAACACAGATCCTTTTTATTTTCTCCAGCCTCTGAAGGAATATCTCCTGAATAATTGTTTATTCAGTTAAATGCTTGTATGTATTCATCTAAAATCTATTATTGCCTCCCTCACTCTCACTGCTCCTCCGCCATCTCCACAATCCTTTTCATCTATCTCATCCCTCGACATGAAACATCCCCGATTACTGTCTTCTAATAGACATGTCTTCATAAAAAGGGCCTCTCTGAATGCACACTCACATTTGACTAATACCCACTGACACAAATCAAAATCTGATTACTTACACACACAGAGCAGGATCCTCCAGGACAAAAATGGACTCTGTTCTCACGATGCCATTTGTGCACGCTCTCCAAGTTAATCATGTCTCGTGTACGCATTAAAGTTTCATTCCTTCACTCCTTTCCCTTGTTCTGCCCCTAAATCATGCATGTGACTACGCATGTAATACAAGTCTTTGTCCACACTCGGCTATTTCTGAACGCGAAGCTCGTCATGTTATTTCTAGGAATCCTCATGAGTCCTGAAAGTCACGTTACCGGACGTGTCAACGTTGCTGTCCTCCTGCGTTGTCAGGAGTGTAGACTGGATGAGCAGTTTAATTTCAATGAATCATTATCCGCTCGTCCCTAAACTGCAGCGACAACCTCGTCATATTTAACCGCGAATCCTTGAAGGAGCAGAGGCAGGGAGCGCATCCCACTGCAGTGGAGAGATAATTTAGAAATGTTGGCTGAAATAATGCGCTCCATGATTCACAGTGATGCCATCCATGCCTGAATAATTTGTTCCTGCAGTATTACCCCCAACCCATTCAACGTTCTACCTCCCCAACTTCTTGTCTCACTTTTCAACTTTCCTATCGTGGTCTCATACTCTCACTTTTTCACTTACTCTGTCACACTGTCTGACCATTATCTCAGTGTGCGTCGGTTTGGTTTCAGAAGTGATGGGTGGCGATGTAGCTGTGAGTTTGTGTTGTTTTTGCAAAGTAGTGTGTGCAGGTAAATTGTCTTTTAAGCCTAGTTAGACAAAATGGGGCTACATTATATGCATATAAAGAAAACACACAGATTTGCCCCAGAAACTGAAACTGTGGTTCAAAGCAAATGAACAAAACTCAGTGATCTAACTTTGAGAACTGAGATCAGTAAATCATAGTTGCTGAATACAGTTGTATTCATAACCCATGATCATTTATTCAGTGTTGATGATTTGACTAAGGGCTTTTTTATTCAACATGTCAAAATAAGTTTTTGAGAAACATTATTAGCTGAATAGTTTGTATTTCCTCATCATGTGCATTTGTATTTCTGATACAGTTCTCCTTTTCTCTTCTTTTTGTGTTTTTTTTTGTGTGTTTAAAGACAATGACATGATGGAAGTTGTTTGTTATCTTAATTATGTGTGACTCAAATTAGTCATGTGATCAATATCCACCAGCTACAGTCAGCAGATGGCAAATTCAGTTTAGCATGAAGACTAAAAAGCGAGACCTTTAGCTTGGCTCTGGTAAAGGCTCTAAAGCCCTTTGTCATGTTTGTTAGAGCTCCACAAAAACCAAAGCGTTAAAACGTAACAAAATTTCCCATCAAACCCAATTTGCGACTGGAGAAGTTAAGCAAAGTGCACAGATTTCTTACTAGCTTACAATTTGATTGAAGTTTGTTACTTTTAACCTGCGATTGCAGAGTCTAGCTGGGGGGCACCCATTAGCTCAGTTGTTAGTGCAGGCGTCCCATGTACAGGCTTTGTCCTTGTTGCAGTGGCCCCAGGCTCGAGTCGACTGTTGATTGGTTAAACATATTTCTTGAAGAACATAGTAAAAACTAAAACCAACCTATAAGAGTGTAATGTTTTTGTTAACTGAGAGCTTCTCATTCATGTGAATAATGGTGGCTGGACATCAAGAGGATTTATAGTCATAAAGACTCAAGTAACGTTTTCCCAAAACAAATTTGAGATTTGGGCATTCTGGAGATTTGTATCATGCCAAACAAGCTGTATGTTTTCATTTGGTTGTTTTATTTGTATATTTTATATACTCCAGTTGTTTAGGAGAATGCTGCAATGCTGTTTTGCTTGGAAAGCTCCAGAAATATTTTGTTTAAACTGTTCTTTTAACAGGCCCATCACAGATTCATAGCATAAGCTTTCACTTTGCAAAACAATATTGGACATAAAAGGAGTAGTAATAGTACTACTGTGTGCTTCTAAAAAGTCTCAACACCCACTGGTTGACAGCGTTGCCCGAGGCAAGTGTTCAAGAGCACTTGCTTGTGAGTGACAGTACACTACCATCATCACGCATTTTGTGGTTTACACATGCTCAAACCATTCACAGTCTGGTAGTCCCCATGGAAACAGCCGCCATGCTGTCTTTTTAATTGGCCCGTAAATGGTTGTCCACAGTGCGACGATGACCCCTGACATCTCTGATCTGAAGCTACTGATTAAACCCCTCAGCTTTGATTTCGTGCTCATATTAGTGTTTAGAGGGTTGCCATGGAACACCCAGTAGGGTTGTGTTTTACTAATGGAAGAAAGCACTCGGCCGGGCACGCACTTCACAGCACTGCAGCACCGACTGGGTCCCTGCATGCTATTAACTCATTTGATTTGGCTGGACCCGCTTGGCAATGCCCAGAAGCATTAGACCTAACATGATCATTTTCATTTCTCCTTTGTCTCTCTCCTGCACTGTCTTTCTTTCTCTTTTTTTTCTGTAGTTCTTTCATTTACTCCTGCTCTCTCTCCACAGACAGCAGTGCTTCAGACGTTGTCACTGTAGGGGGGATAAATGGGGGATTATGTCAAATGTGGAAGAAGGAAGAACGAGGCTGATGTGTTCGTGAAACACGGTCAGCGTTAAAATAGGTCCCGCTACTGTCACAGCAGAGCATGGAAGCTGTCAGGGTGATTTAAGATTAAGTGTGTCTCTGTCATAGATATTTATTCATCCAGGGAGCCGAGTTTTAGTCCGTGCCAGCATCTTTGAGTGTTGCAGGCTCTTACACTGATGAGTCTCACAGTTGCAGTCCATTGAGGAATCATCAGCCTGGAGAAGCACCGCTGTTCAGACTCACAGGGAGTGAATTGAACACAATCACCTGACCATAACCTCAGCCAGTATCCTGATGCTCCTCACAAAAGAGGACAATAAAGCTGCGCACACCCAGCAACAATGGCTTCTATTCTTGGTCACAGACGTTTGCATCTTTATCCAACCACAGCCAGGGAGTCCACGTTTATTAAAACACATGACATCTAAGGTCTCTCGTTGCTTTCATTTGCACTGTGAGGGGGGTGTAGTATAAACCATTGGGCTCAATTCACAATTACCGTAGTAATGATTATACCTGCAAGTCAACAGATGAAACATTTAGTGAATTGGATAGTAAAGTCATTTTTTTGAGCAAAAATACCAAAACTTTGCTATTCCCAGCTTCTGAAATGTGAAGATTGCACATTTTTCTTCGTCACACGTCAGCTGATAGTATATCTTCAGATTTTTGACTGTTTGGTGGACAAAATATTGCTTTATGTGCTATGTGGAAAGTTAGGGAATCATCAGAGTGATTTCAGTCCCTCCTGGGGAGAACATGAATGTATTTGCAGTTATTTATCAGATTTCCATCCATCTAGTGCAACTCATCCAGTCGCAGTCTACAGTATTTCACTCAAAACCACCGTATGAGTGCTAGCCACCTTCTGGGGACCATGAATCTCTGTACAAAACCTGCATGGCCAGCCATAGAGCCACGCTGCCAGCACGACTCAAATGGCAAAAATAAGATTCAGGATAAAAGGTTTTTCTGTCAGGCAGCTGGGACAATCAACACACTTTGAACACTGGACCAGCATTTTGCAGCACTTACTCCTGTCTTGAATGACATTAATCAAACCATTTCTAGGCTTTAGAGGTTGCTGTGTTGTGGCTGACCTGTGCATTTGACCGTTGTTTGCAAGAGTGTGGTTGAGTGTTGTTACAGAGGTGCGGGGTGGCAAAACCCCAATACATTTGGTCATACAATACGGAGAATTCAGTGCACCAGATGTACGAACAAAGCCACCCTCATCATTTTCAACCACCTGCTCTGTGTTGCTCTGTTCTTTGTGTGTGCACAGATTCTCATCGGAGAGCTGTGTGCCTTCTTCACCAAGGCAGAGGGAACCCAGGAGAAGACCATTGTTACTGCAGACTGCTGCTACTTCAACCCCCTACTGAGACGCATAATACGCTTCCTAGGTAAACACACCATTTTGTATAACACAGCCCCTGTGCTCTTTGCAGGCCCGTTAAGACACATTTTTTTGTCGAGGTGTGTGGTTTTCACCAGCGGAGTGAGAGACAAATTAAAAAAGATTAAAATAACATGAAAGAAAAGGTTGACTTGTGAGAACGTGACCTGCTACACTACAGAATTTGCCAACCAGAGCAAGGACATGTAGCTGTTAATTGGATGATAAACTGCGATACAATCGTTCGGGGTAAGATATTCAAGATCGTGGCACTTGTGAATATTAAGCAGTCTACAAATTTGCATCTCGAGCTGAATCAGCTGAGGTTGAGGCTTCTGTTGCAATTTCACACCTCAGCTGATAATGTGTTGGCGCTATTTTAGGGAGGGAAAAACTTATTATCACCCATTTTATCTCAAAGTTCTGCTACACGTTTAGATATCTCTCTCTGTCAGCCACGCTTTTCCTCAACTTCTGATGTATCTTTAAACTTTTCTCCTATTTTTATATCTACCTTTTTTGGTTTATACTACTTATTTTTTATTGCCTTTACCTCAGCTTGCCCCCACCTCACCAAAGTTTCCTGCATCCTCATCTCCCACCCAGGTGTCTATGCCTTCGGCCTGTTCACCACCACCATCTTCGCCAACGCCGGACAGGTTGTGACAGGAAACCAGACGCCTCACTTCCTGTCTGCCTGCCGGCCAAACTACACAGCATTGGGCTGCCAGTCCACCATGCAGTACATCGCTGAGCGCCGGGCCTGCACAGGCAACCCGCTGGTTGTCATGTCTGCACGTAAATCCTTCCCATCAAAGGATGCGGCGCTCAGTGTCTACTCCGCGGTGTACACAGTGGTAGGTTTGAGCATGCTGGAGGTGCTTTTATAGAGATCTTGAAATACATGCCACCAATTCAAATTGTAAACCTTCTTTGTTGAGGGAATTTTCAGTTTTGGCAAAGAAATTTTAGATTGACTTGGGTTGTAATGACGCATACATGCTTGCGTGTCTTGTGTTGCTTCCTTTGTTTCTTGTACCCTACTGTGCGTGCCTTCCTGTATGCCTTCCTGCAGATGTACGTCACACTGGTGTTCAAGACCAAAGGCACGCGGCTGACCAAGCCCACCATCAGCCTCACCCTGCTCTGTCTGGCCATGCTAGTAGGTGTAGTCAGGGTGGCTGAGTACCGCAACCACTGGGCTGACGTCCTGGCCGGGTTCTTCACCGGTGGATCCATCGCTGTATTTCTGGTGAGGAGAGACTAGACAAGAAAGGAAGACATATTTTGAGCATACGTTGATTCTCCCCTTGGCCTAATCATAGTCAATTATTTCTTTTTTAATTTAAAACGTGTTATACAAGAAGCAAACTTGTGTGCGTAACGATAGCAAGAGAGTGGGAAGGAGAACAAGAGCACATTATCAGTAACGTAATAGCTGACTCACTTAAGGTGGACAAGCTATTCTTGTTCGAGTGACAAGCTGCTTCTCCAAAACCCCATTCTGCATTTACCTGCCAGGTACATCATTTTTTATGGCAGAAACTCTGGTAAGCTAATTCTAAAACTCTAGTGTGCAAGTTAGTTGAAAACTCCATTTCCGGCTGACTGGCTTGTATATGAGTCAAGCTGATTTTTTAAAAAAAGATTAGCAAAAGGTCTTAAATACAGGTAAGCACTTCATGGCTATATACATGATACAGTGCCAAAACACTGACACTATAGATACTTGTCCCTTGCAAAAAGTTAGCACTGTCCTGAGCTAGTGATGAATGTTGACGTCATGGAAATACAATAAGAACTTTGCACTATTATTTGTAGTTGACAAAAACAATTAAAATGTTGTACACCAATGCAAATTTAGCTGGACTAAAATTAAAGAGTAGGACATCACACCTTCTGCGACTCTGAGCACTGATAGATTATAATCTTGGCTCCCACAGGATGAATGTTTCAGTCCTGTGCCTAACCCCACAAATGACTGTAGTTAGCCAATGCGAATGCTCTTTATTATCTATGATTGGATAACCACAGTGGAGTGTGAGGTTTAGCACGGGGTCAGTTCCCATATTTTTTTTCCTTCTGTTTTTTCCCCAGGTGACCTGTGTGATTAACAACTTCCAGCAGATGCAGCCCAGTCCTTCCCCGCCGCGACCCCATCGCCCCGAGTCCATGTTGGGCATGCCGATGGTGACGCTGCCCTGTGTGGAGAGTCCACTCGAAAAGTTAAGTGGCCCTCAGGTAAGGGGCGGGGGTGGGTGTGAGGCACGGCTGCACTCACAAGAGAGGGGCTGAGATACTCGCCCCCCTTGTCTCCTACCTGAATCCGTTGTCCTCCTTTTTTCCCCAAAGAGAACAAATCCCCGAACCTGCATGCTCCGAGCCCCACCTGCACCCCCAGTCCCAACAAAGAACACCAAAGTAAATCCTTTAAATCTCTAAGCCTTGTTGTCGGCTGATAAGGATGCGTTTGAGAGGACGGAACAAATAGTGTGAAGGCTTGCTCTGGAGAGAGGCTATCCCTTACACTCACTACGGTGTTGCACATTTTCCTTGTTTTCAGGGATTTAGAGAGTCACTTATCTCTTGGAGGTGAGTCAGCAGCTTGGCTGACACGCTGTAATTTACCATTCTGATATAATGCAAAGCAGTTGGCTGGAGGAAACCTATGAATTCAGCTGAGGCTAAAAGAAAATAATTATAAAAAAGTCGTAGGGAGTGCAGAGGTCCCTTCAAGTTCACTTCAGCAGTGCTGCATTTTTCTAAATATATTCTCTCGGGGGGGTTCCACGCCCAGGTATTTTGGAAGATGTCTTGCGTCCTCTGTGGTCTGTCACCGTCACTAACCCTCACCTGACTGCCTCTTTTCCTCTGTCTCCCACCTTGCCTCTCTCCTCTCAATCTGCTCCCTTGTCCCTCACTCTCCTCCAGCATCCTGCACTCTCCTCCTCCTCCCCGCCTTACAACACCTACGTCCAACCATTCTAACCAACTTTAAAATCTTTTTTGGCTGTCATTGTCACTCCTCCGTCATCCGTTGCCTTATTTCTGTTCTGGCTCTATGCATCTGTTTTTTCTCCTCTCCTCCCGCCCCTCATCCCTTGCATTGCTCTTGATTATTCTTTTCTTCACTTTTCTCTCTCCTTCGCCTTCTCTCTGCCCCGTCCTCTCTCTTTCTCACTCCTCTCTTTCCCCTGCAGACTCCGCGGGGATCTCCGTTCACCGAGATCACATGACCATCAGCCCTATCGGTTCCCCGCCACCCCCGATGTCCTCATACCGTCTCGCTCCATTTCCAGCGAAGTCTAGACCAGTCGGAGCAGCACTCGCCGCACTGCGCCGCCCATCCGGCTGGGCGGTACGCAACGCTGCACCGCTCCTATTCCACGCAGGTCTAGACCTCCCCTAATACACACAAACACACACACACACACTCCCAACTGTTGCCCTCTCAACCCCCGGGGAACCGATAGGCAAACTCTTCAAAGACTTTCTCTTTGCTGGACACCCAGTGAAGTAAAAAGCTGAACATTCAGTACAAAGTCAGGTACATCTCTTTAGTTTTTTTAATTTTGAATATCACAATTAAAGACTTTCATTATTATTTTTTGTATGAACTCAATCATGTGAAGCTCACTTTTATCTTCAGTGGTGTGCCCAATGAGGAAAAACACATCAAACTGTGACCACTGAGAAGTTTTTATTTTTATTTTTTTTACAATGGTATGAATGAGTTTGACCCGTTTGAAGGAAGCACAAGCTGAAAGCTGAACGTGAACTCGCTGTGTGACTCCCAGGACGCGGCTTTTGATGTGAGGAGGTTGCCATGTTGGACCAAAGAATTCCTGCTGAAGGATGCGTCCGCTGCTGAGATTTACACCGTTATAAAAAAAACAACAACACCCTTTTAGGAAGCCATACGCGCACACACTTTTGCTCCATTTGTCTCCTTTTCTCACCCCTATCCTTATCTCATCCCATTCACACACACACATACACACACACACACATCCTAACCTCACTCACACTGTAGTCTGAGGAGCAGTGCCCCAGTCAGCTCTGCACGAGGTTTACTCGGATCAAAGTATCTATTTCATATCTCACAGCAGAAGTGTCAGACAAAAGCAAACAGGATGAAAGTACCGACATCTTCACTTGGCTTTCTTCTTCATGTTTTTTCTCTCAGACGGTTGCAGCTTTGCCCAAAAAAAAGAGAAAACGATGTGAAATACAAACACATTTGATAAGACAAAGCCAAGCTCCCGATTGCAGGTGGCACAACAGTGAGCCAAGTAAAGCGCATCGTGTTCAGAAGCAAATATTTGTTTTTTGTATTTTTTTTTTTTTCAGAGGAGAAGCCTTCATACAAAACACTTCCCGTGATGCCAACTGACTTTTTTTTGTTGTTGTTTTTATTTCACTCATGAACGGTGTCGACCACCTTGAACTGTAATTTCTGTCTCGGCGAGGTTCGAAAAAAGATTCGCTCCGGACTGCCCGAGTCATGTATTTATTGCGCTTGATTTTATTACCAGATTTATTTATGGACATGTATATACAGTGTGGTTGCCATAAGCGCTCCACGTGGCGTGACAGTTTTGCTGATTTTTGATTTGCACACTGCCTCTCAGAATCCATGTTTTTTATTCTCCCTCCTCCTCCACATACGGCACATCTTTTTACTAACCTCTGTTCAGCTCTCCTCTCTGTGGTATGTTGGCTATAACACAGTCACTGTGCTGTGAAATGTTTCCCTCTGCTGGACAACACACATGAACACACACACACACACACACACAAGAATAAAGACCTGTTTTACAGAGCACATCTATATTTAAACAAATACAAAAGCACACACACGCACATTCACACTCGTATCCCCTACCCTGGCTGTTACCGTACGTCCCTTCCCCTTACTCCACTTTCTATCACTGAAAACCATTTGTATGATATTGTACATAACTCTTTTTGTATCGAGAGTGTGATTTTTACACAGGCATCACCAACACTCAGTGTAGAGACTGGGGAAAATGTTGTATTTATTTTGATGATGAAGAACAGTGCGTATGAAGATGCTGAACCACTCTGAACCAGCACTGGAGTGGCTGGAACACACCCCCCCCCGATGGCTCACCATTTGAGTCAAACTACAAGCCCACTGGACCAAGGTTCGACTGAGAGAGTTGTTGTTCACTCATAGTTTACAACATACCGTGTGTTCATTATACTAAAACCCTTATTCATTTTAGTTATCATATGAGCATATATGGTGGACCTGAAGTTGTTTTTCCCACTTTTGCTGACAAGTCTTCAGACATGTTTACAGGATTGTTAGTTTACACAGATTTAATATTATATATATATATATTAAAGCCAGGAAAGCTAGCATTGGAAAAGCCAACACAAATACAACATGTTAAAGGAGCATTTTAGTGGAAGCAGCTGTCAACGCATTGATTCATTAGGCTTGTAATATTATGGCTAACTGGTTAGCGCGCAGTTTCTTATTGACACATTTGGCAGACACAGAGCAACATTAGCATTAGCCTTCATTTGGACGCTAGTCTGTGGCTGCCTGATGAATGTAAATCCAGTATTCACTACTGTCTTACTTTTGTTTCTGTTTTCACAAAATTCTGCAATATATCAGGCTATATATATATTTTCTATATAGTTTAGTGTTGGCAAATGGGTTTATCCCAGCACTTGTGTAGCTAGAGTTTATTGCTATCAGCAACTCCTTTCACATTATGCAGACTTCATCCATTGTGTTATTTGTATCTTGAAGAATTTGAATCTAATGCCCATGTGGTTTTGCTGGAAATAAAGTCAGTCCCCAAAATCACGACAATTTAAGAAAAAAAAATCTTGTTTGCACAAGGAAAGATAAACTCTTTGCAAACAAGTTAGCCATGACAGCTTTACAAGGTGCTAATATGTCAGTATAATGTTGGTAGTGTTTCCACTGAGCACAAAAAATGACTTAAAATCACTTAATGCTGCTTTAATATCTATGTTGTATCTTGTTTAGCTTGCTTTATGTCAGCTTCAGTGGTTTTTACCCCTGGGCTGTGTAAGCTAACATACGACCATGAACATGTCTTTAACAAAAAAAGAGAAACGTTTTTTTTAACATCCAGTATTTACCTTAAAAAGGTATCATGAATCATCCCAGGAAGCTGCTTTTTTTATTATAGCATCAACCGATCCATGACCATGTGGTTGTATGTGCAGTACACTCATCAAGGAATTACCCTTATCCACTAGAGCTCTCATATCACAGAGACTGACACAGCATTGTGTACTTTGATTTAAAAATGATGTATGTATCTTAAAAAACTGTGACATGGCTCAGACAGCCAAAGCACATCTACCATGTACCTGCAAAGTTGCGAGTTTGAGTCAGGCTCATGACCTTTGCTGCATGACATCCCTTCGTTTCATATTTTTCCTCATTGCTTTCCAGTCTTCACTGTCCCAATGAAGCAGAAATGCCTTAAAATGACCTTAATTGAAAAATGTAACAATGAAAAAACTACATTTAAGTACTTTCAAACCAGTGACAAGTACAAGCTTCTAACTGTCTTCAAAATCTCAGCAACTCATTTACTCATCAGTTAGTCAGCGTCTGAATCAGTGTTCACTGTGTGAGCGCTGCTCTGGCCCCGTGAAGAAACGCCAGAGGAAAAACAGCCGTCATAAACAGCCATGCTCCCTTCAGGTCTGAATATGTCCTTTTCTGGCTCGACCGTCAAACAACAGCTTTACTTTTCCTGTAAAGTCTGAAGGTACTTTAGTTAAATCAAAGAACAAACGCAGCGCTGTTGAGTGACACGTGAGTTAAAAAAGCACCAGTCTCCTTCAGATCTGCAGCTCTGAGGGAGGAACACGTTTCCTTTGATCCTGCTGCAGGAAATCCTCTGTTTTTGTAAAGATTTGTGTGATGAGAACAATAAATGGATATTGCAATAAGAAAAGCTGTCTGTGTCTGTTTGTTTTGTCAGACTTCACACAGTGATGTGGCGTGTGTGTGTGTGTGTGTGTGTGTGTGTGTGTGTGTGTGTGTGTGTGTGTGTGTGTGTGTGTGTGTGTGTGTGTGTGTGTGCATGCACTGGTGTTTCTGTGGGCAGGTGCGCTCCTCTTCTGTGCACATACTCACAGGTGTGTGTGTGTTGGGGGGTGTATCTGTGCTCATATAAGGAGAGCAGACTCCTCAACTATTGATCACTGTTTTTTTTTGTTGGCCCATCAGAGTGCAGGAAGGTTTAACAATACCAACTCTGGGGTGCAGCATCTAGTAAAATAGAGGCTCTTTGTTGCATCATGGGAATTACCACAACCAGTGTTGTTTTTTTTATTTTTAGCTTGACCCAAACTAGCCAGTAAATGTCAGGATATCTCATCCACTGTGGCATTTAGAGTATCTGTATTTCCCCTTCTTAACATGCTGCAAATGCAATAATACAGACAAGGATCACTCACCAGCTGATTGTAGAGCTTTCAGCTGCACGTCACAGTCCTCTTCCCCACATGGCTTAAGATCAGGGAGGCCACTCAAATCCAACCTTCCCCTAATAGAGCAGAGGTATCCCTCGGGAGCACGTCCTCTCATGTGACTGACGATGCACTTCTAGGTCATGTGATGACAACTCTGTGTTCTTTATCAAAATTTGGAAAACGATTAGTAAGAGGATGTTTTGTTTTTTAAGTCAAACTTTTTGTTTAGTCTTTGACATTGTTCAAATCTGTTTGGGAGAAGTACTCTGCTTCTTTACTGCAGAGTTGCCCTGATGCAACAGTGTATAAGCAGCATTGTACTGTTGTAGCTGAACTTTATACAGTAGGTAGTTTAGTCCTGTGATTCCAAGCCATAGGGTTCACAAGATAAATCAGAGTGTTTGTGAGATGATTCAATTCTATTGTGGGACTTTTCTCCGATCACAGTTTTTTTTTTCATTTTACCTCCTTGGGGCTTCAAGTGTAAACTGTTTAGATGAGACATCTCTCTTTGGTGAAACTGCTAACAACTCACAGACGTCTAAGATGAGAGACACCAGATTTTTGGGGGTCACAAACCAAAAGTCTCGAACATGTGCTGGGAATTGTGAAATCTTAATCTGTATATGTCGAATAGATACAGTAAATCATCTGAAACGTAAAGTAGTTAACACCTCTGTCTGGTCCATCGTGTTTAAGTTAAAGCTGTGCTTCAGTCTTGCATTTGCAGTATGTAAGTTTGTGTGACATGAGACTGACAGAATAGGAAAATGGCAAAGTCCATGCTGCACATTCTGAGATATCCTGACATGAAGAGCTAAAGTGGGTCAAGCTCTAAAAACTCAGTGATCCTGGAGCTCCATTCATTCTACACTTAGTGATGACTTACCTTCTCAGACTCTTCCAACTTTAAGTTCTCTTTTCATATCAACAGTATGACCCTAAATATATGATAAAGACTAAAATACATCCAGTGTCTACACACCTACCATTAGTGACACAACCTACAGAGGTTAAGGAGACCTGTTCTATGCTGAGACAGGCTCAGTACTGCCATCATGTGGGCCAATGTGTTCTTATCCACCGTGCACCTTTGATGGCTCTGAATCTTCACAATGATGCATCATGCAAAAATATATAGAGAGATTATAATATTTCACCATATTCCTTTTTTGTGGAGACTGTCGTGAAAAGTGCAGCTGCCTCATGTGGATCACAAGGAAGTGGAACTGTAACTAATACAGGTCGGGGGACGAACAGAATGGAACCACAACACATGCAATTTGAAGATAATACCCAAATGCGCAGCCTCTTTCTGGTGACTCTTAACACACGCCCGTGAGGAATATCTATATGACTCATGTCTGTCAAGAGGTTATGCATTTGCAGGTTGAATCCACAAGATGGCAATGCACATCATGTGCTCGTATATGTTTTTAAAGGGCTACACAGAGACCATTCTAACCGAGCATTCATCTTTTCAGACATCTTACACGGGGAGATTTCTCAAGCTGTGTCATGAAATGAAAAGGAACAATCACACAGTCGTTAATGAGCAGATCTGCACCTGTGCACGCTAATGAGACATAATGAGATCCATTTTCTTAATGCCACAGATAATGGAAAGGATTGCTTATACATCAATGTCTCCACACCCTTCACTCTGCGCGCTTGATTTCCACAGCCAGCGCCTTTTTTTTTTTTTTGACTCATTTTTTGGGAATTTGCATAAAAAAAAAAAAAAAAAAACGCACTATCCCTGAATTACACTGAAGAGCTGATCAAAGAAACCTTACAGTACAGCTGACACTAATTACAGCCAAGCTCAATTCTCCAGACTTTAGAGAGATGCACCTGCAATTCCTAAAAAACCTCTGCTCGGCTGAATTTAAACGACCACCAAACATCCCAGTCAGAGAGGTTCAAAGGATGACGCTGTTTCCTTGGTGAAATCCCACCTGCAGCGTCTTTCTGCCTCTTCTTCTCTGCCCATACAGGCCTCATTAGTGTGGGCAACACAACTCCCTCTGTTAGTTTGCAGGGAATTTTAATTCCACAGCGTTCCTCTGCGCATTCCAATCACAAGAGTTTTCTAGTGATTTTAGGTAATTTTATTTTCAACCAGCACGCTTATTTGGGTTCTGAGCACTAAACGTGATCAGTGTGACCAAATGTTTTAATAGGCAACGCGGTGCTGAGCCTTTTACAGATTGGGGATGACGGTGCATGTAAGGGAAGAGGAAGCCGCGGAGAAAAAAAGGGAGTAGAGAAGAAGATGTAAGTGATATTTCTTGGAGGGTAATCACATTGTGCCTCCGAAATGAAAACGCCTGATATTGCAGTCTTTTTGCGCGCACATTACTGCGGAGTGGTGCGGAAGGCAGCATCACGAAGACGAGGCACCATTAAATGAAGATAATATGTGGATATATAGAGCCCAGTACTCTCATTTCTAATACTGGTATGCTGTGGATAATAAGCTCGAGGAAAAACTGTAACATTTCAGTGGATTGAATCAAATTTGGTGGAATGCCAAAAACGTCTCGCTCACACAAGTTGCACTCCGAGAATTTAGACCGATGACCTCAGCATCTCCAACTTTTGACCTTTCTGTATCTTATTCATTTGTTTGTCCATCGGCTATACCCTTGGCTTCAGTTAGCGTTGGAAAACCTTAACTGGACAAGGCAGTCCTGTAAAACCTACAGTGAGAGAAGAACGAGCAATACTCTGTAGGCTGTGTAAAGAGTCGAAGGTACTATCTTTTTATTTGTTTTGTTTTGTTTTTCCCCCAAAAAAACGCAGGAGCTGTAAAACAGATGGATTCAGCTGTGTTTACCTGCTCTGACATGAGCTGCATCCGTTAGCATGTCTCACTAACTAGTTTTCTATCTGTGGCAGCCCACAGTGGCTATTTGTGACTTGAAGTATGTGGAGTTACTCTACAAAAACCCCGTTCCACGCTTGAACTGTGTATTATTTTCTCACTGTTCTCACCAAGCCGGGTCCTGAATGCTGTGAGATTCGGGGGTGACATCAGCAGCTGTGTTCCACTCTCACTTTTTTGGGGGGGAATTGGCAAATTCACACAGGTAAGTTTGCCAAACACATTAGCTAGTCCCACGGGGATGGCTAATCATCCTACAGGCCTTTTCTCCTGCAATATTAAAAGCTGAAAAAAACACTCTGTTTGAAACTAAGCTTTGCAAAACAGGACTATGTTAGAGGGCAATTACATTTTGTAATTTATGTTGTTGAGATGTTTTTGTATCACGAGTTGTACACCTGTTTTTTTTTTAAAATGTCTCAGCTGAAAACATAGACATGTAAGCCCCAGACAGCATTTTCAACTCATGTAGCTATCGTTAGCTTAATTAGCTAGCTAGCTAGCTATCTTAAACTTATTTTCTATCATTGGTTCACATTTCAGCTGTAAAACTGACAGTGACTAGCTAGTAACTACGATTTTGGAATTTTTTGGGAAAGTTATAGGTACTGAAGGATTTCAGGTGCTAAGTTTTCCCGCCATTTTTTTTTTTTTTTAACAGCAGAAAATCTATAACAACCCAGACGATGGGGCATTCCCACTCTGAATCTCCAGTTCCACCCCACCCGGTGTTGTCTTCCACCTTGCTGGGATACGGAACCTGTTTCTAAAAGCAGGTGTGCTGTTGGTTCCGGGGGGGCATCAGTTTCCCCCTGACAGTTGGGAGGTGAGGCGCAGTCAGCTGAGGCGCTCCACTGAGGAAGTTGCACGTGTCATCATCGTGGTTAAGTGGAGGAGAGGAGGAGAGACAAGCCGGATGAGTCATGATGGGACAGACAGAGACGTGGAAAGGGAGGCGAGGGGAGGAGAACGCGTTTGTGTGTGTGTGTGTGTGTGTGTGTGTGTGTGTGTGTGTGTGGGGCTGGTATTGAATTTGTATAAAATGTAAGCTACAGCAGGTGTAGAGCTACTTATTATGTTTCTCCTCCTCGCCGCCCTGCCTCCCGCTCTCCCTCTCTTTTCTCTTTACATGAAAAATAAGGCACACTTGTCTCACGCACACACTCACATGCACAGCTACCAGATGTCAGCTCAATATTAATTTAGTTAAATTATAATTGTTCAGGCAGAACTACAGGCTGACTCAATGAAATTACACATAACCGTGAGTTATTGATTTTGTGTTATGTGCAGAGGGTGTGAAATAAATTGAAAGTATTACCACGGCATCAAAGTGTGCGGCGCCCGACAAGAACATAATGTATACACTTAAATCGTCCCTCTAACATGACTAGCAATTACAGATAGCCATTGAAAAGCAGGAAGATTCAATCAGGCAAAGTTGAGGCTCCCATCCAGCGGTGGAGCGGGGGTTAATTAGTATACATGGCTTTAACCAACCGTGCAGGATGTTGGAGGGGTTGAAGGATAATGTTTGTTTAGATACACGGGCCCAGTGTCCACAGATAATGTCTTCATTAACTATTGATGCACTCATACACACAGACACACACGCACACACACTTGCGCAAGGCAGATAGCCCCCTGTATCTCCTCCAGCTTATACCCTGCACATCCCTCCACCTCTACACCTTTCTCCTCCTCTCACTCTGTCTCTTCTGCTTTATCTGAGCAACCAAGAAAATCTGTAAATCCACCAGCCCCCCTTCACACACACACGCACCTCCTCCACCCCCCACGGTTTTTCACGCCTGCACTCCCTCCTCTCCCCCTCTTCCCTCGTCTTCATTCTCTCTTTCCACCGCTCTCTCCCTCTTTCACTTGAACATAAGCGCAAGGTACACACCGCCCGCCCGCCCGCCCATCCTCCCTCCCCAACCCCCACCCTCCGCTCCCCCCCCCCCCTCTCGACACAGCCCTTCACTCCTTGCATTATCTTTCCCGGAAATTGCATTTCCAGCACAGCCAGGGCCCCATTATGAAGAGGGAGCGACATGCTGTAACCTTTTTAAAAAGCCATTAGTGATGCACCTGCCCCTCCCCCCGCCCCCCCTCCCTCCTTCACAGCACCCACCCCTTAGACCCCCACCAACCCTCACCCTTCATACATACCCCCACCCGCTCACCCCACCCTATCTTTTTTTTTTTTTTTTTTTTTCACCCCCCCTGACCCCTCCCCACCCTTATGGCAGCTGTAATGTTATTAGGCCGCTTCTACAGCCATTACTCGGCCAGCTCCCCGCTCCCCGGCTGAACATGGAGCAGATGCAGGGGGAGCAGCACAGGGCAATGGGAGCAGCGATAAGTGTGTAAAGGGTCAGGTGTAAAGGAGGGTTTTGTAGGGCGGATGGATAAAACTGACCGCGCGCTGTAGAAACCGATAGGAATGCGAGCACGAGATGAGAAGGGAGTGCAATCGATAAAGGTAAACAATGAACTGTCTATCTCCATCCATCCCCCCCGTCCCCCGCCATCCCTGCCCCTTCTTTCGCCTCCTTATCTAAACACAAACAGCGACTGTAACACCAGACCTGGGTATCACGCTCGCCACGCACAAATATGTAAACAGACACACAGCGGCGGTGGCGGTAGCGGCGGCTCAATACACAGTCGGTAGTGAGCCTGTTGAAGGAGCACTATTGTTGTTGCACTGTCATGTAGTGTTGTAGTTGTGGACCACACCGGCTGCATTATCGCCCAATTAGAATGCAGAGACGAGCCAAGGAGGGCAGTAAAGAGGGAAGTGGAGTGCCATGGAGCGGTGGAGAGAGAGGGTTGAGACAAGCCAGGCACACAGACAGACACTAAATCCAATTGCATGGGCAGGTTCCAGGAAGCGGATAGCGAGAGATAGAGGAGGAGGAGGAGGTGGAGGAAAACGTCTTCTTTCTCTTTTTCCTCCCTTCCTCTTCTTTTTCTCCAGTATGGCACACAGCGGAGCATGCGAGCCCCTAATGCAGCAGCTGTAGCTTAACTGTACTGTACAAGCCTACACAATGCACTTCGCCATGGTTCAGCCCACTGACTGACTGTCAACGTGATGGAGGTGCTGCGCTACGCCGAGGCAGCAGAGGGAAGCCCAGAGGACACAAATCCATAAAAAACAACCCACTGTATATTTTATGATTCTGCCCACTTCATAAAAATCCCACTATCACACAGGAGGATGTTCATTAAAGTAATTATTGGCACGATGACGGAGCAAGGCAAGGCCGCTCTCGTGAGGTGACGGCAGTGAATGTTTATTAGAATCTCTCATAAGTCCATATATTCACACTGTTAATGTGATCCTAATGCTTGGCAACATATCGATCAAAACTGCATGAGATGTTGAAGTAGGTTTAAATGATGGCCGGAGCTGGCAGGAAGGTTTGTAATCCTCCCCCATACAAGTCCCCTGTGTGTGCTGGATGGTAACAGGGCTTGATTCACTTCACAGTAAGCCACTGAGAGCACCATCCTCCCCACACTTTATCTATCTATCTATCTATCTATCTATCTATCTATCTATCTATCTATCTATCTATCTATCTATCTATCTATCTATCTATCTATCTATCTATCTATCTATCTATCTGTAAAATGTTTAAGAAGTTGGCATAGGATCAGTGGTTGAAGAAGCATTTTGATCAATTCCTACGATTCACTGTCTTGCAGAGAATCAAATGAGAATATTTATTCCACTGCCCACAGAAAATGAAACAATAGCCAGCAGCCAAGATTTGAAATGGGGCAAAACAGTTAGCTCGGCTCTTGTCAGAGGTAACAACATTCATCTACCACCCCCCCCACACACCCCCGGTTGATAGTCAACTGCTGTAAGCTAACCAGCATCTGGCTGTTGCTTCACATTCAACTAGACATGAGCGTGGTATCAACTTTATCATAGCCTGGCTCTGTTAAAAGGTAACAACATCAACCAGCACACAGCTAAAACACCCTACTAGTGTGAATGGAGAGAAGCTGCTCCGTAATCAGGCGGCACAGCAGTGGATACTTGTGTATCACTTGCCAGACGGCAGCAGGGTGAGCAGACTATGGCTGGGATAGCTATTATGTGCTGGAAGGGGGATTTTGTTCCCTTTACACAGAGCCAGGTTTGCTTTCCCCCCTGTTGATTCTACTGTTAGCTAACCATGTTATGGCTATTGCTCCACAGTGACATTCGCGCTGACACGAGAGGGGTTTCAGTTTTATCGTCTAACTCTCGATTAGAATATCTATACCACTCTGCTCTGTGTTCTCTTGGTATGGCACTGGATACTTCTGTATTGCTGTTGATTCCTAATTATTGTAAGCTGTCTATTTACTGCATCTATCTATCTATCTATCTATCTATCTATCTATCTATCTATCTATCTATCTATCTATCTATCTATCTATCTATCTATCTATCTGTGTTACTTTTCTGTCTGTCTCCACCTAACCCCATCAACCCCATCCTCTCTTCCTCCCTCTTTTTTCTCTCTCCAGACACTGACACCAAATCCCACAACAGACGCCCTGCTGATCGATACCATGACATCATCAGGCATGGACATCATCAGTGGGCTGTGGGCGAGGTGCTGACCTGAAAAACACACACACGCGCACACACACACACACACACACGCGCGCGCGCGAGGGCGCGCACACTCATCCGCACAACATACAGGAGGACCCGAGGGACCGAGCCAATCTGAGCTGCCTCGCATCCCAGCCTGAGTAACCCCTGCCTGCCTGCCTGCCAACGCTGCTGCTGTAGTAAATCTGACTGATGACAGGCACAAGACCTCTTTCACACACACGTAAACACATGGACAAACAGCGACATAATAGACAATGAGGACATTCCCCCTGAGTGAGCTGTTGAGAGGAGACCAGGCTGATGGGTGTAAGTACAGACAAGGCAAGTCAACCGCACTGCAGCTGTCAGATTTGCACTATTTCACCCTACTTATCAGGATGAATGAAAAACCAGCATATCATAGTCCTAATTGTGTGTGAAGCATTAAACGTCACTATAGACCCCCTCTAGCCCCGGTCTACCTCACAACCAAACATTTCATTCCAGGCTTGACTGACTGGCTGACGGACTGAGAGAGTGATTGACTGACAGACCTGGTTATTGTCTGACAAGGCCTGGACAATACATGTACATGCATTTATGTGGGTGCTACTTGTCTGAAGCTGTCACCGGCTTTACAGCCAGCTGAGAGGCTCCAGTCTGAAGCTGGACAGCCAGGATCAAACAGCAGAGGAGGAGTCAATATCCATAAAGCCGAAAACACCTCCCAGTCCGCCTCAGACAGCTGAAAAAAACACGAGAAAATCGCTCAGTGTTTATGGGTGCGTGCTCGGCAGCGCATTTCAGCCTTCAGACAGACAGACGGACTGACAGAGAGAGACAGGAGGGAGGGAGGCAGGCGGAGATGTTGAGCAGTGATTTGTTTTATGGAATAGAAACATCTGTAAAACGCTGTAAATATTTGTACATTCGTCTGTCACTATTAGCTGCCCCTGGCTCTGTGATTGTGCGGAAGCTTGGCCTGTCATGCAGCTGAAGGATGGGGCTCCAATCTTAAAGCAATAAGGTTTAACGTCCAAGACCTCTATAAAAAAAAATATTGCCAAATTGGTAATGTTTTAAATCGCAGGCTGCAAATTGCAGTGTAAATATTCGGTACATGGGGGGGATACCAACGAAATACATCGTGGGGAGAAGGACAGACGTACAGGGAACAACAGATCTGTGTTTCAGAGGGACCTTGAGATAAATGACTTGTCTAATTACCCAGTACTTATTGAATCATTACAGGGTACATACAGCAGAAACCAAAAGGCCTATATGTCCTTATACAATAGCTATTATAGTCATTAGCCATTATATATGTGGTACTTCCTACATAGTAAATAATTAAAGCAACATTAGGTAAAAATTGCACACACAGGATTTAAATGCAAATCCCAGTATATTTTTAAGCTGTTATTTTAAGGTGAAAAAAAATTACATAATGTATCTTTAATAATTTACTGATAATTCGATGAAGCACACACCTCATAGTGAGGAGTCCCTCACAACACTGTTTACTGTATAATGTCCAATACGTAACAACACATTTTGTTTGTGAGTTAGCCAGTGAAAGTACACGTGTTCTCTAATAGCTCACTTGGCCATACCGCAAAAGCATTCTAATGGACTACGTGACACCATGCTGCAACCACAATTGCTTCTTATCCATCTCTTACCCTACTCGCACCTCCATCCTCACAGGAGGGCCAAAAATAATAATAAAGATAAACATCATGTGCGGATATCTTTTAAGTACCTGCGGATCGCCCCACACATATATGCATGCACCGAGGCACTCGAAGAAATCTCCTTGAAGAAATCTCCACATGTCGTCACCCACATACACTGCACGTCTATGGTGGATCTATAGGGTCTGTGAACATCGAACAAAACAAAAGCAAAAGCAGCAGGTCTTTCTCTTTGCATGTATATGCATGAATGTGGATGTGCACAACAGAAAGGTCCTGGAGATTATAAAACATACATGCGCTTTGTTACAGATCAGCACACATTGTTCCTATTTCTTGTTTTTTTTATAAAGCTTATATATGTTTTTATATGGTCAGTTATAAAAAAACAGCCTTCTTCACAAGTTGAGCCAATTGTCTTTCCCCCAGCAGCAATAATGTAATATTGAAAAAAAAAAAAAAAACAGAGAAAAATGTTTTCACATATATCAAAATTTAATTTGAATTTAATTTAAATTTAAATTAATCCTTGTCACTAACATTTCCTGTCTTGCTACTCAACAGGACTTAGTTAAAGTTTGAATTTACACCCAGGTTAAACATTCAACGACATGCTGTATAGAACACATTTTCATAAACACACTTGCTCATCAGTCATGACTGTATAACATATTAATGATATGTTCAGATTCAGACCTTATTGAGCAGCACACTGATTTTCTTTAGCATCAGGAACAGATGATGTATGAAATAATTCTTCAGGCTGTTGCCTGGAAATGGTCAGGACTCTAAATCACCTATTGGAAGGTTGACGTAGGTATTCGCTTTTTTGACCACTAAATAATCACACTGTGATCTAAAGTGTTACGGCGGACTGTCTGTTCTTCCTGGAACGTTCATTCCCCTACTGGAAGTGAAACAATCTCAGGGCTGAGGCTGGTGTTGAGTATCTTGGACTGATTCACTGTCAGATACACTGTCATACACTACTTGTGGAAACTCTTTAACTAGCTGAGGGGGGAAATGCTTGATTTATTCAGCACGTAATGCATCTATTTTCAAAGCTATTTCAGCGAGCAAAATCGACAAAGTGTACCTCACCTCATTTGAAATTATATTCAAATATGTTTCTGCCAACCAGGAAATGTATTCATTACATGTCTGCGCCCGGCCTATTTTTTCCTACCACATTTTCACTTGTTTTACTCTGAGACGCCACTCGAATGTAATAGACAATTTAAAAACAGTTATGTGGAGATTGTTTTTTTTTAGGGGGGGGTTTTGATTGGATAAGCCCCCTTTTGAATCATGCAATCACTGGTCATGTTTGTTGATATTGTTTGGCTGTGTCAGTACCCGACTGAGCAGGCTGGACACCAACTGTCGCTGTTTGCATTCAAAATATTTACAGACCGCGTGGCCGTCAACCTCAGACTTATATCATAATGCAGTCATGCAAAATTATAGCTCAGATGTATGTTATTACAAAAACTTAACAGAGATTCGACTCAAATTACATCCTGAAATATAAATATATTTTTGTTTCTTGGGAAAGCTACTAGTGTCAACACTGTGTAGCACAAATTCAGTGATGATCAGATGCAGATTTCTCTGATGTGATGAATCTGACAAGGTGTCAGTTCACTTCTCATTCATGGCCCAAACCGACTCGATCGACCCATTGATTTAAGTCAGAATCAGTTGATCAAACTGAGGCAGGTTGGATGAGCGTACTGAGATGTGAATATGAATGTTGGTCCATCTATATGTGTGTATAGGCATACTGTATATCCTGCTGAAACTCTGAATAGGATTATAGCCGACTGGATGGCGCAAGGGCTTTTGGTGTTAATATGTTGCGTCTGTCGTACAACATACTATTTCCACACCTGAATTTATTGCAAAATTTCAAGTGGGTTTTACCGTCCAAAGCCCCTCTACAGACTGCAGCTGTCCAATCATATCTTATAGCAGGCAACCACACACTTAAACAATGTGCAATGTGTTTTTTAAAGCCTTTTGAAAACAGAAAATGAGAGAGTAAAAGTGTGAATAGTGGATAAACTGCTTTTCTGCTCAAAGAGAGCTGTACTAATTAGCATCTCTGGCTAACTAGTGTACTACCAGCAGCAATGACCAAGCATTAACCTCCATTCAAGTCTATGGAGCATCTTACTATCGATTATTTTATAGTTTTTTACTGTTTATTTTATTTTATTTTTTTAAAAAAAGGCTATTTCACAACCACTATATTGACTGTGCAGTATTCAGAGCTCATGGTAATGTTAGCAGTTCTGTCCTGCTCGTTAGTGGCAAAATACTACGTAGTCATTAAGTGAGATGTCAAACAAGTCGCCAAGCTAATGTTACCTGGCAAACTCCAAATGATAAGAAGACTGGCAGTTTTTGTAATCATAAAAATAAGATGGTCATGGTGACTAATGGAACCATATTGCCAGAATAAATGCTGGCAATTAATGTTTCTGCAAACCAAAGACATCTTATATTTCTTAAGGTTCACTTTTCAATCTTATGCTGTGAAGATGATGTGCTTATGGTCTTGTTAGGTTTAGGCACAAAAAAAACACTTGGTTGAAGTTAATAAAAAAGATCGTGTTCTGGCTTAGAATACCTGTCTTGTTCTGCAGGAAATTTCCTGAGGCCTTGTTGAAAACACAGGGTTTTGCCACCACAAGAGGCTGGAGGGCTGGAAATAGTCTCGAGGTCCCCACGAAAATATCACTTACAAATGTCGACACGCATTCTCGAGCCGCGGTCACAGGGGGGGCGAGCCTTGTGGCCTAGCTTAACCCCATCTCCTTCCCCGCCACCACTTGAGAGACAGCTCATAAATATGTAATGTCAACGTGACACGACACATACGGTTGTACGTTTCTGTACCTTGTACAAATGTGAACAAATCAGTGGTTCGCCAAAACGTTAACTGCAAACATTTAAATTCTGGAGACTGGGCTGGCTAACGAGAGGCCTTCGTTGTATGAAATCGAGCTTTTGATTGAACCTATTGTTTTCAGTTTTCTTCTTGAAATAAATATTTCTGATAATAAACACATCACCACTGTCATCTGTGGCTGCCGTTGCTTTGGTATGTGGAGCCGAGTGACTGTATCTCTTGATGTAGCAGGGTGCCATTTCAGGCTGTCACCCACAGCCTGCTGCCGGACCAGATGAGACCAGGCAGCAGAACGCAGCGGGGTGTATCACACCTCTCCTCCAGCTCAAATCCGCAGACTCCCCATGTGTCCTTATATGTACAGTAGCGTGTAATGTATGTGCCTTTCATTTTAATCTGCCCTGTCACTTGAGCCCCGGGCAGACTTTGAGGAAAGGGAGATTTTCTATTCTCAATTCGTCTCCTGTGCGAGGGCTCCTTTTCTATTTTCTGTCCTGTCCCTCCCCCCTGCCATACCATATTCTCGTCGTCCAGAGAGGAAGGTACAGGGGCGCGACCCTTTCCTCATTCCCCGCTCTTACTCAAACATTGCACATTCAGAGAGTGTGGTGCAACACAGTGAAGTAGGCCCATTGAGCCGCGTTGCTCCTCCCTGCATGAATGTGTACGTTTGGAGTGAATTGAGCTTGACTTTGAGTCCCCACGACCCAGCCCCCCTACCACCATCACCACCAGCACCGCCACCTCCTCCTCCTCCTCCTCCTCCTCACCCACCCTCCCCTTCCATAGCAGGTGGCGCCACTGGCAGCGGGGCAGAGAGAGGGCTTTGATTCCTAAGCCAGTGGGCTCAGTGCATATTCAAACTAGGGCCTTTTGTTTGTGTTGCTGCGAGGCCCGAGTCAGACTCGCATGCAGAGAATACAAATCAGACCTTTGACAGGAGCAGTTAACCTGCCGCTAAATATAGCTGCCCTGGGTCTGAAAGAGATGGAGGGAGCACGGGGAGAGGGAGAGAGATGGAGGGAGCACATAGGGCGGGAGCGATGTAGAGAGCGAACAAAGAGAGAGATGAGGTAGGGCGAAGAGAGCGGCGAACATATAGAGGAGAGACACGAAAAAGGCTTTCTTTCCTTCTTTCCCTCTGTTGCCTTTGGTTTTCTGCACAAAGCCGAATACGGCAGGCTATAGATGGAGCTGAAAAGTATGTACAGAAATGACTGCTGAGCAATGCATTGACGCATGCAAAGCCAGTGCGATGTGTGCGTTGAGGAGGGAGGGAGGGAGGGGGCAAAAGAGAGAATAAATAAAAAACAGAGAGAGCCGGAGAGTGGGGAGCATGGTGGGGAGAGTGGCAAATGAAAGATAGGGAGAGTCTGTTTAATAAAGCAGCAATCTTGAGGGAGCGAGGGTGAGGGAGAGAAGGAGAGGGAATGAGAAATGTGCTCATACCACGGGGATCTGAGCAGACTGCAAAAGAGGGGGAGAGACAGAGGAAAGACAGAGAGTAGGAATTAGAGAACCAAAGAGGCAGGAAACAGGACGGGGTGCGGGACTTACAACTGTCCTGTCCGGGGCTCCTCGCTCAGCCTCCCATCGCGTCGGATTCCCGGCACCTACCGCCTGACCACCGGGGTCATCTTGGCTCAGAGATGACCTCAGGATGTTGCCTTGACAACTCGCAGCCTTTATGAAGCCTCTTTGTCCACATTGTGCATGTGGCGAAAAAAATCGAACCATTGAGTGATTGACAGGCGGCATGCAGCAGTATTATGTAATGCTACAGCTGTATCAGCCGCAGAGTGATGGATGGTCAGATAAGATGTGTGTGTGTCTTTGTGTGTGTGTGTGTGTGTGCTCTCTCCGCCTGGCCCTTCGATGATATAAAGTAAATCCGCCTTCAGTGTCAGTCCAGTAAAACCCTGCATCCTGATACTGTTTGACAAATAATAAAAACCATGATGAATGGTGGCGCAGTCCCACAACATGCCCACCTCGTCAGCTATACTGAGCTATTATGCAATGATGGAGCAACACCATTCACTACTACTACTACTACTACTGGAGTATACTACCTCTACTTCCACTGCTACCCAGGGAGCTGAGCTGTGTAATCCCCGGGCGGATAAGGCGAGGTTTGGGGAGATTTGGGAAGCCGAGATCCTGCTGAAGCCGCCAGTCCTCTTGCTGGGGAAATTCAACGGCTGGAAATCCCATGGGATTGGATTAGGATGGATATAGAGCCAGTCAGTGAGAAGTTGCTGTCAGGGAGCTGCAATGCTCACAGTGGGCCATGGTACACACACATATACACACACAGATTGGGCTCCTGAATGGGCAGGTGGTGAGACTTCCTTTACTCGTGCATCAGGCAGTAATGCACTTACCGTCTGTCCATCAGCTCCTATTATGCGTCGCCGATGAAAAAAGACAACAACAAAAAAAAAAAAATCTTTTTTTTTCTTTTTTAAAGGGAAGCTAGACGGGCCTAATTTTATGCACAATGATGATTTTGGAGCGAGGGAGGCGGGGCCCGGAATTAATAACAGAAAATGTCGATCATTCCGCCCAGAATTTAAATGCGGGACCATCTGTAATTTTGAAAAGTTAATTAGCCTAACGCGCAACGCGGTCATGTTCGGGGCAAACGGCTCCAAAGTAGAGCTCTCCAGGCAGCCTGCCACTGCCTAATGAGTGTCTCCCGGTGTGCAGGTTTATCATTTGAACACTTTGGTGAAGGTTACATTTGAATAATTTCCAAGCCTTAGTTAGAGACTATTGTTTAATGTGCTTATTATAGCCTAATGGAATTAAGACACTGAGACAAAGGAGGGAAAACTGGAGCTACACAATGTCCAGTCACCAAAAAAATGGAGACAAGTTAACACATTATTATTATTATCTTATTATTATGATTATTATTGTTGTTATTATTATTAGACATCCACCCAATAAATACCCCCAGCACCCGAGCTGTCACCACATCCTGATCAGTGTGCATCACCATCACCGTGATGTGTGAGCCTGAATCTGCTTCTTCTCCTCCTCTGTGAATCCTGAATCGTTGAGTCGCCTCCGCCGCGCCCCTTTGACCACGCTTGATTCGCAACAATGGGAGGACAGGAGGGAGGGAGGGAGGACATGAGGGAGGGAGGGAGAGAGAGAGAGAGAGAGAGAGAGAGAGAGAGAGAGAGAGATGAGGGCAGAAGCAGAGCCAGAGAGATTCCAGGATCTAAAGGGAGGATAAAGGGTGTAGAGTGTCTGCCTCTCGGATCTTTTTTTTTTTCTTCCCCTCCTCTCTTTTACCTTCATTTTTTTTTTCCTGCGAGGGAGAGGCTTTTTTTTTTTTTTTTTTTTGAGGAGAGGAGAAAGAGAAAAAGAGAGAGTTAGAGAGGGGGCGTTTCCTCCCCCCCCAACCCCCTCCCCACCTTTGCTCAGTGTGATTTCCAGATATTGCCAATACACTGCCGTCGACTTGAGCGCATGAGGAGGAATTGACAGACTTCCAACAATGGGGTGAGTATGGAATAAATCCTCCAGAGATGCTTTTTCCTCCTGCTGCTGCTGCTGCCTCTTCTTCTTCCTCCTCTTCTTCTTCTTCTTGTGTTCTTCCCATAAGCCGCTCGACTTAAACGCTGTGTAAATAGAATTAATGCAGACGCGTTAAGTCACGCAGAGAAAAAAAAAATGTGTGTGCCAATATGGCCCCGGCGCCGCGCTGGGGGGGGCTGTCAGGTCCGTCAGGTGGGCTCCTTCACATGTTTGACCGCCGCGCAGAGAGCAGCCTCCCCTCTCCCTCCGAGAGAGAGATGCGACGGGGCGGAGGAAGGAAGGAAGGAAGGAGGGAAGGAAGGACGGTGGAGGAAAAAAAAGCGCTCGGTGTGCTCCTCCAGTCGCATTGAGAAGGCAGCAGCGGTGTGGTGGCACAATAACCTTGTCAGACCACACTCGCTTTGCTTTTTCTTCTTCTTCGTGTATTTTTTTCAACTGAAGAAGAAGAAGGAGAAGAAGACGCGGCGCTTTCTTCTTCTTCTTCTTCTTCTTCTTCTTCTTCTTCTTCTTCTTCTTCTTCTTCTTCTTCTTCGCTTGTATATCTGAAGTGAGATTAAAGAGTTTGACGTGACTCCGCTTGTTGCTTACATTTGTGATGACTTCCCTTCCACCGGCCTGCACTGTGCTGCAAACACTAGTGAGTCTTTTTCTCTCTCTCTCCCTCTTTCTAATAAAGCTTCGAAAATCCCCCCCGGAACACTTTTTTTTTTTTTTTTCAAAAAGTAGAATCATTTGCGACTAATAGGAGAAAATGGCGTCTTTCGCCGGAGTTGAATGAAACTGAGCTTTTTTTTATTTGATGTTGGCCGGGCAGCGCTCGTGGACGGACTCGTGCACTTTCAGGCTCTCGGGCCTTCATTTGACATTCTCTTTAATGTTCCACAGCAATCTTGTGCGAGTTTTTTATTTTCTTCTTCTTCCTGTCGGTATCCTCTCCATGTGGGCTAAACACTGCACTTTAAACATCTGTACGGCGGGAGCTGCTCTCACACAAGGGCTCCTGTAATGTGGAGCCCTCCTCGATTGATTGCTTTCAGCTCCCTTCAATGAAATATTCAGGCTCCCTCCTATAGATCCCTCCTCCTGCGAGCCGTGTCATTCAATAATCAGTGAATTATTATTTCAATGTGTATCCGCCTATGGCTTATAATCAATTGGATTTATCTATTATATATGTAAAGAATTTGCAACTCAGTGTCTGGCTTTAGGCAGCTTGCATGTGTTTGTGAGAGCATGTGGCAGCGTGAGGTGTGTTTGTGTGTGTGTGTCTGCCATAGAGAAAGAACATCAATTTGAATGAATGTGTGTGTGTGTGTGTGTGTGTGTGTGTGTGTGTGTGTGTGTGTGTGTGTGTGCGTGTAAAGCTCCCCGCCTGCCTCTCAGCGTGCATGTGCTCAGCCCCTCAGGCACGTTGGCAAGCATGAACTCCCTGAACTCAATCCTTGTCCATTAAATTCCTATTGATCAAGCAGCAGAGAGAGACATAAAGTTCCATCTCCTCGGTTTCATGTGGGCTCGGCTCGGAGCTAGCTCTCCGTCTTTTAGGCTCTCCGGCCCCCCCACCCTCCACGAGGAGGAGAAGGGGAGGAAAAAGAGAGGCAAAGAAGAGAGGAGGAGGAGGAAATAGAGAGAAAAAAAAGGATTGGCTGAAGCCTTGGGAATCCATTAGGAGAGATGGATGAAGAGGAGAAAGAGGAATGAGCTAACAGTTGATTACTGAATTGTACTTAGTGCCTGGGCGCATGTGATTGCACATGAATGTGTGTGTGTGTGTGTGTGTGTGTGTGTGTGTGTGTGTGTGTGTGTGTGTGTGTGTGCTTGGATGTGATTATAAGCATTTCTTCTTGTACACACTTGTTTGTGAGTCTTTTGCGCAATGCACACGCATGTATGTACTTTATGTGTGTGTGTATGTACTTTATGTGTGTGTGTGTACTTTATGTGTGTGTCTGTGTGTGTGAGCTGGGGGGGGGGGCTTCCATTTAGTAACGCAGCAAAGCGGTACATATCTCTCCAGTGGGAGCTGTCCTTGGTTCTGATCCGTGGCCCTACACCCCTCCTCCTGCTTACCACCTCCAACACACACGCACACACACGCCTGCACACACACACGTACACACGCCCTCCCCAATCATCCCCATCCTGCCCCCCCCCTCTCTCCACCCTGTTGATTGACATCCCCATGCTCTCCATTTGGCTCACTAAAGGCTGCATGTGTGCGTGTGTGTATACATACGTGTGTGCGCTTCAGTTTACTGTTACTGGTGGAGGGTGTTTTTTCGGGCGGTGCGGGGGAGGGACTGGGCCATCCTCAGAGGGCCTTGAAACAGAGAGGATGCTGGGTATAAAAAAAAAAAAAAAAGAGGAGAAAAAAAGGAGCAAGGAGTGAGAGGAGGAAAAACAAAACATCTGTGTGGTAATTGGGCTCCCCTTAGTATTGTAACGCATACATTGACATCTGTTTGATAATTGGCTACCCTGGCTCCTCGGCGTGTGTCATGCTAAATGCCGGTTTGGTGGAAAGGAAGAGAAAGAAATGAGGAGGGGTTGGGTGTGTGGGTGTGTGTGTGTGTGTGTGTGTGTGTGTGTGTGTTTGAGCAAATGCATTTGTGTGCATTCATACCAACGGGGGGAAGGGATGCTTAGATTTGTTAGTACTGTGAAAGCTCCACAGGTCTCCAGTGCACACATTTGCCACCATTGTCTCTTTCATAAAAGAAGGCCGTACCTAGAGTATGCACGGCTCCGAGCGGAGGTGTGCACGAGTTCACCGCCTGCATTTAGCCTGACAGATCAAAAAATATAAGTGCTAAAGTGTCAAGTGATTGTTTACAGCCTCTTGTGCTTCACCCTCTGGGGTTTGCAGGCACAGTGATTTGAGCCACAGACCCAGAAGCGATATTAGCTGCTTCCGCAATTTGTTCAGAGCTTTAGAGGGGAGAGGCCGTCAAATTGCATAGATAAATATGTTGAATAATTGATGCGGCGCATAGTGGGGAGCTGTTTGGGAGCACACTAGAGATTGCCGGTGATGCCTGTGCAGCCTCGCAGACAGTCTGTCGTTTTTTTTAGACGAGCCTGGCGTGTGTGTTCTATCCTCACAGGGTCTAAACATTACAACACTTACTCTTATCTCGATGCGCTCAGATCTGCACAATCAATCCTCGACGTGTGGGTCCAAGCTCTATAAAGGGCCTGTGATCTGAATTTTTACATCATCCGTTAAGTCTCCCCGCCACAAGAAAAAGCTCTTGTATCAATAGAATTAATGTTTAAAAACTCCTTTCACTGGACCTCTGCGTCATCAGACATGAAGGTTTAAGCTGCTACTTAAAAAAAAGGGAAAAAAAACTAATTCCTAGTAATACCTTATAATACCTACCTATTCTATAATCCTGCAGATCTATACAAGAGTGTCAGAGCTTATAGTAATGGGTGAAGGATTAATTTGGGGATTTCTCCTCGATGACACATGGGAAGTGGTGGACGGAGTCGCAGGAGAGCGGCTGGACCGGCCCCCGGGACAGTTAAGAGCTGAGATGTTAAGTCCTGCAGGAGCCGAGCCGCAGGGGAGTTGCTCCTCCTCGCTCCATCTCCCTCCCTAATGCTGTCTAATGTGAGAGCTTATGGCGAGTGGAAGAGGAAGAAAGAGTTGTAAAGACACAGGGATTTGAGATCTCAGGGCCTCGCTACCACGAGGGTACTATCAGGCTACAACCTCCCGAGAAGAATCCCAACGTTTTTCAAACCAGCCGTTTTCTGTCTTCCTGCCTTTTCATCCTTCTCTCCACATCCATCTCTTTGAAAAAGTGTGGTATTTCACATGCAGAGGTGTTTAGAATAATAGCAGGAATCACTCCTTTCATGTAGTCTCTTTTCAGTGCAGAGGAGCGCGCGGCGGTGTTCTCCACCGTTTGATTCCTGGGCCTTGAAGATGCGAGGGCAGAGGGATGTGAAGACTGCTTATCTCTTCCTGACACAGCCAATCATGTCGTAGAATGACAGTCCGAACCCAGCTGATACCCCCCCCCCCCCCCCGTCTCTTTCTCTTTTTCTCTCTCGCGCACAAACACACTCCCTCCTGCTCTCTATCCGTTTCCTCTTGAAATTACACACACGGTTCCTCGGTTTTTTTCATTCATTCTGGTTCCTGACATTTCCCTTATTTCTGCCACTCGCTCTCTTTCTCTCACTGTCACGCCGCCCGTCTCGTGTCCTTTTCCATCTCCTTTTCGAACGCGCAGAAAAATCACACGTGCACGCACCGCCTCCTCTTCCCGTCCGCTGCCTCCTCCTCTGTATCTTTTCGCTCGGTGTTCTCTCCTTCCCTTTCTCCTGATTTCTCTCATGTGTGCACTATGGGGGCTCGAGCTCGCAGCACTGCGGGGGCAGCCCTCACTCCCTCAAATGTACGCGTGCGACTGTGGCGCTCGCTGATAAACACAGGGACAGGGACGGCAAGGCTCACATCTCCCACTTCCTTACTCGCACTCAGTCAGGGGTTCGAAGCGTTGGGGAAGGGAAAAGAAAAGCCAAAACTTTATTGCACCCTGGCGTGTGATGACAAAATGACTATTCATGCGAGCGCGGCAGTCCATCACATTCTCGCGCTGCTTTTTCTCTCGTTGCTTGCCTGCTGCTGACTGCAGATACAGTTGGCGTGGCAGAAGAAATAGTGTGTAGGGAGTATTTACGGCGCTGGAAACGACGGCAGCTTTCGTTGTCGCATCGTGGTTTACAAGAGATATTAACGCCAAATCGCGGGGACTTCTGTACAATGGAGAACAGACAGCTTGAACAAAGCGCTCGTTCAGACAGATAAAACTCTCGCAAATGATTCACTCTGCTTTTTATTGCTAGTTGCTCAGTGTTCATCAGTGATTTTCTCCCCTTAAGGCAATTTTAACCTGAACACAGCTGTGTGGCATCCACAGGCGGATATCGGAAGGTGTCTTGAAGCTGAAACAATTAGTCGAGCGACAAAAAAATAATTGGAAGCCTTTTTCAGCGTCGATTAATCGTTTCAATCAGGGATGCGCGATATCCACTGTGCTGATATAATCCAACTCATTCTGCCATATATGCACTTGTTATTTCTTTCGCCACATAATTGCAGAGCACATGAGGTCTCTCCTGCAGCGTAAATAACATATTATTATGCCTACTCCTATCATAATGGCTCACTGGCAGATGCAGACATACAATGCCTTTTAAAATGTACACATTCACTGCGCAGAATGAGAGAACTGCTTCACGTCATGCGCGCACGTTTAAAGCGTTCCATTGACAGAAATGTCATTTCCGGCCGATGCCAATATTTCATTTTAAAGCTCTCGTCGGATGATACGATCGTGCGTCTCGAGTTTCAGTCCTTATTCAAAATGGCTTCTCGAATGTGAAAAATTGCTGTTTTTCTACGTGGTGTGTCATTGCATACTGGTTATGTTTGGATTCACAGGCATTGCCTCTGGAAGTTGCGGTGGCCCTTTTTTTTTTTTTCCCCTCACTTCTGTTAGATATTTTCACAGGCAATTAATTGGTTTGTGGGAAAGTTTTGTGCTATGTAATAATCATTAGCTGCAGCCCTAATTATTTGATCAATCAGTTGCAAAAGAGTTGTGCTCTCTCTCCTTTTTTTTTTTTTTTCTCGCAGGACCTGGACAGTTTCAGCAGCTCATGAAATCCCCACCCTTCCCTCCAGCTCTCTCCTGCTGTATAGCGTCAAACAGAGAAAAGGGGGGATGGGAGACGAGAGCGAGAAAGAGAGAGAGAGAGAGAGAGGAGAGGAGGTGGAGGGGAGTGAGGTGGCGTGACTGTTTGCTCCCGTCTCGACCACGGGTATTCTTGGGTTGATAATACAGATGTCGATGTTATTGCTTGAGAATACGCGTAGCTGAGTGGAAGCCATCCTCATCGACAACAAACAGATGTTAGTGTGCGCCCTCCTCCGGGCACAAACCTGATGTGAAGAGCATCCATGGTGATGGTAATCCTCTCCTGAAGTCCTGGTCCTGCGACTCGCCCTGATCCCCCACCCAGCATCCTCTTGGCCTCTGCAGGAAGTAAGATCCTTCCAAGCGTGCATCACACACCTTTTTAGCTCTGATTGTTCATCCGCTTGACAGATGCCCTTATCAGAGTGCGTGGTGAAGAGGGGAATCCAATAAGTGCACATGGTGGAGGAGTGGGGAGGTGGGGTTATTTGGAGGGTCTGGTTGTGTGTGTGTGTGTGTGTGTGTGTGTCTGTGTGTGTGTGTGTGTGATGGTGGGGGGGGGGGAGGCTGGGCCCCCGATGGCAGGAAGACACGACTCTGCAAGACAGGACAGAAGGTCCAGCAGTCGCACTAGCTCCTGTGGCTCGCCGTGTATAAGGTCACAGTCAAAGAGCAAATCCAATATCCAGACAGGCTGGCGGGCAAACAGGCTCGCAGGCAGGTAGGGGCACGGGCAGGAACGCATTTAGAAAGTCAGAGATAAATCTCAGTCTACTCTCAGCTGTTCCCCAAGCTGCCTGGAGGAGGGACGGGTGGAGAGGGAGACGGAAGAACAGAGACAGGGACAATCAGACAGACAAACTGGCGGCGGCAGACAAGCACAGCATCAAAAAGAAAAGTAACTGAGTACATTTACTCCGACGTCTTTACCGTTTACTTGGACATTTCCACTTCTTCTAGACTTCCAATCCACGACATTTCAGAATGAAATACTGTACAGTCGATATAGCTTCACTTCATGCATCTGACAGCTGTTGTTATTCAGTGATTGTATTCGGTAGACGAGTTCTTAAATCAGTATTTATGTAATAATTACGTATCTAGTGAAAATGCGAAAACAATGTGACAATATGGAGGAGAGATTATCACCTGCTCCACTCAGCTTTTTGGAGCTTTGTTACAAGTTTCACACCTTTACTATTTTGGTTTCACTCTCGCTGCTCTCATAGCACCATTTTCGGCCTCACAGCAGGGCGCTAATTTCAGAGAAATCGCTCCAAAAACTCACTGTACACTACCTGCCCGGCACCGAGCAGCAGACAGACCACAGTGAGCGTCAAAGAGAGGAGTCAGAGGAGATGAAAAACAGGAATATTGACTTACATTCACCAGATGACACGGACACCACTGTAAAATGAAGGATTGTGTAAATGAGCAACTGTTTGCCAGCCATATCAGCTTAAAAGGTGATGACATGTCAATGTTGTGTTTACAACTTTCCACTGCTGTTGCAGGTTTAAAGTCAGCACTTTCATTTGAGGGTTATTTTTTTATTTCAAAGGCAAATAATAGACGTGATCATTCCCTGTTATATTGACAAACTGACATACACAATAAACATCACAAAACGCTTTGATACAGTACACTACAATTATTCAACAGATGCGCAAACAAAACGGCACAAAATATAGGCTGTGGCAAAATATTTTTTAAAAAAAGCAAAATAACAACTGTGATTGTCAGTCATAAAGTTTCTGTCTGTGTTAGATTTACAAAAAGGATGACAGAATGAAAAGACTTTGAAAGCTAGGCTTTTGTATACAGAATGGCTTAAGATTTCACTTAGCTACCAATACATGTATTATAATGAGCCCTGTATTTATTATAACATTTAACACACATTAAGTACTTTTATTTGTTGGTACTTTAAAGGTGCACTGTATAGTTTTGGAAGAGATATTCAAACTCAGAAAGGTAACAAGGAAAAAAATACAAATTCAGAAATATCTGTTTGATGATTTTAACAAATGAATAAAACAAAATAAAATGACATGAAATTGCATGGTCCTTAGTAGATTTTAGTTTGTGTATCCAGCTTGTACAGACATGAAAACGCATCAGTGAAGATTTTTCTCTTCGGATTCAAATTTCTTACCCAAAACTGCACGGTGCACCTTTACGTACTTATATCGCCATCTTAATTCTGTACTTTTATTGAAGTAACTTGAACTTTGAATGCAGGGCTTTCGCTTGTGGGGTAAAGTGAGTGCTGTTACACTGTGGTATTGTTACTTTTCAAGAAAAGGATCTGATAATGTTTGCCGTCACTGTCTGGATCAGATCACCAATCAAATCACTGATTTAAGAGCTGTAATGTTGGTTAATAAAAACACTATACCCCTGACATAAACTGTTATTTTTGTGATTTACTTGCCCTGTCTGTGGCACCCTGTGGGGTGGTCAAAAATGTCATCTCCCCACGCTGGTGCAGTTTGCAGGGTATTGGATCATATTAGTGTTATTGTAATGGGGTGTAATAAGATTATTCAAATCCCTCTATTTCACAGTGGGCGAATGTGATGCTGGGGCTCATCCATGTAAAAGGGCCCTTTGACAGAAACTGTGTCTGTGTGCTAAACCCTGGAAATTCCCAGCCAAGAGGATTCTCCACGCCACTCCCTAGAGACTCCGCTCACATCAGCACCACTGTCTCTCTGTCACTGTGCGTGTGCATGCACGGGTGCGTGTGCAATTTTTCTGTCTCTTCTTCCACACAGCAATTAAAGATCCAATTGATTTCCCTGCCTACACTGATTACCTGCCTCACTAGTTTGGTTTTTCTATGATATCTGATTAATATTGCGAGTCCATACAGGGAGCTGACAATAACAATGAATACCTCACATTATTATACAATAATGCCCTCAAAAACGTCAATTTATAGAGCTGAAACAATTACGGAATTAATCGAGTGGTCCATCCGCAGAAAATGTGCATTAACTATTTTGATGAGTGAAAGTTTAAAAGTAATTTTTATTGGAAAAATACCAGTAACTTGCTCATTCCAGCCTTTCGAGAGAGAAGATTTCCTGTTTTTCTTTGTCGTTTATGGAAGTAAACTGAATGTCTTTGGGTTTAGAGTTCTATTTTTATGACTGAATATAGAGAATGATAATCAACAAAGTATTTGCCGGAAGATGCGTCATAAAAATAATAATGAATTGCCTCATAACGAAATTTGTGGGACAATGTATTCAGTATGTCAGCTCCAGTACATTTAGTTGTTTTATAACAATTCACTCTCAAGAGCACAAATGCCAGCTTCATGGTGGCAATTAAGGAAATGTCAGATCTGTCAGATCAGATCATCAGAGTCAAGATCTGTCCGGTGGGGACAATGACTGTACAACAATTACTGTTGTTCCATTGAGCTGATGTAAAATTATTTTAAATACATCTATTTTTATCTTTTTTTACAAGACGTTTAACTTTGACTTGAACAGGAAAAGTTCGGAGACCACCTACATCTCCAGGGTTCATCCTCTGGCCACAATGAATTTAAATTTAATTTAACTGTTGATGAGATATATCTGTAAATGTCAATGATTTCAGCCTACTGGTTGTGCGAGAGGAGAAGTCTGATCTGTCAGATCAGATTATTAGAATCAGTAGGGTCCACCCTCTGGGAGCAATGCATGTACAACATTTTTATGTCAGTCCCTTGAGTAGATGTTGAGCTATTGCGCAGGTGAAATTATTTTATGTTGCTTGACCAGCTGGTTAACTTTCCTGAACAGGAAAAGTTAGATCACCAAAGCCTCCAGGGTTCATCCCGTGGGCACCATGAATTTTGTGGAAACTTAGGATTTGGCCTCCGGGGACCATGCATATAATTACTAAATTCTTAAACTATTCTCAATATAGCTATTATTCCTGTAGTTGCTCAGATATTTTGGGCCAAAATGGGCCAGCTAACAAGCCATTCGGATACCGATTCCAGCTTATATCAATGCACAGCGTGTACATTATAGTACAGTACAGTAGTTATAAAACAAAGGATTTCTTTCCCCCAATTGCACAGGATATTATGTAGTTCCAGTTCACACCCAGACTGTCTGCACTGTATATCCACAGTATCGTATGGTTAGTAAATCACCCTTTATTTCTTATACTTTCTGTAGGCTTGATGATGAGTGACATGATTCATGTAATGTCTTTTCTTTCCAATACCAACATGTTATATCTACAGGTTAGCTGACAACAACTGTCAGAATCAACCTGTTTACCTGAAGCTCGCTCTCCTCTGCTCGGACCAACCGCCCTCTCCCTCAGTTCTCCTCCTCCCCCCTCTCATCCCCTTATACTTCTTCCTGTAATAGCCACAGCGCTAAAGCAAACAGAGACAATAGCCTCTGAATGAATAAGTACGTCTTGGATTTGGCCACACGGTGATAGCGGTAATTTCCCCCCTCGATGGGTCACTCCATTACAATTACCCTGTAATATTTATCCAGACAAACAAAAGGCCCGATGCGCGCAGGAGTGGCTGCGGGGATCGGACGGACAGACGGATGGATGGATGGAAAGAGAGAGAGAGAGAGAAAGCGAGGGGAGGGAGGATGCTGCAGGTATAGAAGGATGGATATGGAGAGAGGTGTGTGTGTGTGTGTGTGTGTGTTGGGGGGGTTGGGGTTGAAGTGACGGAGGGAGGAAATCACAGTGCAATAAGAGCCCTCTCATTAGGGCCTGTCTTTATCACTGTGCAGCTCCTATGAGACGTGGCAGCAGATGAGAGGAGGGAACAGAAGGCCAGGAGGAGAGCAGAACTCAGATTAGGATCCTTATTGCTATGATAATCACTGTTTGTCATCCAATGCGCACGTTTCACACCTGTGGTAAAGGCAGATGGGTTGGTTAGTTAGTTAGAGTGTTTCGGTGTGTGTGTGTGTGTGTGTGTGTGTGTGTGTGTGTGTGTGTGTGTGTGTGTGTGTTGGCAAAAGGGAAAAAAAACAGCTCATGTATGTATGTGTGCATGTGAGAGCGAGAGTGAGAGAGAGTGTGAAAGGAACAGTGATAACAGTGTGTGTGTGTGTGTGTGTGTGTGTTTGCATACGTGTATATGCCTGGTGCATGGAGGGCGCGCACGTGAACACAAGTGCGGACGCATTTAGAATGAACAAATAGATAAAGATAGAATTAAATAAATAAGTAACAATCACATGCATTGCTCTCGGTGCCTGGCAACCGGATCTCTCCGTTGCCTTGGAAACAGTTGCTACAGAATGTGAGGTGATTGGCAACCGTGACAACGAGGAGGGAATAACATTTGACCCCGCTTGCTGACGAGGGGAGGCGAGGTGGGGAGGGGGTTGGTGGTTGGATGGGGGGGGGTGAGGAAAGGAGAGATAGAGAGAATAGTAGATAGAAGATGGCATCAGATAGAGAGTATTTAGAAATTCATCCTCTGAAGCCGCTTCACTCTCACTCCCTCCTCAACGCACACAACCTCTTCCCCCTGGCTCGCACACACACACACACACACACACTCTTATTCTCACTGATACTGTAACACCATGCATTCAGACACACATGCACGCACGATGCTTAACATATCAGTACTCGTGCCAACCCAAAAATCACACTGCCACCCACCACCATAGCACATACACACAGACACACACAAACACAGTTGTCTTTAGGACACTGAGTCTACACTTCCTCCATCACATGTAGAATCTGCACAGGGCGTGTTTGAAATTGCGTTGAGGTGTGTCCGAATGTCACCACACACACAGTACACGTCTGACCACACGCGCTATACGGCGCAGACACATATTAATCAGAGAGGCATTGTGTTATGCCCCTAAAGCTACTCTATACGAAACAGAAGGCGGTGTGAAATCACAGCCGGCTCCATTGCCAAGAGGAAGAACCCCCCCCCCCCCCGACTGTCCTCCTCCTCTATTTCCCATCCGATTGCACTTTCCGTCTTTCCATCCCTCTCTTCACTCTTTCCCCTCTCTCTGCCTGGCTAAACTAATAAGGGTGTGATTAATGGTCTGCTAATTGCTGTAATCTCAGTTAATTAGAGTGGAGATTCTTCAGTGGTGGAGTGCTTAGGGAGAGATGCATGTTGCACTGATCTGGAGGTACAGAACTGGCAACACTCCACGTAGACAGGAAAAGAGACGTAGTCGCTGGCACACTCCATAGCGTAGTACCGTCGTACTATCTCGCTCCAAGGCTCCCTGTTACACATCTACGCACGCACACACGCACACGCACACACACACACATACGCACGCACGCACGCACGCACACACACACACACACACACACACACACACGCACGCACACACACACACGCACACACACACACACACACACTATTGATGGCTTTCAAAGAAGTGAACTGGGGGATCAAAGATTTTCTCAGATTTAGGTGTCTAATATATGTATGTACACAACTGCACTATAATGTGCTGTACCGTGTTTGGGAATTTGCTTTGTCATGATAATCTTGACTCTGAACTCTGTCGTGTATGCAACAAATAACTATTACTGTAAAAGTCAGAAGTTCTGCCCCATTGTTTTCTGATATTGCCATTCACATTTCTTAGAGGCCAGTGTGACGTCTTCAAATTGCTTTGTTTTGTCCAACTAACAGGCAGGAACCAAAATATATTAGGGTTAAAAAGACAGGAGACAAAGAAAACCAACAAATATTTAATATTTGCGATATTTAAACCAGTGAATTACTGACATTTTTGCTAAGAAAAATGACTAGATTGATCAAATTACTTTCCTGTTGATTCACTTACTGATTAATGGACTGATCATTTCAGCAGTCAGCTTTAATATGCTTTTTTTGCAAAATCTGTGAACTTGCAGTTTTATAATCGAGATTTTGTGGTACGTATTTTGTCTTCTCAGTCTAATCCGTCATAGGTTCTCCTCAGGAGTCTGGCTCAAGTTTTTGCTGGCAGGTGAAGGTTTAAGGACTGTAAACCATCTTTTGAACCCCAGACTGAGAGATCACCTGCCCTCCACCAGGGTCTCAAGAGAGGTGGATGGTTTTGCGGTGCGCACACGGTGACGTGCTCGCTCAAAGTTGTGTATGTCTTGAAAGCAGTTTGGCTGAATGTGGACCAGAGCTACAACGATTAGTCGATTTCTAAATGAATCAATTGAAAGGAAATGAGTTGCTTAGTCTATACAGTATAAGATAATAATCAGTTCATTGTGTCACTCATTTTTCAAGAAAAAACATTTGTCAGGACCAGCTTCTAAAATGTGAACGCTTCCTCAGTAAACCAAAGACTCTTTGGGTTCTGGACTGTTGGAGAAGTCAGATTGAGCTCTGGGCAATTGTGTTGATCAACTTTCACAATTTCTTCCCACTTATAGATTAAATCTGCAATAATCGGTGATGACAATCTCAGTCCTGTATGATCTCCCTCACGTACTGTATTTTGAAATGCACCTTTAACACTTTATGCACCTTTTCCTTCGTCACAAAGGAAAAGAGGTGACACTTTATAGTAACCATCCTACAATAACCTATAACTACAGCCTCAGTAAATAGTACTTTCACAGTCAACAAGCAATGAAATGCTTTATAAACCGTTCATTTAGAAATTGTAAAGGTTTATGAACAACAGCTGCAACTTTCCGTCGACCATCCAGATATGTTTAAAGATGGACCACACAGTGTTTGTTAACCATTTACAAAGTATTCTACACATCACCTGGAAAGACAAACATAATGTCATATATATACACACACACATCTGATGTTTTTTCCTTCCTTCTTAAGCGGTACACTCATTTCTTTGCTAAACCTCGCATTCATACCTTCTGTTGCCGTTTTACCCATGCACGCCTTTCTCTAACAAGATTAAATATTTCAAATTCTAGTTGAGACTTAATACCACGGGGGGGGGGGGAGAAGAAAGAAAATGTTGTGTGTAAAATGATACACAAGATTTCTTTCAGTCTTTCCGTTTGAAGTTGCGGTGCAGCCACGAAACAGTGATGCCTTGGGTTTGAAAACTTTAAATATTTCAGCTCGGTGTTAAAATACATTTGGTGGTGCGGCTGGAACGAGGAGATCAAGAATATACAGTATCTGTGAGATGGTGCTGTTTGGGGGAAGAGGCTCGAAATGTACTGAGAGGTTAAATCGAAGGGGGACTGGTGGGAGTGTGTGGGTTCAGCTGGTTCATGTGTAACACCAGCTGTCTTTAGAGTGATTGTCGCCGTGGGTCAAAGTCGGAGCAGGGTTGACATTTATGCTATTGTGTGTTCAAAAATAATAATTATTGGTTTGAGATATGTTTTTGTTTGCCACATTTTGAGAAGGTGAGCCTCAGAATCCTTCTTCCAAAGCAGAGTCTTTGACCCACATACCCCTGCCTACAGTGCCTGGTGTGTCTTTCTGCGAGTGTTTTTAACCGAGAGGTGTGAAGACTGGAGCCTCAAGCCTGAGGATATACATGTACCCGGTGTCACACGCACACACACACACACACACACACACACACACACACACACACACACACACACACACACACACACAGACACCAGAACAAACGCACGCGGATTCTCACTTGCACCGCAGACACATATGCATCCTCGCTCCGATCCAGCAGTCTCGCACTTCCGCGCCGGGCAGATGTGGCAGCGCGGATGCACACGCAGCCAGTGTCTCGCCTCCGACGGTGAGGTGGGCTCCAGGTAACCCGGAGTGACAGCTAAGTGTCTGCAGGACGCTGCCCAGACGTGTGAGGAGCGGGACAGCTGGACTGCCGCCCAGATGTGGCAGAATTCGTCAAACGCACACCCATGAGCGCGCAGAAACACACACACACACACACACACGCATACACCAGATGTGGCGGCAGGAGTCATAACACAGGAAGACCCCAGCTGTTCACATGTCAAGAAAAAGGAGGACCAGCTCTTCCTGTCTGATGGCGCTCGTCGAACATCCTGGCGTGGAGGACAAGCGGGGTTAAATCATCCTGACAACAGGTGCCAGTCTGGCTGAATAATGACAGGTGCATATGAGTGTGTGTGTGTGTGTGTGTGTGTGTGTGTGTGTGTGTGTGTGTGTGTGTGTGTGTGTGTGTGTGTGTGTGTATGTATGTGTGCCCCTCTGTGTATTTGTTTACTCGTGAATAGCTTTTCTCCTGCATTTTCTTAGCTGTTGCAGTAGTTAGTTTAGTTGCGTGGGTGTAGAATGGAATGGATTGCGCATGGCACCGCACAAACTTATGGCACCCTTCTCTCTCTCCCCCCACCCTCCTCCTCCCTCCCCCTCCCTCCCTTTCCGACGCCTCCACACACACACCCCCACACACATACTGGGACCTGGCATAAGGCTGCTGCACTACCCCGCTCGAGTCTTAACTGCTTTACATTAGCAGCACCAGCATTACGCAACGAGCTACATGTCAAAAAAACAAAACTTCATCCTTGCAGGAGACGGGTTCCGTCCGGTGGGATTTGGAAGTGTTTCATATTATTTGCTCGCTCACTTTCCTCTCCACTTTCTAATAAATGCGGGCCCTTGTTTGGAGGGTTGCACACTGATGCAACAGCCGCTGAATGGAGAGCAGAGCTGCCCCTCTGCGGGCCCTCCGAGCCGCCGCCGCCGCGCACGCAGCATCAAGCGTGCCATCTTGTGTCCGCGCTCAGAACGACAGCGACCTCGGATCAATTGATGGTGACAAATGGCAGCCTCTCGCTCTGTAATCACGCCCTCATCACTTCCCGACGTGTGGTTACTGCACAGTCGCACTGTCGCTCTGAGGGACCGTGGGAAAGTGACTCGGCCTGCTCAGGAAAAGGCGCATTAGCATTTTTATTTGTTTTTTTTTGTTTGTTTGTTTGTTTTCCGCTGATGGAAAAATGCTTTGGGGGGCGGAGAGCAAGAGATGGAATTGTGGGGGTTTTTTTTCTTTCTCCGTGTTTATATTTTATTCAGGCCTTTCCTTGAGAGATATATTATCTCTAAGCATTCTGAACATTATAGAGAAATGGACTTCCCGTGTGCCATGAGGGGCGCAGAGCTTAGCGGTAGTGTGGCTAGCTAGTTAGCAGCTTGCTGTGAGCATGAAGACTGGTTGGTATGACTGCTTCATGGACTTCCAATGTGCACAATGTGAAAATTAAGTGGTCCATTAAGATATAATTGTTTTAGTCATGTTAAATTATTCCTTATTAGTTAGTTTGTTATTTACAGTTGTACCATACATTTATATTTATTTATGAGATACTGATGGTTGGTTTTCTTAAGTGAGAGGGAGGGGCCAAAGGAACAAATTATAATAATGAGGAAGCTTTTTTTAATTTAATTTTTTTTTTTAAATCAAAACATAAATCTTTCTACCTTAATAATCTGTTACAGTTCCTTATTCTGTCAGACATTTTTGCCCGTCATGCTTTGAGCCGGAGCTTTGTGGCAAAACAACAGTACGCACCTCCTCTGCTGCCTGTACAGATTTTTACATTCTCTCATTTTATAGACTTTGAATAATCAAAGCTGGCACACGGGTGGCCCCGCTGGGCGTCTGCTCCTCAGGTTCAGCGGGGATATCAATAGCTCCTCTATCCGGCCAATTATACAACCTCTCATATCTCTTGTGTAGCAGCACTTTTTGTTTTCAGGATTACCTCGAACCAAAAAAGAATCTATTAAGCCTGAACGTCTTTGCTTCTCTTCCATTTTATTTAAAAAAATCCAATCCTTTAACCGTTAAGGACACACTCTTAACAGTTAAAGTGATACCTGGAAGGGTGAGTGCTGCGGCTGACGTTTAAACCTCAGACTCCAGAAAAAAAAAACCATGCGATGCCTTGCATTCACATACGGATGTATTATACATAATGTACGCCCAGTGATTTATCTGCTTGTGCCAAACAGCCTGGGCAGTGCGTGCTTTGAATGGCTGTACCTTGCAGCGATCGCACACATCTTCTCCAGAAATGAAATTACAGCATGAAGTTCACCAACGGGCCCCTGACAGAGACGTGGTAGCATTCCTTGAGAAATTGCTGTGCTAAACGTATTATGGGGCAGAAAAACAGACATAAAAAGCCAAACGCTTCCGCCGCTGCTGAAACGCAACAATTAAACTTAAGACAAATTCAAATTGCATGTTTATTTGTTTGAATAATAGCTGTTTTGGACTCACTACCTGCAATAAAGTGCTAATTAGTCTCCTCCTGAGATAATTAAATATTTTGTGCCTTGGTAAGTTCAAACATTACTCACAGGGCCCAGGGGAGGTTAATAATTACTGTAATTGACTGAAGACGGCAGCATAATGATTTATTCTGCCGAGTGTTTTCTTGGGATTACGACTGGCGTTATTGTTTCAATAAAGGCACCGTCCTAAAGTCTCCTCATAACATGGAGAGCTGAGGAGGAGCACTGCATTAATATATTAATGCCATACACGAAAAACATTGGTGCTGTGCTCTCACGCTGATGAAGACGCATGTATGTTTCTGCACATTAATGTATAATGTGTGTGTGTGTGTGTGTGTGTGTGTGTGTGTGTGTGTGTGTGTGTGTGTGTGTACGGTGAGTGTGTTTTCTTCCCGTACAACAATTTTTCAGAATATTCCGCAATGTCAGAAGAGGTTCTCAGTGAACCTCCATCTTTTCTCTTTTTCCCCACTGGTGTTTTATGCATGCTATCCAGATAATTTCATTATCCTTTGTGGCCCTGTCCCGGTGCCTGATTGTGTTTTATAGGTTATCTGAGAAAAGATCCAATCAAGGCTCCAAATACCCCTGACCTCAGGGCAGAGCCATTGACATTTCCTGTGTGTCTGGAGCTCCAACTCATGACTGCGTCTAATCCAGAGTAAAGAAGAAAGATAGAGAAAGGACAGAGAACGCAGAGTCCATGTCCATGACGCAGAGTAAGTAAAGAGCAAAGACTTTCATTAATTATCTGTATTACGTCACAAGCAGAATTAAAATCAAGTTAATTCCCAAATAGCAAGGATTTTGGGGGATTCTGAAGTCATGGCTTCAGTCATCGGAATGCATCTCCCGACCCTTGTGAAATGTTATAAGGAAACAGAAGGCCTGAACAATCTTAATTATTATCTGGATTTTGCATTATTTACTGATTTTAAGCAATGTAGTCAAATGTACTCAACCTATTGCTTACCTCTCATGGGCGCTCAGTTTTGGTTGCAGGAGTGTAAGGAGGGTTAGAAGGGACACTTACGAGGGATCAAGCTAGTTAGCCGGCATGCTAATGTTTGTAGTTTAGGTTGAAGCGAACAGACTGTACAATCCATTCCTTAGAAATCACCATCCAAACGTTTCATATTTGGAGTGTGATTCCTGTGGTTTGGTTAGATGCCCAAAATAAGGGCTATGGTTCACACGAGCTATAGAGATTTTCCTGTTTTGTTCAACAACATAACAGAACATCAGTAGATACCCCATTTCTGAATTTTACTGCATTTTCCTGTCTTTAAAAATGCCATCGCAAACAAGTGGATAAATGGAATGAGATCAATTGTCCGGGACATTAAACATCATCTTCTCTCAGGCGAACTTTAGTGACAATATGATCTAGCTCTGACTTTGCAACATTTAGATTGATCAGTTTAGAGTGAGGACTTTGAACTCATGTGACTGTAGTGTAGTGTCAACGTCAGCTTTTTACTTCTGGCCATTCCATTTAAGCTTCAAAAATCATAAAAGTGCTCAAAGTGTGTAAAAGTGTTCACTGGTGATCTTGCTGAACAAAATACGTAAGTATCAACAACTTGTGTTTGCCACAGAGCTCATTCTCTGCGATGATGCAAAATCCAATAGAAAAATCCCATGCGTGTTTTATGACAAGGGAACCAGGCCAATGTTAACCTCTAGGGTAGCCTACAGAATGATGTCATCCCTGCAGCACTCGATGGGTAGTAAACTTGACATTTTACCCGAATGACTTGATTCAACTGTGAGAAATATAACCACAGCCTCATGGTATACCTCCAGTTGTTCTGGGGTTTTTTCCAGCTATGCGGACACACAAGACTCTGCAGGGTGATTGTTCACTTCACCGGATCTTCTCTTCCTGATCAAACAAGTGTTTTACCAGCTTGCCTCACCGAAGTGAAAGCCCAAACCCTGACTGATGTGCTCCATACCCTTGCTGTTTTAACCTCATATATTTCTGTGTACCTCGGTTTTCAACATATGGATGTTCACTGCAGGGCTACTGTAAACCAATTACCTCTTTGTCCTGGGCTAGAAGCCAAGCACCTTTCTCCTTCCAGCAAATGCCCTCAAGGTTGAAAAAAAAAAGAAGAAGAAAAAAAATTCCACTTCATGCAGACTTTATGCTTCGTCTAAACAGAACCAACAGGGATGGCACTGACCCAAACACTCAGCCGGCCTGCAGATTTTCTACACGGCCCTGCTGTGGCCTGCCCTTCGTTCTGTCTGAGAACAGCCCTCTGGCCTGCAGCGAGATTAAGTAGCCTGCTGTATTAAATTACTCTCCTAATATAATAAACAGTGTCATTGTTGTCCTCATTATCATCATCATCATTACAGGTTAATTACAGTAAGTCATCGGGGACATGAAAATTCCATGCTTGAAAATGTAAATTAAGGATTTGTTTAGTGAGTCGGGCTAATTGAATTAAATCAATCGGATAACAAAAGCTTCCGAAAAAGTCTTCAGAGGGTCCAACGGAGAGACTTTCTGCTTTTGTTTGATGATTATTGACAGTTGTTTTCACGGTTCGGCATTGTTGTTTGAACCTGCATGAGTGAAAATGTTTAAACAAAATATTGAACAGAATTACACAATAAAATAGGCAAAACAATAGAACAAAGAAGGAATAAATACAAGGTATGGAGTTATACAGTACCAACACACAGTATACCGAAAATATGTACAGTGTGTGCAATACCAGTGTGATATGAGTTATAAGTTTAAATGTCAGTATATGAGTTCCATGTAAAACAACGTGGGTGAATAATTTATTTACAGTTGTGTGTTGATGATAAAATCAGGAGTATCACAGCTTAGAGAATGAAGCTGCTCTGAAGTCTGTTGGTATGGCAGCGGATACTTCTGTATCCTTTGTCAGTTTATGATGGTTTTTTTTTTTTCCTGACTGAATGCTTTGTGTTGTATTGTAAAACTGATTACCACCCTCATGTTTCTCCAGGAGACACGAAGCTCGAGCCAGCAGCTTAGCTCAGCATGAAATCTAGAAACGAGGGAAAACGGCTTGCCTCACTCTGACCAAAGGCGACAGAACTTTGATTCTTTGTCACTTTTAGACTTTGTTTTTTGTACAGATTAAACAAACCAGACATCCGGTTTGTCCTCTATGCTAAGCTAACTGTCTCTTGGCTCAAACTTCATATCGTACCGGTATCAGTCCCTCCATCTACCGTAACTTTGGCAAGAAAGACAAAATATTTCTGGAGCTTCTCAGCTGAACAGTAATGCAGCATTCAAACAACTGAAGTAGATGGGGAGTTTTTTTTTTTTGTTTTGTTTTTTTTTAAGTTGAACAGAACATATAATTGCTTTATAAAGCTTGCCTGGCAAAATGCAAGTCTTTTGAAGCCCAGAGATCCCAAATTGATTTGAAAAGATGTTATTTACACACAAAAATCTTCACCATAGCTGCTAAGCCTCAGCACACAGCCCGGCCACGCGCTGATGGTGCGAACGATGTCAAATCAGTTTGGGATCTCCGGGGTTTTGGAGACATTTTCTGTTTTTCTCAGTTGTTTACATGTTGGTTTTCAGTTCTTTTTCTTTCTCTCGAAGTGTGAATCTCCAGAGATATTTTGTGGGCCGCGAAACTTCACATGACTTTCAGATTCCATGCGCTTTACATTCCAGTGCAACCATGGAAACCGAGTGATAGCAGACCCCTGCTCGCTCGCTATGACTGGCATCTGATCTGCTCTAATTAGCAGCTGATGTTTAGTAAATCTGTGAGGCTCTTCATTGTTGGAGGAAGGATTGGATTCATCCTGTCTCAAAACACTCTTTCAGTCGACACAAATGCCATTTACCCGTCCTTGTGTGCTCTCTCACACACTCGCTCTCTCAGTCAGACAGGTTTATTTCCTCTTCGCCAGACTGGAGAGGAAATATTCTCCAAATTAGAATTCTCACATTAAAATCTAATTCTCTTGAAATTTTATAGTATCACAATCTAATTGTAAAAGATACTCCTAATGCCTAGGATGTCTCCTGCAGCATGTTCATTTCTGAGGTTGCATCTGGTCGCGCTGCCAGCTTCATATATCTGTCTCAGTGAACGTGCTCTTCGTTTTTCAACTCCACTCTCGTTTCTGACTCACACACTTCTCAAATAGAGGGTACCATCCACTTCTCACTCTCTCTTTGTTAAAAGTTTCATTTTCAGCGCAGTTCATTAAAAGCAGCACCTTTGTAACTACCTTTTAAATGTGTGTAATTGTGCCCACTCTGGCCTTGCACAGAGGCTCGGAGGCTGAATTGGGCTTGTGGTACCACACAATGCGAGCCCAAGGCTACCCAGCGAACATAAAGCCTCGCGATTTCTATACAGGCCTGTATGTGAGTGTGGAATAAAAAAAAGGAAAATTCCTGCTGTGTGTGTGTGTGTGTGTGTGTGTGTGTGTGTGCGTGCGTGCGTGCGTGCGTGCGTGGTGGAACCAGACTGACAACCTTGACTCAACATATCACTCCGCAGCAAAGTGACTCAGAAGCTGACAGAACAGAGAGTTCCGACAGCTGCTGCCACGACAGAGAACACAAACTTCTTATTAGCAGGCTGTAATGACCCGCGGGTCAGCTTTGTCTGTATTCTGAGGGTGCAGCAGTTATGGATCTGCATTTGATTCCTTTGCCCTCACTGCGTGAAGGTTACTTGTTTTCCTCCAGGTTTGCCTATTTCCTCAAGCAGTACATTCCAAAGTCTATTGGTGATTAAAGGGCTGACGTCTGTGCAGCATACTGTGAGAGGCGAGGTTCAGTTGTATGTACTGTGTTCATATGTGATACATACATCTGAATGTTGTTGTCATACAGACAAAAGAAAACAAAAACAATAACCGACTCATCATGCTACAGCTCTCTACAGATTACAGACTGTATAGATTTACGCATGCTCAGCCTAAATGCTGCTGAATGACACTAAAAGGATAAATCCCCCCCACAACAATTCAGTTGCAGTCTAAATCACCATTAAGTGGATGGAAAAGTTGGGTGAAGTTTCGCTGTCTATAAAACATTTCCGGAGCTTTGCAGCAAAAACAGCTGAAGTGAAAGGGGGGATTTGTTATAAAATGTAAGAAAACAGCTCATCTGATGGCGCAATATCCCAAATTGATCTGAAAAGACCAAAAGTTCAACATACCTTCGATGTGTGGTCAAGCCAATGCGCCTGGGAGTGTGCTAATGCTTTAGCTGAGCAGCTACAGTGAACATTTTAGACTCCAAAAGGGTGTAAATGGTGTCCTTTCAAATCAGCTTGGGATCTCGAGCTTCTGGAGACATGACAAAGCTGTATGTCATTTTATGTTTTTTGGTTTTTTTTTCTGCTGTCACACAAGTCCCCATCTACTTCAGCTGACTGCTGCCACACTGTTTTGATGTGAAGCTCCAGGAATGTTTTATAGACTATAACTACACCCAACTTTAAATCAGCATGGGGATGATAAGATATTGACTGAATTTTCACTGTTGGGTGAACTTTTCCGTTAGAGGACCACGGTGTATTTAGTGTAGCCCAAGCTGACATCTTGAAATTGCGTGTTTTATCTAACCAGTGCTCCGAAACCCAGATATACTCTGTCCACAATGATATAAAACAGAGAAAAGCAGGAAATACACTTTTGAGAGAAGAATCTGAGAGTGTTTATTATGTTTCTGTCACTTAACTAATAAATGAATTGACTAATCTCTCAGCTCTACATACAGTTTTGCGGGTATGCTGTGCAGTTTCAGAATTTAGGATTATATTATGTATCGATTTTCATTCAAGGCTGCCAGTGGTGTGAAGTCGTTGCATTCTGACACGAAGATCAATCATCAGATTCAGGAGACAGACTAAAACTTGCCTGAGTGGTGTAATCAATCACAGAGACGAAAACATGATTGATTGATTGATTGATTGACCGATTGATTTCTTCTATTTTTCACGTCACGTACACAAAGTGCTGAGTCCTTGTGGGTGTACAGGACACCAAAAGTAAAGTTGCAGTGGTCAAACATTTAAGTTCTGTGCAAAATATTCTGCCTTCCCTCCCGAGCTTGGCGAGCAAAGTGCTGCTGTATAAAAGGTCTCATCTCTAAAGCACAGCTCAAGTTTTTTTATAATCATCCAGCCAATCTTGTATACAGGACAGCAAAACAGAACATACATCTCAAACTTCATTTGTCAGAGCACACACAGAGACACTGTCTGCCTGAAGTGGCATTAAGCCTGCTGGTACAAGATTATTCGTCACATAAATTCCCCACTGCATCTACTTTTACTGAGACAATAAGCTTGGGATATTATCAACAGACAACACAATCTCCCGAATATCCCGTGGTGCTTTACAACGTACGGTTATGTGCTGATGCAGTTCCAGAGCAGATTTCAAAAAGTGTGCTGACACATAAGGATGATGTGACTTTAAATGCCGTGGCTGCTCCTTGCTAGGCTGAGGAGTCAAGATTTTTCACACGGCAATGAATGGAAGCCATCGGATGGCTGGTATTCAGAGTCAATTAAAATGTCTGCAGCACACTGATTTCATAGTGAAGTGTCTGCAACACCTCCTTCCTTCCTTCCTTATCATTAATAATACTGTAATGTGGCCTTTGTTCCTCGTGGGTGTAGCCTCTGCCGCGGGGGCGTGTGCACCGGGGGGTGGGTACGTGCCGACGTCACCGGTTGGTCATTTCTGTCAACGCCAAAATAAAACGAGTAAAAAACTTTTCTCTCGGATTCATAACTCGAAACACATGGCAGCGGGGAAACAAAGCCGCGACAAAAGCCATTTTTCTCCGGGCTGTGATGGTTGTCGGGACGCGGCATTGTTCGCGTAGCAGAGGAGGCTCTTGGTTTTTTTTTTGTCCCCTTCCTTTCTTCCCTGGGGTCGCACAGCGAGAGCCAGCGGGCTTGTTTCACTTTAGCCGACTTGCTAGCTAACGTCAAGTTACAAGAAAGTGGAGAAGACGGCGGCTAAACGGGAGCTTTATCCGCCTACACAGACCTATGCGACGGACAGCAGGTAACACAACACTCCCCACTGCTCCTCCAACACGTTAATATGTTACGTAGACCAACACTTGCGGTGTTTATCGCACACAATTCGGGTGGGTTGTGTTTTTTTTTCTTCTTCTTCTTTTTTTTCTGACCGTACAAATCTTGGGACCGCGACAGCTCTGTGGCTCTCTCGCCTTGTCGGTGGCAGCGGCAGCAACAACAACAGCATACGTAGCACTCCGTCCAGTCTTTAGACATCAACTTTCCTCCAGAAAAACCCGCCGGCCAGGCTGCTTGTTCCAACTCGTCCAACACCTGCCTGGTTTGTACCGCAGAAACTGTGTTTCCTGGTGATAATGTGGCCGATAGTTACGGTGCTGACGCGTAGCTCGTGATTCCCAGATAGCCGTCAGCAGTGCTTTAAGATATATAAATAAGTGTATTTACAGTGTGCGTACCAAGGGGAGGTAGCCCATTAGTATTACATATTAAAGCGCTTTACTTTGGATTGCTCGCGCCAGTTGCTATTGTGCACAATACTCCAGATCACAGGAGGGAGCGTCTGGTTTTGCTGTGCGAGTCTGTATGCTAAACACCGCAATCAGCTTGAAACGGAAATAATCTCCAGTTATGTATCAGTATTCATGTCATGACCCAACCTGCCTGCAGAGATTGGTGCGATCACGCTGGGCAAGCGTTAAAGCAGAGCAGAGAGCGAGTCAGAGCCACTGGTCTCGTGTAGCAATGCGGTAGACAGAGGCCGGTTTGGATTTCCAAAGGAACCGGTGGGAAATTGAACCGCTATTATTTATGTTTGGTCGATATGTCACGGGGTCATGGTTTGCTGACAGCAGCAGGATAGTCCAGCGGAACAAGGTCAAACGTGGACGGCAGAGCACCTCTCCTGTCCGGGGCTGTCAGCCGCAGTGAGGAGGCTTGCGTGTGCTGCCTCCTCCCATGGGCCACCGTGAACCAGTCTGTCAGGTGAAGAATGCCAATGAATTATTCAGGCACATGCTGCATATGATCAACGTGGCCCAGGAATGTGCACAGCCGCTAGTGGGGACAATGAGAGGCTCTCAGTGTGTAGAGGCTCCTCTGAGAAGATCTGCCCACCCCAGCCTCCCTGTTGAACATTACAATTTCTGGTTAATTCATTGGAAAGCTCAGTGGAGTAGGGGCTCTCACTGCTGCTTTGATTTGTGGGAAGCATGTACTTGAAAGTTGTCATCCTGACTATTTTGAAGTTTGCTGTACTTTTCCTGTTTCTAGATCTCAAATGGAAAATTGTTCTTAAGATTGCCCCCTGCTCAAAGCTGTAATCTTCGAGGCAGTATTTATATAGATGGGGTTTTGGGTTGTAGAAATTAAGGGGTCTTTGTTTTCTTCAACTGCTTGTTCTCATGCTTTGTTTCCTTGTATTTTACGGAACAGCATGCACACATGACATCGGACATTTTTGATTAAAAATAGAACTTAATGTAGGCTACATGCCTGAAGTGCCATGTGCTGCCCTGAGGCTAGATGACATGGGTTTCTTGCAAACAGAACACTGCACAAAATGTATGGCTACGTTGTGTGACGTGTCCACCTTTGTGTTGTAGTCATCTTAACCTTGCACAGCCCTAACAATCAGCTCTCCAGGAATAAGTGGTTTTAAATGACTTGCATAATTTCTGTGGTTTAATCAGAATTCCAGTGCATTTGTCAGGCCAGAGTCCAGACTAGTACTGACACAGTATGTTGTAATAGCTGATGTTACTGAAGAACAAATGAGAGGTCATGATGAGGCTGCACTTTGGCAGACAGTCTTTCCTGGAAACTTTGTGACCTTTATTGCCTTCGGATGCTATTCTTTTATTATGACTTGACATATCACTATTACTATCTTTATGTTGCAGGTCAGTGGATGATTTTTATGCATTTTATTGTAATTTAAGCTGTTATAGGGAGTCCCACACACTGCTCGTGCTCAGAATCACAGTTTATAAATAATACAAATGTTTCTGTCTGACATAAACTATTATTAATTATGCATTATTAATAGATTGTGTTGCTGAGCAAGAGCAGCATGCAGGATCTATTTTGCTCAACACCAAAATGACTTTATCCAAAGGTGTAGAGGTTGGAGTTGAGAAACAAATGTAGATGTTGATTTTTGCAGCAGCAGCAGCAGCAAATAAAAATGGAAATGAGAAGTGCTCATAAGCTGCAGTTGAAGTTTAGGCCTAAAATTGCTACAACTTCTGTACTTGGTCTTGGGAATGAGGCCAGTGAGTTGTTGATGCTTCAGCCTGACCCCAAGACACCCGTTGGCTGAGAGCACAGTCATTTTTTTTAATGTAAGCAGCTCATACTACCGATTAGATTACAGTCCATGCTGTAACATCAATCTACAGTGAATGAGAACATCCATTTCCCCCTTTTTTTTCTCCATTTAACTGTGCCAGAAAAGTACTGTTTGAATAACCAGGTTTTGCTGCTAGTGCAAACAATGTGTTGTTTCTATCCATGTCAACCGATTGCTCATGATTTGAAAAAACAAGCCTCTCGATTGTTGACCCAAGTGAGGGTAAACAGATCTCTTCAGTCTGTGTGTAAACTGCGAGTGTGCATGGGTTTACACTACAGTAGGTTGCATGTCTACATCCAGTTCTCCTACACTCTCATCAGTTTCAATTTGTATTGGTGCAACACTTCAGCTCCTCCATCACTGGCTAATACTGCCAACAATGATAACACTGAAACCCGTGAGATACACAGTAGGTCAGTGATGGGTAAAGATAATACGCACTTGAGCTGCAACAATTATTTGACTGATCAACCTCTCGATCGAAAGAAATTGATTGCCAAGTATTTTTGATAATCGATTCATTATTTCAGTAACTTTTGAAGCTGATTCCAGCTTCTCAAACGTGAAGATTTGCTGCTTTTCTTGGTCAGTTTTGACAATAAATGGAGAGTCCTTCGGTTTTTGACTGTTTGAAGATGTCACATTGGGCATATGCATTTTCACTTTTATGGACATTTTAGAGTTTAAAGGTAAATCAATTAATCTTGGGGGAAAAAAATCAATCTATTTATCAATAATGAAAAATAATCATTTGCAGCCCTGATGTACAGATTATTTCAGCCTAGATCTGAGCAAAATAAAGAGCACTGTTGAATTAAAATTGTTGTGCACGCAGTCTTCCACAGTCTCTTTGTCATGAGCTGAACCCATTGCTTCATCTTGACAATCCTCTTTTCATTCCTTGCTCAGCCTTTGTTTTCTTCTCAGGGATTTTTGGTGTGTCCTAAACAACTCACTGTAATCCCCTTGCAAAATGTGCACAATAGTGCAGACCTTTTTCTCCAAATCTAAATTCTGTGCTGCACACTCAATTCACCCAATAACTTTTTACTGTTTCTGCCATTCTGTATTTTTCCCTCCGTTTCCCTTAACTCTAGTGCCTCTCTTGTACCGCTCATCTCCTCTTCCAACCTTATGACCTGCCCTGTTTGTCTAAAGCTCCCATGTCAGTTGCATTAGACGGCCCACGTCTTCGGCTTATATTTTTTTCCGTTCTGTCTCTTTGCCTTTCTTCTTTTCCTTGTGGAGTGGATGAGCCACACAGGGTGCCGCTTCAACCTCTCACCACTGCTGCCTCCTCTCTTTCTCCTCTGGCGCTGCCCAGGATGACTGACAGTCATCGATTGAACCTGTCCATGTGTATCACCCTCTCTGTATCCTGCCCTCACCCCATCCGTCCTGTCTCCTCCCCTGTTGTGTTTAGGTGAGTGATGGAGACGAGAGAGTTGACCGTGGTAGCTGGCAGCTTCGTGGGTTTCCAGCTTCTCTTCTCGGTGGCCAGCCCGCGGCTCTCCTCTGTCATCACACCAGGTTATGGACGACTGCCTTCCAGCAAGCTCACAGAGTGGAACTCCAGGTGTGTAACATGAACCCACAACTCTCCTGATGCAGACAGGCCTTTTCTCATATGCATCTAACCTGTAAATTATCTGGCAGGTACCATGTGGAAACCAAACCTTGACTTATTGTCGAATGTGATATGGCAGTTTGTGAGCTCAGAACATAATAATAGATCTCCACAAAAGGTCAAAAGTTATCTTGTTTTGGATAGGTTACTTTGTGATAAAAAGTTGATCCTTCATTATCAAATGAACCTTAACCCTCCAACCTAGCCCAACAAATCAGCCAGCAAGTTTAAAGCTATTGATTCAACTTCTAGTAACATTTCAAGTTTTGGAAATGTAAATACTGATTCTCTTTCTTGACTAGGAGCAGCTAACTTGGCTCTGTCTGGAGGTTACAACGCCAACACCTTTAAAATGTACTAATTAGCACTTTATATCTTCTTTGTTAAATCTGTACAAAAAATTGAAGTGTAAAAATGTCAGTTCACCATTTTATAGGAAGTTATGTGCCAGGCTGTAACTTGGCTGAGAGCGAGGGCTCCTGCTAAGAAATAGTAACATGCATAACTCCCCTTGTCAAATGGTGGTGAAGTGTTGTTTTTATACTGTTTGTAGAGATTTTGAAGAATAATTTGAAGTATAATTAGTGAGCTTTAAAGGTACTTTTAGACCAAAGCCATGCTTACTGTTTCACTATTTGGATTTTAGCAATCCAAAGTCAGGAAATGTGACTGTAATGCTGAACATTAAAATCTTGATGATCTGTGCACTAGCTTTCGGAATGGACCTCCAAAGTAAAAGTCTTCGTGACGAAATCTGTAAATATGTCACAAAACACTTCAACGGAATTCTTCGAGTTACTGGACAGGACAGACTTGAGTGTAGGCTTGCAGTTGCTGGCAACATTTACCACAGTATAAATATTGACAGATATCCTACTGTGTACATTTGCTTAAAGGCAGTGAAGCAGCTACATGTGCACAGCCCTTAAGTGTAAGACAAATTTCCCTACGGGGACAATAGAGTATATTGTTTCGTTTCTACAGTCTTGAGTTCTACTATATTAGCTCAATTAAATTTTGAGTTAATGTAAACAGACACAACTGGACTTTTCCAATATGCTGTCTTCAGCTCTGGTGATTTATCTTGTGTGTCAGTCCTGGGTTTTATCACAATGCAATCTGCCATATGGATGTAAAAAGCATGGATGCTCATTATTCTGTGAGTGAATTATTCTAAAACTTGAAATGTAACTAGAAGTTGAATCAATAGCTTTAAACTTGCTAGCTGCTTTGTTGGGCTAGGATGGAGGGTTAAGGTTCATGCCATCAATCAAGTGATCAATTAAAAAAGAACACCGCTTCATTGCCTGGCCACTAGCGGTGCTTTATAGGCTAATATTAGCAACCCATGCTCCCACCCTGACAGTTTGCACTGATATTAGAGGAGTAGTATCAAGTGCAGCAACTTCACTGCTGAACTTGTCATCGAAAGGAGAAATGCAACATTCAAAGACATCAAAATGCAGTACTTTCATGTACAAATCAGCAATAACAGTGACACACTGTCTAGCTAGTTAGCCACTTGGACATACTCGTCATAAAGTAAAGGACTGCAATACATTGAAATGACAGAGATTTCTCTTAACCTAGGGTTGGAAATGTGTCTCTGAAATATATCTGTTCGGAGTGCAATGAAGCCCAAATACTTTGTCCTACCCCTCTATCCCAACAAGAATTGTTGCAAAACATCTTCCTATATAAAATGTATTCACGTTTCTCATACAGTATCACAGATGGGCCCAATCATCTACTGGGCATCACTTGCGGACCCCTTTGAAGCACACACCAGTGTTTTTGGTGATGTAGCTCTGGTGAGGTGGACCTTGATGTGCTTCAGGCTAACTCAGTATCCAACCACAAGACTACAACTGTGATGAGAATGGCTGGTGGAGCACAGAGTGGTGTAAAGTTTCAGGCAGAAACCTCAGGGGTGAAGTTCAGAGGGCAGTCATTCTTGGTTGCATAACATCTTTCACAGACTCCTAGTTATTTGCTATTTTTTATCCCCCTTCCTCCTTTTTGTCTGTCCATCAGAACTCACAGTTAACCCTCCATTCATACAACTACAATTTACACTGGCCCTCCTATCCATACTTGATAGTACAGGTTGTCCTGACCAAGGATGGAATAGTCCAAAACAAGTCAAAGGCCAGGCACTGATGGTTCACTTCAGAGTGGCCTACTGTTGCATAACAGCCAGTGCTCATTGTGTCAGTATGTTGTTTATGTAACCACGACTTAAGTGCATGGAGAGGAGGGAGAAAGCATTTCCAAAGAAAGAACAGGACCACATGTCTGCTGTAAAACACAGCTGCATAAACTACATGCCTTTTGTAAGCATTGTTCTTTTTTTAATCTGTTTATTTTCTATAGTTTCTGTTCTATGTAAATCCTGCATTTTTTGAAATTTTATGAGTATTATTGTCAGCATGTCAGCCTGTTAGATTTGCAACACAGAAGGCTGTATTGACACTCCGCTTTAACAACTTCCCTCAGCCAACTTCCTCTATGGCCAGTCCATTTTTAGACACTTCAGTCCAATTCAGCAGCAGTAAATGGACTCATCCTCTCATACAGTTGCTGATCTGTAGAGCCAGTCTTGGCCCAGGCTCAGGCCAGCAGCTGGACAGGGACCGCTGCACCCTAGATGCTGCTTGGTGACAGAGGAGCAACTGTGATTCTGGTAGAGGAGAGATAAGGGCCACTGGACCTCTGGAGTATCTCTTCATTGGCCCAGATAACTACTCCACAGGTCAGGGGTGTGCTGTATCAGGACAGATAAAGAGGAAGTTACACTCACGTGGACATGTGAGAACATAGATGTAATTACATAGTATATGCAGGAATTAGAGGTCAGCAGAGACTTGAGCAGCACAGATCTTTCTTTTTAAAATTATGTCCTTTTATTGACTTTATTGATAGGGCAGATGAAGCATGTCAGGTAGAGGGGGATAACATGAGGCTGCAGGTTGGATTCAAACCCTGGGCCGCTTTGGTAAACACATAGCCTCCGTTCATGGGGCTGAGACTTTTATGATTCCGCATTAGTTACAATTCTTGACTCTAAACTGCTTTAGACTTTTATTATGTTTACAACTTTGTATGTGTGTGTGTGTTCATCCCCAGATTGGTGTCAACTGTGCACGCCCTGATTGTGGGGCTTTTCTGTCTGTACATCTTGTGGTTCGATGATGCGGTCAACGCCAACCCTGTCTGGTAAGAGGAACAGAAAGAAAAACTCATTTATGTTTAGAGTTGCAATAAGTGATTTATCTGTTGTCAACTACAAAATTAATTGCTTGTTTTGATAAGGGATTATTCAGTTTGAGTCATTTTTTAGAAAATAAAGTTAAACTTATGTTTCCAGCTTCCTAAATGTGGATATTTTCTAGTGTCTTTACTCCTCTATAACAGCAAACTAGGTATCTTGAAATGAGGCAGATGAATGTGTGACATGCAAATAGATACGACCATATAAACTCCCATAAATACAAAAGCAAGAATAATAGAAAAGGCAAAAATACTGAGGCATAATGCCTCGTCATTTTGGCAGGCGAAAAAAAAAGGAAAAGCAGTGTGAATGCTTAAGGCGCTTTTAGGAGAAACCTGTCTTCTCACATCTGCCTTTTCAGAGCAGCAGCCATGTCTAGCTCACGAGGGAAGGGAGGAAACAGATGAAGGGATGAAGATGGGAGGTGGGCGGTAGTGAAGGATCGTCAGGGTTGGTAGTTAGTACCTTTGGAGAGATGACTGTGGCGTTGCCTTCATCAGAATGAAAGAGGGAAGGGGGAGAGGACGGATCTAATGTGTCAGTGGAGTCTCCAGAGAGTTGTAGATTCAGTGGATTTAGCCTTTGATTATTGTCTTTACTGTCTTCTCTCTGTCTCTCTGCTGTGGCTGACTGTGTTATATGCATCAATGAATCTTGGAGAAAAGAAATGGTAATTTCCTTCTCTGTTTCTTTCTCCTGTTCAATATCTCAATCAGTTCTTTTAAAAGATTTCATCTTTCTGTCTCTCACTTCTCTCTTATATTCTTACAACACTCCTTCCATCCCCCTCCTCTCTCTCTCTTCTTCTGTTTCGCTTCCTCTCTGCCTCTCCAGCAGACAGACTAGAATCCAACCAACAAGGCTCCTTTTCATAGCAAACAGCAGCAGCCTAGTCCCCCCCCCCAAACACCACACACCACACACCACCAGCCCTCCATGAGCCTCCTCCTGCCTCTAGCTGTCTGTTGTACCCCTGGCTGTCGAATCAATGCAGCACACCTCCCTCGCTCTTATTGTCTCTGCACTGGCCCCGGCCAGCATTGCTGATGGAGCGAGGGGGAGGGGGGGATGGGGGTGAAGAGGGAGAGGGGGGTGGACTTTTTCCCTCCCTCCTCCTCCTACCAATCTTCATCCACTGAGTGCATATGTGCTTAGTATCTTAGCTCTTCTCCCAAAGCTTCTTTGTCTTTATGTACATTACTTGGGACAGGATCTAATGCACTTATTTTCTGTCACATAATTTCCTCAGCTCGATCGAGAAAAGGGGTTTGATTTGGTTTCTCTACACACACTGCGACAGATGCATATTAGGGTTGGGAAATATTACCCCAAAATGATATTGCAATACTTACTGGGCCTCAAAAGCAAATATTAGGTTTTGTTTGTTTTTTTTTCAATTACCTCTACTGATAATCATCCCTAAAAGTCGTTGGATAAATGATAATTACCAAGGTGGATATAGTGGGTGGAACTAAATGGGTAAAAGCAATTATCAGAATAAATAGAACAGTCAGGCAAGTTCTAGAGCCTGACCAATACATGATTTGGGGCTGGTACCAACGTTGATCGCCAAAATGAAACTTAGGCTTTTCTTGTGTACGTATATGAGTCAAACCTTCGTGTGAATTAGCGCTAGCATCAAAATCGCTATTTTTAAAATGCTAAGAATGCTTGACACAACATGAGACGTTGCTCGTAGTATCACCAGGGTCTCGACACATGAACACGAGCATTGAGAACATTGTTTGTGTACACAGAGTTTACCAAAAAGAACGTTTGTAGCTTGTTCCGCTAGCCACCGTCATGGCGGCCGAGAAGTATCGACCGAATGCGATGTAAGCTGAAGGAGAGTTAAGGTGGACCACTGCTGTCTTCCTGCAACAACTATCCACATGATGTCTCGCGTGACCTTGTTTGTATTGTTTTTCGCTAACGACAAAACAATGAATTATCCGTGCATTTATGTGGAACTAAGCTTTAGGAGCGGTCCACCTTAACTGTCCTCCATGTTATGTCACATTCGGAGATCGACACTTCTCACTGGCGGGATGGCGGCAAGTGGAACAAACATCTGTGAATGTGAGTTGTCCAAAAACTCTCTTTTTAATAAACTCTGTGTACACAAACAATGTTCTCAGTGCTCGTGTTCATGTGTAGAGACCCTGGTGATACCACGAGCAAAGTTTCATGTTGTGTCGAGCCTTCTTACTGTTTTAAAAATAGCGATTTTGATGCTATCACTAATCTGGTAAATCTTAAAAGTGCCTCTTTCGTCGCATTTATGCTTTTACATTGGCTTGGCTAATATAATTCACAAAAAAGCCTAGGTTACTTTTTGGTGAGAATTTCACTTTAAGTTGAACAATTTAGTAAAAAAAATATCAATATCAGATCCCTGACACAATATATTATGGAGACAGGATATTTTACAGGTAAACAGTTAACTTTATTTACTAAAATGCACTGAAATGGGAAACTCCACCAGGAATGTGATGATAGTAAATTATTCCAAGCATAATTTTTTCTGAATTATACTCTCTAAAATAAATATTTTTTTTGTTGGGTTTTTTTGCACGTGTCCAACAAATTATGAGCCAATGCCATTATATCCGAGATGGACTAATATCACCTGATATTTTTGGCCAGCCCATGTAACAGTTCAAACAAGTTTAAATAAGATAAATGTTTCCGCAATGCAGCCTTTAAAACCATGTCACGATAACATAACATCAGTGATCTAAGGTGATACATAGTTGCATGTCACAATATCAATGTATTTCCAGGCGTTACTTCCATTGTGGTCCTCTATTTGGAAAGTCAAAGATGGCAGTGCTAGTTGCAGAGGCTGAGGTACTTTCCTCTCAAATATATCAATACCTCTCCCTATATAAATGGAAATGGAAAAGTTTCTGTGTTGGCATATAGTTGGTGTTCCAAACTGAGCCCTGCAGTTGGCTACGTCTGTTTATTTCCTCATCTTACCCCCTTCACCAGCAAGCACCTAAACAATCCCCAGCGCTATCCTAATGCCTGAAAGCTCATCTAGTTGCAACACTGGAGTGGTGCAAGCATAAATTCTCCAGTCAATCTGATTGTATTGCAGCATCATTAAGACCGTCACACAACAGCATTGTTCTCTCCACAGTGCTTGAGTGGTCACAGCCGTCCTGTTAGAAACCTGCATTGTTTTCAGCTGCTGTTCAGGCTCTTTCAGAGTGTCAGTCTGGCTGGCAGCGCGGCCCGGGCTGTTATCATAATCCATTCAGTTAACAAGCACCGTGTCTGACCACCCCTCCCTCTGCTGTCTTTTTTTGATTGGCTTATCTGAACTTGAACTTAATATGTGCAGGGCCATTTGAGGAGGACAAGGGACCACATTTCAGGGTGGAGTAGAGTTGAGGTCAGCCTAGTTTATATATAATGTTTGGACACAAAGTTTCCAACACTTCCATGACATTTTAATTCTACTTTTAGTATGAGTGTTTCAACTCGGATTCACCAGAATCGCTTAACATAAATCACTTGTTTTATCACCTGTTCATTCAAGGGATGATTATGTTTTATTATAAAACATCTTTCTAAAGACACTCTGTATGACAACAACGATCACATAATTTATAACATGTCACCCTGTGCAAGATGTTTCCATTAAAATCTAGTCCTGTTCTCTTTTTGACTGTACAATATCAATATTATGTGTGTCAGATTATGTGATGAAAGCCTTGTGAATAATAGCACAACCACAACAGTGTGAGCAGAAAGAAGTACGAGAGCAAAAGCTTGTTGTCACCTTGAGTCATCATCTGCTTCTCCACAGCTCTGCAAGGTTTTCTAGAAAAATGCCATTATTTTGGTTTGTGTGCACATTTGAGTGTGCGTTCCTTCTCTCAATTTCCAGTGATATAAATGACATTGTTCTGAAATGGGCTTTCTTACATAGTGAGTACTTTATTTTTGGTACTTATAGAACTATAATTTGATGCTAAATCTGTATTTCTGATGAGCACTTCTTTCACCTCTGCCAGGGTCATAATATTCCAAAATACTCATGTTTATTAAAGTAAAATAAAGGCATGAAGTAAATTGACTAACTGAATATTAACTTTAAACCAAGTGTTATTTTGATTTAGATTTTCTTTAGACAGTTTTGGTCATATAAGTTCACAAAGGTAGTAGCTTAAGGCATTTCATATATGAGATATGAGAAAACTCCATATCTCTTTCCAGACCAAATTCCAGCCAGTTAACTGTACATCAGGAGGAGCATGGGTTCACTGTACATTTAATTTACTTAAAGCAGGATCACATTGATCTGATTATCAAGGAGCCTTTGGACTCTGTGACTGCCACACTATCAGTTAGGTTGGGTGCTATCCAAGATCACATTTGCTTGCTGCATTTCAGTGTTACTGCAGTGGTAAAATGATACAACTGATCTGTTAACAGTAGGAGCACTCTCTTGTGAAACAGGCATTAGATTAGATACATAATCAGAGCGAAAGGAGGTGCAGATGACATTGACAATGAGTTAAGGAGAAGCTGCTTGTTCAACACACCTATAGCTGTTGGTGATGTAACACCAGATGCATTTATGTTCCATAGCATATAAATACAGGAGGGATATTTTCACAGAACTCTATATGTTATGCTGAACAATCTTGGGTGAAATTTTCAGAATTAACGTTAATGGATAAAAGCCCAGGGTCATCTTGTGGGTAAGGTGTGCTGTCACACAGCCGGTACGTGTGCGCGCTTGGGCTTTTGAGTGTGTATGTTTATACTGTATGTATGTTGTTGGGTTCTGTTACATGAGCATTCAGCCAGTCATTGGCCATATGATACTAGTGACACTAGAGATCAGATGTCTATTGAAGCACAGACACCTTCATTGTCACTTTGAACAGATGCTATTTGCAAGGACACCTAACTGTCACCAGAGCACTGCACGGGTCTCTGAACTGAACTACTGATTACTGTTTATTCACAAACCAAAAGAAATTTACATAGATATGTTACATACACAGACAGCATGCTGTTCTTAATAATTAAGACCTAGCCATGTAGGAAAGTATCACGACAAGCTCATCAGCATTAGACAATCAACCTTGAATGACCTCTCTACATTAGTGAGTTGGGTACAGTAATTAGTTTGCAAAGCTGCATCATGTTCTCCTTTACAAGAGCAGATTATTGATCGGGGGGGCACTGTGTGAGTGCTTCAGATTTTACTGGAATAGTAAGTAGCTTCCTCCTCTGGCTTGTTTATCCAGAGGGTTGTAGAGTTACAGCTGTGATGAAAGTACTTTTACACTGTGTTCTTTGCTTTTCCACAGGGGTGACCCCAGTCTCGTCAAACTAAATGTAGCCATAACCTGTGGTTACCTCGTTTATGGTGAGCGCCTTCTGTTTTCACTTCTGTTGATCATTCCTTCTAGTACGCAATCCATGAGGGCAGTCAGGCAGTGTTTGTGATGTAAATACAGAAAGGATAAGGACTTTAATCTGAAGCAAGTTGATTATAGTCAGAAACACAGAAACAACAATGCCAGGCTTGTCACCAGCAGCACTGGTCAAACATAAGACATCTGGAAATCTTTACCTCAATATGTGATACACAGAGACATCCATTTAAAAACTCTTCACAGACTATTTAACTTTTCCCATTCATGAATTTGGTATTGGTGCAGTTACTGCTAGATTGTATGCATCACCAGCCACAAAAGAGGTCCAACAATCTGCCCTATTATTAAGTGCATTGATAAAAAAACAAAAAAAACAGACAACTTGCAATGTATTGAATATGTCAAAGGGAAGAATATTATATTGTTCATGGAGTATTGTGTATACCTGTACCTGTGTACCTGTGTATACTTAAGTCTTCTTTTTAGAAATTGAAGGTTGTAACCACATTTGAGTTGGTTTTTTTTACATAACATGTCAGCTTTCACTGTTTTCCATATTGTCTGATACAAATTGTGTTTTCGCTACTGGTGCGCTTGTGCACATAAACCATCCCACTTATCAAACACAATCAATCAAATGTTTCTGACCAACCCTGTCACTCTGCCCTATAGACCTTGTGCTGCTTGCATGCAACTGGAGCACTATGGGGGACAGCTTTTTTGTCTGTCACCACTTGGCGGCGCTCTATGCATATGGTTATGTGCTGGTGAGTATCACTCCTCAAGACCCACAGTGTATAATCTTAAACAGAGACTGGAGACACTGTTTTCTGTATTATAACGTATTTGTGTGTGTGTGTGTGTGTGTGTGTGTGTGTGTGTGTGTGTGTGTGTGTGTGTGTGTGTGTGTGTGTGTGTGTGTGTGTGTGTGTGTGTGTGTGTGTGTGTGTGTGTGTGTGTTTGATCATTGCAGACACGAGGAGTGCTTCCCTACTTTGCCAACTTTCGCCTCATTTCAGAGTTGTCCACACCATTTGTGAACCAAAGGTGAGTCAGCTCTATGAGTAAGCATTCTCTTTGTTTTACAACATGGCTGACATCTCTTCCACTCTGAGATCTTTTAATCACCCTCTCCCTCCAGGTGGTTCTATGAGGCATTAAAGTACCCCCGCTCACACCGACTGGTGGTGTTAAATGGTGTCGCCATGTCCGTGGTGTTCTTCCTGGTGCGCATTGCTGTCATGCCATCATACTGGGCCAGTGTATTCGCCACCTTCGGCACTCAAGACTTTGAGCGGCTAGGCTTGGGAGCCCAGGTGGCCTGGATAACCTCGTGCATCGCCCTGGATATATTAAACACTATCTGGATGTATAAGATTACCCGCGGCTGCTACAAGGTCCTGACAGGGGGAGGAGGACGTAAGGTCAAAGGAGGATCAGAGGCTTCGTCTTCTTCAGATGGGAAGCATGTCAACAACCACACAGACTGAAGAGATGTAGAGCAAAGGATGTGTAGACACAGACATGAGCAGGGAGGGAGGCTGGACATCCAGGAACCTCACAGCCTCTCTCTTTTGCTATAGCCTCAGCATCCCTCACAACCCTAGCATCGTATCCCCCAATCCTAGCCCTCGCTCTCCTTGTCGGCTAGTGGATCGGGCTAAGAGTCCTCAGGTTCTGTTCCTGACATAGGGCAAGGACACTGCTCTTTGACTCACTCAAGCACCAGCCTCTGCAGCCTCAGTGTTTTCACTGACGGATAAGTGTCCTGCTGGGTGATAGCTTTCGGTCACAGACGACAAGGTAGAGCTCACAAGCACACTTTAAACCCTGTTTGTCACTCGTCCTTACCACCATCCCCTCAGTCTCCTCTCATGCTCGACTTCAGCCAAAGCCCAATCCTCTGAAGTGCCTGTTAAACACAGGAAAGCAATAATTGTGAAGGACTAAGATCTCAAAGTCTAACAGAGCTTAGCCTCTTCAGAAGACAACCATCTCTGGCTTGCTATTGCTCCTGAACAACCGGAGGCTTCTTCTGTTGTTCATACTCCGTCCACACTCAAGGAGACGTGGCCCACAAAGTGACAAACTCTCCCATTAGACCCATACAGTGTTTGTGAAATCTATAGGGCTCTTGTCTTTACTCATCAGACCTCACAAAAAGAGACAGTAAAACACCATAATGCCTCTTCTACAGTATCACCTGCTGTGGCCTCCTTGTAACAAGTGGCGCCTGCCTGTATCACCAGCCATGCCCCTCCAACCTCCTTACAATTCGGATAATATGTCAAAAACTAGGAGTATGCATGCAGGAGAGATGAGAGGGATACTCTCTCCAACACCCTTAGCTCCTCGCAGGACGATTTTGCCTTTTCAGTATTCATGGTGTTGGCATCACTGTGCTGTTCTTGATTCTTTGATTTTATACAGCTGAAGTCGTAAGCAGTTGCAGTAACATGTCTAATTCATATTACATCCATTGCAACCCTCTGCCTCACTGGATACTCCACCATCCAGCTTGAACGTTTGGTTTTGTTCTACCTCTCCCCCTGCCTTACAAAGACTTGGTTAATCCAGTAATCATCAGACGATAGACATTTTTGTTTTACTTTGTAATGTAAAGAGTGATTTTAGCCTTCAAGACATTATCTGTTGTGATTCAGAGGGACTTCCTTGTCCCTCTCTCTCTCTCTCTCTCTCTCTCTGTCTCCCTCTATCCGTCTCCAGAGCTCATCCCAGCCAATGCAGTGAAACCAAGCAGCATCACAGTCCTCACCAAACTGTGTCCAGTCAGTGTATTTTTCCTGTTAAACTACCCTGGAAGTGTTTATATTTCCATTTCGCTCCTTTTTGTTCTCAGTGACTCTGAGAACCTAACTGAGGAATGGAGTAGAGAAAGTTCACATATGCAGAGCATAGTGTGCGAACCATACACTGTATTTGGTGCCCTTCTAAAACACTGACACGGTGCTCTTCCTTTTGCAAAACTGTCAGCATAGGAATGCTTGCAATACAACGTTTTTCTAGTATCTAATGAATTTTGATTTACCAATCTGTCAGAAGCAATTTGGCAATCTGCATGTGAATTTGTTTGCTGTATAAACTGTATCATCACTATAGAGCATGGTAAGACTGACATATTTCTGTGATGCCTTAGTGAATAGTCAAGATAGATGAGTAACATCTAATTATTGCATTAATCAAATGCTTACAGGGGGTTTGTCTTCCAAACAGTTAATGTTTTTGCCTCTGATACTGAATGCATGTATTTTTGATTCCTTTCTCCTCTCCCTGCATGCCTGTACAGTATATACACATACAGTAGCTATGCAGGTACCTTCTGCACACTGTATGGCTAACTCACTAAACATTGCCACATCCTGTGTATGCCAGTGGGCGTCGCTCAGTTTTACAGATTCATTAATTGTTCTTGCTGTACATAATGACTACATAGCTGATATCTTGACAGACAGAGATACAAGAGGATGTCTTGAATCTGGTCACACAACTGGAATGGAGGACAAGGTGGCCTGTTTACTCCTGTTTTCCTTTTTGCTTAATAGAGTACTCCACCGATTCATCGTTACGCTCCTGTGGACTCACAGTAGATAACCGATGCAGTAGAAAGCAGGCTTCCATCCAAACGTAGGGCAGATTTTAACCACATTTTCAGAAATGCAAATTAATTCACATTTCCATCCACTGCTATTTTGCAAATATCAGGGGTGTTGACATCTAGAGACACATCTCTTTTGTGATGCTTTGAGGTTCGTTTTGTCTGTGTTTCGGTGTTTTTAGTAAGGTTTTTTGATGCGCAAATTGAAAATGCACACAAAAACAGGTGTGTGTGTGTGTGTTTTTTTTGTTTTTTTTTTCCATTTCATGCATTCTTTTCCCCTTTCAATCCTGGTGTCCAAATTACCCACAATGCAACTCAAACACAGAGTTCGGTTGACTCCAGTGACATATTTTTAAAAGATTTGCATAATACGTCTACCGTAGAGAGATTTGATGACTAAAATCGGTGGAGTTGCCCTTTCAGTTTTTGTATCCCCATTTGGATAGATCATTAGAACAGTCTGAGAATGTGTGGTGGTGTTTTCACTGTGGAACTATAAAGCACACTCCCCGTGGAGCAATAACTCAGCGACCTCCTGTATTTCTGTCTGTCACCACAGAGGAGGGGCTACAGTATCTTGTGCCTTTTACACGAACAGTGGATGTGATGCAGCCAGATTTGGATTAGCATGACCTTTCTAATGTAATATCCAGTGATTATCTCCTCTGTATTCTGTATGTATACTTGTCTGTATATATTTTTGTAATCTGCCTGCACAATGATTAATCCGGCCAAGTATTATAATCCAAAGCTGATCCCTCTCGGGGAGCCTGTTTTGTGCTGATTTTTTTTTGTGTGCTCTCCTGAATGCAGGGGTACGTCTCTATGAATGTTGTGATGGGTTATTTAGTGGCATTAAGATGAGCTCACAGTGTCCAAGGTGATGAGAATGGAAAGCAAACTATATTTTTTTTTTTTTTATCGAAGCTCTTTAAGACATACAGGTAGTTGACAGGAAGGCTAACATCTCATTTCTCCCGCCTTCTAAACTCGAAGCTGTGAATACTTGTGGAATAAAACTGTAACATGGTTCAGTCATGACACTATGATGATTAGACCACAGTGTGGGAGATGTCCTGAGACTGGCTCAGCTGCAATGCTAACACACTTCTTGTAGCAGCAATCTTTTCGTTTAAATTTAGACTGGGAAGACTCTCTGATGTAGGTCTTGTGCACAAAGTAAAACCTACATTTGTAAGAATAACAGAATGTTGCCTGGTTGTCTGGACAGTTTTTTTGTATTCGTCAGGGTTTTCTACAGATTATATTTCAAGATCTGATGTCCGTGCTGTATCTCACACCCTGGGGCTGTTTGAAAATCCACAGAATGAACTAATGATTGATGGATATGATAAGGCTGCTATTGTAAGGCTATGATCTGTGTTGTATCAGGTTAGAATAACCACATTGCCTTTGTTTCTTTGGAGAGGCCAACATTCATTATATGATGAATATATTTGAATATTAAAGCATTAAGGTGTATACAAATCTGTATATACACGATCTGTGATCACATCCTGGAACCAGATGCACAGTGTACTAATTAGACCTCTGGTTTGGTCGTATTTTGTGTTTGATTTGGATGACCGTTGCATTATAACAAAACTGCATTAGAATCTGGTACTTCAACAGTGTCCTCCCAAGGTTACATGTGGTACTCGTATCCCCCCTCCAGTTTTTGTTCCTCTGAAATACTTGATTTCAAGTTAAATCCTAAATGTACTATGAAATGGAATGGACAGAGTTTCAGTGTCACATGGATGACATTTATGTTTAAGAATGACTGGAAAAAATGTTGACAAACTGATAATCAAACGAGTTCCCTCTTCCTTTTTCTTCTTTCGAACTTTTTGCCGGAGTGGCGGATGTTCCCTCCCTTGTCTGTTTCTTTTTTGTCTTTTAATGCAATGCAATTTCTTGATTAGATCTGTCTGTGTTTTCTGGAGATTTTAATGTGAATCAGCCTACACTACACATAGGCCTTAGGGTCCTTGTCTGAGCATTACCTTGTGACTTGGATTGTTATTGTCTAAAATGACCACTACTAATGATCATGTAACTGTAGTGCTGAAAGCTGAGACTTACTTGAAAGTGTTGCTCTTCAATAAAGTTGAAGACAAGAGAAACTGGTTGCTTGACTCATTTATTTGGACTTTGCAGTGAAATGTGCAATATGTAAGATTTGTCCCGCTGTCTAATTCATATTCCAAACTAAAAGGGCATATCACCAGAGTAACTGCTATATGCTGCTAACTGTAGCTGATGTTACCTAGTTAGCCCCACTATTTGAATGTTAAACATATGATCTTAAATACTGCACCCTTTAAACATACTACAAGGAGTTCTGTTAACTCTTATTTCTGTATAGTTATGACTGTTACTGCCAGCCAGTAGGTTAGATTCTGTCTCATCCAGGTTGGATGAGTCATGAAATGACAGCTATTTTTATGGATGAATTGAGGAATCTCACAGCCTGAGGAAAGAAGCTGCTCTGTCATCTGGTGATACGGCTCTAAAACGGTTTACTTTTTTTTTTTTTTTTCAACCATCTTCACATTACTGTTATCAGTCTTACATTAGCATGAAAACAAAACTTTATTGCTATGTCACATTCAAACAGCTTAGTCTCTTTGTCAGAGCAACACATGCTAGTCAGATCCAGAACTTCATGAAGTGACTGAGCTTGTATCGTTTTTGTCAACAGGGGCCGACAGAATCCTCAAGAAATCAAAGTTCCTGGTAGTTTGCTTTAAATGTTTATCCTTATCATGCAATCATAGTTTCCTTTTCACTCTTTCTCTACTTCATCCATTCCCTTTAGTTTCTGAACAATGATGTCAGCATGGAATGACCTGCTGTATTCAGTGTAAAGCATCCAGACAGCAGCGTACTCGGCTGCCCCAGCCATTCGTCAGCTGTGTGCCGGTGGTATGACAGTTCTACACAGGCAAGCCAAGGCCAGCTACTGGAACTTGGCAGCACTCCTCCATGTTTTACTTTACTTTTTAAATTGTGTGTCAGTGAGGGAGCAATTCAACAAAAAAGGAGAGGTGAGGTCCAGACTGAGACGTTAGAAATGAGATGAAAGGTTGAAGAGGACAGACTGAAATAGGATGAAAGAGAGATATGAAGGAGGGTGAAGAGTGGAAGCTTTTGGAGGGGGGGGGGGGGTCTGAGCTACAGTAGGTCTGTGATTGAAACCATCTTCTGCGTATGTGTGTGTGTGTGTGTTGTGCGCGCACCAATCGGTCAAGGGGCTTGGTCAGAGACCGAGGAGCTTTACCAAACATGGTCACATAACAGAGACTCAATGAAAATTTCCTTGTGCTACTACTGCACACTTTCATGGTGTGGACTTTGCTGCTCAGCTCCACTCATGCACTGGATGAAAATCGTCACCTGCGTGTCGGGTGCACACAGCAGAAACACACCTGCGTGATACAAAAACACACTGCTTGTCATCACCCAATTCCACACATATGCCATCGCGTTACAGAGCAAGGGAAGTATGTGCAGTGCTTGTCGGTGTTTCTGCAGTTTTCATCGAGCGGCTGATTCTGCAGGAGAGCCGCGGCCTCTCATCTGTGTTTACCGTCTGTCAGCTGTGTTTGTGAGACATTTAAACTTAATGAATTCACGTCTATAAATGTCAAGTCTCCTTATTTCCCTCTTCACGCGGCCCAGTGTCTGTGTTTTGAGTTTATTCCTTATGAGCAAGTCGCTAAATTGAGCACAACATAGTTATGACAAAACAAATAGATTATAGGTTTCAGGAGGAATTCATGCCGAAGACCTTTCCCAGACTTGGAGAAACAAAAGCACAAAGGAAAAAAAAACAACAACAACATTCCAGTCTTTGGAGAGGCTATAAAGGGAGCTGATTTTACGAGGTACTTATACCCTCAGCCAGTGTTGATCGAAATAACTTTTACACCAAGTTGTTAACAAGCTGCACCTAACTATCACCACCTGCCTCAGCCAAAGATGTCATGAGCCTGTCCCAGCCTGTGAATAAGAGCCAAGATTAGGACGTGTGAAAAAGAACCGAAAGCAGAGACAGTTTTCATTTCGAGCCGCGTTGCCAGTCCTCTGGTGGCACAAGGTGGATGGATGAGGGAGACTTACTACATTTTCAAGTATTTCTAACTAGAAAAGCCTAAGTTTTGTGAAGAAAAAAAATACATCAGTTTTCTCATACTGTCCAGTGCTGCAGGACTGTATTCTCCCTGCGTCTTAAATGCTCTGTTTTAGCCTCTGTCCCTTTAAGGCCCTCCCTCCGGAATACTCAGTCTGCTCTGATTGGTCAGCTCACACACGACTGAGCCAGCACCGCTTACTATCTTTCCATCTGCCTTTGTCATGTTTTTAATCTTCCAGTTAGCTTCACTTGTGCCGTGAATATGGGGATGAAATATGCAAATAATGTTTTCTGTGGGAGAGTAGGGCTCCTGTCGATGCAGACTATGTGCTTTTTAACTTTCAAGTTATTTTACATGTACAAGAACCAATGAAAAACACTGAAGGAAAGGATAGAAATAAGTTGAAGTTGTAGTTGAAGTGGCAGACAAATTATACACGTCTGAATTAGCAGTTAAAATATGCCGAAAATGAATTGAACCGACGGTCCTGAAATGAGCCAGTGCAAAAGTGTGAACTTGAAAGACGACATCAGTCGGGGTGTCAGCGGAAGTATAAGAGGTGAAAGCAGTTAAAGCAAATTGTCTAGAAATCCTGAAAGTTGTGGGAGCAAGAAGAGATGGAAAGTTTAATTTCAGTCAACTTGTTCTTGAAAGGTAAAGCTCCGAGACCGGGAAGGGCTTGAAGTGTCATTCGGAGTGTCGGCATTGAAAGGAGTTGAGATGTCAGTTGAAGAGAAAGAGACGAACACGCGTAAAGTGGCCCATCAGCTGACGGGAGAAGCGGAGAAAGCACTCAAACGTTTGGTTGAAGAAAGTAAGCGATGAATGCTGTAAAAATGTTAGATCACATGTAACCGCTGAAAGCACATGAAGAGCAACAGATGAATACAGCTGAAATGTCAGTTGAAGTGTCGGCTCCGGTGAAAGCGGCTTCCTTCAACCTGAAAGGAGAAAACCTGACACCTGAAAGGGAAAGAAGTGGAGGCACTGAACAGACGATCGCAGTTGGAACGTCGGTTGACTGCAGGGAGAGCAGTTGGGGAGTTAAAGATGTGCGCTGTTGAAATGAAACGTTGACATGAAAACGCTAAAGACGCTTCAAGCATGTGCACTGTAAGAGGTTAGAGTTTCAGTTGAAGCGTGAGACCTGAAAGCAGTCGAACTGTCAGTTCAAGGATAAAAAATGTGTGAAGCGTCGCACTGACACCAACAGGTGACGGTGTCAGTGAGAGGTTAAGTGATGGAAGCGTATGAAATTTCCAAGTTAAAGTTACCAAAGTAAAGTTCGAAGAAGGAACAACAAACGATTTGAAGTGTTGGATAAAGTTTCAAAATAAAAGTATGTCGAAGAAGCTGATAATGAAAGAATGTTTAACAGAATAAATACCAGAATACCAGCATGAATCGAAAGGTGCGCAGACTAACTTGTGTTGGTGACTGAATGTATCTGAGTTGACCAAATCCAGGTTTGTTTCAAGCTTCCTGTCCTACTGTAGCGACAGGTTGGAATTACGATGCTGTGAACTCAGCCCTCAGAACTGAGTTACGCAGGATCTTGAGGACTCCTACCATAAATAGCCAGATGGAGTGGAGTGAGGAGAGGGGTCGGTGGGTGGAGGGAGAGGCGGCTTATTGTAGAAATGCCCTTCTGAGTTTGTGAAACTGCACTAATCTCCTTCTCCAGCTCCCCCTCGCACTCCCTTCCCTGTTTTTGTTGGGGTTTTTTTGCATCTATCTTCCAAAACTGTTTAAGTCCTTGAAACTCTCTGCTGTCATATTTCAAACCTCATCCTCCCATCACACACATCTCTGTATTTAATCACGCCATCCGAGACGTTCGCCTGCTGATGAATCCCTTCACTCTGAAATACTTTCTTTGAATGCGCCGTGAGTGGACAGGATATTTAGTCCAGAAAATTGTAAATCACCAAACAGTTAAACTGCTCTATTGTTTGGATTTGCTGGTTCTCTCACAGCATTGGCATCCGGACCAACCCCTTGAAAAACGTGCTCTCGTAAAACAGCGGGAGCTAATTAAAGTGAGAAATACTGTAAATACAAAGCACATTATCACAGACTTTCTCCCCTCAGATGATAAAACTGTGACACATTTACTGTCTTTCTCCCTTAAATGAGGCCGCCTCACTCATCCGCTACCATCCATAAGACATTTTGCAATAAATGCACCCGGAGGCACCTTATTAGCCCGAGTGTCACATGAGCGCAGGGCCAACGTAAACAGTGAAGCCCACTGCACAGTAAATATCTGACTGTAGTCTGTTATTTTTAGTGTGAGGGATTCCTCCTTCACCAGACATTACATCTCCATCCCTCTCCCAGTCGGCTCAGGCCCTTCCCTTCTCCCATCATGCCCAAATAAAGTGTCCAAATTCCATGCGTGTGCTTCTTCTTTCTCTCTGTGAAATGTTTATAAGACCCTCGCTTGGTGTGTGTGTGTGTGTGTGTGTGTGTGTGTGTGTGTGTGTGTGTGTGTGTGTGTGTGTGACTGTGTGACTGTGTGACTATGTGAGGGAAGTAGGACCGTGCACAAATAAGCATGTCTGTGTGCCTGTGCAGATTTTTTGTATGCTGATTCTATGTTAGCAGGCTGTTTAAGGTAATCTGCTGTGCTTTGATAACACACTTCACTCCTCAGGCTCATCTTAGAAACGTTACAAAAATGATGTTTCTGCATTCTTTTTTTAGGACTGTACAAAAACGCTGAGGTCATGAGTCCAGTTTCCACCTGTGAGACAAGTAAGAACAAATCTACTATCATTTAAAAAAATGTAAAAAAAAAAAAAAAATACAATAAAATTTTTTAAAAAGCCTTCTTCACACTGCCAGGTTATAAGTCTGGTCAGCAAATACAAAATCTATCTCTCTATATTTTATTGTTATATTTTGTTTTTTGCAAAAACTGCTAACAGCGGCAAACTAGTTACCTAGATACCTCTCCAAACCACCAGGTGGCGACGGCCGTTATTCGTCATTCACAAAGTAAAACCGTGAGATTAGCGACTGTCGATAAACAAACCGTTGATGTGATAAAACAGCAGTTTTTCTCCACCGCTTAATTAATACAGATTCTTCTGATCACGTCTGATAAAAAGCTGGCACTGGCGGAGAGGCAGAGGCAAAAAATAAGGAGAAACTGAAAATTCTACGGGCTCCATCGACCATTTAGCTGCCAGCAGGGCTGACTAGTGCCAACAGTGTGGGACACATCGAACAGCGAGCGCCACAGAGGCTCACTGATGCCCAGACATCTGATGACAGGCTACAGGGCCCTCATCTGAATGATATTTACCTCCTCTGTTTCAGTTGCTTTCACCTGCTAATCAGTTGCTCTCGCTCTTTCACTGACTATTCATCTGCTTTTACCTTTTAGTGACATCTAAACTCACCTTTACGCTTTACGCTTACATGTGACTGTCACCACTCGGCTACAGACTGACACATCAGCTACTAACCCTGAACACACTTTGGCTCGCTCTGCACTGAGTTTTAAAGAGCTTCTACCGTTAGCACAATTTACTTTTAACTGCTTTCATATCTTACTCTCAAACTACTTTCAGTGTTCCCGTACAAAGGAAGCTGCATGTCATTTGATTGAATTGCCTCAAGTGATGTCACGTAATTGGCTAAATTGCATTGTGGGTAATGTAGGCACCAGGTTTTGAAAAAGCAGTCCACTGGTATAGCATTGCAGTCCTTTAACACTGTTTGACTCCTTATGGACAGTTTGAAAACATATAATCAAGAAGTATACCTTTTCAATTTCACCCACTCCTCCCTTCCTTTTTAAAACTGGGCGCCTACATTACCTATAATGCAACTTCACCAGTGACATCACCAGAGCTAATTCATTAGATTAGGCTTTTAAGTACTTTTTTCACACACAATTTTCACCATTAAAGTGTGTTTACAGGTCTTGGGGAGCACACTTCAACTTTATTCAGCAAATGTTTTAAAATTGTCCTTGTTTTATTCACTCATTTTGGGGTAACATGTATAAATTCCCACGCGACTGTCAAAAAGCTGTCTAAAAGCCTTCTTCACACCGCCAGCGTACAGGAGAAAATACTAATTTTTGTAATTGTGTTACCCATGATTCGATATTTCTGCCTGACAAACCCTCACCTTCGTCAAGGTGGAGTCCAAAAATCCCATCATGTGTAATTACAGAACATGCAGCCCACATCCTCCCAGTTCATAAAAAGCCCCCAGAGCCCCAGACACATTACGCAGGACGCGACCTTGGAGCGCGTCGTGCTGTTTTCCGTTTTACCTCTCTCGGTAATCACCCCGCGAGCCCCTGCTGGGAAACGCGGGGCTGAGCTATCGCGTCTCAGATCTATTAGTGGATAAAAACCTTGAACATCTTGCTGTTAGGCCCACTGCTCTCCCTTTATCAGATTTATCCATCACACTACATGTTCTGGACTGCATTTGATGCTGGAGGATTGGTTGTTAATCAGGTGCTGAACTCCCCAAAATGAAGTTGAACTTTCCTGTATTTCTAGGAGAAAAAAAAAAAAAAGTTCAGGTGATGTATGTTTTATTCTTCAGTCCTCGGGCATTTTCATTTCCAAGAGTACACTGTAACACCACAGCTGCGTCAGGGCTACATTGTGAACTTTGCTGTGGTGTTGTGGTCGGTCAAATTCCCTCGTGCACTCCATTGCTCTGCAGCTGTGTGTGTATAAATCCTGCACTGACTGACTGAAGCCCTTTTGCATTGTGTAGGTCCGATAATCTGACGTTTGCACTCTTTCATTGTCAATTACCATATCCAACACTGCACCACTTCTGTGTTTCCCTCTGGCTCTCATCCATCCCTTTGCCTTTCCGGAATGTTCCTCTCCATGTGTCTGTTAATGACACACACACACACACACACAGAAAGGAGAAAGCCGAGGGTGAATCATGCTGTCCGGGGAGCTGCCTCCTCTGTCTCCGTCATACTCGCTGCTCTGCGGACCCCCCTGAATCTGCTGCATTCCTTTCCCTGTCATCCGCCTGCCTATGGGGGAAAGAGGAGTAACGCAGTGGAGTAAAACAGGAAAACCACCTCACTGTTCCCAGAGTGACGTCAGGCGCTCTACGGTAGCTTCCACATGCAGTTAAACACATGTCACATGTCAAATATGCTGCATCAGTCTCACAGCACTGTACTGATTTATAGATTTTATTGAGAGTGTGTGTTTTTCAGTACAATTATAAGAGACCAGAGAAAGCACTAAAGCGGTCTGGGACTTTTTCTAAGTTTTAAGGGAGCATTTTAAATGGATCTGTCCGTATTTTAGGATTCAGACGGAACCTTAATTGGGGATTTTGAGAAGATATTCTACTCAGACAGCATTATCCATATGAAACCAAATCCCAGTGCATTTAAAAGGGCAAATGTCTGTGAGTGCTGGAGTCCTCGGCCAACAAATTGAAAAATTATACATTACAAATAATGAGCAGTAATTCTTAGTGCATTTTCAGTTATAATGAAACATGGCAGTGGTTGACTTTCAACCATTTCCCACCATCGTCTTCAGTGGACAGACTTTGTCCTGGAATTGTAGATGTTCAGATTTACATTCGACCTGAGCACTTTAATGACTTCCCATCGATGTTTGCTAAGAAAATCAAAGCTTTTGAAAGCTTGAGAAAAGCTTCTAAATAGAGCTGAACTTTCAACACGGACAAGAACCCACTGTTGTGCTCAGAAGAGCTGACAATCTACATGGGTGACTCCATCTGCTGAGGAGGATGCAATTGAAAGGTCCCCTATAACTATAAATTTGACCTTGTGGTGAGATTGCTTTGTTAGCAATCCAACATTGTAATCCCACACAACTGAGCCTGCTGTCAGACCTTCTAACTCACTACTAGATGGCAAAATGTGTCCTTCAGCTGATTCAGAGGAAGCTAACCTCTCAGTTCAAGAGTAGAGAAAATACATTATTGGTACATTTTATAAATGTACAGCTGAAAAACAATCAATGTAAATCTTAACTCAAATGATTCTGTTTTAACAGCTCATGCAACACGTTGCAGCTGTCGATGGTTGATTCCATTAGATGACCTTTGCTGCACTTTGTCTTACCCCCATTGCCTGTCTGCCTCTTCACTATTACTGTCTAATAAAGGTATTAAATGCCCAAATAATCTATAAAGGGGGTTTTATTTATAGCCAAGCTGTGTGGATTGCAATATGAGCCCACCGCTTTGGTCCTGATTGAAATATCTCAACATCTATTTGTCTTGCACAGACATTCATCACCCCCAGAGGTTGAAGATCGAAGTTTTATTTCATTCAGGCACGGTTCATGGTTCCCAGGTGATAAATCCAACAGACATCAGTGATACCCTGACTCCTCATGCAGAGCCACAGAGGGGAAACTATAAAACGGATAATGACTGTGAATGTTTCCACAGGTCCCTGAAGGATAAATTCATTTGAACATTTTACATTTGCCCTACGCTCTTGACTCCGGAAAAACCTGCGCTAAGCTAATCAGCCTCATCTAATATTAGTAAATGTTTGGATGTTTACTGTGGCTGCATAGTAGCATGTTTGCCAACATTTAGCACTGCAGTGCCTTTGTACAAATGCAATCATAGGCACAGTCTGTGTTGAAATCTTTACATTGTAACTCTCTTAAAATGTTATTATTATTATTATTATTATTATTATTATTATTATTATTATTATTATTGCTGTTGTTGTTGTAGTTTTAGTATTATTACATGTATAGGCTGTCCTTTATTTCATTATTATCAACACCATGTAAGCTCTAGCAACAGCTATTCTATATCTTCTTCTTTATCACTGTTTTTGATTTTTAGGCATAACTGTAAATTACACTGGTGACAGTGGGGACATGTGCCCAACACTTTTTGAAATAGCCGATTTTGTCCCTATGGCTTTTTAAACGCATGATTACTTTTTTTTAAAAGTTTGCATTTATAAATGTGATTAAAAGAACTTATTTTCTTTTTCTACTCTGACCTCAGAGTATCCCCTCATTACAGTGCCTAACATCTCAAATGTATCTAAAATACCGCTTGTTTAAATCATCTTTATTGTCTTTATTTAAGGTCAATATGATCTTTGTATTACTATTAGTGAACCTGAAATGTGCCTTTTCTCATCGATCGGGACATACTGTTGAAATAAGTGGCTGATGATCCGGCTGAACATGACAGTGACATAACTCCAGCAGAGCGCGACTGCGGTGCAAAGCATCCCTGACTGCCTGGAGGTGGAAAAAGTGACACTGATTAAATCTAATACCCGAGCGGTGACATCACTCCCACCGACGAGGAGGCTGCGTCCGGATTGGACGGCGGCCGCGGCCAATCAGAGCGCACACACATGGGAAGAGTTTAAAAAAGATTCAGAAAAGTGTCGGAAAGTTGTCCACAGCTTCAGCAGCAGGTCCGAGCACGACCGCGACGAATACCAGTAATAATAATAATTTTTTTTAGAAAATTAAAAGAAAAGAAAAAAATTGGTACCCACGGATTTGTTCGGGACTTTTCTGTGTGTTTCCCCTGCCTCGGACACAGAGCTGTAACCTGCTTCTCCATTTTTAAAGCCCTCCTCAGCTCCCACTGTAAATAGTCAAAACAACAGAATGTCAACACATTTCAGGAGCGGCCCAGCCTTCGGACTTTCTGCCGAGGTCAAGAGTAAGGTAGGTGCACACCGTGTGTGTCGTTGTGAGGTTTGTTTACAGCACGCAGACACGTTGTGGCTGAAGAATTGATTCCTCGTGTGAGGTCAAGGGTCACTGAGGGGCTGCCCAGCATGATGGCGAACACTGTAAACACTCTTAACTGTGGCCTTATTTGGATAAGTCCCTTAAACACTACCCCTGTACACTGGGGTTACAGTCAAATGCTTGTTGATATTATGTATTGAGGTCCTTAAATGGAGAAAGTATGTCATAATGCTGGATAAAACCTTGGCACCGTGGAGCTGGCTACAGGCTACGTGCACAAACTAACCAAAAATGTGCTGAGTGTCTGTACCTCTTGCCTTAAATCAGATATTTCATTTGCCAGCTTGAATTATTAATACGGGGCTCTAATGTGATCTCATTCCCGTGTGATTCCAGGTTGTGTGCTTGGGAAAAACAGCTCTGGTGACACACTCCTGCTTTTGAATAATAGATCACACAGTGAGGGAAGTGTTTGTTTTGGAGGTGAAAGTGGGTCTCTGTGGCCAAATTATTTGTGCGATTATGAAGGGTCAGGGCATTTAGTCTGTGTGAGAGAGCAGCGCAAGTTCGATTTGTGCTGCGTGTATAACACCCATTGATTTCCTTGGCAGTAAGAAAGCAAACTGTCTGAAACGTTTAGAAATGTAACATTTTGGTGAAGTGTTTTTTGTTGTTGTTGTTGTTGTTGGCATGTAGCTTTTTAAGTACAGTAGGGTTGTTCCTGTACCGGTATGGGAAATGCCCCCGATACGGCCTAAAATGCTGCATCCAGTATCAGCGAATTTGTGAGTGTGTACATTAATCCAGTACCACATAATTTATTTGTTTGAAACCAGACTCTGTTATTTCCCGGCAGTGCTCCGTACACCTGTGCTGCCTGAGTAGCCAATATCCATAAACAACAAATGACTTGTGTAACTTCAAGAACATCCATTCAGGGTTGGAAGAATACAGCTGTTAAAGGGAACTTCTCTTTTGTGCTGGAGGCTGGACATTGTTTTCTGTCTGTGGGATTCCATTTATAAAATAATGTTAGCTACTGTCGCTCTCCGTTAGCAGAGCAGAGAGAGGCACTGAGACGAGGCTCTGGAAGACGTTCATAAAGTCACATCCTGTGGGCTGCCTTGGGAAACGAACTTAAACAAATCGTCCGCAGGCTTGTATAGGCAACTGAGAGAGACGTGGAAGATCTCGCTTTTCGTGTCACGTTACACCCACCCCAGCTACAGTCTGCGCACCCTGCTGCCGTCTGGCAAAAGATACAGAAGTGTCCGCTGCCTTACAACCAGACTACAGAGCGGCTTCTTTCCTCAGGGTGTGAGACTCCAGAACTCATCCTCAACACTTTTTCTTTTCTTGCGTGGCATAAAGGGACTAGAACATTTTTGTTGTATAACCCTGTGTTGTAAAATGACAATCAAATAAACAGTTGAACTTTTGATTTGGCCAGTAGAAGGTGATCAATACATGTTAACTGCTAAAATAATGTTACATAGAATCCCAGTGAAAAGTGATAATAATACAGGTTTTTTTCAAATGCACCGATATCGGATGATGATACAAAACATCAGGTATCAACATTGGTATTAGGAGCAGAGAAATGGTATTTAACATCCCTAGTTTAAATGCTGATCTGCAAAATTGAAGGGACGTACTACTAACTATTCTGAACGAATACAGTACTGCTACTGAGTGTGTTTTTAGTGAGAGGAACGACATGTGGTGGGAGAAGATATAACTTAAGTAGAAGTAGAAGTACTGCATTGCAAAATTCCTCCATTATAAGTAAAGGGGCTGTATCTAAATGTTACTTAAGTATAGTACTATTGTCAGTGTGCAGCTTTTCTAGTCATATAATATACATGATACTACTGAATTATTTGTTGTGATGTCTGACATTTAAACATCATTTGGATGTTGCCAGGAATCAGTATGGAGGTAATTAGAACTACTGAGTAGTTTAATCTGGGAAAAAAAAGGAAAAAAAAAGCAGCCATCAGATTCTTCATATGATTATATGAAAAATATGAATCTATTATGCTGTGTAGTAGCAGGTAGAGCAGATATAAATAGTTACAGTGGAAATCCCTCAAATTTGGACAGAAGTGCTTCATAAATGTAAATGTAACGTGGTTACAGTCCACCACTGCTTTGTGTTGTATTTTGCACACTCATGGCATTTAAACTGACAAGAAGTGATTTGTAAATGGACTTTTTTTGTTGTTGTATTTTTTTTATTGCTGCCTCTATCATGACAGTAGTGACTCTGTACAGTGGGGATGAGTCAGAGCTGCTGACAGTCTGTTCGGGATGAGAAAGGTCAGCCTGTGACTGTTCCAGCTCCCGGATCATCATCATCATCATCATTATTGTCCTGGAGGGATGTCGCCTCTCCCCTGAATAGTGCCATCCCTCAGCAGAGCTTTAGTCACACACCGAGGTGCGCTGCACTCTGTGAAACCCACATTCCTTTCATTACTGCTATTCGGCAGTCAGCAGGGTCATAGTCAGAATTGAGGGTTTCAGACGTTGGTGCTGGTCTGGCTGTTATTTTGCTGCCATGTCTGTACCGTTTCCAAGTCGATTATACACAACGTAAGGGCAAGCGGAGAAGTACAGTCTATTTTCTATGGGGCAGAGACAATGTTAGCCGGGTCATAAAATGTTTGTTTGAGCCGAAGGGCTTCATGTGTCAGGCAGAGATGGTACGTTCCTGCAGCATGACTTCAGAGTGCAGCGGAGACGCAGCAGAGAAACTGACAGGTACATCAGCATAATCTAATGGCCTTTTAAGGAGTGACCGGGCTCTGACTTGGAACTTGAGAAAGTGTCCTTGCTCTAAACAGTTTACATCGGCGTCAGGGATGACAAAACACTGTTCTGACAGAACGCAGGTGGACAGGAGATAGGTGGCGCAGGCGAGGTCAGTGCCAGCAGCTCACACATTACGCTGCGTGATGACACCCAGAAAGGAAGTGTCATCAGTGGGACTCTATTTTTTTTTGCTTGTGTAAGGGGGGATTTCCACTTATCAGCTGCAAACAGCTAGATATATATGTATACTCATGGTTTTCTCTCTGTAGTAGGACCCCATGTGGTAATCAAAAGCAATACTGAAAATGGCCTGTAAGCTTCTACACAGTGCTTAAAGTGAGCCTATGTAACATTTTTTAAAAGAAGAAATAAATCATTCTTGTTAAATGACAGCAATAACACAATAAAACACACTCTTGCTGCGACAGTCTTACTTGATCTGGAATGACCAGCTCAAATAATGTTAGCTGATGTTAGCAACCTTCAGATATTCCTGTTGGTTCACTAACTTTATTACTTTTCTCTACTTGTGCAACTGTTACAAAATGTTTAACATTATCCTGTACCTACCACTTATGGAAACACCTTAGCAAAAGTTGCCTGGTCTTCCTTTTAGACGGGATGTCAATTAAAGGGTTAAAAAAACAAAAGCTTTTTTTCAATATCTCACTTCAAGATTCATAGATATTTTCATCCAAATGTTTTTTTTTACAGACAAACATTTCCCGGCCAAGTTATTCCAAATGGTACATGTTGGTGCCACAGTTTTCCTTCTTTCTCAGAGTAGTAACTGCCAAAAACACAGGACTAAATGTGAGTTTATTCATTCATTTAGTCTGCAATTGTGACATGAAAGCAGATAGAAATGTTGCCAGGCTGCCAGCCTGATTGGATTGCCAGTCAGTTTTAATTTTCCTGGGAGTTTTCATGCCCAGTGAAAGACAGAATAACATAGTGAAAGCAAAGTTCATAGAGAACCAATGTAAACACAGATGGGATCATTATTCTATAGCCATTATATTGTCATGACACTTTATTTTTCAATGAATGAACAAAGTAAAAATGTCTATTGCCAGTTTGCCAGTACAGTGACTTTTCCAGAATAAAGTCTAAAGTCTAAGATCAACAAGAATATGAATCATGATCTGACTGATTCAGAAATGAGTGAACACGATTAAGAATATGACCAGACATTCTTGCACAAATACACAGGTACTGTACTGAAGTACAATGGGAGGCACCCTTACTATTGAGTAATTCCATTTGATGGTGCTTGATATTTAATACCTCAATTTCCAGGTGAAATATTATACTTTATACTCCTTTATTTAAAAAAAAGATGAAAAGATTGTGTGTAATTGGGGCCATATTTAATGTTTTAGATGTATCCAAGTTGTTAGGAGTTCCACCAAAGACAGATCACCCCTCAAAACCTCTCACATGGAATAAAAGTCAAGTGTGTAGGATTCAGGTGCCAAATTGGAAATTTAATATTCACAATGATGTTTTAATTGTGGTATAATCACCTGAATCTAAGAGTTGTTTTGTTCTATTAGCTGAGAGTGAGCCTCTAAGTAGCTCAAAAATGGATGAACCCAGCACTGACTCTATAAATGGCCTTTGCATTTTTGTGAGTTTCACGCCCATTGTAAGGGCATGTGAAGCGAGGTGTATTCAGTTGGATATATGCAAGCAAGCTCACTGCTAGATGAAACTGGCAGTCCTGCACACTGGACTGTTTGAATAACTAATCTGATATCTTGACAAAAAACCTTTCCTTTCCATATAATCATCTCACAAGTAATTGGCCCCACCTCGACCAGCTATACTGTAGTTGTTTACACATAAACAGGATGTTTGCTTCATTTTAATTTTAAATGGTGCACTGTGTACTCATAATTTTGCCTAAAGCTATAGAAGAATAGAAAAGATTCAATTCAGTTTTTCTCGCTTCAGCCATACTTGTTGTGGTACGACTGATAGCTGATGGTGGCTAACGTTTGCTAATTTTAGGGTCAGGGTAAGTTTACTCTATTTGTGCAAACTGTTATTTAGCATTTGGTATTTTTCTGTAATTGCCGCTCACTGCAGCAGCTCTATAGCAAAAGTTACACAGTCTCTCTTTAAGTAAATGGTCTAAGGACTTCATTTGTTTGATACCCGGCAAAGTCTATCAGTTGCCATTAAAGACAATCACAAAAGCTGTTCATTAAAGTGATACATATTCTGACTTATGCACTGTAATGTCTTTATGTGCTTCGTGTTTATAGCTAAAAGATTGCTTTCAAAGCTCTGAAAACAATCAGTTCTGACTCCATTTCTGACTGTTCTACAAATGAGAAGAACAACCCAGCTTAATCCACCTAGACTGGAAGCGGGACCTGTCGATCTTGGCCGGTCTTTATCAAACGTGGTTTGCTTGAATAGTCAACTCTCTGTAAAAGGCCAGATTCTGGAAAACCCAGAGGGAGAAGGGGAGAGAGAGTAAAAGAGAAATACGAGCTCGGCCAATCGGAGAAAGAGAGCAGGACAGTCACAGGGAGAGGGAGGAGTGTCTGGGAAAGCTGTTTCTCCCAAGTTTGGTGTGATGGACTGGAAGCTCCGCTATCCCTGCTGCTTTGAAATACGTGTTTGTGTTGGCTGCTGATCCCAGACTGTGAAGACTTATCTGCAGAACATTCAGGAAAAGGGGATGAGGGTGTGTGTGTGTGTGTGTGTGTGTGTGCGTGTGTGTTTGTGCGCGGAAGGGGGGCAGCCTTAAACCATGCCAGAATTCAAAGTATTAAGGGCAGCGTCTTTGTGCCAATAAGGAAATACATGGAGAGAGGAGAGAGTGGGGCCAGCGTGTTTCTCCATGCAGGAATGTCCACAGGCCTTTTTCATTTTCATTTTCCTTCCTCCTCTCCTCATACCCCTCATCTCAAAGTATTTTTTTATTATACAGGAAGGCTTTCTAAGACAGTACAGTTATGAGAACAGAATGGGGAGGGAGCTGGAGTTATTTTAGTAACTGAAAACCTGACATCAGGCATGAACGAAATGTTGAGCTGGAGCATATGTACCTTTTTAGGATTTCAGTTTTGTTCATAGCATTTAAATGACATGCGGGTCCATCCCTCCATGGGATACTTTTTTTTTTTTTTTTTGATCAATCTTAATGGAAAGGTATAAATAATGTACTAGAAATTGCACTTGAAAATAACTTGGAAATTGTTATTGGGCAAACAGTTTTCAGTTGGTCGGGTTCAGTGAACTGTTGCTGTAGCCTGGAGAGTGTTCATTACACTGAAGATCAGCTGAGCACACAAACATGTGAAAAACAAACATGAATAAAATGTCCAATAAGTGTGTGATACTTAATGATTTTCTTTCAAGGACATTCCTACTTTCCCCTTTTAATCAGTACCAAACGTTTCGTAGTCGTTGCCAGGAAAACCCTTTTTGGAAATTATGCAGAAATTACACAACGGTAAAATAAAGTGATACGGAAAATGCTAAATTTAAACAATCTGGAAGGAGCATGGGGCAAGTTGTGCATATGTTGTTGCTCATCAATTTTCCATTTCTTAATACCACAGGATGTGTTATCCCTGTCTTCACTTGACTGCACAGGACCTGCTTCTTTTTTTGTGCTTTTAATGAAATTCACTAGAAGGACTCGAGGCATGCCACGAGAGAGTGGGCTTGGCCATTGAGACTTTGATGGGTTGAGATCAGCTGCGGTTTTCGAACAAAATTGAATATTAAAAAATGCCCAATCCTGTATTGGATCTCTGACCTCTGTTCCATCCCTCCCTCAGCTTGCAGGGAAGTATGACAACCAGAAGGAAGAGGAGCTGAGGCTGTGGATTCAGGATGTGACGGGCAAAAGGATCGGCGACTGCTTCATGGAGAGTCTGAAGGATGGAGTCCTGTTGTGCGAGTGAGTGGATGGGAACGCACAGAAATGTCAGAACTGTAAAGGTCCAGTGTGTAGGATTTAAAGGCTGAGAATGAGCCTTTTATATCAGTACAGAGGGAGCAGGTCCTCCTCCACTTGGTCAGCCATGTTGCTACAGTAGCCCAAAAAGGACAAACCAAACACTGGCTCGACAGAAGGCCTTTTCTGTGCTTTTTTTCATCGCATACTGCTGCCTCGCTGATGGATGCCACTGAATCTTACACACTGGTCCTTTAATCCTACTTATTCCTGCAATATTGCATCTGTTATATTAAGTCCCCCCCTTAAATTCTTGAACTTTGTGTCTTTTTTTTTTTCGTAGACTCATTAATGTTCTCCAGCCAGGCTCTGTGAAAAAGATCAACAACTCCACTCAAAACTGGCACCAGGTAATGCAACAGCTCTATGGGCAGAAAATAAGCCTTATTTGTCCTGCGAGTCTCAAAGTCAGGGTCGTTTTCCAGATGTGGAACCGTGGTAGTCTACCGTATTGGCACTGACAACACAGACAGAACTTATTTACATTCCATTAAAGTAGTTGCCATATCAAATGAAGCCCATCTCGGCATGGCTTTTATTAGCCCTCTGCAGACCTGAAAAAAAAGCAAGCAATGCTTTTAAGGCTTGATTGAAGCTCTCTCCAAAAATTCTCCCATGTGAAATTAACACTTGTAAATGAATGCACACACAGTCAGACTTCCAGACGGAGCCAAATATTGTAAGGGTGACGCATAGAATAATAAAAAAGGCCTTGAGACATTTTTTAAAATGTTTAATTTAGTTTTCATGCATTAACTATGATCTCGCTTTTTCTTTATAATATCCACACCAAACTGTAATCACGTTAAAGCAACAGTTTAACATTTTGGGGAAATATGCTTATTGGTTACCCCGAAGCAGGTGGTTAGCATAGCTTAGCTTTGCACAAAGGCTAGAAACCGGGGAAACTACTAGCCTGGCTCAGAATGATATTTTCCTACCAGTGCCTAGAAAGCTAGCTAATCGGTATATGGTATTTCAGAATAGCTGTTTACTTGTATTCCCAGTATCTGCTTTTAAGCTAAGCTAACAGGCTGCTAGAGGTAGTTTAATATCTACTTTACAGTCAATCTGACCATCTAACTTGTAGGGCAGTGAATGGACATATTTTTCACAAAGGTGAAAAGTTTCCTTTAATCCGAAAGTTCCCCAAGGAGGTGCTCGGCAGAACTAGCCTAGGTAACTATGTATCTTAATAACTGACACACCCGCAGCTAAGTGGGCTAAGCAGTAATAATAGTGTTTGAATTAGAATTTGCCCGATAAAGTTGCTAACCTAGATCTTTCTGAATGTATAATACAGCGTACCAGTCATTCTAAGAAAGAAGATTAGTTTCCTGTTACCATGGGCTTAAGTAATGGGATGCACAGGAAAGTGGTGTCCATATTTTGCAGAGGGTGTCATCTGGGCTAGGAGGTGGACAGCTTTAAAAAAAAAAGAAAAGAAAAGAAAAGGTTGCGTTCAACGTGAAGCGCGAGCCAGCTGCTCTGGCTGTATGCAACATGCCAAATAGATGCTGTTCTCAACTTGTTCCATTTCTCCCTCTTTCTGTTTTCCTTTTCCCCAGCTGGAAAACATAGGGAACTTTGTCCGTGCAATCACCGAGTACGGCCTGAAGCCACATGACCTCTTCGAGGCCAACGATCTGTTTGAGAATGTCAACCACACTCAGGTCCAGAGCACACTCATCGCTCTGGCTGGAATGGTGAGGGCGGCTGCACACACACACATGCGCGCACTTACCACACACAGTTACTCCGGTGCCATCTATTGTAGGGAAGAGGTTGATATTGTTGTTTTACTCCCCACTGAATGGCACTGAATGAGAGAATCAGGTGCAATCGGCGCGAACTGGAGTAATCAGTTTTAGGAAACCGTGAGCATTGATGATAATGTGATGATTATTTACATGCCGCAGCCACCTATGTGAGTGCTTTGTGCTGCGTGGACTGTTATTACAATATGGCAACAGCAGTAATATAATAAAAACAATGTGGTTATGAATAATACACTCTATTACCACCATTTTCCTTTCTGTCTCTCAGGCCAAGTCCAAAGGTTTCCACTCCAAGTACGACATAGGAGTGAAGTATGCCGAGAAACAGCAGCGCCGCTTCGCTCCAGAGAAGCTCAGGGAGGGACGTAACATCATCGGCCTGCAGGTCAGCGCAGCAGAAATGCTAAACCTGAAATCAACTGCTTTACATGAATGCATTTCTATGGGATTATAGATGCATGTTTCTACCGGCCAAGTCACTTCCCACTGGGTTGTCATTGTGCCCCCTGCTGGACTCATGCTGAATCACAGAAACATTTTTTATTGACTCTTCTTTCACCTGCTCTGCTTTAGGATTATTGATGTCTAATGATAAAAGCGTTTTGCCCTCATAAGTGGATTTGTGTACAGGCAGCTGTTTAACTCGATCCATTTTGCTGCGTCTCTAGATGGGCACCAACAAGCTCGCCAGCCAAAAGGGCATGACATCTTATGGCACACGACGCCATCTGTACGACTCCAAGATGGCCATGGACAACCCACTGGACCAGTCTACTATCAGCCTACAGATGGGAACCAACAAGGGAGCCAGCCAGGTGACAAATGCTTTTAATCATCCATTTCATAGACAGAATTTCAGATTTTAAAATGTTCCTTGTATTAGGCATTTAGATATATTGATTTAAAGGATAAAGCTTGTGTTATTTCATGCTTTCTGGTTCTCCTAATATCCCATGAATAGATAATAATTATATAATAATAATAATAATAATAATAATAATAATAATAATAATAATAATAATAATAATAATAATAATTGTGTGTTGCATAGATTCCTTGTGATGACATGCTATAAAAACCTGACATATTTCCAACAATAGTTATTGTAGGTTATAGAAAATGGTAAAAATGTCATTTTCCTGCTTTAAGATGTCTTAAAACAACCAGAGCTTTTCGAAAGATTTTGTTGAGTTGTGTTCCAAGATTATTCCAAATGTTTCCAACACTGTTCAAACCCAGAGAAAACTTTAATTATGTTACCAGGGGTAGGTAGAAAGACTTAGTAGCTAAACTACTATTTTGAAATGGTTACCTAAAGGTAATAGATAAACAGCTGACACTGAGCCAAACATAATGAATGAAGAGTAGTGTCTATCTAAAAGTAATGTATATGTTATTAATATGGATGAGCTAAAAGAACTGAATAAATTGTTTAAAAGAATTAGCAATAGTGTTTGAAATCAGTGGAAAAGAACACATTTGGAACGTGACTGGTGGTGCACATGAAAGGGTACTGGAGCTTATTTGACAAGGCTTTGGGGATACATCAGTCGAGAATGTCTGGCAACCACTGCTCCGGAGAGTATTTCCATCAGCCCGACAGTGTATGTTGGACAGACAGAAAATTAACTACAGTTCCCACGTCCATCATAATGAAGGAACATGTCACCCAGCGCAATGATGCAGCTCAGTGATGTGTTTTTAATAGTTTTTGGAGAGCGATGGAGCTCTGCGCCACAGAGGAATGAGATATGAGAAATAAGATCCTCTTAAGGCACACATTTCACCTCTCATCCAACAGGCTTCTTCAGTTCTAACTAACTGGAGGGGAGTTGCAGGCTTTTAAATCCTGCGTGGGAGTGTCCTTACAAAGTCGTTAGGGCCACTTGTGGGTCGTTGACTTAACTGACTTTCCGAACTGGGCTCACCTCGCCCTAGCAACCCACATGAAGGCCAGTTAAGTCAAGGACCAACAAGTGGCCCTAATGACTCTGAAACGCAAAGCACACATGTATCCTTAACAACTCTGTAAGGACACTCCCACACAGTTTAAAAGCCTGCAGCTCCCCTCTAGTTAGTGAGGACTGAAGAGGCCTCTTGGATAAGAGATGAAACGTCTTCGAAAAACACATCCAGCAGCCTACGATGCAGCACTTAAACAGATGAATTTATTGTTTTGGTCTTGGTTTTGGCCTGTAAAATCTTATTCAAAGTCCCATCCTCATGCTCTTTGTCCCCCAGGCTGGCATGACAGCCCCGGGAACCAGGAGGCACATCTTTGACAAGAAGCTGGAGCTGGAGAACTGTGACACCACCACCATCTCCCTGCAGATGGGCACCAACAAAGTGGCCTCCCAGCAGGGCATGACCACCTACGGCCTTCCCCGCCAGGTATTCGACAACAAGTACTGCACCAACCCCACTGAGGCCTACTTCAACAACGGCAGCGAGGCAGAGTTTGACGGCTATAACCAGTACTCTGACTAAGGAAGTCACGGACAGCCTCACCTCCGGCCCCCCCTTCTCCCTCCTCTCTGCTTAACTTCAGACAACCAAACACAACTGTCTATGTGACGAGCGAACCTTCCAGACTGTTATTTAACACTGATTGACGTCACTGTCATCTTCATTCCCCAGCTTTTTCTAAACATACTTTTACTCTTAGGAATTTACTGTTTGTCTTTCCATGAGTAAAAGAAAAGAAAAATAGTGTTTACACTGACCATACGTCAAAAATGTCATGCAATGGCCGACTTCTGTATCTCATCGCTCTTAATTTTATCACCGCTAAAAATACCCACACAGATTTAATGACCTTCGCTATTTATACTTTTTTTTTTCCTACGGCTTTTTATACTTGCATTGTAATTAGAGGTTTACAAATATTTATACTCTTTGCTCCACCTCCCTCCCCTTCCAGTACAACACTGACCAAGCAGAATTTGTAGGTTCCTTTAAAGAAAACAGGTGATCGTGTTGGTGCTATTGAACCTTGACCCAGTTGGAAAACGTCCGTGTCCACATTGGAGCTCCCCACGGATTCGACTCCTTGGGATGACACAGAAGAAGGTCCACAGGCTGTCGGAGGGCGGACAATGCAGGAGGACTTGTAGATGCGTGCAGACTTTGCTTTGTTTTGTGAGCACCTGCGCTGGCAAATGGTCATGTTCACAAGCTCGCCAAATTACCCATCACACCATTTTAACAGGGCTTATTTACATGGCTTGTGTGCAGCACAAGTGTAATATTCGCATCTTGAGGAAGTATTTAGAAAAAGTAGAGGGGTCTGTCAGGCACTGCTTTTAAAAAGAGCAAATGTGTCGAGTTATCTAGATTGAAGCTCGGGTAAAATGAGTCACCAGTAGCTTATGTCCTGTTGTTTTTATTTTCCAGCCCTTGCCTCAGTGATCTTTGGCTTCAATGCTGTCGCTCCATTTGCACTTTACCTGGCTTCACCTTGTGTGCAGTAGAGAATGGTGGAATGTCACTCAGTACATTTACTCAAATATTGGCGATTAACATTTTAAGTATGAATTGAAGGTACTTCCCGTTTAATGCCACTGTATACTTCGACTGCACTGTAATTCAGATGGTAACATTGTACTTTTTACTCCACTGCACTTATAGTTAGTTTTACAAAACAAGATTTTCTGCGGTCCGTAGTTTTGTTTTCATACTTTTCATTCTTCAACTTGAAGGTCCCATATTATGCTCATTTTCAAGTCCATACTTTTATTTTGGGTGTCTTCTAAAAAAATTTTTTTTTTTATGCTTGTGTTTAAAAAACACGTAATCATACTGTCCATCGCAGCAACACCCTTGTTCACCCTCTGTTTGAACTGTCTGTTAAAGTACCTGTCTCTTTAAGGCCCAGCTCCCGAAAATCGCTGTCTGCCCTGATTTGTCAGCTTTTACAAGCCTAAGCAAGCACCGCCCACCATGTTTCTCCATTTGCTTTGCCAGAGATTTTGCTTTCAGCTGAGGCCTCAGCTGTATAGTTGTGACAACCTTACAAAATTCCTTATGGCTCATTTATAGACACAGTTTATGAGGACAGGCTGTGTGCATGTTTTCCTGTGGATTGGGCATTTTTGATATTTCACAGTATGTATAGAGCATCTAAACCTGTTTTGTAATAAATATATTTTAAAAATCTGACTTTCTACAATATGGGACCTTTAACTTTAAATGCAGGACTTTTACTTGTAATAGAGCATTTTTTACATATCGGTAGTTCTCCTCATGTAAAGTATCTGAGTACTTAATCCACCGCTGTCAGTAAATGGCTGGCGCCCGCTGATAGTTGCTAAGTGATTCATGCTAAATATAGACATGAGACTTATGCATCATACTGTTAACCCACCGATTGTCTTGAATGTAATGTTACTGTGAGGTCAGAGGTGTCACTAGCTGTTACAGGGCTCATTTCAACACATTAGAAGCCTCAGGCACTTGTGGTCCGGTGTGACACTTGGAAAAACCTTTGCATTTCTTAAAATATATTCTGATTCAGAGGCTCTGCATTATTGTCAGGATTCATGTTTGTGTTTCATGCGCTGAATGGGCCAACAGATTTTAGCGCTTGAACTGTTCATTGTCACCCAGGAGCAACGGCACCTCAGCCATGATTTAGAACATGTAGCAGTGTGCCATCTAGTGGGGGGGAAAGCACACAATATTTACTGCATCTTCAATCCATCAATTTTCTTAACATTAATTAAATGAAATGTGGGAATGCTGTGGTTTATTTTTTTATTTTCAATTTCTTCCCTGTGATATCCAGAATAGAACACAATGTTGAGTAAATGTATGGAAACATTTCACCGTAATGTGTTTGCTTTGTTTCAACATTGTTCAAACTTTGCATCTTTGCTAACCTTGATTTGTTTTTTTCTTTTTCATTTCTGTATGCCTTTCACTAAACATGACATTTGTGCAATAAAAAACACTTTAAAAAATATGGTTCAGGTTTGATTTTCTCTTTACTGTCATTACCTAAAAATACAGAGAAGATGTGCATTACACAGAAGTAGTGTAATAGAATTTACAAGATTGTGACTAAAAAAGGAAAATAATCAAATCTAGAGCTGCAACGGTTATTTGATTGACAGAAAAATTAAGTGCAAGCTATTTTGAAAATCGATTAAAAACATTTGCTGGTTCCTACTTTGTAGATGTGCGGATTTGCTGCTTTTCCTTGTCATTTATGACAGTAAATGGTTTTGGACTGCTGGTTGGACAGAAGAAGCGGTCTGAAGACATCAATTTGAACTTGAAAATGTTGCTTTGGATTAATCCACAACTGTTTAAAACGATCAGCAGATTAATCGATAATGAAAATAACTGTTAGTTGCAGCCCTAAACCAGAACAATACAAATACTGTCCCCAAAACAGAAAATTGGAAAAGATTTGGCAGTTCAAATTGTCAAACAAGAAAATATTTCAGTGCATTTGAAACGGGGATAAAAAAAACAAAAAACAAAGTCAAAAACACTAAATACAACTCTAAATAAACCTAAACATTCATAATCAAAAGGGATGAAATGGACATGGAATGTTTAACACTTGAGGAAATATATAACTTTTCTAACTCAATTATATGACAAATTTGACAAGGCAAAGAGACAACTAGGGATGCACGATACAAATATTTTTCAGCTGATGCAGTCAACTGATAGTTGCCTGTTTGTCATGGCCCATACAGATAAGACAACTGATAATCTCACATTTGAGTACTTTAAAAAGAAGTTCCATACCGCCATTTGGCAGTTTGGCTTCATATTATCGGCTCTATTCATCAGCTATGATTTGAATAATGAGAATAACACCTAATCATATAAATTTGCCATTTATCAGGTCAATATATATTGTGTATCCCTGGGGAAAAAACATCATAATTTACTCTAAAAACAAAACAAAACACTTAAAAGCTGATCACTGCCCTATGAAACTTTTACAGTGAGAATTGTGATGTACACAAAACAAGGTGGTGACCTCCTGGCCCAGCCAGAGGAACGTGTCATGCTCAGTGAGCCCCGCTGAAGCAAAGTTCAACTAAGCCTTTCATGCACCAACACCAGAAACAGGATGCTTCTACTGTTTGTGAAAATCGTGCTACATTGTGCTAGCTGAACAGGACCTAATTCAGTGGACCAATGGAAGGGGTGAAATGTGCGTGAGGTTAGAGAGGAGGTGAGTCACAGGAAAACGTGACTATTGATTGGCTGCTTCGCAGGCGTCGATCCAATCACTGTAGACATCCACTGGCTCGGACAGATCTGTTGAGGAAGAGGTTAAGGGAGATTCCAAACACAGACAAGACACAGAGACATACACCCTGTTTCCCCTATGCTTAAACAATCTATTTTTCTCAATCTCATAATAAAGGGTGTTCAGATTTTTTTTTAATCTGCATGTGCATCCACAGCTGAACAACAGCACATAGTGATGAACAAACATGGCCTGCATATGCATGATCTCTCTTTAAATTAAAGTGCAGTAGTTGTAAGAAAACAAAAAATGCTAAGAAATTCAACACAAATTTTTGTGGGTTCAAACCAAAATCAAATCACTCATTCCTTGGCTCTTGACCACGCATTCTCAATCATTTCATTATTTCAATACTCCACGACCTAAAATACGAGCAATTTAATGGATAAAAAGGATACAGGTTATAGGGGTCTGGAACTCCTCCAAGCAAACGCTGCACGATATTATTCCTGTGTTTCGAGTTCGTTCCCTGGAAAAAAAGTTAGTGCTTTAGTTGTGTCATTCACGTGCATTTCTCTTCCATTTCTAAAACATCTGGAGCCACTTACATTTTGACATCGCAGGATTTCTCGTGGTTACAGAACGGGCAGGTGAACTGAGTGTCCAGGTTGCCCGTCATTTTTTTCTTGGGGGGTGGCTTTCTCTTTGACTTCCTGCGCCCCATCTGTAATGTTGTGTATCTGCAGAAGAAAACAGCAACAACAAAAAGACGGCTGAATAATACAGTTTCAGTCAGATGTGGACACGATCAGACACTTGGACACATCTAACTGCCTTTGAAACTCTATCAAACAGAGATGCCCTTATACTCACATGTATGTACCTGTGCCTTTGTTGTGAAATTGTTGTGATTTTTATTTCATTTGTATTCATTTATCTATTTATTTCAGGGTTGGTAGGTACATTTCCTGACTTTGCAAACATACAAACATACAAACATCAACTACTAAACATTACAATCTGTTATATGAAAACACTACTAACCGTCAACGTTGTATTAATCAATTGATGTATTAATAGAGGACAATAACTAACACATTACGACTGTATAAAATGGTAATGGCTTGCTTCTACTCCCTGCTCACCTGTTTCAAAGCCAGGTAAAAACACTAAGTTAGACCCAAACTAACCTGCTCCTGTGATAATATTACACATTTTCCTAGTGGATAATAATTACTGTTATCCGAATTAAGTTTCAATACAGCCATACTTTCAGTCTACAACCCCAAACAGCTCAACTAACGGTGACAAGATCAGAACAACACTTGCACTTAGCGCCAAAAGGCTACCGCAATGGGCTAGCAAGCTAACTCGCTAAAAGCTGCTAGCATATGGGTAAATACTATGAGGTTAAAAAAAATGCTTTTAATAAACGTCTTGGAGTCTGAAAGGCAAAACCGACGAACGTGTTTTATGGATTACATCGTTTAGCGTTTGCGTTACGATATGACTGGCTTACCAGAGGGATGTTTTTGCAGCGGAGGATGCTCTGTGTGTTCAACTTGATCCGGATGCAGCATCTGCCTGCAGCCGCTTCTGATTGGATAGTCGGGAGTTTGTACGATTTGGGATTGGCTCAGCAGCGGAGACTGACAGTCTGGTGCATCCAATGGCGGATCTCGACTTCTTAAGTGAACTCCCTCCCCTAGTGATGTTGCAGATAGATAGATAGATAGATAGATAGATAGATAGATAGATAGATAGATAGATAGATAGATAGATAGATAGATAGATAGATAGATAGATTTTTTTTACATCTCTGCATGCTCCTTCTTTGATAACAGGGTAACTGTATGCTACCTGCATGTCCTCTGGATGATATGGCTTTTACCAATAGATTAATAAACTTTGATTACCACATGTGTTATATTGTAGTATGTATGAGCATACGGGGGAAATAAAGTAAATCCCAAGGAAAGGAAAGAAAACAGACTAGAAATCAATTAGTGGGTGAAAAGATGAAATATTATAATATATTCATGTTCAGACGCTACCATTGGTCCGTCCTTCTCTGGGGGGCGGGGCCCGCCCACATCATAATATGGGAGAGGGAAGTGACTCTGGCTGAACCTTGGACCAAACAAACGTTCATCGTTTTAAGCTTTTTGCATTCTTAATTACACACATCAAGAGGGAAACAAGGTAAGTGCGGGCTTATGTAACGTATAGCGAGCACTTGCACTCGTGAAAAGCAAAATGGAGCAAGTAACGCTGCCGACGTAAAACTTGTGTAACTCTCCATTAGCTCAGAGGCTAAAGGTGGCTAGCCTGTCAGTTCCAAGAGGGGAACGGTCGGTCGTCACCTGTTACAGACGGTTCAAGCTTTGACCTTTATCGTTAAATGTCGATACGTTGTCGCCTCGGTGGATGTTAATATAGATTATAATTGTCGGTGAATTCGGAAACGTATTTTCTCTGCCCTGCCTCTGCACTGTTATCTCGCTCTGGGTGCTTATCAGGTCTGCTGCACATGTGGAGCAGCAGGCTGCACACATACACGACACCTTTATCTCTGTGGGCCTGGCTTTCACTTCTCTCGTGGAGACTGCAGCACAAAAAGCATGTTGCGCATTGTTTTTGTCAGCTTGATATTTAGTAACATTTCTCCTGTTGAAGTCTCAGAGCCTTGATCTGTAAAACAAAGTGAAATACAGTACAAATGTATTCTCCTATACCCTTCATGACTACTTTTTAGCAGCACTATATCTTCCAAATCCCTGTTTTGGGAGTTTTATTTAATTGGTAGTAACAATTGAGTATATATTTTGGGTAAGGTTGTCACTTTCCAACATATTGGTTCTGATAAGGTCAGAAGAAAGGAAAGATTGGTTGATTTTTCTCAGCAAAATTGTTGTGCACATGCAGCAGTGGGGACTGTGGAAGATGAAACACAAGCAGAAAGACTGATCGCTATCAGTGTTTTGGTGTGCAGTTGCAGATAAAATAGATTTAATTTCACTACTCTGGCTCTGATGCAGTCTGTTGTCCCACTGAACATCGCACAACACTAAATGCTTGTTTTGTCATAAGTAGTAGCCCATCAACTCTAAATAATATGAGTTTGCAAAGTAACTAGTAACTAAAGTTATCAAATAATAGTCGCAGAGAAATGGCAGTAAAATACCTAAAGAATTGTATTAAACTACAGCACTTGAGTAAACTGTACTTGGATACAATTCATCACAAGATTTGCATTTCCACTAAAAATATATATTGGTTCCAAATATCTGTATTTGTCATCTGTATTTTTGATTACAAATAATCAGTGTTTGTATCAGCCCAGAAAAAACACATATTGGTTGATCCCTTGTTGAGGCTAACTGTGTATATGTATTTTGCAGAGGGACATCATGGTAACAGAGGGTGAGCCCACGGACTTGGTCAAAGTTCTTCACCTTCTGGTGCTCTCTTTCACCTGGGGCATGCAGGTCTGGGTCTCCTTCATCGCAGGTATGAGGCTCACAAACACGGCGGTTGGTCTACATCATTAAACAGAAATGTAATATTATCTAAGGGTCAATAAGTGCAACATCCAGACAGAAGGTGCAAGATTTGAAAAGTTAAAATGTGTGACTAAACAGCCTAATATTGAAGTACTGTACAAATGTTGCTCTCCAGTTGTAAGATAACATGTTTTTTTTTTGGTACAGACCCCAACAAATGTCACATCATCATGATTTCAGCAGTTTTTTGTAATACAAAAAACATAATTCCCACTAAACATGAATCATAGAATCTGTCAAAAATGTATCACAATCTTGATGTCTGTGTCTGCCTGCAGGTTTTGCCTTGGTGTGGCAGGTATCTCTGCACACCTTTGGCCTGGTGCAGAGTAAACTCTTCCCCGTATACTTCTACTGTCTGATGGGTAGCAATGTTGTCAGCCTGGCTGTGTACGCGGTGTACCACCCCCGAGAGCTGCTGGACTGGCACGAAAGTGTGCAGGTCGAACATCACGCCCGCACATTTTTTAAAAACCTTTTTTAAAATCACAGTATTTGCAAGTAAATAACTACCATTTTGTTTGCCAGTAAATCATCTCTTCTTGGCTTGCAGATGGGTCTGTACTTTGTGGCGCTGATCATGGCAGGTCTGAATGCCCAGTGGTTTGGCCCAGCGGCCACTGAGGTGATGTTCCAGATGAGGGAGGTGGAGAAGGAGCACGGCCTTGGGGACCAGATTGGCCTGGGCAGCCAGAAAGAAGAGTATGCTAAGCTCAAAGAGCAGGACCCCAAGTACAGAGCCTTTAAGAGAACGTTCGGCCGCAACCACGGCTTATCCAACCTCTGCAACCTGATAGGCTTCATCTGCACTACGACTAATTTGATCTACACAGCTCTGAATTTATCTACCATTTAGAGAAGCGCAGTTTTCAATTTGTAGAATATCTAACTGTTGATGTCTGCCATCATCACAGCAGCTCATATGATATGGCAAAAATGATTTGTCAGTCAACAAGATTAATGTGTATGGACATAAAGTGTGAGTGATATCATGTGAATGTAGTTTGCAGAAATGCTGTGTCCCTATGAGGGAGGATGCCTTTTGTTGCCGTTGAGCTTCCAAAACACTCACCATTGCTATTCGTTTTTATCAGGCGGTTAAGCACTTTAATCTGTTCAGTCAGTATCTAACTGCTGTCTCACGAAATAACATGCATTTTTTCATTTTCATATTTCAAGCAAAGTCCATTGTATGTATGTATATAGCCTCAAATCACAGTTTGCATTGCCTCAGTGGGCTTTACAATCAGTACTGTGTACGGCACCCACTGTCCTTAGATCCAGATTCAAGAAAGGATTTTTTTATTTAATTGATTATGTGGTTTGTGATAATACCCCCTCTTAATAATTAGATTTTCATTTACAAACAGTCCAATTCAGCCTTAGTTGCTGTAAGAGTGATTCAGTTTCATCCCCAGCAGGAGGCGATGTTTGGACACCAGTGTATTCAGGGAAAGTTTGTAGTTCCATTGACAAGCACAGCACTGACTACAGCGTTTCGTTCGCAAATGATTGTGTTTGTTGTAATGGAAATTTGTGTTAAATTTGTCCACACTGTTGCATTAACACTGTGATTGTGTGAATAAACAGAGTGCTGTTATTAATCAATGTGCACCGTCTATTATGTCATTAAATTAGATACTACAGGTCTGTTTGTTATCAGAATCAGTTTTATTGGCCATGTATGTGTACACATAGAAGAAATATGGCTACTTCTACTTGCCAGGGTACCCACAAACAACTGAACAAATACCGACAAGAGTGATAAGAAATAAAGAATGGTGACTGGTCTGGTCTCTGCTGCACAAAAAAGAAAGGGTGCCAACAGAAAAGTTGGCATTTAATATGAGATTTGGCTTTTAAATGTTTAATTAAGAATAATTACACAACACTGAGATTACCATTTAGACATAGTCAAACTACTATAATACTTAAAATACCCCCAGAATACCCAGTCTGATCCGATTGTTCAGCTCAAACATGCCTGAGCTAGTGGCGCTCACTGTGCCTCAGCACAGCTCCGTCGCGTTTCCAGCTTCCAGTTAGTTTTACTTCTGCTGAGGATAAATTATGGCAATGTGTGACATGGTAGTGGTGTCACCAAATGACAGAACTGAAGGTGGGATTAATGACAAGGTGTTCCAGACAGAACAGGAGCAGTGTTTTCTGTGGGAGAGAGGAGCACATGTTGGAGTGGACTTTGGGCTTTTTAAAGCGTAATAGGTCTCCGTTAAATCCATACTGAATGTAATAAAACTATACCACTCCCATAAAACATTTGGTTTACATTTAGAAATGTGTCAAAATGCTTAAATAATATTACAACAACATACAATTGCTTAAGCTGGCACTGGCATGTCACAGACACGTTCGTATAAATGTTGTACGAAAATGTTATCCAGTAGCACACACTGTTGAATCAAGTGACAATTTTCAGCTGTGTCTCAACCTTTTGAGGTCATTTAACTCAGGGGACAAGAGCCCATTGTTATGCTGCTAATTTACAGCCAGAGTCAATGAAAGTAACATACGTCTCACAAATGATAAAAATACAATATTCAGTGTAAAGGTCAGCTGCTCTGTGTGGTGAAAACAGTACAAGTAGTTCGAAAAGATAAAGAATGAATACTGGATAAATGCATACGTGGTGAGGATGGATCATGCACATGTGTGGGATAATGCTGTACATTGACAGTGCATGATGATACATTAAAAAACAGTGCATTTGAAGCTGTAAAAATATAATCTGTAGTGGAGGTCTTATGATCTCTATGCTCTAAAACAGAGCACTTGTTTTATCGGATTGCTTTGGAAAGAAACCGCCCTTTGATAGATTCACACTGATGAGTGAATCCAGACCCAACAGACAGTGCCTGGATTTGGAAGAGGCAGGTTTTAATTTAATTACTAGTGACGCACATCAGGTTTTGAGAGGAGCAGCCTTGAATGCAGACAAGCTACAGGATGAGAGACGCACCGTCCTTGTTCCAGCTACAGTATCAGCACTAATGGGTTATAATGGAGTCATTTCAATATAAAAAGCAGGGACTGAAAGTAAAAGGATGGGGGATTTTTTTTCCGAATGCAAATCATCTTGGCCTTTTTTAAAGTGTTCCCTCTGTGATCAGGAGTTTAGTGGCTATTTTATGAGACTTGTTTTTAATTTGATTGCTTTCTAGTCAATAAAAATACAGTAATGAACACACCGACAGAATTGCCTCTGAACACAGCTTGTTTTATCTTGCTGGCGTTGTGCTGACAAGCCTTGTTATCAGTTCAGAGAACACACAAGGAGGTTAGCCCAAGTGTCTCAACGAACGAGATGAACTCCACTTTCTCAAACGCTCAGGGAGTGCACTGTGCCTTAAGCTGTTCGGCCAAGTTGCCCTCTGCAATGGCATCAGGAAACAAAGCGTGTTAAACCAGAGAATACATTTATCTGCTCATCTCTTCATGGTACAACTGAGAGATTATAAGTCAAAATGTTCATTTTTCTGAAGAAAGCTCGAAGAAGTGGTAGTGTGTAGCAGCAGGTTTTTCTGGGTCAGCCAAGAATGTACATGAAGGCCATGAAAATAGTGTCCGCCATATAAAAATCCCATAATGCTGGGTAGTTTGGTCAAGTAAAACATGAGGAAGTAGAAAACAATAGGACGTGTCGAGGACTTGCACCAGACAAGTTCCACCGTCCTCCCTCATTCCTGACCCACACAAGGAAATGAATTTGTGCGTGTTTACGTGTGAGAAAGAGAGCCACTGCGGCAGTCACACACTGCGAGCAGACTGCTGCTGCTCGTTCAGGGACCATTATTTGGAACTCCAATAATACTGCAGAGCAGCCCTGCAGTAATGTGGTGTGTTAAATTAATTATGAGTCTGGGAGTCTCGAGCAGTTTAATTCAATCATCTCTAATGTGGAGATGTAGGCCTCATTTGCTATTGTCTGATCTCGGTGATGGATGTGCCACGCAGCAGCAACACTGCGGTCCTAATTGCAGGTACAAAGCAGGGGCTGTGCTTGAACATTATACAGGAGAGATAAAAGTCACAACCCAGCATCCAGCCCGGGAGTGTCAAGCACTATATAAGTTCCAACTTTGTCGGAACATTAAAAGTGAGGAGACTACACTAGGGATGAACCAACTGCTCTCTTTTGCATAAACATTTAAATCCGTATACCTCATTGTTTGATAAGATAATCAGTCCCACAGCAGGAGACTATTACCAGCAGCAAAGGGGATGATAATTAACCAATCTAATGAGGGCAACGGTTGAACTGAATTGTATGTGACTAATTGGACTCACTTTTATGTAAATTGACATGAGGAAAGATTTTTGCGCTGATAAAAATTGACTCAGCAGTTTAATTCCTGGGGTGTGGGGGCCTGAGGGCTGCGGTTAGCCCGGCTCGCTTCATTTGTGGCTATGCAGATGTTCTGTGCTGGTATGTTTCCCAGCTGACCTGACCTTTTTGTCAAGATAAGTCAGATCACAAGATTGTTACCTGTCCACCACTGTTTGGAAAGTTTAAATCAGGATACCAGTCAAAAGTAGGTGAAGTCAACAAAATGATATTTTAACAGCCCAAAAGCACACATCACATTGGTATTCCTCAATTCTAATTAGGAGAACCGCAAAGTCCAATGAGTGACCCACACCACCAACCCCAACCTACAGTATGTTAGCTACTGTAGGTTACCACAATGACAGGAAATTAGGTTAAAGAGCTAGACTGGCACTATCAGTACTTCAAAACTGACACATTATCTGTTTTGTTTAATGTATACAATAACACATTGTGTTGACTATTTCTTGTCTGGGTGGGGTCGCTTCCTGGAGTCGTCACTGTGAGGGTAGAAACACACAGAAAGTGGCAGTGCTACCGGGCACCGCTGAGAGCTGCCACACTTGGATTTAGTCCACTGTTGCTAGTTTGGTTCATGATAATACGGATCAGTGCAAGAGATGTCCCAAACAAAAGGTCTAATTCATATCTAGCAGATACTCAGGTATGATCGGTTACTGCAAAGCTTTTTCCCATTCATTCCATGTCACCGTTGGTTTTATAGCCTCGTCCACTACCGCCTCATCTTTCTCTTAAACCTTTCCCATTGTGTTTCTTGTGAGGGCTTTGTCACTGTCAGCCAGTGGACATTCACTACACCTGACTAAGAGGACCTTGAGAGGTGCTGGAAGTTGGATTTGTTACCTTTGATCAGAGCCACGGTAGTTTTATTCCACTTGTTTCCAGTTGTTGTGCTAAGCTAAACAACTGCTTAAAATACAACAGTAGCATCGATCTTCTCCTGTACCTCTTCAACTAAGCAAAGTAGCATATTCACCAAAAATGGCAAACCATTCATTTAAACATAACAGGGTAGATTCACTTTAGCCTAATTTGCAGGACTAGGACAGGGGCACTCATGTGATTTAGAAATTACCCCGTGAACACAACCAACATGCGTCTGTTCTAAGCATAAACAAATATTTGCAGCACATTGAGGTAAACTAACGAAAGCTTTGTGGCTGACATCTTTATTTTCCTTCTCACCTTCTCTGTCAACTTGTTATGAGCTACGATCACACGTAATACTTGTTCAGTTGTTTGACAAGTTATAAACCAAAATCACAGAGTTTCCAGTCTGCACAGGACTTATATCATTACATGACCTCTGTGTTTGGTAAGATATTGTAGATAATTTCTCATTGGAATTTTTAATGTACAATTAAGGGTCAAGGCAGATTCATGCAGGATTAAGATCACAGTCACCTGTAACAAAATACTAAAGGTCCCCTGATAATACTAGTCCCATGTGAACAGTCTTATGAGTGAGGGATGGGGTCAGTAGGGAGGCCATAGCTCACTTTTGACCAGGGGCCCTGTTGGAGCTTATCCTTCCCTGCTGATAGGGATATTAAAGGAACAAAACTATAGGAGGGAAAAATATCTAATATATTGGCTAATAACAAGTGTGACTTCGTATAAATTAGGCCCCCAAAGAAAAAAGAGAAAAAAGAAAAAAAGTAAATAAATAGATTTAAATTAAAGATTCCCATGGTAAATCATAATTATGAAATAAGAGTTCATAGTCATGATATAAAAAGTCATAATTATGAGGGAAAAAAGTCAAAATCATGAGATGAAAAATAGAATTTGTGAGATAAAACTCAAAATCATGAGATAAAAAGTCAAGATGACGAGATCTAAATGATGATCATCTAAATTATGAGTATAACAGTCATAACCATGAGTTAGAAGGTCATGATTATTACATTTTAATGTCAAAAGTATAACAGTCAAAAATATTAGTATAAGAAATCAATTGTGAGATCATTAAATCAAGATTATGGCATGAATAGTTATGAGATTAACATACAAAATGATGAGATAAAAAAAAGTCAAAAATAAAATCAAGATTATTCGATATTATAGATTAAAAGTCTCACTAATGAAACAGAAAGTCCCAATTGTAAGACAAAAGTCAAAAACCATGATAGAAAGGACACTGAGATAAAAACTCGAAAATATAAGGTAAAAAGTAATATTTACGAAATAAAAAAGTGACTGTTCATTTCATTTTTTAAAATTATGTAATTTCACCTCACAATCTTGACTTTTTAAAAAACACAATCTCATGATTTGGATGTAATCGTGACATCCATGTTTACTGTTTGCCCAGTGACACGCTCCTCCGTGCAGCACACACACAGCTGTCTGTAGTTTCTGTGGGGTGTGTGCGTTAGCGTGGTGCCCGCGCGCTCCGGTGCACACGCGCCACGGACAGCCCCTCTCCTCTCCTCTCCTGTCCTGTCAGCCCGACAGTCTCAGGTCTGCTCGGCTGCCTCGCTGTCCGTAGTAACTCAGTGACGGAGCTACAGTCAGTCCAGCTACAGTCTCAGCTGTAAACACTCAGCCCAGATCCGGGAGCTGCCCACCACCGCGAACGGAGGACACGGAAACAGGTAGAGGTCGCCTGTAGAGGAAGGGAAGCAGGTCTGGCTGCTGGAGCTTTGCTGGAGCAGAAGGGGATATTTCAGGTGTTAGCAACACTTTCGTCGGCCACTTTACCCCCCGGCATCTCACCGCCGGACGGACGACCGCCGTGGACCATAGTCGAAAGGGAATTGAGTTGAATATTTGCTTTCTTCAACAAGAAGGTACGTTTGTTTCAGTTTAGAGCTGTTTTTTCTCCCTGCCCCACGCTTACTTCTTGCCCGAGTCCCTCACTCAGAGGAAAGTTTTCTCTCTGATTTAAGCTAACAGGTTTCTCTCCGCGGAATGATACCTAATGTCTGGGGTCTGTCTTTGTTCGCAACACAAGCGCTGCATAACACTTTATGCAGCGCTTGATGATGATACCGAATAAAAACTAATATCTCAGCCTTTATGGCCCCTCTATGTTTGCATTTCAGTCCTTTCCCGTAATGAAAGAGCTGATGTGACAGCTGCCAACTAATCAGTACCGGTCATTTCCTGCCGTTCAGGCAGGCTGCTTGCTCCTGGATCAGCAAACAGTGCCAGCTGAAGGAAGTGGCTGCACCATCAACAGGCTCTGTTCACAGTAATGAACTTTATTTGCTTTACTGGAGGTAATGCTGCTCCTCAGTGGCATATAGGAGCTGCCATTCTCTTTCATCCATGCTGCAGCTCAGGAAATGGCACTCCCCAGTACACGGAGGACGTCTGTCCTCTCAGAGATGACTGTCCTGATATCATGGCAGGTGCTGATGTGTGACTCTTTATCAGAGTCATCACACCTGCTCAGTCTCGCTGGTTTTGTTGCTTTAAAGTGTTACATGTGGGCGAAGAAGGCTTTCTAATCGCAGTCAGTTGTGCTTCTTAGAAGTTACATCATGTGTTTCTCTGCAGAGGGAACTTGAGGGCGCACAGTAACAAGAAAACACATCCAAGTCTTTGAATTTAAATGACATGTTTATAAAAAAGGGGAATATAATACCAGTGAAGAAACGTCTTTAAATACTGTATGAGCCTCCTTTTTTGCCTCCAGACATCCTGATGCACAGTAAACATGCTTGACATGTGACTGGGTTTAGCTCAGGCTTAAGCAGAGCTGATGGGAAGTTGAAGAAAATAACGCATTTTTGAGTGGGTGGGTACATGTTATGGGATCTATTATTACACAGAAAAGCCCCTTGGAGACCCTTACATAGCACAGACATCATGTGATTTGGGATTTTGTTTTTACAGCCAATGTCTCCAGAGATTAGAAAGACTTGGGAGGTACTCCTCGACCACAGGTCTTTATGTAACACCCAGAAAACAGAAAAGATTTCATTTACGGGGCACGTACCTTGGCTTTATATTCTGTGGTGAAGAAAAGTTGTGAAATAGTATTGTGTTATTGTCTCACTGCTGGTAAGAAGCAGTGTTTCATTTCAACATCAGACAGCATGTAAGATTACACAGGCTGCTATGTGTTGAAAGTCTGCTTCGTGCCTCAGTGGACTGGAAGTTACATGTGTGTTACTGCGGTGAGAGAAAAACAATACAAAACCAATGAGAATGTGGAGTTTTTTTTACTTGAACTGAAAGTTAGTTTCAACCCATCATTACTAAGATTTTCAGCATTGCATGCCTTTCAATAAGTCTCAGAGTATCAATCCGACAGCAGCACAATATTTTCCTGTAGTGCATATTGAATAATTCATGAGTAATATGGTTAGGGCTGCTGGTGTTTGCTTACTCATGCAGTCCTTACATCAGTTCTCTAAGATAATTTTTTAGCAGACACACAGTTGTATACAAGATATCAGTGTCCTCTCACACCTCGGCACTGTGATATTAGTGGCAGTAGACATGTGTGCACACAGTCTACTCTCATCTCTGTAATGAGCATCGGCTCCTCCTTCCTTCTTTTTGCCATAGCCCTTGGTTGTAGTGTGATAGATGTCTCTATCCTGCTCTGGAGACCTCCATCTGCCCAGTTAAAAAGCTGAGGGAACTGACTGCTTTGACCACTAATGGGTCTTGCTGGCAGCTGAGTCCTAGTCCCGTCTCCACGGAGACCAGTCAGCACTGAGCCGCTCAGATTGATCAGCTGAGTGTGTGTGTGTGTGTGTGTGTTCGGAGGGACAGACATGGCTAGTCCTGTGCTCTCCTTTTCACACCCAACGCTGTGCGGCTGCTCTCCCTCCGTCCACTGTTTGAATGACTGATGCTGTAGGTCTTAATGGCAGGTAATCTCATACCTGCCCTCAGGGGAGATTACACTGAGATGAATGGCTGCAGTGAAGCAGACAGACAGATGGCCCGGCTTCCCATAATTTGAAAGCATAAGTGTCAGCTCTTCTACATTTTATCTTGCAGTTATGTTTTTCAGATCGATTACAGACCTTTTTAATGGAGTCCTAACATCATGTTGGACACTGATGGGTTTCACTAACATCTGGCCAAGCTTTGAATCAGTAGTAGAACAAATACACTTTGTTACTTCTGTTACATTCCAGTAAGTTGAGCATCCTTGATTCTAGTGCTGAAATGCTAAGTTGATCAGTTGATCGACTGATGAAGTAAACATTAATCAATAAAATAAAAAATAAGCAGCAGCAACATTCTTCTCATCTTTCTCTACCACATGTAACAAATGGCAACAATTTATGTCTAATGGCAACTCTGAGGGGACACACTACTTTTTTGTGTTCTCTTGGGGGACGCCTTTCAATCATACTGTTACAGTGGTACGGGGCTCAGAAGTTTACGACTGTCGGCCATCATAGAATGACAGTACCATCGTATATATCTCCCCAAACCCTATTACCTGTGGTTGAATAGTCGTTTCGCTTAAGAAGCCTCCTAACTGAGTGAAATGACCCGGGACTGGCAGCCATGATAAGAGCTGGTCAAATTCCCTAAATGCTAAGCAAAGGTGCTTCCTTGCTTCCTTGCTGAAAGGAAAGAAGATAACACAGGTGGATTCTCTTAGCACTGCTGTCGTCTTTGACAGTCATGATGAATTCAACTCCTTTGTTGGCGCATTGCTATGCTTCTTTTAGTCTTGCTGCCAGCAACTGGAAGAAATGGGACAATATAAGCTCTAATCACAGATCATGATTAAAAAAACAAAAACATTCAGGATTGTGGTGCATTTCCATTGTTTGGATAATCGCGCCTCACGATGATTGTGAACATCCTCACGAGTCATGTGAAAATGCAGATAAGCTGGATAGCATACATTTCCTGATATATTTTGAATCACAAGTAAAGCCTGTATTTCTTCAGTCATTCCCGTCATTCCAAAGTCCACTGTATATACCACAAATAAGTTAAAGCAGGTGTGTGGAAATACTAAACATTCTAAACTAAAGACCTGCAGGGAGATGAGGAGCCCACCTGCAGGACATGCTGGAGAAACCTGTTGTCCCTGCAGACCATCACCTCCGATTTGTACCCATCTGTGACCACCATTCAAATCTGCTCTCTCAGTTGTCAGTTTTTCACGATAAAGAAGGTCCATGAAAAAAGTTGTGGGCTGTCTGTGATGCAATAAAAATATCAGTTTCTCAACAAAGTGTAAGGTAAAGTGATTATTTTATGTTTCAGCAATTTGGGGTGAGGAGTTTACACACAGTTTGGTGATTTTCATTGGTTTACTGTTAATTGAACTTGTTTTGGTCAGGATAACCATGATGTGAAATTTTCACATTGTCCCATACCTAACTTGATCAAAGAAATTGTGGGACGGAGCATGTATTGTAAAACATGCAAGCATGCATGCGTGTTCTTGTACCTCAGTAAACTAATCAACAGCTGGAACAGCATGTGAACACAACAACAACATATTACATTATAAGCTAATATGGCAAACTTTAGAGAGCAACATTACCATTCACTTAGAGTGAAGTTTGTGATCACTTGGGGAGTGTAAGTGGGGAAGGAACATTTCCGGCTCTATAGCAGCTAAATCCTTCTCATTGATCTTTCTTCAGCAATGATGAAGTTAAAGTTTTAACAAAGCTAGTTAAGAGGAACATTTATGGTAACAAATGCAGCACGTAAAGTTAATTTCTGAATTCTGAGATTCTTCTTCCTCTTCCTCTCTAGATGGCATCAAATGACTCGCGACTCCAGCAGCAGCCCTCCCAGAAGGATGCAGCCGACCAGAACTTTGACTACATGTTCAAGCTGCTGATCATTGGCAACAGCAGCGTAGGAAAAACCTCCTTCCTGTTCCGCTATGCGGACGACTCCTTCACCTCTGCCTTCGTCAGCACTGTGGGCATTGATTTTAAGGTCAAAACTGTCTTCCGCAATGACAAGAGGATCAAGCTGCAGATCTGGGTAAGCAGGTTAAAGATGCCATACATAGCGTTTTTCATTTGTTATATTACATTGTGTTACCACACATCTGACAGCATAAACAACAGCCTTTGTCAGCCAAACCACAGCTGCAATACTTATTTAATGTAAGGTCCGTTACCTCTCTCACTCTGTCCTACACTTCACCTTAATGCGGATTTAAATTTGTTTTTGTGTCGGAGAGTGGGTGCTCCAGTCTCTCAGTTTTTATTGCTTTAGTTGTAAATTTAAAAAACAGTGAGATAGAAAAAAGAGAAGTTAGATTTTTGGCCCTAAGAAATCCCTTTCAGGCAACTTGGTGATAGAAGGCTCACCAGAACACCTTCAAAGACCAGGTTTGTCTAGAATAGTGGGTTTGGCCCTTTTGTAAGTTCAACCTGATGATTGCGCAAGTGAAAAGTGACTTCCTCATGGTTTCATACACATTCTTACTCCCTACCCTTATCTGTAAGTCCTAAGGTATTTACATAAAAGAGTAAGGAGACAGATCAACTGGAGTAAAAGAGTTAAGAGACAGTGAGAAACTGTCTCACCTCAGATGTGGGGGTTTCTCGCCTTACATTAAAACTGCCATAACTGATTGTTTTGACACTTCAGCAGTGATGGTTATAATGCTGTGTGGGTTTGTCACTACAAGTGACTTGCATATTTTGGTGGAAGGCTTCTTCTTCTCATGTTAAATTAGTTATATGTTTTTAGGCTACACAGTAATTATAACAGGCAAGTACTTTGATGATATAGTTTTTGAGTGAAACTCCCAGTGAAACAATACAAAAGCCCTGCTGTAAATACGAAATTGGTGCAGCTTATACTATTTTACATTTAAGTGTTGATTCAGCCATATTTGAGGACGCAATGTTGTTAACCTTTAGTGTGTTGCAGTTGTTGTGGCTGTGTCTGACTGTTCCTCTTTAGTAATTCAGTTTTTCATCTGTGTTAAGCACATGTTGTCATGAGGTTTAAGAATCTATCATTGCTACATTTCACAAGAGTTTGTGGCTTTTTTGGGTGACAGTGCAGCAAGTCATGAAGGAGGAAGTCACGATTTGAAGGCAGCTTTGTAGTAAGGTGAATTCTAATTAGCAACAGTTACTGGATGTGAATCTCTTTTTAATCATAATGATCAATTTGCTCATTATAACAGTCACTTAATGTCTTCAGTGCTCTCCAGGGCTGTCCCAAATACGATTTTCTGCTTTAACAGAGGGGGTTGTTGTCATTCTTGCTGAATATAGCAATCATCATTTGTAGGGATGTCACAATTTTGTTTTTTATTGAAAAATGATTGAAATAAGCCCTCATTTTCAACAGTCAAATTAAAGTGCAGTACCAACAGTAGTCCCCTCGATGTATTTCTCAGTTTACTCATGGAGAAAAAACTTAATTGAACTTGAAATGATAACATTACCAAAGATCCTACATTGATTTAACTTGGGAAGATGTTTTACTCAGGACAGATTTGAGAAACTCATCTTTGTAACAAACAGAATTTCTGTCTTTTGTTGTTCAGTGTTAAAGGCTGAAGGCTGGTATTTTTACTTGAACTCTGGAATCTTTAGTTTTGGTGAATATTATTTGAACTTGCCTAAGCCTAACCTAACCTTTTCAAAGAAAAATGTAAAAAAAAGAAAATGACGATTATTAGGGCATGAAAGTCTAACCCCCACATTCCACCAGGACCTTCTTGGTCGCTGAAGCTGATTGCAGCTATTCTAGTCCGTGCTGATGTTTCCATATGCGGTGAGTCTACTTTTTCACGGCAGCGGATAGTTGCAGGAAGCTGAGCGTGGAGATTGTGCCAGGCAGGAAGTCACACACAGGAACAGCAGATCTGGTTAATTTTCAAAATAAAATACCCTGTACCGCTTCTCAGGATATCGCTGGCAGCACGCTCCGTTTATATAACACTGTTGATGGGATATACAGTCGCATCTAGGATGGAGCAAAATAGCATCATAGACACAAGCCTGATGGAAACCAGGGATAAGTCTTACAACAGCATAGCTGTCAGCGCTGAAAACATTTACAAATGTCCAAATCAAACCGTACTGTGACCTTAAAATCGAATCGTGATTCTGAGAATCATGACACCTCTATCAATCACTTGTAGGCTGTAATGCCGTAGAAGCGCTCCATTTCTTGCTTTTTGTCTGTCTTTTGCCTATTTTTAGTACAGCTGTCGCAATGTCTCTTTACTTAAAAAAAACAAGTGATGTATTTGAATGCAGACTTTGACATCGAATGCCATGGCAACAGGAGGAGCTTCAAAGCATTCGGGCCACACCTAGTGGTGTTAAACAAGCTTTTAGAAGTGATGTAACTTAGGTTGTCTCAGCTTGGTCTCAGACTTTTTTAAAGCTCCTTAAACCAAGGATATGATTTTGAGAGACATCATCAACCATGATGAGAGGAATTACTAGAAATGTGGGACTTTGGGGGGGTTTAAGCCAAAATAGGGACAACAAGTGAGGAGTCCCTCCTCTAAGAAACCATCTGGCTTTTTATGGAAATAAGCATACTTGCTTTCAACCCAAGAATTAGATTAGAATATCAGAACCATTCTCGAGTTCATACGGTAATTATTAGCAGTTACAGTTAACATTCAGCTGCTGGTTGGCTTAGGTAAAAGGCATGAAATGGGGCCGTAGCTGGAAACAGCTGGATCAAGCCAGGTCAACACCACTTACAGTTTCAACAAGACATTTAACCCTGCCATTCATTGCTGGTCCTTGACATTTTACCTTAGGTGTATCCTTATTTTTTATCCACTACTCACACATTCATCATAGTACACTAAAAATCCCATTAATATACATAGTTAAGGTTATTCAAACAGATGATTCATTTGAACCAACACTATTTGAGCCACTGTATGATACACAAACAGTGACCAGGATGAATCAGCAGCAGAGGAGCCCACACCAAAACACACACTAACCTACCCGGCCAAGCATGTGTCTCTGTAGAATGACATGCATCGTCAGTGGTGTGTCATGTTCTAACAGCTGAGGAGGAGGGTGAAAGAACTAACCATACTAACTCTATAATGTGTGTTGGGTAATTGTGTGATTAGTTGGGTTTTGAGATGCTTGTCTGTGCCCGGCCTACTGATGGTGCTGTTGAATGACGAAGAGACCTGGTATTTCCTAAGCTCAGGAAGCAGAGGAAGTTCCCTATCAGCATCTGACTGAGACATAACGAAGATATACAGCAGGCAGCGCTAGTGGAGCAGTGTGTTTAAAGGGTGTGGGAGCAGCAGGCGTGTCTTAATACAAATCCTGCCTCATGTGGTGTTAATATTCAACTCTGAAATTTACTGCCTGTTAAATTCATGTTAGCTTGCAGTGAACTGCATCTGTTTGAGACTTCACCAGGTATTTAGAACAAAGATTATTGTTGATGATTCCACTCTGCCAGCTGCCAGCCTCCCTTTGTGTCGCCTGATAACACACCTCATGGCCCCTGCACAGTATTACAGATCTCCAGCATGTACAATGTGTTCACTCTTTGTACACTTACTGTTTACATCCCTCCTTTTTTTATCATGGAAATATGTTTCTGATCTTTGAACAAACATGCACACACCTTTTGCACACTTAGCATAAATACATCATCAACACATATGTTGTGTGTGGTAGCCCAGGGGACAATATCCTGTGTGTGCCACTAATAGAAAGGCAGGTGACGCATGTTTAAAGATCAGGGTCCCAGTGACGTCAGGGCACTCAGAGGCCTGATTTCAACCCCTCCCTGTCTATCACCATACATATACACACGAGAGAGCAGCTTTTGTTTACTGGCTGGGGTTGATTATAGCAACCCTGGAGACGGTCTATTTGGTTAGACGTCCCATTACGCTGCCAAATATTTGTTCATCTTTGTGTGGATGAGATAAAGATGTACCAGGAATATTTTACACTTTACTGAAACGAAAATAACCTCCAACAGAAAGCCGACTGCGTGGCTTCGGGAAGAATGAAAGAATAAATGAAGGCTTTCTCTAATAGAAAGATTGATGCAGCAGGCTGCCCTCTGTCTTGCCCATTTTGTAAAGTGAGAAGGATCGTTTGGGCCGACCACCTGCAGCAGTCCTGAATGTAATGGAACATTCATAACCCTCAATGGCCTCGGGTTACCTGGACAACCCACACCTCCTCCTCCCCGTCCTCCTGACGTGAGGAAAATATTAGACAAACACAGAAACACACACATAGGCCCCTGAAGCAAATGGACTCCAAGTAACCATGAGAGTCCACCTAACCCAGTCCACCTGTTCATCTTCCTGCTTCGAGCAAATATTTTGAGCCACACGTGGCCTCCATTTAATTAGAAGATGCTTCTGATAAACTCAATGTGGCAGAGAGGCAACAGTCCTCCTCTGACTCTGTGAAGCTCGTGTTTCTGTTATCTGTGTTTGTTATAGATGCCAGCCAGAAGTCCTCGTTTGATGAGAAATGATTGTGACGGGAGCTCATATGTAAATGCCATCCTCTGGTTTATTGTGTGGAGTGGAGCAAGTGGCATTTTGATGTGGTAATGAAGCCAAAGGGTTTGGGAGCAGAGAGAGAGAGAGAGAGACAGTTTCACAGTATAGTACAGTCTTACCTTCGCTACGACACAGGATCCATAACTTTTCTCCTACAAATCAGACCTAACTTGAATTTAATTGGAATACACATTTAAAGGTCAGTTGTGCAGAATTAAAGGGATTTGTAGGCATCAGTAGAATATAATGTTCTTAATGCTTTTACTAGTGTGTAATCACCTGAAAGTATGAACTGTTGCGTTTTCTGTCATATTTCTACAGTAGCCTAGAATGGACAAAACAAACTTTGTCTCTTTGTTTTTTGCAGCCACTGTAGTGGAGGGTGATATCTGGGGTGTTAAGGTGGTTGCAGCATACATGTATATGTATGTATGTATATATATATATGTATATATATATATATATATATATATATATATATATATATATATATATATATATATATATATATATATATATATATATATATATATATTTTATATATATATATATTTTATATATATATATATATATTTTATATGTGTGTGTGTGTGTGTATATATGTATGTATATATATAAATAATAACAGTTTAATTAAATAGTTATGTGAATGAGTGGCCTGCAATACCACGCCGCCAAGTGGTTTTGCAAACTTGACCAGACCGACTGCTCAGTTTTCTGAAAAAAATTATTGTAATAAGATTTACGTTTTTATATATTTAACAGTGTTGAATAATGTAAAGCTCAAGCTCATATTAACATATTAAGAGCAGTTGGTGGGGTAGATGGGGGAGTACATTTAGGCTGTGGTGCTGGACTGGAACACTCACAATAATTGCTAAATGATGGATCCACTCCACATACTGTGCAGTGTAGCAACTCCACTGACTGTAACAGATGAGTGTGGCATAGGCCATATTTTGAACAATATTGCCCCCTTGTGGTTTCACTGCATACATTGAATGAACACAGGGGCATTCAGGATTTTCTGTCTTTTTAGAATGTTATATATATAAAGTGTATGGAACATAATTGTGTGTGTGTGTCTGTAAATGCAGGATACAGCAGGGCAAGAGCGTTACCGTACCATCACCACAGCCTACTACAGAGGAGCCATGGGCTTCCTGCTCATGTATGACATCACTAACCAGGACTCTTTCAATGCAGTTCAGGACTGGTGAGTTTGAAATCGAACATCAGGAGATGATGGGTTTATCCCATTAGTCATTTAGTTAGACCATTTCATTCATGGTATCAGGAAGTGAATGAACTGTGTTGTGAAGTTCTGTCATGGACCAAGAAAGAAGAAATAACTTTTTGGTGAGGATAGCTCCGCTATGCGGTCAAGAATGAGATATGTTTGCTCATACGTCTGGTAGTGTGCGTTGTGTTACTATACCTACTCTTTTCATGGATTCCTTGGTGTTTCAATTTATCCACATGGACCATGTCTATGTCTGTCTTACAGGGCGACGCAGATCAAGACCTACTCATGGGACAATGCTCAGGTGATCCTGGTTGGTAACAAGTGTGACCTGGAGGACGACAGACTCGTACCCACAGAGGACGGCCAACGACTGGCAGAGGAGCTCGGTAAAAATCTCTTTAAAGTTTTGTCTTGTTCTGAAACACAGCTTTTAAACTTGTGCTTCTTAGCTTCTGCAGACAGGTATTGTATGCATCCCTATACGATTTCGCTGCGTATTTCAACATGCACACGTGTGTTTGTTCATAGTGAATAAAATGCAATCATGCTCTGCTCCCCCTCAGGGTTTCAGTTCTTCGAGGCCAGCGCAAAGGACAACATCAACGTGAAGCAGGTGTTTGAGCGTCTTGTGGACGTCATCTGTGAGAAGATGAACGAGAGCATGGAGGGAGACATCAACCTCATGTCTAACCACGGGAACCAGGGCCTTAAAGACTCGCCTTCAGAGAGCCACGGGGGCTGTGCTTGCTAAACCACCGGCTTTCTGACCACTTTCCCCAACGCACACACATGCACGTACACACTCGCACACACACACACACAGATCATACATAGACCATGTCCTTCACTGTGCCTCAACCATGGACAGTCCATCCCCTCTTCCTGTCTCTTCACTCCAGCACCGCCCTTCTTTGTTTTGGCCCCACAGCGCATTCAAACCCAAGGACGGCTAGCTGAGATAATCTTCATCATCACCCCTCTCCTCCTCAGGCATGTCCTTCTGTCTTAAAGAGGCCCACTCTGTCGCCGTGGCCTCGACCCATTGGCTTTGTGGTAAAACCTGCCTTCAGTCCTGTCCGCCCACCACATCAACTGCCTCGAGCGCTGCTGCCCATTAGCATTTTAAGTGTATCTGAAACATTTGTTCAGGAGCTTTCTTTTTCTGGGTCAAACATTGGTAAACACTATGGCTAGAAGCTAGTAATGCCAAATGTAGTGTGTCTGTAGATGGCTGCACTTTTGGCATTCATAGGTTTCTTACAGTCTTACAATTCATACAGTATTGAGGTTTGCCTTAGTTTACTAAGCGGCTTTTACAGTGGTGAAAGCAGTCAGGTATAGACATACATAGGATTTGATTGTCACTCATGAACAGTTATTCAAAGCATATTATAGATCGAACATGAAACATGTTTCTGAAACGTTAGGGCTTGTTTTCAGACTTCATATACCTTTCAGATTATAGAAATTGTCACAGCAGCTGCCAGAATGACAGTTCAGAGTGTAGTGCTGGTGTAACTGTCCAGTCATATCTAGGACGCCTCATGCTCTTGACTGATTGAAGGAGAGATGAATGAATCAGTTTTGTACAGCCTACATGAAATAATGAATGTCTCAAAGAAAGGCATATTGACAGAAATGAACAATTGTTGATGTTTTGGGAAATCCACTTATTCTCTTTTGAGTAGATGAGAAGGTTATCATGCGGATGCCTGTATACTAATTATCAAGCTACAGCCAGCAGCTGGTCAACGTAGCAGAGCATGAAGATGTTTTTGGATGGATAAACAAATTTCACATTACATTAGAATTCAGTGACCCTCGGACAGAGCTAGGCTCGCTGTGTCCTCCCTACACTAAGCCAAAATCCTTTTAGACTGTTCTTGTCACTTGGCAGCCATCTTGGCAACGCTGCCAAGGCAATTATTTTGAGATAATAAGACCACTCTCCAATCTAAATGAATGAGTAGAGAGCCTTACCTTTCAAACACTGCATGTATAGAATCACCAGTCAGATCTGATTAAAAATGTGTTTGGTAAATTTGCCTAAAAACACAGTTTAAAATGTTTTCCTCCTGAAGGATATACTTGTGCTGTACATGCACACAATTTCATGCCAACAACTTATTTTACGGCTCAATCCTGTCATGGCGTGATGCTTTCAGCTCATCCCATCAGGGCATTTCAACAAATGCAAGTTTAATGTCTAATGTTTTGATAATCACGTTATTTTGGTAATCCTGTATGAGAAGTCTGCAGCCACACAAAATCAGTGGAAACTGTTAATCTCCACATTGTGTTCACTACACTGCAACAACACAATCAGCTGATATGTTTCCTGGTTGTGATAAAACAACTGGCCTTTTTGGGGGAAAGGTCGGGATATGTGTCTTACATGCGCCATCTTGGACTTCAGTGACTTTCCTATTTGAAATGCTTTTGGTGCTATGTTTCCTCTCATGTAATGTGTCTGGCTGAGCTAAGCTATCCAGCTGCGGGCGATAGTTTTCTGTTTAACGTACAGACATGAGAGTAGTGTCTTCTCAATTTTCAATCTGATTCCATTAAATGTTTAATACAATCATAATTTCTATGGTCTATAAACTTCTTTGAATATGGATAAATCAGTAAATTAAATACTGCTAAATTAAATTCAGTTGGGACAGTAAAACACACCTCAATGTTTTTGTGTCTTTGCTCCAAACCATTGGCAGAGGTTTATAATCCTTTATCTTATGCTGGGAAAAATGCCACTGCCTACAAGCCGTTTCTTGCTTGAAATAAGTAAAATAATCTGCCAATGGAAAAAGTGAAACTGTCTAGAAACAACTGTCATTTATCTCACTGAATTGATACTTTCTATGGGTCTAGAAACTAGACAAACATTCTTGGTAAAATCTTGGTTTTTGCAGTGTAACAGATGATTCCTCTGTAGAGAGAGGTTTACGTCTCATCGTCATCTCGTATTATGAAGTAGAAGCGTCGATTGTGATGACAAAGAAAATGTCACGATGAACCTCGTGTTGAGCGGTGCCTGAGCGGCTGTTGAAGACTTTTTTTTGAAGCGCAGACAGCCGGAGGGCTGTGCTGAAGGTAAATGTTGAGCCTGTTCAGTCAGGAAGTCATTTAACACTCTTGACACATTTGTCACATGACCTGCCTCGGGGCATTTCCTCGCTCACCCCTTTATTTCAGTCTTTGTTTAACACCTTCTCTCTCTCACTCTCTCTCTCTCACACACACACACACACACACACACACACACACACACACACACACACACACACACACACACACACACACACACACACACATTGCTCCCTCAACTGCAGCATGGCCCAACAGTTGGCATGGCAAACCTACTGTGCTTGAGAACTGAGGATTTGTGTGCTGAATTACCTTTTTTCTTTGCTACTGACATAATGACTGCTTCTTGGAACAGCACAGTGTGTGTGTGTGTTCTCAGAAAGGGAAGAAAATGCTGATCTCTGAGAAGGAGAAGTCAATTTCACCTGTGCTGGTGCCATTATCAAAAAGTAATGAGCTGGCGCAGAGTGTCAGTTAAAATAGCCTGTTCCACTTTATATCCCCTTTACTGTAACATCTCATCGTTCAATTGAAGAGGATAAAACGACTTTTTGTCTTCATACCACATTATGTTTGCCATTGGTTAAACTGTGCTTCAATTTGTGTTTTGTTCTCCTTTCCTTTTTTACCATTTTTTTTGACATTTTAGTATTGAACAGTCAACCTCCCCCTGCTGAAACATGTGTCAACAACTAAAGGACACATTCTTTTTTTCTATCATTTCCTGTTAGTTAGTGCCACTTGACCCTCACCGTCCACGTGCTGACCCCTGCCTGTCTGTTGGTATCAACCTTAACCTCTGCACCATGATAATAGCCTCACGTTGCCGCACCAGAGCCCATCTTTTCTTCGCACAGCTCTGAGGTTGGGTCACAACTGGTGGTCAGTTCACTCCCTCCCATTGTGCAAGCCTGTGGTCAGTTATCTCTCCCGCCAGCGTGTCTTGCTTAATAGTGATATATGTTTACAGATATCAGATAGCTGATATTATCTTCTCATCTGCACCACAGTGAGCTTTCAGTTTGTCATTGGGAGGCTCTTGGCAAAGTCACTCAGTCATAACACTATATTTGTATTACAACATTTGTGTATAATGCACTGTGCAGGTTTGCGCTGTATTCAGATGGGATGCAGAGAGCATATAATATGAGACAGTTTCACTGGAGGAGCTTTACAATGGCGGCTGCTGCTTGAATACATATTGAATGTTCGTAACTGTTCACTGGTATTGAATTTTTAACAACTGTATCTTGTATCTGCCATATGGAGAAAGTACTGACTGACGCTTTTGTACAAATAAGTCTGTAGCATCCAGAGCTGTAAGTCTGAGGTGCGCTCTTCTCTTTGTTACCTCTATGATCCTCTTGTTTTCATGTCTTGCATTACCGACCCTGCCCTAAAACAGGGACGATAAGATCCCTTTAACTAAGGCTCTGAATGTGTTGGATGGAAGCATTGTGAAAACGTGCATCTCATAAACAAGAATAAATTGAATATGCTGAGATGTGTATATGAAAATAAAGAATATATTCATTACAAAAAAGGGAGAGCGTTACTGCAAATCAATGTCTTTGGTTCCTTTTCACAAATCAGTCAGAAAGTGTCCAGTGGGTAGTGTTTGTGGTGACAGCAGCATCTTACCCTGTAATTTATGCCCATGCATCCTGCTTCCTAACCCCCAAAACATCAGGCCCCCTTTTTTTCAAGCTTTATCTGCAGATGGCAGAGAAACCACACTCTGCCATTGTCCTCCATGACAATATAGATTTCGTCACCCTCCTCTTCCTGCCCCCTCGGTCAGTCAGACACTGCTACCTTCCCTGTGCAGGGCCTCTAAGTTTTCAAGTGTAACTGAACTGGCTGATGTGGAGCTGAATTAAACTGAACACGCTGAAAGGTGCTCTTCTCATCTATAGCTGGATGTCGTCATATGCCTGAAACGCAGCTTTTCTTTACATCAGCACCAACTGCACTGGGATCAGGCTGTCTTGTCCTCTCTCTGTGTGATGTAAAAATGCGCTTTATTACATTTGGACGGACGGGGATGGGCCGCTACGCCCCCCGTGGCCCACTTATCATGGGTGAAGGCACAGGGGGACGTCTGCAGCTCAGATAATGCTGGTCGAACGAAGAAAACATGTGAGTGCAGCGAGCAGATAAGAAACCGTCTGGCTCTGCTGCTTAGGTGTGCGTGTACTACGCGGTTTTCCGTTACTCGGGGACATGCTGGGATTAAAGTGGCCCGGGGCCAGCGAGGGGCCGAGCCACACCTCCACAAAGTTGCACCCTGAAAGGGTCAGCTTCAGCTCCGGGCTGTGAGCTACAGTTCATCCAGGCACAGGTGCTCATGAAAAGGTTATTATTAAGCAAAAAAAAAGAAACAACAAAAAACAATACCATGGTTACTTTTTTGTATGATTTCTATCTATCTATCTATCTATCTATCTATCTATCTATCTATCTATCTATCTATCTATCTATCTATCTATCTATCTATCTATCTATCCGTCCATCCGTCCATCCATCCACTCGTCCTTCGTGCGCTTTTACGCACGGCACATGGCTCACTTCCTCCCTCACTCACAGCGGAAGTAAACAAGTCGTGAACATCAATGAGCGCGTGACTCCCGCCCATCCACAACAGCGGCAGAAGTGTAGTAAGACTGACCTTGCCCCGCCTCTCCTGCGCTCACTTTTGGAGAAAGTAAACAGCTCAGTTGTACACACCTTATCGCTCGCAGGCAGGCGCGAGTGCGTTGCGCTTATCCGCGCCATCTAAACAACAAAACAAGCAAGAACCCCTCCGGAGAGCTGCAGCAGACGCGTTTGAGGCAGGTTGTTCCCTAGGTATGCAGGCGAACAACAGGAGGCCAGAGTCTGTCCGTTCACAGAAGAAGACAAAAGGATGAAATGTGATCACCTGAGCCGATTGTGGGCACTTCACGTGATTTTCTGCGCCATGCGATACCCTCCCACCGTCCGGGGCGCACGAGATTTCGAAAAGAAAGGTAGGATAACGTTTTTTTGACGGCCTGTTTTGGCCCACAGTGCAAGCAAAACAGAAACACTTTGAGTAAAAATAGGGTAGTTGGGTAGATTTGAAGAAATAAAAATACAAAATAATAACCTCATGTAATGTAAAATGTAAGATTTAAAATGGAATTCAAATGAAAAAAGTAAAAAGCTTTTGGCTTGCCCTCACACTCCCCTGTTACCCCCGTCACTCGGCAGTGTCTATGATGCTGAAAGAGGAACCAGAAAACCCCAAGTGCTTTGCTGAGGGCAGGAAAGACTTCACCTGCTTCTGGGAGGAAGATGAGGAGAGGGCCGGCTCTGTGGACCAGTACTCCTTCACATACACCTATCAGTAGGTCACATTCACTGTTTAAGCAGTGTGGTGTCTGTAATGATATTGTGGGCCTTCAACAGCGTCCAAAGCTGACATTGTGTCTCAGTGCTTCTTTTTGTCTCTCGTTGCAATATGCTAGAAATTAAACCATTTAAGATTTCATACACCAGGGTGATTGTATAAGTCATTTAAGAATTCAAAAACTGTTTGACAGCCTGTTGTAGGGGTCCGATTTATAAGATCAGTCGAAATACAGAAATAATAGTACACTTAAGCATAGCCTTATGTCCGAATTCCTAGTAAGTGTATTCTTAGTGTTTCTGTCGTCCTCTGTCCCGAGCAGAAACGAGAACAGCAGCAAGTGTCCTCTGAGAGTCCTGCGTGCAGCCGGTGGGAAGAGGCTGTTCGTCTGCCATCTGAACCGAACCCAGATGTTTGTCCAAATGGACATCCAGGTCGATCGAGATGGAACGCAGATCCACAATCGCAGCCTTCTCGTCGAGCTTGTCTGTAAGTGCAAACTGTGCCACTGCCTCCACTGAGCAGTGAAAGGAGTGCATCTATTGCCTCTAACATTCCTGATAATTGATATATTTTTTTTATTCTTGACAATCAGTTTAATCGTGAAAGTGGCTGCTGACAGACGTACAGACTTATCACCTGACTGCAGTTACCCTCATCTTTGCAGGGTGTTCTAGTGTCTTAAGTGGCCCAAAGGTTGTTATAGCAGCTTTAAATGATGCTGTAATCAATATACAGGGAGGAATTATCCTTCCTCAACTTTCCCTCCTAACAAGCCACCTCCTGCCTCTGTGCATTGCAGTTCTTCTGGACCCTCCGGCCAGCGTGACAGTGAACAGCACAGGCCAGCAAGGCCAGCTGAATGTCAGCTGGGTGCCGCCGCCTCTCAAGTACATGGATGACAGCATGATGTACGAGGTCAGCTACACCGCAGCGGACAGCCATGTGGGGCAGGTATGACGGCTGTTTTAATGTCCTGCATGACCTCAGTGATATGTGAACGGGTGTATAAAGCTTTAAGCAGCAGGATGGTCGAAGGCTAGGTGCACACAGGGACCCATGCTGATGAGCCGAGGACTGTCTTGCAGGTAGAGGTGGCACGAGCCAGCTCAGAGTTGATCCTGAGAGGCCTGCAGCCAGGCACGAAATATAAGGTGCGAGTCCGTGTAAAGCTGGACGGGATTAGCTACAGCGGCTATTGGAGCGCCTGGAGTGACCCGGTGTTCATGGAAACACCCCCTGCAGGTGAGTGTTCATTCACATAAGCTATATAAAAATGTGTCACATGCCTTGGAAGGAAATATGTAGTCTCGAGTGAGATTTCTTTGCTTAGTTTGTTCCCAATGGTTTGCACTGACTGTTTCTTTGATCGTCCTGTGCCTCCAACCAGAACTTGATCTTCTCATCGTGTCCCTGACTCTCATCATCTCTCTCGTCCTCACTGGGATGTCTCTCGCTATACTCCTATCCCATCGCAGGTCAGTAAACCGGGAACACGATCAAAAGATCCGGTTGCCACTGTCAGAAAGTTGCAGTACAAATTAATGCAAAAAAAAAAACATGTGCCGAATTGTATTTTAAGCATCTGGGCGCCTTTCAGGTTTCTTGTGAAGAAGATTTGGCCGACTATTCCAACTCCTGACAGCAAGTTTCAAGGGCTTTTTACCGTTTATGGTGGGAACTTTCAGGTAAGAGCAAGTCCATAGCCTTTCTGTGCGCTAACGTCAGCACACTAGAGTGACCAAATGAGCATGTTGTGGCGCTAAGGGGTCACCAAAATTACTTGAATATATTCTTTAGGCTCCCGAATGCCTGCACTTACCATGGCAATCCATCCAATAGCTGTCGAGATATTTTACTCAATATCACAAAAGTCAACCTCATGGTGTCAAGGGAAGAGTCAGGAGGGTACCTTCTCAGAAAATTAAAAAAATTGCCTTCGTATTTATATGGATGTAGTGAGTGATCAAATGTTCAAAGAACTTCATCCGATCAGAACCTGCTGTGTGGTCAGGTAAGCCAGCTACATGGATATGGCACCTGCAACCTTATTTGTCAAGGTTGGCAATGTGCTCCAGCATGTCCTGTACTTGTTCTCCAGGATCAGCTAACCTAGCTCCCAAGGACGTAGCTACGGCCTGCACATCAGTAAATTGTTTCTAAGCTTCTCTTAACAGCGACCACTTGAAATTTTGAGGTCTGTTCCTTTTAACCAAGGTTTCAAAATGCTATGTTTTGTTTTCCTACAGGAGTGGTTGGGGCGCACCAATGGAGGCTTATGGCTGACTCCAGCGATTTTCACCTCTGAAGAATGCGCTTCACCCCTGGAGGTCCTATCAGAGTTCAGCCTTTGCCCCTCATTGGCTTCCCCGCCACTGCCACCGAAGGCCTCTAAAGCTTTGACTGGGGGCAGGAAGGAGGAAATGGATGTCAGGAAAGGGCTGGATGAGAGCGAGCCTTTGGAAAGGGTGGACGCAGCTCTGACGGAGGGATGGAGAACCACGACACACGACCAGTGGTTGATGGACCGCTTACGGGCGTTCCACCGGAACCCCATTCCGTCCTCCCAGTCTTCCCTTCTGGAGTCTCAAGATGCCTACGTCACCCTGAACCACAATGAAGACGAACACCTGGACGACATCCTCGAGGAGACCTTACCCCTTGAGGTGCTTTTTGCCTCCAGAAAAACAGTGTTGTGTGAATCTCACTCTGACCTGGGATCCGTGCAGCAGAGCTCCGGGTCGGGTCGCCTTTCGTCCCAGTCAAGCTTTGAGTACCCAAACCACGTGTGGATGCCCAAAGGCCCTGGATACACCTACATGGCCGTGGCAGACTCTGGGGTCTCCATGGACTACAGCCCCATGAGCAGAGTAGAGGATATTGGAAAAGTGGTCATCTATGCCAATGAGTACAGGAACGAGATCCCTGCTCATGGAAGGCCCTTCTCGTCGAGGCAGCACCTTGTCAGTGGTGACGGCTGAGAAGGGACTAAGCTGGACAGGCTGCACATGGACTGAGCCTTGAAGCAGGCTCTGTGAAGGGTATCTGGATATTCACCCGAAGCTACGGAGCCTCTCTTTAACAGGAAGAGAGGTGCAGAGAGGATTTGGAAGCTGACTGATACAAAGGTGTAAGCTAAAGGACTCAGGAGGAAGAGTCCACACATCATTTCTACTATATCCAATCCATCCCTGATCTGTACAGGACAAAACCATTACATGGAAATGACAGCTGGTGTTCAGTGCAGAGGTCTGCATGCTGATCTGTGAGTATCCTATCCTGTGGATCAGATCAAGATGTTATTATTCAAGTTCCAGAGTGCTTTTATAATGATTCATTCATATTTGAGCCAAGTGCACTCGGCAGAATGGCTATTAGGTTAAAATACAGAGTAGACCTCCTAAAATGAAAGACTGTGAACATAACTGGCCAATGCTAGTCCCTCTTATATGTCCTGAAGAATAGGCTTGGTGATATTCTGTATTATTTGTCTCGTCAGCAAGTCCCATAAAAAGACTAAATCACTGATTGATTATTTCTCTTCAAAGTCTTGCCTGTGTAGCCAAAGCCTCACATGGCGTATTCGTCTGTGACCTACTGTAGACTTTTTTGCCTGGCAGCTCTGTGATGTGTTCATGTCATATCAGAGTTACCCCAGTTATGACACTCTGACTTGTAAGTGGAGTTCCTGTCAACTTCCAGGTTGTAATTTGTGACTAGGAATCCAATTTTTTTGAAAGTTCTGATATATCCAACTTGTATCGATGCCTCACATTAACATTTGGCACAGCAGTGCTTTTTGCTAAATGTTATTAGAAGCATGCTGACACGCTCACAGTGGCATTGCCAACATTTTCTGATCAGATCTTATTGTTGTGGTAGATCAGACACTTCATCCTCCTGGGAACTGTGGACAACCTGATTCCATGACTGTTGACATATTTCAGCCTGTACCTAACTGGTAGATTTGCTGAACAACACTGCCATCTGTAGAGCCAAGCAGCTGACAACATGCCAGTGAGTCAACCATTGTGACATGTTCCTTCATTGTGATGAGCATGCATACAGGGGTTTATTTATTTGGTATCAAACTCATATGCCAATTACCACCACAATATTTGTTAAAAACTGCAGTGCCCAGTGGAGTATAATATAGAATATTGCCAAGCTTATCTTAAAATTCCCTCAAGTTTAAATCACACAGCTTTCACTTGAACCCTACAGCATCATGTCAATGTCATTTCCAGATCTGAAGAATCTCACTGTACTTGTAAATAATATCTTGATATTTTATGTATTTTATTTTATGTGTTACAAAGGACAATTATATCAGTAAGATGTTGCCATTTCCCAAACACAGACTACTACTGTAGGCTTCAGGGGAAGGTTTTAAGGCAGTATTCATTCACGTGTAACTGTTGTTAATAAGTCTCCAACTTGTCATGGCTAAGTTGTGTTTTTAGCCACTGCTGCCATCTAAAGAACAGAGCATCTCAAGTATGTCCCAACCTTCACACCTCATTTCAAAACATTTATATTCATTTTAAAGTCAAACTGGAACATGTATTTATATTTTCCATGCTTGCTTACGTTTGTGTCTTTGGAAAAATATCTTGTAACTAAAGTTGTTTTATATAACTACATTTCTATATGATGATGACTTATATTTTTGAAAAAAAAAATGTGTGACTCAAAAAGGAAATAAAGTTTTAAACCTCGAAACCCACAACTGACCTCTCTTACAAACTGTTGCATGTTTTTTCAAAACAAATAAGTGATTTATCAAAGATGACAAAAGCAAAAGTTATTTTTCCCTTCTAACCATTGTTTCACATTTGTAATATTTGGGATTTATTTTAGACCCCTATTGTGCAACATGTGTTTGACATTTCTCATATTCAATCATGTTTGAACACCAGTGTTCTCATCAGGAGTTACATGTCATTTTCATTTTGAAAAATAATCTTTCAGAATAATATTCTGGATTAAAAATGATCTTGTTTCTCATTTCAAAATAAGTACTTTTTAAATATTTTTTTCTGATTTGTAAAATAATTTAACTGTAATATCGGCCACTAGTCCAACATCTCACAAATGTAAATCACGGCTTCCTTCCTGGGTACCCTCAAAGGGTTAAAACATAAAAAAATAAGTTATTAGATGATTAAGGGCTTGGCAAAGAAAAAAACACATGATAAAATATACAAAATATACATTTATTTTTAACATACAGAATAGATTTCTGACCTTTCTTCTTTTGTCTTTTAAGGGGGATTGCAAGTCAACTTTGCTCAGTTTATAGAAGTCTTTTGCTAAAAAATGTTCAATTGTCCAATTTCTCAATGTCTCTATGCAATGTTTATGATACTACTCAGGTGTTTGACAAAGCTTTATGTCATTTAACAGTTAAACTTAAATGTTGTGCATCTACAACCACTCTGGCAGATTACATCATGCTGCAGCAGTGATAAGGCAACAGGTTAGACTGGTTTTATGATTCAACATCATACCGGAGGAGTCATGACGGTCAAAGCAAAGCTAAAAACTTTACTGTTGAATGAACGGGGAGGCACATCTAAAACCATTGTTTTGCTCATGGAAGACAGATCTGCTCCACTTAATAGATGAAGTGAAACACTGACTAAGACTTCGTATTGTAGCATGTCTCCTCATCAATACAAATGTTTAACTGCTTAAAGATACAGGTCCAGTGTGTTAGACTGAGAGGAATTTAGGGACTGAGATGGAAAGTATTGTTCATAATGATGTTGTTCATTAGTGTGTAATCACCTGAAAATAAGAATCTGATGCCTTTGAATGAGCCTTTCATATCTACAGGGTGGGAGTAGATCGTCTTCCACGGAGTCCGCCATGTGTCTACAGTAGCCTAGAATGGACAAACAAACACTGGCTCTAGAGGGGGCCTTTTACATTTTATTAATGGCCACCATATGGGGGGATGAGAGAAAGGTTGGTCAGCTCATTGCAATTTCATAACTCACCACTAGATGCCAATATATCCTACCTGGCCCTTTAAACCAAGCAGAGATTAAAAAAAAAAAAGAAAAAAAGAACATTTTGCTGAACAAAACTCCGAACTGACTTTCTGTTACTCCCTAAGTATTTGATAAAGTCATTGTCAAATCAATTTAAACGCCATTAAACCATCAGGGAAAATTAACAGCTGCCACTCTTGGGCTACATCTGGCCTGTCCTCACACTCTTTGGTACTACAGGCCCCTGTGACGCCTGTCCCAGAAAGGTAAATGTGCCACACCTCCTGGAGTCCAGCTGCTGCAGCTTCGTAGCTTCTGTCTCGGTCCAGAGTACATCGTACCTGAAAATAGCGATCAAGAACATCAAGGACGGGATCTTTGGTGAAGGCATCCCCACTAGCATTCACAGTGTCCACTTCCGACTGGAAAGAGACGATGAGACGACAGGGGGCTGAGCTCGGGGAGCGTTGTTTCAGGAGCTGTGTGAGAAAGGCAGAACTGTCGCACAGCAGCGCAGACAGGTGTGCTGCACAGGACTGCTCTCCTGGGTGAAATCCACTCTGGCTGACTCCTCCAGGACCGCGCAGGTAGGCCTCCAGCCCGTCCAGTATAATCAGTGAGGGAGGGGAGGGACATGTGTTTGTGGACTCATGAAGGCTGGCAACCTGCTGCAGCAGTTCCTCCACTGTTCGGGGGTAGGAAAACTTGATTTTCTTTGAAAAGAAAAGAAAGAAAGACAGAAAGAATAATTTAAACTTGCACAGAAAAGCAGAATGAGTCTATGAAATGTCAAAGAGAAGCGTGAAAATGCTCATCACAATTTCTCAGAATGCCACTTCAACAATCCAAAAAACTAAATAGTTCACTATCATAATACAAAGGCTCAAACTAGTCAAGCACCACTGCTATCCTATATTTATCAAGCAAGATGTTAAAAAATTTGATCACCTGAAAATTTGTGGAACTTAACTTTTTTTAAATAAATTTTCTTCAGTAAACAACTGTCATGTACCTCTTCAAATACAAAAATAAAATGCCCAATGTATAAGTACTGCAATACTTGTGTAAGTGATACATTATATATATATATATATATATATATATATATATATATATATATATATATATATATATATATATATATATATATATATATATATCATGAAAAACCTGATGAAAATGGCATTAGACTTTTTGGCTTGCCAGGTAAAATGGCAAATGCACTCCTGCTGGTAAGTCATTAAAAGTCAAGTCACTGATACATGCTCATGACTTAGCCATCAAATCTACAGTGCTGATAAGTGACTGAAGGTTTTTAGTTCAAAATCACTCAAGTGTTGAGCTGAAAACTTTCATAAATTGTGGTCCAAATATCCTGCAGCTCAAAGTTGTGAGGATTAACACAGCAGCCAAGCCAGGGAGTTTTTTTTCACAACCTGGCAACCTAAACATTGGTCTCAAAACTGCTTTACGCTATAAAACATCAGTAACTGATTCATAACTATGCATAAATCCAACAGTTGCGTCGTAAAAGCTCTTTGAAAGTACCTTTAGACTCTCTGGGCTCAGGTTGGGAACACATTTCTGCAGAGACACAGGTAGGCTTTGAATTTGTGTGTGGGTGAAGAACATCACTTTTATCCCCATCTCGGAGGCGGCTGTCACGGCCGCCAGCAGCAGCAGAGAGCGGCTGATGCTGTGGTCTCCGAGCACCAGCGTGCTGCACGTCGGAGGAGCTAGAGCAGTGACCTGGAGGTCTTTCGTCACAGCCGTCTGCGACATGAAAGTCCTAAACACAAGTGTTAAAATGTCTGTCATGACTGACGCTGTGGTGCTACTAACTTGGCTGTGTTTACGTTGTCTAAAAACGCTGTTCACGCTGAAGCTTCCCGCGTCTGTTTACATGATGAACCCCGGTGTTCGTGCTGGTGCGGTCCGTGGGAAAACACTTAGTGCACTGTACCGTTCTGATGCGGTCTTCGGTGTACATACTGGTTATTTCCATGAGCATTTTGATTTAAATGTGCCCATGTGGTGCACGACTGTGTTAAGGAATGTTTCGACAAAGTTTACAAACCCCTGGCGTGGGAACACGAGCAAAAAAAAAAAAAAAGGAGTCCGTAACAGCGCTTCCTGTCAGGTCCGACAACTTCCGGGATACCGGGTAATAACAGCATCAGCTGCTGTGGCCAAGATGGCGCAGAGCCTGGCAGAGTTGGAAGTTTCCCTGGACGCTGACCAAGCTGGGCACCAAGGGAAGGGTGTTATGAGGCGTTGCAGAGGACGGCCACGGCTCACGGACACCGACCGAGCTCAGAGGCGCCTCGAATCCCGAAAGAAGTACGACGTGAGGAGGGTTTACCTGGGAGAGTCGCACAAGCTGTGGAGTGAGCTCCGCCGGCGCACCAGTCTGAGTGATGCCGGACTGGCAGAATACCTGATCCTGCTCAACTCCACCTACGGAGACAAATACCAGCAGAAGTACTGTGGGTGAGCAGTCGAAGCTATTCTCTTTTTAGTTGTGTTAAAGTCGCCTCGCGTTAACCAGACCGCACCAGTGGTCTGCTGTAGTATACTGTAGTGTACTGTAGCTGTTCCCTCAGCTTCACTGAGTGTTGCATTGTGTCTGACCTGACCACTCACTGTCCACATTAATGTGTGTTTGCATTACAGGAAGAAAATTGCTCCAGAGGTAAAACAGAAAAAAGGTGAGTGGTGCCAGTGACAGATGGATTTATTTTCTAAATCAGTCACGTGTGTTTGTGTGGTGTGTAATAGCTGGTTATGTTAGATCTGTTATAAATTGGCAGGTTGCTCTATGAATCTGTCATTTAATCTCTCAGCCTGAAATCTGCTATTTTCTTTTCTTTTTTTTTTTTTGTAACGTGATTTGGGAAAGAGAAATGTGCTAGATGACAAATGGTTCCATTTATGTTTTAATAATTAAAAAATCCTTAATGCTTTAAGCAGCAAAAAACTGGATGATAAAGAGAAGAAACACATGCAGTCTGAGGAATGACTGCATACAAACATTATATTGTAACCAGATAGATAGAAAGATGGAGAGATACTTTGCAATCTAGTCTTCTCTAAGGATGAAGTCCAAAATGTGACATATCCTAATCAAAATAAAGACTTTATTATTTTAATGTCAGATTTATGAACATCGCAATGCTTCTTTTCCTGCTTTGTTGCCGTTGCACTCTTTCTCACCACTACCTCATGAAAATGATGTACTACAGCATTCCCTTTTTGAGAGTGAGAACAAACACTCTGTATCTGAGCCTTCAGGGTTACAAAACAGTGACATTTTAAGTCATGGTTAAAAGTGAATGGGGTTTATTGCTGCACCCCTACTGCAGGCATTACATCGAGATAGGTTTGAGGTTACAGACAGTGTCACCATTACATAGTTTGTCCAGCAGAGAGCACTGACAAGTTGAGTTTTCAGGAAAATGTCCCATTCAGTGTGTAGCTTGGTCAGGAATGTCAGGAATGTCAAAAACACTAGACTTGTTTGTATATGTTGAAAAAGATTAGAGATAGTAGAATAAGTTGTAATTATGTAATAGTAACTTGTCCTTTTGACATATTAAGTCAAAAATAAAACTACATTTTTACTAGTTTTTACTCAGTTTTACTAGTTTTCTCAAAATCTTGACATCACGCAGTTTTTACCCATAAGGTTATGCTGTTTTTCTTTGTTATTTATGAAAATAAGTGCAATAATTTTAATCTCAGTCTTTAGATAATTGTGACATTTTCATGACTTTCAACAGGCAAGTAGCAGCATTTCTTTTACTTTTTTACATAGAAAGTAAAACAGTCCTACATTTTCATCCAATCTTGTCTCTTAACTTAGCAGAAAGGAGCTTAGATCCACAGAAGGATGTTGTGTGAAATATATGGGGTTTTTGTCCGAAGAACGATTGCTCTCACTCTCGTGATAAGTGGATTAACACATAGATTCAAAAGTTTCTCAAGTCTAGTTCTTCACTCATCTGCGACCGTCCTTCTGTCCGTCTTCTGTTGTTCCCCAGGCAGGAAGGAGCGAGTCTCCAGCCTCCAGAGTCTGGTGTGTTGGTACCAGGAGCACTCCTGCTCCTGCCCTCATGAGCCGCAGCTCAGAGCCCTGGAGCCCCAGCCCAACTTTTCCACTGCTGCCATCTGGCAGTGTGACTCTGACCACTCATTTGTGCAATATCTTTTCTCACCACCGAGGGAGGCAAGTGACTCTGAGCAAGAAGGGGAAGTGAATGGAGAGGGTGATGGAGAGAATGTAGCAAAGACAGACATGCCTGTGGCTAAAGGTGTAGTGAGCAGGAAGAGGAGAAAGGATGCTCACAAACAGTTCAGAGGTACAGTGATGAATGTAATCTTTCACTCAGTTAGAGCTACTCACTTTAATTGTTGATGTTAGAAGTATCTGAATATTTATCAGTAGCTGGTAAGTCCTGAATTCCTTGATCAGCAAACTCTTTATCTTCTTTTCTGTAGATGTGGAAGAAAATGTGGATGTTTCTGAGACAGAACATGCCCCCATGAGCCCCATAAAACAGATTACAGCTCTAGACCACCCGTCCAGTATAGAGACCTCTTCAAAGGATAATCCACTGACAGCACAGCCGGTCTGGGAGATGGAGATGGTCATGGAACACCAGCAAGGTTCCCCCGCGGCAGCATTTTCCTCAGTCCCCTCAGAGGAGGAGGCCGAGGAGGCTGAGGATCTGAGGCAAGGCAGAGACAGAGAAGAGGAGGAGATCAGGACTGTGCCGCACGATTACGACCATGTTACCGTGACGACGTCCATAACTGATAAACTGGAGAAGGTGGACGAGGACTCTGTGCTGACACAGAGCCTGAGCGGCTCAGTCCCGCTGGGAGCTCAGCCGGAGCTGTCTGTCCCGCCGCCCATGCAAGAGCAGAGCGAGCTGTTTGACCCTCAGACTCTGCAGACGGTGGTGACCAGCTGTGAGATTCCTGACCAGAGGACCGCTTTGGAAGGCTCACAGGTGTGTGACCGAGTACTTCACAGAGATGTTGGTTCACACTGAGGAGTGTACTATCTCTTTTCTAAGATGTTAAAGTTGTTGTTCCATCTTCCGTCCCCAGTTAATTATCATTACTGGCCCCAGCTATGAGGCCCTGGCATCAGAGGGCATCCAGCTCAACATGGGCGGCGGGAACATGGAGGAAGTCACCTGCACTGTCATCGGGGGTGTCACCTACAACCAGGTTTGCGTGTCTGACTCTAAACTGCAAAGAGTGGAGGATGAAGACTCCATGACAGGTGTGCTGCGTTCAGAACCGACTGACTGAACTGCCTACCCTTATACAACAACATCAAACCAAACCTAACAGACGCAGAACGAAGTGTATGCTAGATGTAAATGGTGGCCGCAAAGGGGATTTTGCTTTTAATTTTAGACATCAGAAAGGTCAAACAATTTGGTTAATACTGCAGGCGGACTCAAGAAGCTGTTGTCCCATGAAATGAAACTGGCTGCCTCTTATTTTGTGTTTCACAGGCTTAATTTGCATACAGCAGCGTGCCAGAATCATGTCACATACACGATAATGAACACCCAGGTGGTTGTTTGTGTTCCATGCAAACATCCCATTGCTCAGTCTACACAGAGATAAGACTCTTCACCAGAACACTGTGCATGCATGTCCAAAAGATGCAATGATTTGATGAACATAGTCGAGGTAGTGCCCTTAAATCCAGATGTTTGATCCTGGACTTGAGCTGCTGAGGCAGGAAAAAAAAAACCTGCAGCCAGTAGTTTGAGTTTCCGCAGTCATTTGCATCTGCTTCTGTGAAATTCTACCGACAAGCCATGATGTTTAGTCTCCAGTGACAGAGTCATGACAGAAAGATACTGATGTGTCTCAGATGTTGAGGAGACAAAGACACTCTATTACAAACCGTCAGAAACCTGGATCTGGTAAAATCACACACACATGAATAACCAGATCAACAGTTGAATTAAATGAATGGAATTCACATATATTCACTTTGACGCCAAAGTCTGTTAGCTTTTTCTGCATGAGTATGAATTAACCTGAATGGCAACGATTGAAATCAGTAAAAGCAGCGCTAAAAAACACAAAACAATTTTACACTCGGCAGAGTTGGAAAAGTGAATGTATAAATAAAAGCAAAATGCAGCAAAGTCTGTGGGAAACAGACTATTTTGGTTAATTAAGATGCTATTCACTGGTACATCGACTAAATAATTAATATTTGTCATAAAAGGGAGTTTCTAAGCTCTATTATTTATGTGTTTTAGCTGATGCTTTACTGAATTTTAGTCTTGACTCTTGTTTCCTGGTGTACAAAATAACCCCTTATCCAGACTAAGTTATGTAATATCCGAGTTTTCCTTTTGCATCGCACAGCAGAGAAATTGTAACATGATGTGTTTGATTTAATTTGCCTTTCGTGACATTGCACACATTGCAGTGCCAATGCTGAAACGATACATACTTTGTGCAGCCCTTTGGCCACTCATGACAACCAAAGGCCAGGAATTGATCTGCTAATTTCTCAAAACGGTTGCCATTGCTCAACTTTTAACTGTTGAGCCCTGATATATGAAACACGTGCATTAAACCCAATCACACAATAATCACTCAAGCTTCCAGTAGAGAGTCGAAAAACGGCACCTTGTATCCTAGACTATTGTGCATATCGTCCCCTCTCAGCCTGGTCCCCTTTCAGAATTGTGTGATAGGTACCCAGTCTTAAAATATGGAAGGTGAAAATTTTTTGACAGCCCATATCTGGACGAGCCGTCTTTGTGATCAGTTTTCACACTGTTTCCCTGCAGGTTTGAGCGACAAACAGCTGCTGCAGCCCAGTGTTGATGCTCTGGAGCTGGGTAGTGACCGAGAGCTGCAGCGGAGTCTGAGCGGGTGAGCAGACATACATGGCATGGTGAAATTGGGTCACATTCAGACACATTGAGGAGGATGTAAGGTCTAGGTGCACAGCAGAGATTTTTCGCCTCTTGCTGCCCTCTTGTTAAGTCTACAGCATGTATTTTTTGCAGCGTCCGGTCGAAGAGAAACAGGCGAGGTCCCGTCATCGAAGCAGATGGGATGCTCAAGATGTTCCACTGTCCGTACGAGGGCTGCAGTCAAGTCTACGTCGCTATTAGCAGCTTTCAGGTAAAACATTCATATGTCCCATTTCAGCTTTGTTTGTTTTATCTCAAGACTACACTAACCACCTGTCTGGTTCGCCTCCCTCTCTCTGTAGAATCATGTCAACCTTGTTCACAGGAAAGGGAGGACCAAAGTTTGCCCCCATCCAGGCTGTGGGAAAAAGTTCTACCTGTCAAACCACCTGCATCGCCATATGATCATCCATTCAGGTGGGCCCACAAAGGGACACTCAACATGTCTGAATGTCATCGCCATCAACCACCACATGTAACAGAATCTTCTTACAGGTGTCAGAGATTTCATCTGTGAGACCTGTGGAAAGTCGTTTAAGCGCAAGAATCACCTGGAGGTTCACCGGCGGACCCACACAGGAGAAACACCGCTCCAGTAAGTTATTAAAGCTGAAAACAGATCTTAGCATTACTCCTTTTTAACGAGCATGGCATGTTAGACTAAAGTCGCTCTTCTTCTCTCTCCGCCACGTCATCTGTCAGATGTGAAATCTGTGGCTACCAGTGTCGCCAGCGCGCGTCCCTGAACTGGCACATGAAGAAACACACTCCAGAGGCCCAGTACAACTTCACCTGCGAGTTCTGTGAGAAGAGGTTCGAGAAGCTGGACAGCGTTAAATTCCACAAGCTAAAAAGCCACCCAGACAAGCAGGCAACCTGAGGTGTCCGGACACTGGTGACAGGAGCTGAACAAGTACAAGTTGGCCCTCCAAAAGCCAGAGGGAAGCATCCAGTGAGGATGACAGACTTTCCTTTGCTGTGTTTGTCTTGCCTCTCATGTCCAGGATGATGTGAACCTGTGACCACGCAAGCAGTGAGTGAGGGAGAAAAGTGGGCCCGTCTGTCAGCTGTGCAGGACACAAGCTGTTTCAGAGTACAGCGGCCAGACATTGGGTTTGAACATACGTGGTACAGCCGGAAAAAAAACATTGTCCACTGTTGATTGATGATGTCCAATTGACCGTTCGCAAGATCCCACCCCCAGACAGCTAAATTTACAAATGAAATGATCAACAGAATGTGAAAATAGCAATATTGACACCATGAAATCTGTGTGTTGTGTTGTACAGATATCTACCAGAGTTAGCATGCTAACCAGCCCCGACCTGTCTGGTGCAGAGCTTCTGTGTAAACACTACAAATACGAACAGTCCCCTGGTGCTCTGTGCTCCCAGTTGAGGCAGCGTATATAGCGGTTACTAGTAAAATGTTGCTTGTTTTTTGTTTAGAATATGAATAAGCAGCTGGCAAGATCAAGATCTAGACACACCTGTTCAGTCAACCTCAAGATTTCTCTACCTGTTGAGATAAAAATACTCCATATGTGAAGGCAATGAGGCAAGTAAATCATTAGTACGGCTGCCTAACTAGCTTCCTCCTCACATTTAAGAAGCCCTGTGAATGATAGCAAATCTACTATGTATTTTTTCCACCCTGTGTGGGAGCCAGTCCAGGATGCTTCATTGTGAGAGTGAAGCTAAGATTAGCGTCTCAGTTCAGCAAATTTAATGAATGGCACCATGGCGAAGGCATGAGCCAGCCCACTGTGCCTCTGTCCGTCTAGCCCTGATATTCTTTCTCTAACCCTAACCAATCATCACTCCTCACACCTGAATTTAACCAGCCAAAACAATGATGGCAACAAGTACTTGGCGATCAGAGGCAGATTAAGACGGGTCATGCTTTCACCATGGGTGGATTCGTAGTTCCGTGCTCCTTGTTGGAGTCGGGAAAGTTTGCCTTCCAGCAGTTTCAGCTAAACTTGTTGATTGACGTAGCGTTATGTTCACCAAACACAGTTCTCCTCTTAGAAGTCTTTTCTCTTTTATTGTTACAAGTAAAACACACATTTTTGAATTTTTTTCATATTTGAAAATATGATTTACAATATATCACTAAGGTAACGTTTACATTATAACAAAATAAATCCAATAGTGCATTTTCCTTCTCATCCTTAAAATACATGGATGAATAAGCGCCACACTGAAACAAAAACAACAATGCTGCTTCATTAGTTCTATCTCTTCTATGTTAATCACCAACTGGTGAGGATGCTGACATTTTGCCAGGGACTTGTAGCCTCAATCTTTTCATGTATGTAGCCATCAACTTTATGTGAGCCCGACTCAGTTTGAAGCCAACCAGAGAGAAAGCTTTCAGCCAACTCATGTAGCTTACGTTAGCTTAGCTAGCTAGACAGATAGTCGGTCATCGCTGGCTAGAAATTAACTTGAAATCGGCGACTAAGTGTGCAGCAACAATGTGGAGGGGTGGGCTTAGTGAACGGTCATCTCAAAGTTTTTGACAAGACAAAATATTTTGCACATGCCTAACAATGGTATGGTCCGCTGAAGATCATTTCCATTGTTACACCCACACAGCAAGTTGTTGTGTTGTTATATGGTGGGTCAGTGGGTGAGATATCACTACGTGTGTGTTTATATACTTGAAATTAAGGCTGTAAAAATGGACATCATTGAGGTGTTTTCCGTCGCCCTACACTGCTCGTACAGACTCAAATGTGCAGTTCTCCTTTTCAGTTCTTCTACTGTTGCATCTGTTTTGTGGGTCAGCTGTCTTGATCTTATATTTTTTCCTTAGTCCTGACTCACAGGTCCCAAAGAGAAATCCTGTGAGTTTAATGTGACAGTTTCTCAGGAAAATTTCCCCTCAGTCTTCTTGTGTTGCTGACTTTTGTTGTATCTGTGTTTTAGTTGCCAAGAAAATGCACTTTCCCCCCCCCCCTCCCGATGAATCACTAAAACGTGTGAATATGACTCAGTTTGTACTGTATCCCTTTCTGACATTTGTTTGGCACAAGAGATTTATAACATGCAGAGTGTTCTCTGCCTCTTGCATAATGCGTGCAAGGATGTGTTTGTGACAAAAGCGTGGGGATGTGCTTAAATAGTAAGGAAAGGCAGGAAAAGCACAAATGTCATAACAACCTAGTCATGAAATGACCTCACAGGTACTGGACCATTTCAGTCGGCTGAATACTGGACATGTTTATTGTTAGTAGATGTTTGCTTAAGTTTAAATATAGTCATTTATTTTATATAAGCCCATTCCACACCTTCTCTGATCAGCGACTCAAAAATATCATGCCCCCATGAACATAATGTGAGTAAGTCGAGGAGCAGAGCCTGACTGAATTTTATTCATACTGGCATTTTATTAAACGTAAACTAAAGGTTCTACATTGAAAAAGTGTTCTCAAAAATACATTGAGCTTTCAGCCGATCAACAAACTCACACCACACACAGATATACAAATCAGGAAACCAGATAACCCAACAGGTCTGACTGGATCATAGTACTGGTACGTGAGCGGGTCAGAAACCATTTGGTGCTCAAAAAAAAGTAAAGGTTTGGAGTTTGCTCAGTCTTTCTCTAGATGAGATATGGAGTCTAATGTTTGCATGTACACAAGAGGCCTCTGCTGCATTTGAATGAGCTGGAGCCTTCCTTTTCTTTGTCAGGGTAATTATCAAAGGGAGCCTTCTATTCTGCTGCGGTTTGTGCAAATGAGCACACCTCCCCACGTCATCAAGGTAAACAGCCTCTTTTATCCCGCCGTCCCACAGAAAAAACACACCCTGCCAACGCACGTGGTCGTCGTAGCTCGAGAAAGCGGCTATAGAAGAAACTTATGAGCACTTGCGGGAGAAATGCTCAGGTGCCATCAGAAATAGAAACGGTAACAACTGCAATTCCGTGAAACTCCATCTGCTGAGAGAGACAGGTATACAGAAAGCTCCAGTAACCTACAGCTACGAGACGTTGTGGCGTTGATCTGTAAGATAGTGCTTCAAGGAGCTGAAAAACAAATGTTCAGATTCCCACAATTTCCCAATTGTTTATTTGCCACAATGTTCAGTATTTAAAGCTGCATCTATAAAGTTTGATAAATGAAATGAGTGATTTTCTTATATTTTTAAAACTATTCTAGATCACTTGTTTGGGGGATTCTAAGCAGCTGATGGACACATAAACTCATTATCACCTTATACTGTAATATTGTAATGGCTCACTGTGTGACTTAGAAAGTAGACAGGCAACCTATTTACACATCATCCAGCTGGCAAAGGGAAACACTGGCATTTATTTGAAGTTGTGCTTCTGTTCGTGGCGTTGAATCTAAACCCAATATTGACCGTAGCTGTGTTTGGGTCTCCTGGTCTGGCTCTTTAGCTGCTGAACGCTCCATTATGTTCACCGGCGAGTCACGGAATTTGAAAAAAACCATTATTTTTTGCCAACTGACTGGAGTGTGCATATGTGTTTTCTGTGGGAGACAGTAACTCCCTTTGATGTGGACTTTTACATGCACGGAAATGCTTCATAACACAATAAAGGGAAGGAGAGAACCCAAAAAGCATACAACCTCTTAAAAGTGAGAAGAATAATGATGATATCATGATCAATCATGCCAAGGGCAGCATTAAGGTCAAATAAAACTACAATAGAAATCGTTTTTCTTCAAGAACTATTAACAGTAAGGTATTGTTCACTCTGGATGGAAAGAGAATCATATTGTAATTACAAATGCTTACAATCGTAAACACACAAAGTGATTTGTCATATTTACAAACTGTGTTCAAATTAGCACCTTCAAACAGAGTCGCCTGTGAAGCTGTAAAGACGACAGTACATACAGGTGTTCTCTCCCTCTCCCTCAGGCCCGGCCAGCCTAACTCCATGGTGATGTGTGTTATTGCTCAGCGGCTCTGGTCACGCCCACCTGCTCCCCCTCCCTTTATAACCAGCCGGCAGCCTTAAAATAAAGAGCAGAAAGCAGAAAGAGTCACCCAGGGGGAGAGAAAGACAGGAAGTGGGAGACAGAGGGTATATTGTGGGTCATTTTCAGAGGACAGAGGAATAATACACTCCTGTACTCCTGTTATCTCACAGTCGGTCTGCTCCCACTGTAGCCTCCTCCATCACCAGAGTGACGGGCTGTGAGCAGTGACCCAGCCCCAGAGCACGTCCTTGGATATTTCCCTGCGAGAGGTAAGCCAAATGATAACTACACTTGGACTGGCTGTGATTTAAACTTATACGGTAACTTTTCCAAGTGACTTTTCAAGTCCTTTGGTTACGATTCAAGTGCCGTACCAACATAGGGAGGGATCCATCCAACAATGATCTTTTGTCTCCTGAGACCTGCCTGCAATTATTCCGCTCAATGGCGTCCTTTGAGATTTGCCTGTCTGTGTTTTTGATGGAGGATGGTCGGATATTTAACAAAACCACGCCAAAGAAGAGCTCCTCTTCTTTAACCTGCGTTCTCAGAGGTAACGGACGTGGACATTGTATCACTTTTCTGTCACTGCTGGGACTTTTCTGAGACTGGAGCATGTTAATACATCACCAGGCCGACTGCTGGGTGTCAGAGTGCAACCACTGACCATGAGGAAGTGGTAAGAAGTCGGAGGAGTGAAACGAGAGGGAGTTTGGGGAGTCAAGGCAACCACGGGCAATCCTGGCCCCCGAATGTATGATTAACTTGATGACAGCCAGCTTTAGTTTAACAGCATAAGCGGGCTAAATGAATTGACAAGCAACTTCCTGCTCTGGGCTCATTTCACACGTCTCTCTGAGTGGATACTTATGTGCGTGTTAGTGAGTGAGAAAAACTGCAGCAGTCAAAGACAAAGTAACAGCGAGGAGGCCGCGAGGGATATCCCAATCCCCAGAAAGCAGCCTCTTGGCGTACACAATGGGGCTCTGCTCAGTCATTGTCGTCGGGATAACAATTTGTCTGTTTTGTCACGACACACAAAGGGCACTGTTCCCCATCTGGGAAGACTACACACACACACACACACAAAGACACACATTTGGAAGTGAGAGTTTTGAAGTTACTCTGGGACAGTAGAGGTTGTAACAGGAGGTGGGAGGAAAAGGTTTGGAGATACAGTGCGTGTGTGTGTGTGTGTGTTTGATGAGTCATTGAAAGCTGAATGTAATGTGTTTGTTCGGCGTATTGTGTATTTGGTCATTAGTATCAGCATCATTGTTGAACTCGTTCCCGAGTGAGTGGTGGATCATCTGACCAGCCACAGAGTTTTCTATGCAAATACACCCTACAGTCTTTGTTCCCTCCACGCACTGCAGTTATATCCATGTTACCTGAACTCTGTTATCTCTGCTTATTATTTTTATGTCCGTACAAGATGTTAAAAGATTTTGATGCCGCATGGTAAAAAAAATGTAAGGAGATTAAACATTTCCTCGCCAGCCATGAGCTCACGAGCTCCTTTCAACATTTGCATGCCAAATGGCTCCGTGTAACCTAAAAAAAAAAAAAAAAACTTCCTCAATCATTGCTCTCATTAAGTCTAAACTAAACAAAGCCCTCACCTAAGTTCGCCATACACGGTGACGTGTGGCAGGAAATGAAAGGCTCAGGGCACTCTGAGTGTTTGAGAAAGATAAGTTATTAAGCTCACAAAGGGAACAAGGTGAGGAGTCGGGAGAGTGGCAGGTGTTTTCCCCTCCCCAGCACAATCCCACTATTCATACATCACCTCAGCAGCAGTGCATAAAGACACCAAGTGAAGTGAAACACATCATGAAGATGACTAACACTGTGCACACAAATGACTGATGCGTGAAGAAATTGTTGTTGAATTGCTTCTACAACGGATGAGAAACGGAACTTAAAGATACAAATGGTAAATGTGTAATGGTAAATAACAAAAGCTGACAATAAAGCTCTCAGTATTGTTTGGATAACCTTTAACAATGCCTCTTCTCCCTTTTTCCTCCATAGGCGGAACAATCAGCGGCAAAAATGGGATGTTTTGGATTCCTCAAAGCCATGATGTTTGTTTTCAACGGCATCATCTTTGTAAGTTTCATGCTCGATTAGAAATACTTCAAAAAACATGGTTTTATCTTCTCCATAAAGGCCTATTTTACATTCTACTTTACGTTCTACATCCATGTGCAGGAGGTTGTTGTGTGAAAGATGGATGGAAATGACCAAAATATGAATTTAAAACATCCTCTCTGCTTGATGCAGCTGTCCAGCTGTTATTCACCTTTTACTCCTCATAAATACATTAGTGGAAGAACAGTGATTTAAAGGGGAACCTCAGCAGTTTAGCATTTCACTTCTAACTTGCTGGACTTGTAAATAACTGGTTAAAGGAAAACAAGAATGGCCCAACTTGAAGCTGCAGGTGACATTATTTCCTGACTCCACGTCCGTATGGGTTTGCAAGCTGGCGGCTGGTTACTCCCCATGACAGTTAAACTGACCTTTATGTGTGACTCTGATGTAGTTTCCCTTAAACCTTAAGATTTCCACCACTTCTCCTCTCTTCCTGTCTCTCCTCCTTCAGCTGGCAGGCGTTGCCATCCTGGGTGTCGGGATCTGGGTGAAGGTGGACAGCGGCTCTATCCTCAACTTTCTCGGGAAGATTGAAAACACTCCAGCAGAGCTCAGCCAGGTGCTCAACGTGGGCTACCTGCTGATCGCACTAGGAGCGCTCCTGCTCGTCATCGGCTTTCTAGGCTGCTGTGGAGCCGTCAGAGAAAGCAAGTGCATGCTGCTGCTGGTAGGTTGTTCTCAGCCGCTTTAGGAGTCACCTCAATGTTACGCCTTTAATCTCTTTTTTTGCCTAGAGTTAGATAAGAAGATCAACACAACTCTCAAATTTGGACTTAAATATGAAGGTGGCGGTCAGTAGCTAGTTAGCATAGCATAAAAATCATTGATGCTGAAATAAAAACACGTAGCATCACCAAAAATAGACTCCAAGACAAGTGCTCTTCATTGAAAGTTATCCTAGTTTTAATAACTAAAGTCTGTCAAAGCTTCCTGAGCAGCAGACACGTAACCTGAAGTTTAGAGTGCACAAGATACAGAAGAAAATGTTATTTCACACCTTGGTTTTTATACAGACTAGATTACGTCTTAATCAGTGAGATTTACAGGTACAGGCACATGTTGTTTCCCCTTGAACAGAAACCAGTGGTTTCCCATTTCAAGTCTTTGTGCTGGTTGAAGCTTGATATTTACCCTACATACACAAGACTGGTATCAATCTTCTTATCTAACTCTTTCCAGGAAAGGGGGAACAAGTTCGCCTTTTTCAAAAAAGTTTCCTTTAAAATGCAATTATCAACCGTTAATGCATTTTCAATAGTTTGCATCCTAATTTAGTGCAAATGTGACCACATTTCCTGTCAGCGCTGGGCAATATATACGATGTATATCGTTGTCGTGATATGAGACTAGAAACCGTCTGAGAGTTTGGATATCGCTGTATTGTGATATACAATGAGTGTTGTCTTTTCCTGGTTTTAAAGGCTGCATTACTGTAACATGTTGTCATTTTCTAAACTAACCAGACTGTTCGACCTAATAAGTCATTATATCCACATTACTGAAGGTTATAGGTTAATGTTTCATTTAAGTACCAATCCTCACAATATTGTCGCAGTATTAATATTGAGGTATTTGGTAATACTGGTAGAAATACTGTGATTTTCACCTGCTATCACAGCTTTAGACTCATGAACAATACAGTGAAATGAATTTAAATTAAAATGAATCTAAATAATTTGAACATTCGGATCTCTTTTCTAGTTTTTTATCATTGTCCTGCTGGTCTTCATCGCAGAGGTTGCCGGAGCAATTGTGATCTTGGTATTCAGACCTTTGGTAAGCGCACTAAAGAATTCATCACGCAGAGGATACTGGTAGCTGGATTATCGCGACCTTTTGCTTCTTGAACGCAAAAGCTTCTGTCTTCTTGCATTTTAGGCAGACGAGTTGTTCACCAAGATTGGCACAGCTGCAGTCCAGAACATCAAGAAGGATTATGGGAAAAACGCTGACATCACAGGACTGTGGAACACTACAATGAGCACCGTATGTATCTCTGCCAAACAAATGACAAGATGATCTTTTTCATGCCACTCCACTGATGCCTCATTTAACATATACTCTCTCTGTGTCCACATTAGTTAAAATGTTGTGGATTCTATAACTCATCAGACTTCATGGACTCTCCATATTATGTGGACCACAACCGGCAATACCCGCCACCCTGCTGTCCAGGCATTAATAACCCGTGTAATCAAACGGTGGCTGATGGTGTGACGGTATGGGCGGCACTAATCATCCACCTGCATGATGGAAAGACATTTTGTTGTTCTACCTGTTTAACCTCCACTCTTGACCTTCTTTCAGACAATCACCGGTTGCTTCCCAAAGATCAAGCAGCTGATCGATGACAACACGGTGGTAATTGTAGGAGTGGCGCTGGGAATCGCAGCTCTGGAGGTATGATGCTCATTTGTAGATTAAGCCATACTCAGCATCTGATGACTAATATCTTGTGTCATGCATGAAATGGAGATGATTAATTTTGATCTATTATCAGGTGTTGGTACATTCCCATTAAAATGTTTCCCCGATAGACATCACCATGACATTTAAACAGTTCATTACCTAAACTTGGACAATCATTTTTATTCTTTGCGTTACCCTAACCCCAGTTTTTGTATGTTTTGTTTCATGCTTCAATATGTGAATAAGGAGCTGTAATTAGCCTCCCACTCAGTAACCCATTAACCATCCTCTGCCATCTCAGAAATATTCCCTACATCAGGAAACTGCTGCCAGACTTTTGACTCAGACTAGAAAACATGACCACATTGTTATCTGCGTTTAATTTTTATTACCTTTTGGGTATTTTATTTGGTTCTGTGAATCATTTTGTAACTGTGTTTTGAAAGGTGCTTTCAAAAATAGACTGTATCATTATCATCATCATTATTATTCTTATTAAAACAACACGCCTTGAGTTTTATAGCATATCATTACACAGCATGCTTTCTTGTACACACGTAGTTACTTTGGTTTTTAATTGCATGTCTTACTAATATGTGTATTCTCCTCAGATATGTGCCATGGCTGTCTCCATGATCCTCTTCTGCAGAATAAAATCCATGAGTGCCTAGGTGCAAATGAAAAAAGGGCTTTTAAAATGTCATTCCTAATCACTGGAGCCTCTCTGCTTCCTGGTCGGCCCGTAGAGGAGTGCAGGGCTACATCCTAATCGTGCAAAATGCCTCATCATATAGGAGAGTTAATGTCAGATCATGTGCAATCAGAATTACTGAATGACATAACAAATCTATTTTTTACTGCATTTGAATAATCTAATAGATGCCTTTAGATGTATATGAATGTACATTATCTTTTTTTTTCTTCTGCAGAGCGCTCCACTTTGAGAAACAGGCTACACACACACACACACACCGTCTACTTCACCAGAGATTATTGTAAATGACAAACAGGGCTACTGCGTGTAACACATGGCCAATTAATGAGGAAATGCACGATAACTCCATTCATTGTGATAGTTAAACAAAGGCCACTGTGAATGTTGTTGCCATGACTTAGCCTGTAAAACAGGAACATAAATGATTGTTTGTATGTTCATGTTGTGAGCTGATCAATTTTGAAATAAAGTGCAAAGTATTTGTAGAGCCTGGTGAGTTTTTCACAGTCGTACAATTATTAGCAGACTGGTAGACCCAGGCACCAGGTAGACCCAGGGACCACATGAGTAGCCCTCAAGCCTGTTTAAAAAATGAAAATTGAATATTGATATTATCTGTTTCCCACCTTGTTAAGTCATTGTTGATAATCATTGTGAGAAATTAACATGATCAGTGTCTTCACATAGATGAGTATTATTAATCATTAAAAATCATATATAACTAAAGGCAAAACGAGCAAATCTGTTATTTCAGAAGAGTGTATCAAACTGGTAGCCCTTCATATGACTCAGTACCCATGAAGTAGCTCTCAGTTTCAAAAAGGTTGGTGACCCCTGTCCTAAAGTAAACAATACAGCCCAAATGGCAAAAATACAACATATAGAAATATAAAATAAAGGATGATGTTGTTGTTGTTTTTTCTTTCTTTCCATACAACCTCTTCAGCTTTGAGATATAGCAGTTTAGCTAACTTGTTATTGAGACATAAGCCTAAAATATAAGTGTTATTCGTTGTTATGAACTGAAATTTGGATTTGAACTGTAACAATGTAAAACAAAGGTGCTTAAAACTCTTTATAATTAAAGACAGAAATAAACCTGAAATTACTAGCAGGGCGATGTACCAGCAGCATATTGTCTCATTAGCTTGATTAGCGTAGGCAACACAGGCTGTTACCTGAAAACAAATACGGATACACCACAACTTCTACAAAACTATTGATATAAATACTTTATCCACACAAAGGCAGAAACATCACAGGTCTGGTAACATTCTTAACACCTCCAGGAGGACTCCCAGCGGTATTCCAGTGCAGTATTACAGTCCCACCACAAGGAGGCGCTGCGGGTCATCTGACACACACAGACTGACTACATCTGTGGGAGGCTGTTAGACTGTCGCCTCTTGCCAGCACAAAATAATATTACAGTACAGGATAGGCAGGTCTAGCTGCTTATAATGCTAACTTCAGTAAACACCTCCGCAATACAATACAGATATATCGTTGACATAATGTCTGCATTATAGTATGTTCACATTCTGTTGACCATTTTAGTTCATTTTTGGGATGAACTGGTTATATTTCCTAATTTGCATGGCCCCTTTGATGTGAATCCCCTAAAATAATGTTGTTGATAGCAGAGAACATTTTTCATGTAGCCTACTTGTTGTTAATTCTTATTCATGGAGAAAAATAAAATCTGTGATGTGTGTCATGCACCACAACAACAGTCACAGTAGGCCTACAATAATATATTTTTCATTGTACTATAGTTAAATGTTGCAAAATCGAATTCAAATTGGAATTCAAACAGAATTTTCATATTCACAATTTTAATGAGGCAATAATCCAAACTGAGACATATTTTGTTTTTCCATCAGTGAATAAACAAGCTGTTCTCAGAGGAAAATATGGTCCCCAGAACACTGTTTGAAGCTAGAAAGGTGGCGGGGTCCGCCAAATATAAGCAAAGTAAAACAGTATGAAATTGTGTTGTTTAAGGTCAGTTCGTTTATTCAGCCTGTTCAGTCATGATGACAAAGAGAGTTTGTTTACTTGGTTTGTTTAGGTATCAAGAAATCAGTCAATGCAGCTCGTTCTCTTTTAAATAAAATCTTTTCCCCAGAACTACACAGTGCACCTTTAAAGGTCCAACAAGTGATTCTGGAAAGTTGGCTGTTGAGCCTCATCAAAAACTGACACTTTGTGTTGGCAGCTGGCCCGACCTATCCTAAAGCTTCAGTATCTGCCCAGCTGTGAATAAGACTGAACCATCCATTATCTTACATGGGGCGCCTTTTAAGGTGAGAGGATGGACGCGTCTTTGCCACACAGCTGCCATGTTTTAAACAAGTGTGACCACAGCGCCCTCAGGTGGCTGCACCGTGACACTACATGTGAGCAGACTGATGTAATGTCCCAGCAGGACACACACTGACCTCTTCCTATCAGCTGCTTCCTGGCACCAACATACTTAACAATTTCTAATTAATGACGAATTATCTATTTGTTCTTTCTTTGTTACGGCCAATCACCTCCCCGGATGCATGTTCAGTCTTAAAGTTCGACAATAACACAGAGTAAAGAAAAGTTATCCAGCAGTATTTGGTGGGTAACACCGGACACAATCACTCTGGCAGATCTTCCCACATGAGGACTGAAGTGTTTGCCGCACCTGAGCCCGAGCCTCACGCCGGAATGTGTGCGTGGCAGTGATGTCACAGAGGAGGAGTCAGGTGCGCCTCCGCCGCTCACTCGAGCCGCGGGATCCTCGCGGATGAACGCATGCCTTCACCACGGAGCGCTTTACGCGAACAGAACCGACAGGAAACTCCTCTTAGTCCTGACGGCCAACTTTTACGCATCTGGCCTCCGTTCGGCAGCGTTGGTTCCTCGGTGTGAGCGGTGAATGCATCCTGATTTTTTTTTTTTTCCTGCGAGTGCTGCTGAGCTCCTAACAGGTGTCAGGGGGCACACCGCCCGGCCAGAGAACATGTCCAATGGGAAAGGCGCAAATGCTGCACAAAAGTGAGTACTGGGAAAGTCGTCACCGCGCTGGAAGTTGGACTTCTGTCCCGGCTTCTTCCCTCTTTGGATCAGCTGGTAAAACAAAGAGATAATTTACCTTCACCAGCAGCAGGAAACAACCAATAGACCGTTTCAGTTTCCTTGATGTCTGCAAATGTAGTTGGCTCTTTGTCCAGCAGTTGTCATTAAGTAGTGCCAGATCGTCGTATATTTTCCAGACAGGACACAGCCCAAGACAGCATCAGAGCCTCTGTTAAAGACAACACAAATCTAAACAAAATCCCCCCCAATAAATTAATCACCAGCAATTTCGGTAATCGATTAATCTTGTCACAATTGTCTTTTTCCAGTTTCTTGTATGTGATTTTTATTCTTTTTACTCCCAAATGACAGTAAATAGCTTTTGGATTTTGGACTGAAGAAGACATATGAGGACGTCATCGTGGTTGACATTTTCCACCATTTTCTGACATTTTTATAGACCAAACAACTAATCGATGAATCGAGAAAACAATTCACAGATTGGAGCCCTGGCCGAAACATACCATGGATTTTATTTTAGTTGATAATGATCATTACCTGCTTCTCATGGCCGATACCGACAAGACAACTGATAATTTCACTTTTTTTTTTTTTATTGTACAAAGACGTTCTAAACCTGTAGTTTAAGCGCATCTGAGGGTCAGAAAGATACTGTATGTTACTACAGTTAAAGCAGTTTTGCTTCATTTAATGGGCTCCTTAAGTTATCGCGTAGAACTTCAGCAGTATGGACAAATATCTGATGTATAAATTTCCCATTATCAACTGATAATTTATCGATCCAGTATGGTGCATCTCTACTGATAGCACTTCATCTTTGGATCGTCTTGAGGACGTGACCCAGCTGCTTCCGGATGTCGTTTAATGATGCTCTGTCATTAGTGGAACACCTTAAAGGGCTAGTGCATATGATTTAGTGGTACCTGCGGCAGGTTAGAGATTACAACCAACTGAATACCCCTCCACCATACCTTGTGGTGCCCGCTAAAAATGCAGGAAACAGGAATGGCCTCTTCTCAAGAGCTAGTGTTTGTTTTGTCCATTCTGGGCTACTGTAGAAACATGCCGGACACAATGCCCAGACCCTTTGTAAGTAGAAAAGACTCTTTGGGGTAACGAAGACACCCGTGATTCTTAGTTTCAGGTGAGTATACACTGTTGAAAACATAGAGAGCCTCCCAAACCCCCCCTAGATTCTACACACTCGGCCTACACCTTCAGGCAAATTTGAGTGCACGTTGGCAGTGAAGCTGTTCCCGTGGCACATGGATCCTGTGTGAAACTGTGCTGCTGTTGACTCATCACCCCCCTTCCTACCCCAGAACACGCTGTTAAGCCACAGATTAGTGCGTTTGCATTTTTTTTTTGCTGTGTGCACGTGTTTACCAATGTCTGTGTGGCAGCTCCTCACAGATGACCCTGAAAGAGTGTCTGGATGAGTGCATGGAGGCCTTGGATCTCTTCCTTAACAACCACTTCACCGAGAGCCTGGAGAGGCTGCGGCCAAGGTAACAGAACAATCCTGAGCCCCCGGGGGGGTTTTACCCAGCTGTTACTGTACGAGTCTCAGTTTGTAGCGCGCTGTGTACTTTTGTTTCAGAACTTCTCATAGTGGTGTGTTTTTAGCATGATATCAGCAGTATTTGGCATTGGGTAAAGCTTCTGCGGTGTGAGCTGTGAGGCGGCGAGCTTCCTCTCGGCCGAGACCACGAGGGTGGCTCTGGTCGGCTTCAGCTCTCCAGGATATGAGGTGTTTGCTGAAGCTGACGCCCAGAGTCGTGACTGTTTCAACAGCCAACAGAAAGGCAGCCCTGCAAAATAAACACTATGCGCAAGACAGGCTGGGACAGTGGAGGAGATAGGGAGAATAAAGAGAAGCTGATATTTACTCTTATCTTTTCTCAACAGGAAAATGCGTAGGCCATACAGTAACTATCCTCAGAACGCTTGCTGTGTTTGCTCAGTGTATGATGTGTGTGATGTTGATCCCGCATCTCCGTGCTTCCCATTTAGAGTGAATGAGAGTATGTACCATGCTCTTATCTATGCCACGGTGCTGGAAATGCAGGCCATGATGACTTTCCAACCCGACGACATCAGCAACGCAGGAAATACCATGAAGAGTGCCCAAGAGGTCTGCCAGAGGTCAGGAAGTCACGAGACTGTAGCCCCCCCTCCCCCGTCTTCACCTCTATTGTAACACCTTACTTTATTATCTAATTCGCTGCTTATGCTTCTTTCGTGGCCTGCAAGCCATAAACTTATAAGAGTGCATTTACATGGCCCGTTTCTGACCATAGTACCAATTTGACTGCCTTTGCATGAAAGCTGCCATTAAAGGAGCTGCTAAGATAGCCGAAAGAGATGGACCATCCTCGCTGAGTGTTAACAGGAATGCTGACACCGTGCCTGTTGTTGACACTGAATGTTGTTTGGTGTTTTTAGGTTTCGACGGAAATCCCCAGGTTTGACAAACAAGTCAGTAGGAGAATCACTCACTGAAGGTAAAAGTCTTGGATGTCTCATTTCCATTTTAAATCCATCTAATCATAGTTTATGCAGTTGGTAAAATGTGTCATTTGTATTTTATTTTCCTTTTTTTTTTAAATGGGGTAACATGTATAATTCCAGCAACACTTGCAGCAACTTTTTATTATTAGAGTGATGCATTTCGGCTTGTGGAGGTTTTACCTCATGCACCTCAGGAGTAGATGAAGTTGTGCCACAGTGTTGCTTTAGTTTTCCACCTGAATGCATGCACACTGGCTGCACCGTTACTCCTTTCTGTTTTTCCCTCCTCTTGTCCACTAATTGATCAGTCGCGGATGACATCCATCTCCTGGACGGATACAAGAAATTAAACATAGCCTGTACAATGTTGAGATCGGTGGCCGCTAATGTACCTGGGCGACCAGCCCAAGCAAAACATATGTGTGGGAAACACTACCATTAGGCAGGTTTAAGGGCCCAATCCCAATGTTCACACTCACAGACGGGTTCGGCCCTTTGCAGATTCCCTCACCCAAACATTTACCAGGTGATGTTGGCTAAGTCCTCAAGTGCTCAGGACCTAAGGCCTTATACCATGTTCACCATCTTAGTTTAGTTTGTTGGCATGCTAATATTTTCCAATCAAAAGATAGCTGAACAGATGGGAATGTAATTTGTTAGCTGTTAGTTGTCAGCTATTTATTCATGAATTGTAATTTTTTAACTGATGATGGCCCAAATGAAAGGTCAAGGGATCACCAGACAATCACAATCGAATTATAGATGTTAATTGGTATGAGGGACTGATGAGGTAGCAGCAAAACCATTTAAACACTTGAATAAGTGATGCCTAACTTGGCAGGTGCAAGATCTAGTTTTGCATTTGCAAATGTCTGTATATGTTTGCACACAAGTGAGGAAAGGAACAAATTAATAAACCTTGAAATCTGCTCATCAAATGCAAATGGCCAGGTAAGAGGCAAGAAGGTATAAAAGGCTGGAAGCACTTCTGTGGTAGATCAACATGGATTTACTGCTTGTTGACTCTGATCATTGTCTGTTATTTATTACTCAACATGTGTTTGTATGGATGTGCGTTTGCAGTGCAACTTCATGCTGAAGTGTGTTACGCAGAGTGCCAACTCCAAAGAGCTGCTCTCACCTTCCTACAGGTGCAGTAGGCTTAACTGCTTTTTTTTTAACCAACCACTATACATCCTAAAATATCTGTATATGCAACATTACAGCCCAGAGTTTCCACATTATACAGGTTTTCGGGGCTGTATAATCATTTTGAGTTTGTTGTATGGTATTGAATTCTAATCAAAGTGCCCCAACTGCAATGAATATATTTTTTCTTTCTCCTTTATTGATTAATGTATTTGTTTTGCAGGATGAGAACATGGTGAGTTTTATCAAAGGAGGGATCAAAGTACGAAACAGTTATCTAATTTACAAGTAAGTAATGGAAGAACAATTCAGTGAATGACAGTGGAATGTATTGTTAATGAACAGCAAGAATGTATACATTATCTGGCTAGTTGATGTCCAAATTGCAGCTGTGGTTATTAAAGGGGCACTACACTGATTTCAGTGTTAGAGGAGTACTGCTAACCCAGTGAAAACAGTTTTGCCATATTTTTGTAGTTTTGGAGGGAACTTTCTATAAAACAAGCAAACAGATGAAGTTATAATGATGTAATTTGAGTAAAATTGAATAGTTGAGCCAGTTGAGTAGTGTAGTTTGTAGTCCAAAAACCCATGAGCTGGTTAGCTTTTTTGTACATCCAGTCCCCTCGTCTCAAAGCCGATTAGTTTTTTAAATTTGTTTTCAGTTAAATGCCTGAAATAAGATGTGTGGTTACCACAGGCTTAAGATATAAAATACCTCATTAAATCCCCCACAGTTGAATTATAAACGGCTAAATGTGTCTTAAAAAATTGCTTTGAAAATTGAGAATACAGAAGTTGTATGGGACATTAACCGCCATCACGCCGAGCACGGAGAATCATCTAGTCACTAGTGAGTCTTCACAGGACTTCTTTACTTAAAAACTACTCTAACTCTTACTTTATGACTTGTAGATTTTACAGTTACAGCACATGTGTATGGTTACTGTGTAGTCAAGTGCTTAGTGGCGGTGACATTTAAGTCAGGCAACTGCAATGTAGTCTGTTCATAGCCTAAAAACAACTAATCACAGAAGTGGTTTTCATCAGTGAAGATTATCTTGCTGAATGAAACGTTGGTATCATTAGCGTGTGTTTTCCACACAGCTTATATTAGGTGAAATGCAAGAATCCTATGGGCTTTTTGTCAAGGGAACCGGGGCCATGCTATCTTACGGGTTAGCCTACAAAAATGCATCTTGCCCACGCCACTCGAGTGACCCCTGTTCACCCGGTGCCCATTTTTACTCTGACGTCGTGCTCAAGCTGGGAAGCAGATTTTCATTAGCCATTGTCTTTTCTGTCGCTGATCATTCTGGAAGCAGTGTAATGATAACGATTTGTTGGATTCCCTATAATTATACAGCTTGCAATCTGGGACAAAGCAATACCACAGTTGAGTTTACCACCCCGAGCATGATCCGCTGCAAACTTCAGCTCTGCTGAACCGATTGTGTTCATTTTATTTTTTAATCTGTTTCTTATAACATTCCTGACTTTGTTAAAGTGCAGCCTTCAATTACTGGACTACCCCTTTAAGTTTTTTTGCATAGCTGCATGTTGCAATACACAGTATTGGGTTATTATGCTGAGCTGTGTTGTTAAACAATTGACTTAGTTGCCTTTTATCATCTAGAGAACTGCACTCCCTCATAAAATCTCCAAAATGTCTCAAAGGACCCAGCCACATCCACTTAGAGGGAGGAATATCTTTTGGAATAGGGGCGTTTAATTTGGTACGTCACAAAAGATTCTCAAAGCATCATTGGTTGACCTCATGTTGTGTGTCATCATGTGTCTGTACCATACAGTTCATCAGGCCGTCTTTATTCACAGACACTCTCCTTATTTCCTCCACGGATACTCAAAGTTTTGGAGTTTGCGGGCTTCTCCGGAGACAAGGTGTGACACGTAGAATACCTCCATTATTCATTCACTCATTAACTTGCACACTCATAGGTGTTTTTCCTGCACGTGTGGTCCCGTTTTAGGAATACGGTCTGTCGCTGCTGCACGAAGGTGCGACGGGGTTGAATCTGCGCTCCATGCTGTGTGCGCTGCTGCTGCTCTGCTACTACACCTTCCTCACGTTCATACTAGGTAGCGCTGTGCTCCCATCTCACATTATATAATGACTTACTCACTGTTCGCATCCAGGAAGATTTATCTACAATATATCATATCCTCTCGTCTGTCTGTTCTATTCCCTCAGGGACAGGTGAGGGAGATGTGGCTGAGGCTGAAAGACTGCTCAAACCTTTCCGGCTCCGCTACCCACGGGTGAGCGGTGATAAGGATTGTCTGTTTACAGAAAAAAAAAAGATCACTTTCTAGGAAAAAACACAGGGCTGTCTGTCTCATAATGCAGGGGTTAATGTTCGCTGCTCAGGTGCAAATGTTGCCACACCGGCTGATGTCATAAGTATCGCTATTTATTATCTTTAACAGGTAATTCTGACAGAGAAACTTATCACAAAAACACATTTTCAGGTTCAAATGGAAGCAGTAGTTGTGTTTTGTTTTGTATTATGGTTCTAACAAATGGCATGTGTCATAGTTCAAAATCTTGCAATTAGCATACAGGATCTGTCCATCATAACCATACAAAGATTTTGGAGGGGCCTGACATAGGACAAAACATGCTGTGGAGTTGCAGCGTGGGAAATGTAGGATCCAGTCATAACCATACCAGGCTCTGGATGTTTGGATATTGCGGCCTCTGTTTTAAATTTGTGTCTCTCACACGTAACACAAATACACCACTGATCAGCCTCAACATTAAAAGCGCCGGGAGTTGATGTAAATGACATTGATCATTTCTTTACAACGCTATGTGCTGCTGGGAAACCTTGGGTCCCGGCATTCATTTGGATGCCTCTTGACACACACGGGTGGTGGTGACGCCATTGTTGACCATGTACACCCCAACAGGACTACAAAAACTGCTCAGGAAAAGCTTGGGGAACACAACAAAGAGCTCAAGGTGTCGACCTGACCTCCAGACTCCCCACATCCCAGTCTGACTGAGCATCTGTGGGAAGTGCTAGAGTGAGTCAAACTCACAGAGGCCGAACTCCCCAACATACAGGACCCAAAGGATCCACTGCAAATGTCCCCATGCCAGACACTATAGGTCAGAGCTGTTTTGGCTGCTCAAGGAGAACCTGCACAGTATCAAGTAGGTGGTTTTAATGCTGTGGCTGATCGGTGTTCGGAAGTGCAATAATATCTAACTGATATATTGTAACAAATAATTTTGAACACATTTTTGTAGTCTTCTTTGCAAAAGTAAGTCAGACTACGGCACTCGCACACCTTTCTTGATCAGTGGGTGATTTTTGAAAGGGGTTTAGCTCGTCAACCACTGCCTGTCTGAGTCAGACTTTATTTTTGCGACGCCACCGAGGGTTCCACATCTCAGCAATTAGTTTAAAGGGTAAAATTCAGGACGCCGTGATCACAGTTGGGAGAAATGTTGGTCAAAAACACAATCCAAATTGTGATAAACCCGACTCAATTGATTTCTCCTCCGCTCTTCATTCAAACTTCTCTCTTCACTGACTGCCACTCTTAATGTCTTCACATCATTATTCTTTTAACTGCTTTATTGTTGCACTACTTACTGTACGTCAGCACACACTCTTACAAATTCCTCCTTCCGCCCACGTCGTTTTTTTTCTTCTTTTCTCTCTATCGGCCAGTCATACACTCAGAATCATCCCCACCCTGATTACCTACATCTGATACTTGCTCCACCTTCCACCCACACAGTCCCCCCTCTACACCGTGAATCCCTCCGCCATCTCGCCTATACTTTAAGTGCGCTCACACACCTTTGTGTTCACTCCTGCCACTCCACCTGACTCACATTCTTGTAAGTTCCCAATCCCTGTCTCCACTCCACCTTTTATCTACATGCCTGCCCATCCCAGAGAGCAAACTCAAAGCTGTGACACAATGTGTACTGAGCCAAAGATGGAAATGTCTCAGTTAAACACAGCCAAGAGTAATTGCTATACGATAGGTCTGCCTGCAGATGGATGGATGGCAGTTCAACACAGATGAGATCGAAGTGTAATGCTGAGAAACACTGTTGGCTGATGACTTTTCTCTTCTGTCCAGGGAGCAATATTCCTCTTCTTTGCAGGCAGGACTGAAGAGATCAAGGGGAACATTGATGAGGTGAGCATCATAAAATGTGTCTCGAAAGAATGATTGCTCTCCCAAACATTATATACAAGTGATTGCATATTTCTTGAGAGTGATGCACAAACACTTCTGTTACCCAATGTCAATATTTAATGCAAAGCATACCGCAAATGTAACATTATGCGTGTTTTTATCGTGCCAATTAATGTGATGTCACTGTGCCACCAGGCAGTAGCACTGTTTGAGGATGGCTGCAAGGCCCAGCAGGCGTGGAAGCAGTTCCACCACATGTGCTACTGGGAGCTGATGTGGTGCTTCACCTACAAGCGGGCCTGGAAAATGGCGTACTTCTACGCAGACCTGCTGAGCCAGGAGAGCCTCTGGTCCAAGGTACAACATTCAGTTGGATGATCTCTCAATGCAATATTGTGCATTGAAACATCTTGAGAAGTACAATGAGTGAATCTCATTCTCTCTGTTAGGCCATGTATGTTTACATGAAAGCTGCTTACCTCAGCATGCTGCCTAAAGATGAGGCCAGGCCCTTTGGGGAGGACGAGGTGGAGCTCTTCAGGTAGACACACAGACACTGTGATTGTTCTGTGTTTTATCCCAGAAGAAAAACTGCTGTTGTCCCAAGACTCTGACATACCTGTTTTTCAAGGAACTGTGAGTGGTATTGTTCATGTGCATGTCTGTGTACTTTGTGTGAACCCAAAGGATGTAAGTGGATATGAGAAGTAGATCAAGGCCAGATCGTTTTGCCAAAACTGAAATCACTTCTTGAATATCTTTCAAATTTGCACAACACAGGCGGAATAATGCTTCATTTTGTTCTTGAAAATGTATATGTTGTTCATTTTTACAGTGACAGTGCACAGTTAAAATTTGTGCCAGAGTTAACTGGGGGCTAATTGGCACATGTTGTCCCTGAGCAGTGCACTAGACAAAAATACATCAGTATGACTGAAGTAGAATGTGACTGAAGACAGTCAGTTGCGATAAAACATGCAGATTGTACACATGTACTCCTACGTAATGTTTGTAGCTATGGAGTTCCACTTCCCCACCACTGTTCTCAAAATAGAAAGCAGGCTCTTTTGGACTTTGGTCCCCAGTCGAGCCCCAGTAGATGCTCCAGTCCCTCTAACACAGCCACAGCTGAGATGGTAGAAGGTGAAAGTAAAGCTCAAACATCCAAATGAATAAACTTTGCTGTCTGGGTTCACTCTTGCTGTTCTACTCAGCCTCTTTTTCAGTGAGATAGCACGTATAAAACCTACTGCCCAGCATAAAGCTGCACAGATGAAGCTAGCTAGTGAACCTTTAGCAGCTACAGCACCAGATATTTCCCTCAGGAGTGAGTGGAGACTGAAACATGGCTAAAGGAGGGTGAATATTGGACAAATGAATGGCAGTGATGCTCGGTAACTGCTGGATGTGTTGACTAACATGTTCAGTGTCAGGTGGTAATATGTCACTTTTTTGTTCACGGCCTTTTATGGCCCCATGTAAAAAACTAGGCCCTTGTAACATGTCTTCATTATTTCCACATGTCTTTAGGAAAGTGCCCACCTTCAAACAGAAGATAGCAGGGAAGTCTCCCCCGACTGAGAAGTTTGCCATCCGTAAAGCCAGACGCTACAAGGCTCCCTCCCCGATAAAGCTACCTGTGCCAGTGCTGGTAAAGCTTCACACACACACAAAAACGTCATGCAGCAGGCAATATGTTTGACTCTGAGCCATCACACAGTAATCCCTGTTTGATCGCAGGAGATGATGTACATGTGGAACGGTTTCAGTATGATCAGCAAACGACCCGAGCTGACAGAAGGCATGATGGAGACTTTGACGGAGGCGGAGCGCACCCTGCTAGAGTCTCCCGGTAATACGACTTACCTCAAACAACACAAGCCAGAACAAACCACTCCCATCCTAAGATATGACTGTGGGTAAAGTGAGATCAGGCGACACATCTGTGTGTCTGCTTCCTTTCCTCTGCAGCGAATGAGTATTCGGCGGATGACCGCTGTCTGATCCACCTGCTGAAGGGTCTGTGTCTGAAGAACAAGGGTCTCCTCCAGGCTGCTGAGGAATGCTTCAGCAAAGTGTTTTCCAGGTTAGCTCCGGGCCAATGTCATGTTAAATTAGGGCCAGAAGATGAGTTAAACTGTTACTCCATAATTTCTCCATAATTAATTGAAAAAGTAGTATAAAGCCTTTTTTGGTTACAGAGGAAGCTGCTTATGTAATCTGATGAATTGCCTTCAGTGACGTCAACGTGATGCCTAGTTGCATTGTGATCAAAATCAATGGTTTAGCCTTGCACTCCTATAACACTGTTGGACTCAATATGGAAATTTAAAAAAAAAAAAAAAATGATGCAGCAGAAACAGTGACACAACCGCTTTCCAAGCCCTGCCACCTATATTACCCAGGATGCAACTTAGCTGCTGAGTGACATCACTGTGGGCAATTTTTTCAGGTTACATGCAGCTTCCTCTGGATATAGAATATTTCTTTAATACATTGGCTCGATCATTAAGTTAGAAAAAAAGAGACATTCTTTTGATTATACAAGACTGTTTATTTTGAACCTCTTTATTTTACACAGAATAAAACTATACTAAAAAAAATGCAAATGCGCTAAAAAGAAACCACACAAACAGGGATTCATCAACAACAAACAACAACAAATGTTACACATTATATACATTATTGTGTCGTGTTGTTTTCTCGCGTCTTACCTGAGCTGAGAGTATTGACAGTGTGATGTTGTCTTAGCAATTTAATCCTCCTTGCTAACCCATCGGGCCAGAGTTAATATTTACATAGCAATAAAGACTGACATTACTTGAATCGCCTTAGAAACGACCATTATAAGCAGGTGTACTGTAACGTATGTGTCAACTGTAACTGCATGTGACCGTGACATTGAATCCTTTCTGTGTGTGTGCTCAGTGAAAAGAAGATCAGGTTCGACCACTACCTGGTGCCCAACGCTCTGGTGGAGCTCAGCCTGCTCTTCATAGACCAAGGCAGAAGGGACGAGGCTATTAAACTACTGCACAAGGCCAAGTGAGTTATTCCTTTGTAACAGCTTCACTGGTGCATTGATGTACTCTGGCACATGCACCATTTGGTGGGGCACCAACTGTCTGCGTGGATTATTGTGAGGGTACGCATTGATTTTTGAAATATAAAACACCAACAGTTAATAATGCACCCACATGATCAGATGTGTTTCCTGCCTTTTCCTGAGCTTCAGCACAATTCTAAGCTTTTATTCAGCCGCCTTTTAACTGAACGAGATGACAAATTGTACCTCACACAGCAGGATATGTTTGGTTATTCTTGTCTCTTGTTTGAGCTAACGATGGGTACATTAACTGCACAACTGTAACAGTACTTATTTTAGACTCCATTTATAAACTAATATTAGCTACAGTTGCTCTCTGTTAGAGGCACAGAGACAGAGTCCTTGGCAAAGAAAGCCACAATCCAGCAGCATGAAACAACTTAAACAATTTGTCCAGAGGCTTGCATCATGTTACTGTCTGCTCAATATATGATTAAATAAAGTTAAAATAAATAAATTGCTACCAATAAATAAAAAGGGTTAAAATAGTTAAATAGGGCCCTTTTAACTTGATTATTGCTGCCATTTTATGTTACTAGCTAAAGTTGCTGGTTACTTTTCAAATGAATATGATCAGCCTCTATCATTAAAAAAATTGCTGCTAGTTTTGTTTTCTTATTTACGTAGGTTATTGAAAACTGCACTCCTCTTCCCCAGGAGTAGCTACTCCTAATTAGAGAGTGGTGGAGCGAACAATGAATTACATAGTTTGGCAAAAATGTAATGTGACAGTGAATGAACAGAGGTGTGCAGGAGGTTTTGTCTCTCTGGTTGCTCCGTCTTAGGCCCGTACAGGAACACTAGAGGTCACTCTCTCCCTGTTACATGTACTGTAGGTCTGAAAGGCTGTACTTTTATTTTAACTGCACATATCAGATGTCAACACTCCGCTCCCTTTGGATCTAAATGGAGAATCAATGAACAAAACATGAAATCTGAACAATACCTTTTTTAAAATTGCAACGCAAATGTAATCGCATTTGTGACAGTTTATATGTGGATGGTCATATCATCTCAGCAGTCTGTAAAGACCAGTACTAGTGCATTTGCTCCAGCACACCTCCCCTTTTCCACCCTTAAACCGTCTCTGTTGTTTTTGACTTGTAGACACAACTACAAAGAATACTCGATGGAGTCCCGCACACAGTTCAGGATACACGCTGCTCTGGCCAAACTCAAGGCTGACCCCGGTGAAGAGGAGGACACTCATCTGTAGGAAGACATTTCTTCATAAAGGACTCTGTTTCCACTCACAGTTACAGCTGTTTAATCTGGACAGTTTTTAACTTATATCCATTTTCATCAAGTAAATACTGGGTATATCACTGTGTTCAGGTGCATCTGTTTTAGGGGTTTGTGTCACAGTCAACGCCAACATATCATCGGACAAACCTGTCAGAATATTTACAAGAGCCCGTCCTGCTCTAGACTGGCTTCAAACAGTCAAGTGGAGCTTGACGTTTTAAGCTGAAGGACATTGTACAGATGGGAGACATTTGATTTTATGGCCATTGTTTTTATTGTTTACATCAAGAATTAAAGAACAGTCAGTTTTAATCAACAAGTGATTCAAAGCCACTATAAATAACAAATGTGTGAAAAGTTATGACTTAACAAATTGTATAGTAATGACTTATTTTACTGTGATTATATCATAATTAACTTAAGGATAATATGCTGTTGTTGGATGATAACATTTTTAAAAACCTGATTCAGAAAACTGTTAACTGGCTCGAAGAAATGTGTGATCCTCATTTAGCAGCCAGTATTATGTGCAGCCTCAGTCATCCATTTGTCCCATTGTGTATGGTGGGGACACTACAGGAGACCAAAGAGGTGGAAGGAACCGTTTACTGCTGTCCTAAACTCACCTTGTGAGTGCTATTGAATTAATCAGATTCAGTCTTGGGGCAGATCTGGAATATGTGCACTTTGCATAAACTTATTTTTGCACAAATAAATTCTACATACTAACATCTGTGTTTTTTCTTATATTACACCAAGATGTTTTATTATTTATCTTCCTCCTGAAAATATTTTGGACAGAATGCAGTATGTACATCGGTGAATTTATTTCAGTGACAGTTAAATACATAGAGAGGTCATTAATGATAGTTTAACAAACAGGGTTTTCAAATTTGGATGAAGTTTATTTACAGAAGAAAACAAACCATGGACATTTCTTAAATCCAGATAATAACAGATATGGTCGGTAACACAAAACATGGAGCAAACAGTTTTTTGGATACTATCAAACAACTGTCCCACTGATTTGTGTTGTGTAGAATGCTTCCCATCCCATTAAATACAGTTCGCCCAGGGCCCGACAGTTATTTATGTCTGAAATGACTCAGTCCAAGACTATGAGGCAGCAGCAGCAGGAGGTGTGACAGGGGCTGCTGCCTGCTCCTCTTTCAGTCTGCGTTTCATCAATTTCTTCTTCTTCCTCTCTTCCTTTTCTATTTCAGCAACCATTTCCAAGAACTTGGGGCTGCGGGGGTCCACTGCAAAGCCAAATCGCTCTCTGGCCTCTGCCAGCAGCTTTGTACGCTGGGCTTTCTCCTCCTTTAACTTTCTCTTGCTTTCATGCTTTTCTCTGCGCCAGTCAGCTACCATCTTGGGCATTTTGGCCATGTTGTCCGCGATGATTTTCTCTCTGCGATGGAAAAGGAAAAGATTAGTATAACAGATGTTGATGTGGTGCATGATGCATAGTTGCTTGATTGGCTGGTCTGTTTAGATTATGTCTCGACAACACTGGATTACTACGACAACTATGGATGTGAAATTTGATACAATTCATGTTCAGCACATGATGATTGCAATTACTTTGATTCCCTGACTCGTCCTCTTGCTTGTGTTCTTATTGGGATCTGTTAGCTTTGTCCATATCGAAATCACAATAAAAAACATTGTCCGATATCATATATATACACACACCCATCTAGTTTTATGTTATCATTTTTGGTCTATGTATTTATGGGACAGTACACATTTATCAACACTGATCCATGTAAATTTGATTGGGTTTATTTTGACAGCTAACTTGTCACATTACAATGAATTGTTATGTACACATGTTATGTACAAATGCAGCCACACTGACAACCAGTTTTACAATTGGGATATTTTTCTCGATGCATTATGGGAAATGTAGGATTCAGCATCTTTTAAACTTGATCCAACTAGGAGACTAAAAGTCAGGGCCATATCTGCCTCTGTGCTCCAACTGGAGCCTATTTTATTGTTCAATTCTAAATTTGTGCCCCTTTAATTGTTTCTTTTTCATTTTATTTCTAATAAAGTTTTGAATAATCAAAAAAATCAGGGTAAGTTTACTCTGAAGGCCTGTGACTTTTTAATATTTTGCTTTCATCTCCTGCCCTTCACCGTCAGGTGGTGTTAATGGGTTTAGTGTTGTGGACTAATTATCTGTCTGTGTTAACTGCTGGCTGTGCTCTGTATTCCCTGTATCTAAGTCCGGGCCATATATTTACCTTTACATAATAACTATAATACATTATTAATACACCATTCCTGGCAATATTCGTGATTGCACAAAACTGAACTTAAGTGAACTGTAAACACACCAGGACAGCTCCTGTTCCACCTGTCCGATAATTGACGCACTTGTGTTAGCAACAGTAGCAGCACTTACTTCGCCAAACGTTTTTCGGTTTCCAGCTTCTCCCTGGCCTCGATGTTCTTCTGCATCACTTCTAACGGAGGGTGCCACTCATTTTCCTCCGCGATAATCTTGTCCAGCTCCTCATGGCTGGGCCACAGAGACGCGGGGTCGACGCCCGACGCCGAGCCGTACCGACCGAACAGCTTCCTGTCATACCGGGCCGTCTTCTGCCACTCCGGCGTCTTCTCGCTGTCCTTGTCCGGGATGTACGGCTCTCGGAGGTTCAGCTTTAAAGGTTTTGGGTTGTAGGACGCTGTCTGCAACAGAAGGCCATTCCGACAGCTAGCAGAAAGTACCGTTTTCTGGGACGAAATCCCCGTTAACGACCTACACAACACCGCCGTCCTCCTGCACAGCATGGACGCCGCCATGTTTCTTCCTCGACGGGAGGGACCCCGGGAACAGACAGAGGTGTCCACTGCAGTGCCTGTTCACCACGGCAGACGGTATAGTACAGTTTGAAATGGTTATATCTACATTATGGCCATATTGTTGGACGTGCATGTAAATGTATATATATCATACACATATACGTAATTGCTTAAAAAGGTTAAATTGGTATTTACAGTGTAAAGCAGCATATAATATGAATTAAGGGAGAAAGTAGTGCTGGAACGATTATCTAATATTATGAACGACATAAAAAATATCATTTTATGAAATACATTGTAACGTTTTCCACGATTTTTCGATTTCTAGCCGTTCAACCGTGAGGATTTAGGATTCTTCATTTGTCTTTTATTTTTAGAGCGATCCAAATTGCTATTTGGAGACATTTATAGTAGTGCCCGACTGACACACGACGTTTGGATGCCATGCCTATATTAGGGATTTACAAATTCCCATATGGGCATATTGGCTGATGACCACACTTTCTTGGCAGTGATCCTTCATATGACATTATCACACACTTGTGTGAGAGATATGTAATGGAGGTAGGATATTTGAGTTGGACAGTAAACTTCACCGGAACAGTAAACGTCACTGGGAATTTAATAATGATAAGTGATCCAGTACATCCTTTTATACATCATAATCTCTCCATTTACAAAAAAGTGAGAAGTTCTCATATATGTATATATCTGTGATTGGTCAGTTTTGCATCTGATAATATTAGTCACCTGACGTGTCCCCTCTGATTTATAAAGGAAGCATTAATTGTAAAGATATTTGACAGTTGACTTGATAATAAGTCTCTTTCGGTGGCAGTTCTAGTTGAAGGAAATGGCATGAACACAGAAATCAGGGAGAGTACATGCTCTAAATGCAAGACGAGTAATAATGCTCGAATTAAAGTAGATATGGAACTTAACATTTTTAACCTCTAAGATGCCTTGGTGTGGGGGATAAATCATGTGCTGTGTTTTCTGCAGAGCTGAACAAATGCTTGCATAAGTTTCAGACATTTTCATTCATGAGAATGTATTTTTCTCAGATCCCCTGTATACTCGGAGTCTGTGCTTGGAATTGTGATGGCCAGATGTCAAAAGGTCCATAGCTGGTGAATTAATCCCTTTCACAGGCACTCTCATTGACTTTCGGGAGTTAAGTTCAGCCTGGATGTTTCTCACTAAACATCTCTGTTGAGTTGGAAGACTCTGTGAGCAGGTGGGCCGTGGCCAGAGCACCAGAGCAAGAAGGGGAGCTGAGACTCCTTTAACACCTTCTTTGAACACTGAAGGACCACTGGGCAGGGAAATAAACCTTCTTTGAAAGAGAGGATCTTTTGTTTTAACCTCCTGAGCTCCACCTCCTCCTTCCTCCACCCTCCCTCAACTTTTACATTTGATTTCTTTTCAAGAAGCGGAGATAGAACAAATGGGGTTGCTCTGGAGTGCAGCACTTACAGACACAGATGTCATCGCTTTTGTGTCGTGGGAGCGCGCAGAGCTCTCCATCGTCATTAAAGATTTAGGGTTCCCATGGCAGGGGTAGCACTAGGCTGGAGGTGGGGGTGGGCATGACAGAGGCTTAATTTGGCTTAGGAGCGATCTGGTGCCAAGCCCGGGGCTTTGGGGATCACATCAACGTCAGTCACAGGAAAATAGGCTTGTTAGCAGTTAGACGATAAGGCGATGGTGGCAAGATGACAGGTCTATTTCTGAGTGAGTGTGCGAGTAGGAGGGATGGGTGGTGTATTAATACATGTTTAGGGAAGTTATTTGGAACACGCTCACCTGAATTAGGGCTCTTGAAACTGGATCAGTTTTTCAAGGATGGATATAATTTGTATAGAGCAGTGCATTTGTATCGAACCAGTATACTGGCAAGTTGTGGTGTTGAACAAGTGCAGGAGAAGCCTCGCGCCTCCACTGTGGGTCACACATGCAAGACCGCATCTGGTCACTAAAGACAAATCTCTCAGTAACTCTTGGTCAGGGTTGTGTTGGGCTTAAAAAAATAAACCTGTAGCACGTGTTGGCAAACAGCTATTCCAACAGTTCAGGTGCTAACCCTCGAAGTATCCGATCTTACAAGAGCAACTTGATGTGGCGGCTGTTTTCTGTAACAACAGAGCAGCTGAGTATGTCAGAGAGCACCTTCGTAGGGTGTAGGGAAACTCACGCACGGCAGACAAGAGCTGGTGCTGCCAGCTTAGCTACACTGATGTTTTGGATTGAGTTACCCTAGAAGATACAAAGGACAAGTAACCATCACAGTTTTAAAAGAAGGCATTTTGGTGAGCAATTTAACATCATCATCAAAGATCATTAATAAATTACACATTCATATTTCATTCAATTTGAGTGAACAAACAATAAAAGCTTCATAAACTATCTATTAGATAATTGTAAAGGTTTATAAACATCAGTTAGAATGTAGTGAGCTATACAAATAATGTTTATAGATGAGCTACACAGAACTGCTTAACAAATTATTTGAAAAGCATTTAATTGTTTGTATAGCTATGAATTTACTGTTTGTTAATGATGGTTATTATAGTGTTAGAGAGTTTTTTTGAAAGGGGAAACTCTGTGCTGGTCATGTAATAGTTTTTGATATCATTTATTGATTGGCTGTGTGTTGATAAATGTGTTAAATATGTAATATACGTAATATAACGTCGGTTTTTAGGTAGTCGTACCACAGTCACCCTGCATCTTCTGAAATACATCTTAGATTTGATCTGAAATTATTAATTGACTTGTTGTTCAACAGAAAATGTATCCAAAGTCTGTTTGATATAGCATGAATCGTTTATTTAATTTGCACACGTGCCAATATATAATGGGGGGATATGCTGCACTTTTGAAAATGCGATTGTGAGTTTAAATATCTTGAATTATACGCTGAAAAATGTTCAGTTCACCTTTGGCTCAAGGAACTGTCTTCGGACTTTCTTCAATGTTTTCTGACATTTCACTGACCATCTGAATAAGGCATCGGGAAACGATGGGCTGGTAACAACCGTTGTTATTTAGAGCCATTACGCAATCTTTGAATCTCCTGGTCGTGTGTACTTTAATGTGCTATCTCCTAATAATAAACTTAAGAAACCTTAATTAAATGAAATCACCATTAGTGGCCATCGCTGTCTCTGGGGCATCTAATTAAATTTTAACCGCCTCCACATTCTCATAAACACATGCAAAATTCATGCTTAAATGACTGGAACTGTAGTCGCATGTCAGTGACCTTTGCCTCACTGCACTCATTTAATCCTGTTATTACAGTTCGTGGTTTTTACAAGTGGCGCCCCCCGTGCAGCTGCGCTTAAGTAGGGTGGCATGCACAAATCGTTATTTTAGCCTCTGTGAACTCGGTAAGGAACTGCACCAAAAAGTCTTGGACATACTTTTAATAAACTGTTATGTGATTAATACTTATTATTAAGCATTTTAATTATGTTATTTAAAAAAAAAAAAAAAATCCAAACACATTCTCTCTCTCTAGCTTTTTCTCGCTCTCTTTCTCTGTCTCACCCACACACACACACACACACACACACACACACACACACGCTGAGCAAAGGCTTGGTGTTGTCTTTCCTGTGAAGCAATTTGCCAAGCCCGTGTTACTATTTGTTGACACAAAGAAGAAATCATAATAAATTGAGTCTAAATGAACCACTCTTTTGTTGGCCTTCAACAATGACAGGGTTTTACTCAGAAAACTTGGCACCAAGAATTCCATTTGTCAGCATTTCCCCAGAACAAGGGATGAGGACAAAATCCAAATAAAAGAGAGCTGAGCCCCAAAATATCTCCATTTCCCGGTAATGACATCAGACTGTGGCTTTACTGCACAAAGTAAGAGAAAAAAGGACCAAAAAAAAAAAAGGCCCCGTTGGTAAGACGAGTCCCTGCAGGGCTGATGATAAATTACAGCTTTCCACAGAAATCACACAGAAATGAATAATCCAAAGGTAACTAATGTTATCCTTGGCGACATGGATATACATTTCACATAGATAACTTAAGCTTCCTCCCCTGACATGTACACTCTGCACATTTGTATGGCATTACGGATTCTTCAGTTTGTCGTTTCCAAAAAGGCCATCATGCTCACCACCAAGCAGAAAGCACTGTAGTCGTGCAATTTATTTATTTTTGTTTTTTTTACTGGAGCGTAAGTCATGCCTGTGATCACTCTCTGCTGGCTGCTATTTAAACACCCCCCCCCCCCTCCACTAATGTTAAACTTGGACTTAGCCCAATTCAGAACTGCCAGCGTAAGCGGTCTTACGATGGGGGGCTGGGGTGCTGGAGTTTGGGGCGGAGGGTCCTGGTGTGTGTGCGACGGGAGGGCAGAGGAGGATGGTGAGCCTTCAGTGGGGAGCAGCAGAGTATTTCACGGTAATGGATGTACCACATGGAGATCCAGTTAGTGATGCGTTTGGAGCGCGACAGGGGGTTTAGAGTGAGGCGCGGGGGCGTCTCTGTGCCCTGCTGCATTTTTCCACTGAGTTTTTTTTTTGTGTGTGGGGGGGGGGGGACACCACACAGAGGTGGTTGTGGCTTTCTGAAAGATTCATCCACCTGGGCGAATGGGCGGTGGAGAGAGACGAGCAGAGCGGAGCGGCGTAACCACCAGAGAGCTTTTATTTCTGCTCACTTTGCAGCAAAGAGTGCAGTAAAAACGGCGGGCTGGGAGTCCCTCTGCATATCCCGCCGCATAATGGCTGTAACGTTTTAACGAAATTATCTTCCGTCACAAATCTTTATATCTCGCGTTCATGTAAACACCTGAAGAGAAATGCATTCCTAGGAACATGCACACACACAAACACACACACACACACTGGGCTTACATAAAGATTTGGCATTTGTTCCCAGTCTGTAATGGCTCCAGATTCCCATGGTAGTAAACAACTGTGCCACTGTCTGCCTCTGATACATTAAGATTTTTTTTTTTCCTACAAATGATCAAATGGTCTTTGGGAATTGAACAGATTGTGGTTTGATAAAAAAAAAAAAAAAAAAAAAGGAAAAGAAGAAAAAAAAGCTGGATTTGACAGATTTGTAAACAACGAGAACATCTCAGAAATGTTTAGCTGTGATGGAGCTCGTGGTTTCTTCCTTCTCTTTGGGAGACGTCAGGCCTGTGCAGCCCGGCCCAGGGTCCTAATGAGATGATGAATGGGAGCATACGGGCTGATGGAGGCTCTCGATCCACCAGCGACTGCTAATTTTAAGGGGAGATTCATCAAACGCGGGCCTGCGCTCACATGCACCTTCATAAAACAGTGCCGGGGTCCAGTGAAGATGAATGGAGGTAATTACCAGCCCTACCTGCTCACAGCCATCCTCGCCTTCTCTGCGGCTTCCCGGGGTTCTGGGCCCTCGTAATCTGTCTGCACGATGAGCCGATGCTTTAATCAAACTCCTCTCTTTACTGATAGTTCTCAATTGAGTCTGAAGTGAGAGATTATTCCACATTATACTAATGCTTCAGTATTGTTGCTCTCATCTGACACAAAATGCCTGAGAGCCACGCTGAATGTCTCATTCTGCACGTTGGCACCAACCGATCTAATCACCAGGCTTTCTCCACTGATACAGTCGGACTACAAGTGCTACTGCTATCACTTGGTCAACAGAGCTATTATTGTTTGCACTTCCAGTTGGCATTGTCGGAAAATGTCATTGGTGTCTATGAAATCTCCTGCCAGAAGCACTGAATATGCTTTCCTGCTGCCAAAATATCAGAGTAGTGACCGCTGATGGAACAGTTAGGGGATAATATGACAGAAACTTTAACGGTGCTGGAGTTTCATTTCCTTGTTGGCACGAACCGAGCCACCTTTAGTGGTTCCCACCTCGGTGAGTAACAGAGACGTTTCCTCCACATTCATCGAAAAGCCGCAGGATCCACTAACAAAACCGACTATTCACAAAACCCTGCTCCCCCGACAGTGATGGGCCAGTCAGTCACAGGATGTATTTACCAACCGTGTGGAGGCAATCAAGGGTTTAAGCTACTGTTAACTTTGTCGGATTATGTTTGCCATGACGTTGGCCTCATCGTAAAGCCCTTCTTTCTTGTAACAGGACAAGTGGAAAATACAATGCAGAAAACACAAGCAAGCGACAGGGCTAAGTCAAGGCACAGTATGTCATTTCTGCCCCAAGGGATCAGAGCAAAACAAAAGACGTAAGTGGTGTGGCATCATGGGAGTTGCTGTCTTAATTGTTAAACAGCCACCACTGCTGATGGAAATCTCCCTGATGTGACTCGGGCAGAAATGTTCGCAGGTGAAGTGACGTTCCAAAGTTGTATTCACGTGACGTTTAGTCTAATCACCTTCGCCTTCTTTCCCTCACTCCTTTTAGCGACACGCAATCAAAAGAAACACACTGTTGCTTTGAACACAAGTATGGAATTCCCTGAGTTTGAATATTGTTGGAAACATTTAGGATGACGGAAGTGCGCATGAGTGCACGGCGCAACAAAAATACAGACCACTTGTCAGGTCATTTTTAGACAATTTGATGCAGAAATTTTACACAACACAACAAACTGGGTATTCTTAGAAAATAAAAAAGCAGTTGTATCTCACCTTTCTTTATGACGCATATACTGCGAGAAGTAAAGCTGTAATACAAGGACATAGTGATTTATTTCAGCATCTTCCATGTGGAGCATCCACTTGTGATGCCACTGAATTTTTGCCTGAGAAATGCAGCTTTAGCCTCAGCCACTCAATACAATAATATCTACAGTATTAATTATAGTTTCAAACATACAATATGTAACGTCTGCCACTAGGGGGCTCTCTATCAAAACAAAACAAAAGATGGTTGCTAGTGCGGAGGAAAGAGAGCGGCTGGACCGTCTGCAGAATAAACACCTGGAGTCACCTCAGGTTCTGCCCTCATCTGGAAACTTATCTCGACGGGAGGAGCGCTCCGAGACTCCCTCCACATTTTTGAGATTATGAAGTGGATTTATCTTCACCCCTGTTAGCAACCTGCTGCTGCGGCGATCTGGGAATGAACTTTACTTCATGAACAGTATTACAGTGAAAAGTGTCTGGTGAGCAGGCTATACTGAATTCACTGAGAGACGTCCCGAATTCAACCACTCGGACTCGCTGACGTTAGCTTACGGCTAGTGCACGGTAAAGTAAACCGGCTGTTTGAGGCAGATAAAAGCAAAAAAAGTGTTAAAATTGCATCTGATGTGACTAATGTTCACCAATAAGGTAACACTTTACAGTTTTATTTTATTCACTTTAAATGTAGTCTCATTCACCCACTTCCCCATCCTGGAAGTAGCAACGACCCGATGAAATGCACCGTTAAACTCTCGAGTAAACCTACTGACTTCTACTTTGCTGGAAATGTTTGGAAAAATGTAAGTACACAAATATATAAGAAAAGTCCATTTGTTTTTAGTCACTTTAATGCAGCATATATTCTTTTAAAAGAACCAGCTCAAAACTGCAATTAAACACAACGGTTTGTACCCTTGGAGCTAGGCTAAGCTTAATTAGCTCGCAAGCTTTAGTTGATCAAATCTGCCAAGGGTTTTTTTCATATCTGCTGGCAAAACACAAGGTTCGAGGGAAAAATTACTAAAATGACTAAATCTGCCGCAGTCATCATTGCAAACTGCTCACTGTAATGTGCCGCGGAGCGATGAAAAGCTTCCTGTCCGTGATGCCCTGATGTGAGAAAGCTGGGTAACTGAAGGAAAACGTGCACATGGCGTTGTAGCTGTACAGAGTGTGACCGCGGGGTGCTGAGTCACTGCACGCGCACAGACTCATTCAGATCGATATTCACACTGATACATGCACACTGCTGTACGCCCCTCATTTTGGGAAAATGTTGGGATGGGGGACTCTGCGTTACAGAGGGGGAATGAAGGAGGGAGGGATGGGGGGGATGGGGGGGGGAGGTTGCATGTGGCACCAGCCTGGCGCAGACATCGTTCCCGTCGCTCCCTTAGCTACGCCGGCGCCATCTGTCATCCGCGTGAACATCTGCAAACCCAAGGTGCCCTTGTCACCCAGTGTTAGAGCGGTATGTTTGGCTTTTCCATTAAGGAAACCTGGAGTGATTCACCAGAACCAAACCCATTAGGCGGGATGGTGTTGTGGTGAATCAGCTGGGTTGCGGAGGCCCATTAAATAGTAGGATTCCTCCTCAGGCAACGCCGGCCGCCTGTCTGCCGTGTCTGGCTAGCATGACATCTCATCTCACTAGCCGACTGACGATTTGGCCTGAGCCTGCCGTCTCTTTACGAGCCGCGGCTCCATGGATGCGGGCAGCAGGGGGGTTAGCAGCACCTCCTAAAACCAAGCGTAATAAAAACCATCAGTTAATTAAAAAAAAAAAAAAGTTTGTGTGTGCAGTCTGTGTTTTTGTGGCAGGGAAGATGTTTACTTCATTTTTTAGACATAAATAATATATATATGATGATAACTATTCTCAGTACTTCTTGAAAAGACACGTCGTGGTGTTTTAGAGATTTTAGAGTTTTCCAGGTTTCCTACTGAAGCAACCAAAGACTTCAGGGCACAGATCATCCTGTTAGCCTGGAGCTACAGTGTGTGATTTAACTGTAGTTGACACTGGAAGGCCGTTTGTCATCTCCTTGCAGTTTACATGCTTCAGTCCTGTGTCGTTGCCTCGCTGTGACCTACACGCCTGCTGTCTGCCAGGCGCTCTCAAGTTGGTGTGCACTGTTGTTCAGCACTCTTGGATGTAAGTTACCGTCACCCTACAAGTTAACGCAAAAGCCATGAATGCGGTGCGGCATCGTGATATTAGCCGACTTTCTCCCCCCAACTTTGACTGATTTCCAGCGGCCCCCGCTCGGCTCCTCCAGGTTTCTTCCTCCGTCTCTCCCGTTCTACCGCAAAAGCAGATGGCTTCACCCCATCCTCATTTTGAGTTTACCTCCTTTCTGAGCACTCGTTGGGGGTTATGACCAAAATTGAAATCATAATCACGGTCCCTCTCAATCGAAATTTGTAGCCGCAATTTGGCATCACCCAGAGAAAGAGGAAAAAAAGCAAACGGACAAAAAGCAGATTGAGAGTAGACTAATATGCCGCCTCACAGTTGATTCTAGCGGAGATATTTTCAGACACAGAGAGCCGGCGGCAGATGGATTGCCGTGCTAAGACTGGACAGTGTATTATTCACCGCTGCAGCTCTCGAGAGAGTGTTGCTGTTTATTGCATATGGTGCTGAGCTGGATTACGGCAACAAGATCACAACAATATGCTCATTGTCCACCACGCAGGGATATAATCTCAAGGATTACTCTCTGATGAAACTGGCCGGGGCCTCTCTGGATGATACAGACTGATAGCGGAGATTTTACGCAAGCCTTGTCTGCGAGCATCCTGTTTTTTTTTTGTTGTTGTTGTTTGTATTCTTTTCTTTTTTTTTTTTCTTTTTTTTTAGATTCTCTGATCTTTCAGACTCCAGAGTTTTATTTCAATTGTTCCCCCGTCTTTGTTGCCTGCACATAAAGCTGGACGCAGCAGTGGGCAAGGCTTTGCTTCCCACAGCTGCCTCTCCAAAAGAAATGGGCAAACACACGCGAACAGCAAGCTCGCCGCCATCTGCTGCAGTGAATGAGCGAGGATGCTGCTGTCAAGTTAGTTGTGAATTCGAAACAGCAGCTGAGAGGACACACTGTGCCCTGACCACACAGAGTGGCACCGCCGCTGCCCGGCTGCCTGGCTGCCTGGCACAACAGGCTCCATCTGACACACAGATGATTTCTCACACACACACACACACACACACACACACACACACACACACACACGATGAGGAATCGTAGGCCAAAATCATGGGACGGGATTTAAATGTAGTGTGAGACTGAAAACCTTTTTTAAAAAAAAAAAAAAAAAAAAAAAATTGAATAGTAAAGGTTCATCTATCATTAAAATTCAATAATTTTCTGCTCACACTTGTGCCGATGAAAATGCGAGTGAAGCTTCATCGTCCACAGCACGTTTCTGGAGCTTCACAACAGGACTCGTCCTGCTGAGCGACCGAAGCAGACGAGGCCTTGTTTTACAGCAAAAGAAAGAAACGAAAAAATGGCTCCACACAGCCTCATCCGCATGCTAACGCTACTCGCCACAGTCCAGCCAGACCTGTCGCCATTCGCAGTACTATAGAGAAAGGTCTGGCTGCATCAATTATCTCTCTGCTATAGGGAATAAAATGCTCCGCCTTGTGTATATTTATTTAAGACCAATCAATTAAGCGGGGATAAGCCCAGGATGCAGTGAGGGTGCCCCTGCAAGTCAGTGTCGGGGTGAGTCAGCGTCGGGAGGTGAGCCCTGGCTTTACATGGCCTTAATTTGCTTAAGAAAAAGTCATAAACTGCTATCTTGTGTAAGTTCTTAGCGTGGGCTGCCAGATGACGGCGGTAATCGTTGTTGTTTCCTGCATTTTGAAAACAGACAGCAGAGGGGAAGAGCCTGAAACAGGCGCCCAGTGGCAGGCTGATATCGTCAGTCTACGTCTGCTGATTTAGACCTCGCTAATGTTTTTAGCTTAGCAGCTACAGTGAAGATTTCTGAAAAAAAAAAAAAAAAGATTGTAAATTCTTCTGGTCCTCCAAGTCTTTTGGAGACTTGCAGGCCGAGCTGCACGGAGCCATGTAATGTCTTTTTATAACTGTCCCTACTTGAGTTGTTTAGGGAAATGCTGCGACGCTGTTTTCCTGTGAAGCTCCAGAAATGTTTTGTTGACTTTTCCAGTCTTCCCACTGGCACGAGAGCGAGAAGATGAGTATTGAATTATTATACTTTTGGGTGAACCGTTCCTTTAACCCCCCCCCCCCCTCTCCCCACGGTTTGTATAGGAAAATAAGAGAATCCTCGTGAGAATGAGCGATGAAATCAGTAACATTTACTTTACACAGCATAGAATTCTTCCTGCGGGGCTGCATGACTATATAAGGCCTGAGAACTTAGATCTAAGTCTCCCGTTGCTTCTTTTTTTCTTCTTTCTTTCGGCGAATGGAAAAACTGACCTACGCTCTTTGTGAGCAGGTTATATGTTTTGGAAGGCTTTGCAAGTGTTCTCTGAGAAAATGTGCGTTTAAATAACAGAAGAAAAGGGGAATAGGTATCAAGCGGGCATAGACACTAAGCATACAAAATAGAACCCAAACAAACACCCTGGGAGCCCGACATTCAGCACGGGCCAAGAAGTGCCCGGCGGAGAGGGCTGCCTTTGAAAAGAGCACCTGCACGCTATAAGAGTCTCCACAACAAAACGTCTAGCCTCAACAACTCTTTCACAGCCCTGACAGTCGCTGGTTTTCTTGTGAGTGAGTTTGTATGCGGGGGGGGGGGGCAGAATCTCCATCCAGCCCTACTTGATGTTCGCTTATTTGCAATTTGTCACCTGGCTTGTTTACTTTTCTTTCCGCCCATTTAGAGCTCACCTTTGTCCTGACGGGCTCATTAGCGGCGGCCTCGTTCCAGGAAGGGAGAAAAACCCACCAGGTTAAAGCTCCGCATTTCTGAACCGAGCGACACGGCTCAGGCGCCGCGCTTTAAATGAGGCTTGGCCCCATTTCTCCCGGGGAAGCTGCGCAGAGAGGAGCCAACAATGTGTTTTCACTTTTATGTATTTTCATAAGTCATCTAGTTGGCCATTAGAGTCGATATTATTCACGAGAAATTGCATCTATTCCAAAAGAGAAACATGCCTGTGCTAAAATTAAATTCCCTCCTTCTGGGGTGGACTGTTGCATGTAAAAGCTTGAGCAATACGCTCGCAATGTGTTTCATGCAGGAGCAGGTTTGTGTCCACATAGACTGACCTCAAATACAGTGCAGGGGAAAAGGAACTGACTTCATGGGTGGATGGATGGACTATTAGACTGGGGGCCTCTGCACAGTCATATAAAAGCCCCCACCTCATACAGTCCTGTCGTCTCATCTGTTTTTATGAATTTTATGATAATCTTTATTAGTTCCTGAGCACGTAGATTGAGAGAAATTAAAAAGGAAAAAAAAAAAGTCAAATTGCCTGACTGTGTCCACAGACCGGGCCAGTGAATCTGTTTCTGATACTCCTCCAATTACACAGAGATGTCGGATTTTCAGAATTTATTTCAAGTCTCCAAATCACCATGGTAGCTAATTTTCCCAGTGAAATTGGTTTGTCCTTTGTATGGTGTATTGTTTTTTTCCCCATTTTTACAAATGAGGAGGAATAGTAGACTAATACTGAGGGGCAAATAAAAAAAAGAAGATATATATTTAACGGAAAAATTTAAAGTAATGTGTTCACAAAAGAGAGGGGTGAGTCGTCGAACTCATTAAAGCGGATTAAACCGCAGAAGACAAAAATAAAAAAAAGATGTGGTCAAGGAGAGATCCCCAAACATCCACAACAATTTTCTGTGTCCCAGAGCTGAAGAGTGAGCAGCTGTAGCCATTTGAATGATAAAAAGCACCTTGTTTAAACACCAGGAATGTGCTGATTTCCGATGTAGCGAGTATTTTGGCTGCGACCACGACCCCGTCCCCCATTAATACTTCTAGACGGCCGTACAAAAAGCTTTTATTTTTTCATCATCTCAGAATGACCAAAGATGCCCGAGAACAAAAGAAAAGAAAAGAAAAGAAAAAACAGAGCAGAGATTGAAAACCGTCAGAGTGCGGTGAGACGACAGTCACGTAAAGCAGGACACATGAGCACAATGGTGGTGCAAGTAGATTTTACTCAGTTTGGAACAGTGGAGCCTATTGAATAATCATTTACAGTGCAAAATAAATAAAAAATTGCGCTTTGGTTTCATTCTTTTGTTCATCAGTATCAGCCTCCTTCACAGAGCTTCTAAAACTGAGCACAGATAAATGCAAATAGTACAGGGGACAGCTCAAAATATCAGAAAACCATCATTCTTGAAGGGTGCGATGTGGGTTTTATTCCTTTAAAGCAGCGCTGTTCTGTTGCCAAACACCGACACTGATTGCGCACTGCTCGACTGCACAGTGAAGAAAATGTGTTACAAACTAAACTCAGCTACTCAATATGAAAAGATTCAGACAGATTTTAAGAGTGATAAGGACTTTGACCGATCTTTGACTTTCAGGCATCAGGTTTGGGGACCTGAGGCTCCTGGGCCTGTGCTCCGTAGGTGCACAAAGTAAGGGACTGTGGGAAAGTCATCGTGGAGGTGAGAGGACCCTAAATCTATCATTTCATTTTCTTAAAAATCAAGGCACTCCCAAATGTTAATATTATAAAAATGACCATAGATTTTTCTGGGGGGGGAAAAAGAGCTGCTAAATAAACTGTAAATTCAGTAGCTGAACGAGGGTAAATAAAACTATGCTATTTCATGATTACATGCCATTCAGCATGTGCATGATATTTTATTTTACAATTTTACTTCCCTCCGTCCCTAATCCATCCATGTGTGTGTACACGCACAGTTGCACCCAATATTTTCCAAACATGTCATACGTGAAGTTAATGAATTTCCCCTTTGATTTGATTCCTCCACGTTTTTTAATTTCTTCCAGGTACCTGGCACATGACTGGGAGGGTGTCAGGCTGATTTGATTGGTGGACGAGGGGAAGAGAGAGAGAGAGAGAGAGAGATGGATGAATCAGGATTGTAGAGAGAGAGAGAGAGAGGGGGATCGGCTGAGAGCAGACAGACAGGGAGGTAAAACTGAAAGCAGATGGCAGAGCTGGCACCTGTCTTACACTAAAATCTGTTTGGAGCCGTTTTCCACATGTCTTTAAAAAAAAAAGAAAAAAAAAAAAGAGCCAATTCTGCATATTATGCCAAAAAAAGACACTCTCAGGTTTTAACCCTTTGTGACCATGCCCTCCCTTAGCTTTTCACTCATAATGGGATGCCCCTCCCCGCCCCCGAACAGGAGGAGATACAAAAACCCTCTCAAATCCTTCCACTCTGTCTCACCCGGGCCTTGTAAGCAAACAGAGGGGGCATTCAGAACAGGAGAGAGTCTCATTTAAAGCGTTAATCTGTGGGCCACATGCTGCACAACAGCAGAGGACCCAACGAGCACCACAGTAACAGACCTGACAACACACACGCGCACACACACACACACACACACACACACACACACACATGCGCACACACAGACACACTCGGCGCAGCCAGGCTTGCCCAGGATAAACATGGCATGTATTTGGCAAGTGAGGGTGTCTGTTCCAGGTGGCTGCGTGTATAAGTTGATATATCAGTTTGAACCCTCTTAGGTCGCTCTTCACAGAACCATACTGGTACTTTTACATGTTTGAGCCCATTAACTGAGAATCACTCACACGCAAACGTCAGTGCCAAAAGACTTTTGCAGAACATACCAAGGTTTCTGATTAAAAAAAAAAAAATGAATAAATAAAAAATGTGTTGATCAGTCCTTCCAGACCGAAAATCCACTTGCAAAGACTCCAAACACGCACTTTGCGTTATTTTGTTTCCGTCAAAGTTGTGTTATTGTAACTCTGCCGTAACGCAGACTGTAGTGAAAACCCTGCAGCTGCGTAATATCATAATAAAGTAACTCTGACTTTAAATATTCGCAGCTGATTCAGCTATATCGAGGCAATTTGGATTGCTGCAAAGTTGAGGATTTTCCAACCGTATGAAAGAATAAAAAACAGTTGTGGCAATACAGAATAAAAAAAAACACGTAGAAGTCCAACAGAAAACTACAAAAAATCCACACACGTTGGTGTATAGGACTACAACACTATCACTTTTGGTGGTTGCATGTAATGCTTGTAGCTTTATTGCTCATATGTAATGTGTCATTTTAGAGATATTACAGTCAAACACAGTGTAGTTTGTTTTGCTGTATGGTGTTTTTCTGTCTGATAGATTTTCCAGTTTTGGGTCTTTATGTTGTAGATCAGTTCATGACAAACTAAAAACCTCTCGTGTCTTTGCTCAAGGAGAGATGGAAGGAATGTTTGGAACAAATTTCTGTTACAAGGCTGCTGAGAATATCTTAACTTAAAGATAATCTACAAGTGAGTCCTGGTACATGTTTTGATGAAGGATGTATATTCATCAGTTTCTGCTGAATGATCAGGTCACTGTGAGTTTACGGGATTGGTTCATAATTATAGGAAGACTCATTCCATAATAAAAACACTAACTGGGGTCACTTTATACATCAGAATTATATGCCACCAGCACAGGTAAGATGAATTCAGGTGTATCTATGTGATCAAAAGGAAAAACAGCACATGTTCCCGCACAAATATAAAGCATTCCACTTCAGGCATTTAAGCATTTAAAATGTTATTTGATCAAACTGGATGCAAATATCTAAATGCTCCTGGTTGAGTGAGGCGTAGTGTGGCACTCCTGCTCGATTTTCTGGTGCCCCCAAAACAAAAATAACAACTAGCTGGTACCAGTCGATGAATCCGAGCAAATGGACATCCAGATGTAATCACCTGTAAACAGTTTTCTGTCCTGATCAAATGCATCACTCTGCTACAAGTTACACCTGTGGTCCCTGGGCCGTAGACAGCATCTCTTTTAAGAACACGAGCTCGACATTACACAAACAATAACTAGACAAAATATGTGTAACAATACAAAAAAACATGGACATACACATGCCTTTTTCTTCTGTTTAAGAAAAAGAATTATTAATGAAACATGATATAATAAGACAACACAACACACAACAGATAGGTAAACAGAGTCGTATAAAACATGCAGTATAATAACTGTGACAGTTAACATGTGGACATGAGTAAGACTACCCTACAACCGCAAGCCAAGTCTGGGTGAGTTACAGTATGCGGAGACAGTACGCATGTGTTGGTACAACATGGGTTCATTTAGTCTGTGGCAGGGTGTATGTGCGTGTGAAATATTGTGTAGCTGGGTTCCAGCTAATGTGTTGGCACACAAATCAATATATGAAGTAACTGTGAATAAACATCCACTGAGCGTCACATAAATTCATATTGATGCGATGAATTCTTACTGGTGAGCAACAAGATGTCGACAAAAACATCCTGCACTCCTCATATGTTACGTCTGTGGCTCTCCAACAGGAGGGCATAGAGCCACTGCAGGGGAGGGTGAGGACGACCGGAGAAAGGATAAAATATGGAGCGAAACTTGAGCTGAGAGTAATATGATTTATGTGGCGAAAATTTGTTTTGCTGATGCTATCGTGCCTACGTTTGTTTCCCATAAGTCCAACGTTTTTATTAGAAAAAGTTGAAACCGTAACCCTAACCTCAGCAGCTGCATTAAAGTTCCATTGTGCAGGATTTAGTGGCATCTAGCCAACTGAATACTCCTCATCTCACCTTTCCTTATAATGGCCAATAAAAACACACAAAAAAAGGTCTTCTAAAAGGAAACAAAAGGTAACAAAAACACAATGATTCTTAGGTTCAGGTGATTATACACTTGTAAAACATAACTAAAAATTACACACTGGTCCTTTAAGTCATCATGACGCATTAAATCATGACTTAAGCATGTGTTTTAAAGAGTCAAGAGGGCTTACTAAATACCTTTAAAAAAATAAATTAAAAAAAAAAACACCCTGGTCAGAGGGGCCTCAGCCTTAGTGCTGCTGTTCTCCAAACTTACCAGCAGAGTGCGCCAGAGGACCCGCGCCTCGCCTCAGACCGTCTCCTCTTTATTCCACACTTGGTCTGCAGCTCACAGCCCTCCACACAGCCCGGGCCTTCACTCCGACACAAAGGTTGCAGTGAGCCAGAGAGCGTACACCTGTCAAAGGTTGTTGTCACCCACGCCTTTCAACTCCCACCGAAACTTTTATCAACTGAAAATAGCCCCTTTCCTTCCCTCCTCTCGCTTTTCTCCTTCTTCTTCTTCTTCTTCTTCTTTTTTTCTTTTCTTTTTTTAACTTTTCCTTCCAAGGGAACCACAAATTGTGTCCAGATTTTCACACATAGTAACTTAGTGTTTTGGGCTATTTGGAACTGAAACAATTAGAAACAAACCTGTATTATACCCGCTCTCCGCTAATGGATCTGACGAGAGAAGACAAGAAAATAAAGCGTTTCTGTTTTTCCCCCCTCAGGTTATTTTAGATTGCGGGCTCATTTTTCTAATTGCGGTGGCCATTCTTTGAGCATGCGGTGCATGTTTCTCGGTGATTTTCAGGCTTCGGTGAAAGGCTGCACACACCGCTGCACAAGAAATACACGTCCAGATCACCGCTGATTTGCTAACCTTTGACAACACGTTGCGTTTGTGTTTGAGGATGATAAATCATGATCTGAGAAACAATTACTTTCCCTTTCTTTCCTTTTTTTTTTTTTTTTTTTTTTTTAAAATTCTTTGCAATATGCTGACGGACTTTCAGGTGTGTGTGTGTGTGCGTGTGTGTGGTTAGAGAAGAGATCAGATTGAGAAGACGGAGGAGAGTTCATGTAGATGTAGCATGGCAGGCTGGCACTGCCCCCCCTGCAAGATTTGAGCCTCTTGCCGGTGCTGGTGGTGCCCAGAGGTTGTTGCCATGCAACTCAATGTGGCACACACACACACAGACACACACACGTACACACTCATGCACACACACACACACACACACACACACACACACACACACACACACACACACACACACACACACAGGCACCAACAATGGTCTGCTTTATGAGGTGCCCACTGATGCCATGGTAACCTCCTCGTTCTGGGCAAGACGGGCAGAGCGGTGTGCCAAAAAAATGCCATGCTTCCCCTTTTTTTTTTCTCCCCCCCCTTTCTCAAACCACGTTGCCCAGAAACCTTTTGAAACTTAATAAGTGAAAGCAGTGGGCAGACAAATTACGAGGAGTTTGTGTGTGCTCGAGGGAGAACGAGCGAGGGGGGAGGAGGGTCAACTTTGGAGGTTTTTTTTGGTGCGTCCTGTCTCTCTGGAAGCGTAAATTTATACTTTCGTGGAAAAATGACGCTGGGTGATCAGAAACACACAGGCGGTCTGCTCCCTCTCAGTAAAGTAAAGGGAAACTTCACTGAAAGCAGAAGTTTGCAAACAGACACACACACACACACACACACACACATATAAAAGTGCGCGCCAGAGCTCAAGAGTAAGAGTGCGCATAGGTGAGTGCGCCGACTCTTCTGCGGCGCACTTCACCGTGGCGATCAGTGGCTGTTCAGCGGCTCTGTGACCTGCGCTGTGAGCGTGCAGGAGGAGAATCTGGTGCAGTTGCGTAACGGCGGCCCTCTCCGCAGAGGTAGAGTGAGCAGGGGGGGACAAAAGGGCTCCGAGCAGGGGAGGGTGCTCTGCCGGCGCACACATTTCAGGTGGAGCGGCCCTGATGGGAAAAACACGGAGAGTCGACGTGGTGCACGTGTCCTAAAGTGAGCACCTCGGTGTGCGTGTGAGTGGGTCCGCGAGGGGCTGTGAGTGGTGTCGCTCGGTCCATTTCCATAATACCGAGGGGTCATCTAGGCTCTGCGCCCAGTCCCCGCGCCTTTTTTTTTTTTTTTTTTTTTTTTGGTCCGCCGAGGCCTGGTTAAAAAAAAAAAAAAATAGGATTGAATCATGACTGGAAGGTAGCGATGGTTGGATGGGAGGAGGTGGAGGAGGAGGAGGTGGAGGGGGCAGAGGAGAGGTGGGGTCACGCAGTAGGGCCCCGTGTAGTGCTTAAAAAAAAAAAAAAATCCCTTAAAATGGGGAGCCGTGCCAAGTGTGGCCCGTCGAGCAGGCTATCACACTATAACTGGGCCTGTAATTGCCACTCGTCTCCCCCCTCCTCCTCCTCCTCCACCTCCTCCACCTCCTCCTCCTCCTTCACTGTGGTCACCCACTACGCATGTAAAACACAGAGACACTCGCTGCAGGATCGCCACTTGGGAATACATGCGATGTTAATGGAACTCTCCTTCACAAGCTGTCAATGCCTGTTAATGAAGCCATACATAAACATACAGGTCTGTGCTGTCTGTCTGTCTGCAGGCTGGCAGGTAGACAGACAGACAGACAGACAGATGAACAGAGGAGGCATCAGAGGCCTGATCACACAGATAGGACGCATCAGATAAAATGTGCCGTTCCATTGGCTCGAGCGCGGAACTCAAACAAACGGGCAAACTCAATATCGCTCTCAGACTTCTCTTTTTATTTTCTATAACAAGCATGACTAAATAAAATCCACAATAATGCCGTCCTCATGTGAAATGACTAACTGTTTATACCGCAGAGGAAAATGACTTTCGTTTGTTTTTATTATGTTCATCAGCAACAGACTTCGCTCTGGTTTGCATGCGCCCAGAGAGCAGAGGAGGAGCCTGCTGATGTGACCGGGGCTCGGAGCTGTGTGGCGGTGGCTTTACTATCCCCCTCCCCCCCGCCCCCTTTTCTTTTCTTTCTTTCTTTCTTTCTTTCTTTCTTTCTTTCTTTCTTTCTTTCTTTCTTTCTTCTTCTTCTTCTTCTTTTTTTTAAAGAACATAAACCTGAGTGTTAACAGTCCAACACAGGTGGCAAAAGATGCCTTGTATTCTGCTCATGATTGAAGTGGTGCAACACGTTCAGTAATAGTGGAGAAGAAGGTTTTAGAATATGACATTATGAAGATTAATCTAGCTGCAATGCCCCATGATATTGCTATCACTGTCCTGATGGTTGATATACACACTGTTCATACATAGATTGGAATTAAGTGATGGAACTGCCATGTCAGCTGGCTTTACAGCTGACTAACATCACTCTCCTGTAGCTGTGGATGTGTTAATGTGACTAAGGCCCACCAGGTAAATAGCTCTACAGCACCTTTCAGTGACAATGTGATCTCATTATTTGACATGAAACACAGAAAAACACTGACACGATGTAGAAGACAAACAATTTTGAAGGAGTACAAATGAAATAGAAGGGTGAAAAAACTGCTGAAATAGACGAAGACAAAGCAAGAACTGAATGCAGGGATTTGATTAATTGTAATAAACTGCATGTGTTGAACAGAGAAGTCTCCGGCCACGTGTGTCAGAGCCTCACGTTTGTTTCAGATATGTGGAGAATTTAAACAGAATGCTGCTCCACCATTTTAAGTTTCAACACAGGGGAGAGTTCAATATATTATTATTATTTTTTTTTTAGCAACTGCTTACTACTCACCATGTGTACCTCCCCACGAAGCCAAAACACAGTCATTACAATTTTGGCCAAAATGAGTTGTGACTGAAATTGATCTTTTAAATGTGTTTTAGCTTGAGACAAAATTTCCAAGTTCACCGTTTCACTTTCCTAGAGAAAAAGTGATGTAACAATTGCAGTAACTATAAATCCAACCAGAAACCACAGTATGTGTAGTTACTAAACTGCGCCTTGGATTTTTCTGTGCGTTGTATGAGAGCACATCACTCTGAGGATTTGGCTGGACAGTCAAAAAAGCTTTTCCTCAGTTTCACTGTGAGCGTACTGCTGATTTGTAAGGCAGTACAGGTGTGACGTGATTGCCATCATTGTTGTGTGCTCTTTGCATAGCATGAACAAATACATATATGCAGAGTGAGTGTCATAACACTTTCCTGTAGTTTTCACAGTAAGTCATAACTGGAAAAGATTTATGTTTGCTGTCACATGACGTTACACAAGTCACCTTGTGGTGTATGTTTACAGGTCACTTGTGCAGTAAAAAAAAACTGTTATGCCACATACAAATATACAGGATGCTGCAGGGTCCCATTCTTAGATTGCATTCATAGATTACGTGGATTCAGATTGGGACATTGACTCCTGGTTTGCTGAAACCAAATTCACATTTTCTGGCAGTATCAGAGGACATTTACAGTATTAGTGTAGTTCTTATTAGTAATGGAACAGCCTTGCATGTATAAAAAGTGCTTGGTGTTTTATAAACCAACAGCACTATTATAAAGGGGACTTTGACAAACCGGAAGCCAGTGTATACACCTGATAACTGAAAATATTTGATTGGCTTCCTTAGTCTATCTAGGCCAGCAGTGCACAAAGTGTTTCCCTTGGAGGGCTGACAGCAAACTTAGTGGTCGGCCATAGGCCAAAAACAAATATCAATTGTAGGTTGTTACACTGTGTTGTAAAGATGCAAGATGGTGCGAGGATCCCAATTGAGAGCTTTTTTCACAGCAACCATTTTGATTTTAAATATTTCTACATATTTAAAGAGCATTTTACCACACAAAAAATAAAAAATCATAAGATCCGACCACACACAGCAGACTGGAAACCCTTACTGCCGCTATTAAGCCAGTCATATATGTCATATATGCGCCCAGTAGAAGTTACCATTAAGCAGGATTACCTTTTTCATTTGAGAGGCCAAAACTAAAACTTAACGGTGGGCCATGGGCGTACAAAGAACACCTTTGTTTAGTATTTTATTGTAATGTATTGTTATAGTGCAAAAAGGTGCACAGGGTTATGCTCAGATTGTAAAAATGAATAATGAATGATTAGGGATGCTGCATATTTAAAGAGCATTTTTCTCTCACAAGGCAGCATAAACAAATTTGTATTAAAAAAATGTAATTCATAAAATTAGAAACACCCGGCAGGCCCAATCGAACCTTATGGTGGGCCAAAGTTGGCCCTTGTGCCCCACTTTGGGCCGCTCTGCCATAGAGGAAATCATATTTAAAAGTGTGCAATGATTAAAATAATTTTCACTGTTTCAAAAGGTGTCGAAACCCAATAATCATGATGGAAATAATCTTCAGTATTTCTCGTATAGAATGTAATAAATTCTGCGCAAAATTATTAAAATACCATATATTTAATATGAGCGAGGCCATTTTTGACCTACTTATGGAGGAGTGTTGATTCCAGTGACCTGTGCCTCTGAGGGCTCCAGTATTGAAGTGATGTAACTTCAGCACTCAAAAGTGATGTAAATGAAGAGATGATAGAAGGGTACACACACAGACTGTAACGAGCTTTGCTTTCAGTTTGCCATGTCGAGTGTCCAATGGAAGCGCTGCAGTAACCTGGCTCAGACATCTGAGCTTGGCCCGGGGCCTCCTGGAAAATCTATATCAGCAACAGAGCACCGCCGCTAGAAACGAGCGTATCTGACCGACATTTGACTCATTAAATTGTCGGGAATATACGTACTGACAGGACACGAGCGTAGCACTCGTGTGGGAGTCGTTCCATGTGTGTGAGGCGTCGTATAAAAGCGTGCACCTCAGGATTTGGTGCAGAGTTGGTGGCTCGGTGAGCCCGCACATGGCAGCAGGAGCAGTTGGACCGGCGAAGCGAGAGGCACAGCTGCTTGGAGAGGGCTCCATGGCATTTCTGTGTCTGTGTCCCCTCTCCCTCCAAACACACACACGCACACACACACACACCAGAGCATACATACAGTATATACCCACACATACACACACCCTCTCTATCACTCACACCGCAGCAGCACCCTGGTAACAGATAGCTCCTGATTGGTGACTCCATCCGTGTTTTTTGCCCTCACTGACTGTGTTTTATATATTTATATATTTATCAGCAGTCCCAGGAAGAGGATTCTGGCGTGGGAGAGGCAGCGTGGCAGTGTGTGGAATGGCGTGGGAGAGGCAGAGTGACCCCGGGCTCAGGTGGCAGCTGTGTTATGACTTCTCTGCCAGGTCATGGTGGATGGTAGGATGGATGCTCCCCATCTCTCCCTCATTCTGTGTCCATCGATCCGTCTGTCTCTGTCCTGTTTGTGTTACATACTTCTTCTCGCTCTTTTTTGCACTTACAGCCTGTGTTGTTTTTGGATGAAATATCCCTCTGCTCTGCTGCAGAATGCTGACATGTTGTGCACGCTGCATGTTTCCACACTGTGCATCTGAAAGGACTGCGCTCAGTCACTTGCTTAAGTGTGTGTGTGTGCAAGGTGTTTGGTGCTTAAGGCCAAGGGAGAAGGCCGACTCTGGATCAGTCCGTTGTCTATTTTTAGCAGCGGGGTTGTTGAGATTATGACGCAGTCGTCTGAAAACCATCACTTATTTCAGTGTGCGTAAACTTGTACGAAGTGATCGTGTGTAACATTATATTCACATTTGGAAAGTGTCTTCGGGCTGACGGAGCCACTTTCCCAAAAATGCACTTAGTTTTTCTCCCTAAATTCTAATCACAAGTTAATTTGGGTGATTGACTCCATCAAAGATATCTGGGGCTTATCCCAGAGGATGCGGGTTTTTAATTAAAACCTGTTTATGCCACCAGAGGAAATGATTCAGAATTTTATTAGGGCCATGATACACTTCTGAGCTAACACACATGGACACTTTTTTTCCTCATGAGCAGCACTAATTTAAACCCCGCTGTTTTTCTACCTATAATCCCCACCTGCTGTGTGGACATTGTTGCCTTCAGATTTGAGCATTTTCACGAGCAATGTGTTGCAATGACTTTTTGATTTGAATTCGCAGTTTAGCTGAAAATCAAAGCATGTGAGTTCGACTTGTGCATCGTGAAAAGCTGTGGCTGCCGTCTTCTTGGCTTTTGACCTTCAGTCTTCCTGTCACACAAACATCCACGGTTTGGATCAGATAAGAGGGCTGATTTATTCCAGATCTCACATATTGACAACATCAATCACTCCGATCTCTTGGTAACGCTTGTGTTATTATTTCCCCCTCATGTGGCGGTCGGTGTTGATCACAGAGGTGTCTCGAGGCCTGACACAGTTTGTAAACCCGAGGGCTCCTCTCAGCGCCAGCCTGCTGCGCTCGCTGCTATGTAGGGCAGAGCTAGACCCTCCGCCTGGGTGGGAATGAGGAGGGAAGGGGGGGGGTGGTAGGGTGGCAGTGGGGGAGGAAGAGAGAGATGGGGGAGACAGGGAGGGATGGCAGCCAGCATTGGGGCCCCATGCAGGGATGCAGGAGATGGAGAGCGGGGAGGAGGGGGCGGAGGGGTTACAGGGTGCTACAGGGGGCACAGGCTGGGCATGGCTGGCAAAGGAGCATTCCCTCCGTCTGTGGACATGTCTCAGCGCCGTGGTACACAAAGCCGGGGGGTGTCGGCAGGTTTCACTGGGATTATTATTTTCCGAAATTTCAGCTTTCCAGACACAAACTCATTCAATTCTTAAGATGTCTGTTTTCTTGTTTTTATGGCTGAAATTGTTCTGAGACAAAGGCAAGGACGCAGCGGGAGGTAAACCCATTTTACCCAGCTGCAGAGTTGAGATTATTCACATTTTCAGCTTGCCATGTAAAATAAACTGATTTTCCTACTCAAGTATCTTGATTAAATAATGGGACAGACTAGGATTGGGAAATATATGGATATTGTTCTATAGCATCCTAGATTTGGGATATCATTATATGGTCATATGGCATAGCTGTTGTCTTTTTCCTGGTTTTGAAGGCTGCATTACAGTGAAGTGATCTCATTTTCTGAATGGCTCTTATCCTAATTCTTGACTTTAACCACTTTTTTATAACCATATTTATGATGATTAGTTATGAAAAATCTCATTGTGTTAATATTTTGTGAGCACCAATGTCATCACTACAATATTGTGGCAATATCGACATTGAAAAATGTGGACAAAAATATTTGATGTTTGATTCTGTCGCCCAGTCTTGGCATTTGTGATGCACTTCTGAAGAGATCTCAAAATATTGCGATATATTTTGTGCATTGCAATAAAGCCTAAAGCTATGATAATAACTATGTCGTCTTAAGGCCACATTTTCCAGCCCTAGGACACATTTGATAAAGAATGTTTCAAACTGAGGCAGCAGAAGCCCAGATATCCAGACACGTTGTCCCTGATATGGGTCCACCTCACTGGATCTGAGGTGGCGCTTCATTCGACCATCACCGCATGCCTGCCTGCTCCTTTTTAAACTCCACACTTCTTGTTTGTAATGTGGCCTTTCAGTGGAACATTTTTAACGTCAGGCTGACATAACCACGATGGCATCCCTATGACGACATCAGGGTCAAACTGCAACACTTGAGTTACCAGTCCCTGGTGAAAACGAATGTGAATCAAGCTAATTTTGTTGTTGTCTTGATCATTTCCCCATGATGATCACCAAGCACAGGAAAAAGTAAACTGACTGTTTGTTCGCTTTCCTCCAAGTCAGTGATTTCCACATGTTCTGGCATCAACCGCTCATATCTTCTGCTTGGATTTCCTCATCCTAGCTCTCAGCGCGAGCAGCTCACCCAGAGACATTTCTATCCGGTGAATGAAGTCTCAGATTGTCTCATTTTTAACGGGCATGCTGAGAAGACAGCATTTCAGTGTTTCACAAGAAAAACTGGCAAACAAGTCAGAAAAAAAAAGGAACTCATTTTGTGAAACTGATTTTTTTTCCCTTTCCTCCTGTCATCATCTTGTGACCAGAGCTGCAGCTATGACACAGCGGTCGTGACCTTGGTGGTGTTTCTGTACATCTGGAGGACGGAGTTCACATGTTGTGATTATGTACATATTAGACACAATGGGTGTTTCAATCTGAATATGATTATTTATGATGTCACAGTATTTTAATGGGACACACTCACACTCACTCAAAAGCACAATTTTTCTCAAGCACTGGTCAATTTTGAGATTTGGGAATATTTTGATTCTACAACGTACCTTCATTCAGAGTGGTAGAGAGAAGAGTCAGAAATACACATTTAGGTGTTTATTCTAGTTCCTGTTTCTGTTAATGCATGCAAATCAGTGCATATTTAATCAGATAATGTATGATTTGCATATTCAAACATTACATTTCAGAATACATTTTTTAAAAATTGCGTAATGTAAAAAATCAATTGGGAAAATGTCATAGTGATATTTATTAGTAACATTCATTTATTTATTTTAACCATATTCACCTGTTATGTCGCCCCTTGAAACATAGCTGTTTTTGACTAAATTAATGTACCTAGCAGCTTGAAAAAGGATTTGAACAGCGACATAAAATCAATAGGTAACAAAACCCAGTGGTTAAATAATTAAGCAATTAAGTAAAATGTGATTTATTTACATATATATTTTAATACCCTAAAAATTGAATTGGGTTTGGTGGGTAGCTTGTCGAAAAACCTCTACACAAGCATTAAGGTCAGGTGTATGACATCCCTCCGTCCTCTCGTCTCCACCGCTGTCGCTTTGCAGGTTTTTGTCTCTTGCGTTCAGATGCCCCCTTGTGCCGCCCTCCCTCCGTCTCCCTCTCTCCCATCTTCTTTCAATCTGTCTCCCCCTCCGTCCCCAGACAGACCCTCCCATCAGTGCCCATTTCCCTCCGTCTGGCTCGTCCCCTTCCTTTTCACCCAGATGACCCTGCCACCGCCCCGTTCCTTCTGTCTGTCTGGCTCTCCTTTGCCCAGATGCCCCCAAACCTCTGCCCATTCTATACCATCCCTTCTCTATCTCTGCATCTCTCTTTCTTTCCCTCTCCTCCCGCTGTCTCTTCATCTCTGTCCTCCTTATCGGTTTCTAACAGTGCCTCTTGCTTGCTTTCTCCCTCCGTCTCTCTTTTCCTCATACGCTCCCACTGCACAGATGCCTGGCTTGGTTCGCAACAGCTGTCTCGCCATGTGCCACTACCAAGTGTTGCCTTCGACTGCAGGGCCGAGTTGGGGGTGGGGGCGGGGTGGTGATGGTGGTGGTGGTGGTGGTGGTGGTGGTTTGGGGGGGTGGAGGGTGCAGAGTGGATTTTGTCATGAATATTCATGGGGCTCTTGTATGTAGTACCGAACAGAAAATGGCACCACAGTGGAGGCTCCACCTACCAAAAAAAAAAAAAAAAAAGAAAGGAGGGAGGGGGATAGTGAGGGGAGGAAAGGAAGGAGGAAACAGGGAGGAGGAAGAATAGGGAGCGTTGGGGAAAAAGTGATGGAGGAGAACGGGAAGTGGAGGCAGACGGAGAGAGGGGTAGGGGACCAGACTGAGTGGCAGGGATCCATAAAATGATAGCCCCCCTCAGAGGTGTGAAAGAGGGAGCGCAGCGAGAGGAGGGCACGGTGGCGGGTGCAGGAAATTTAGGAAACAAGACGGGAACATTTTGTACTTTGAGGGCGTTGCTTAAAATCTGCATGCTGCAGTTAAACATGCATGAAGAAGTTGGAAACGGGCCGTGAACAGCGACAATTTATTGATAAGCAACCGCTAGACGCCAGTAGCTTCATGAGGCTGTGCTAGCATGCTAACGGGGCGACGATGACAATGCTAACATGCTGATGGTTGGTATCATGTGTGTAATGTTGCTCAGCGTGCTGGTTTTGCATGTTAGCGAGCTAGCAGTAGTGTATTAGCAACAAACACAAAGCACCGCTAAGGATGATGGGAATATCACTAGCTTTGCAGGTTTGGTCCTGAATTAAAACATTAGAGCTGCAACTATTAAGCAATTAATCAGTTAATCAATTATTTGTCAGCTTTTAAATTAATTGCCAGCCATTTTGATAATTGATTAATCCAAATTCTCTGATTCCAGCGTCTTAAAAGTGCATATTTTCGTTACTCCTCTCTGACAGTGAGCTGAGTATCTTTGGGTTGGGATCAAAACAAGACATTTGAAGGCTTCATCTTGGGCTTTAGGAAACACTGACCAATATTTTAACCATTTTTTTTAACATTTGATAGTGCTGAAGGGGAAATCAAGGGTTTCTCCAAAGCTGTTGTAGTTTATCCTGCATGGGGCTCAAAACCACTAATGTCAACCTCACACTGGTACTGAAGAAAAAAGTGAGTAGGCTTCATCCTCTGGAGACCGGGAATGTCATTCATTTTATTGCAATCCATCCAGCAGTTCCTAAGATGCTTCAGTCAAGCAACAGACCCCACCGACTGCCAGATCATCATTTGGGTGCATTTCCATCTACCTGTTTTCAATTTGCACTAAAAAACCTGAGTGGAAACACTCAGGATTAGAAAAAATCTTGAAAAATTGCCACAAAGTTTTTACCCTTGGCTGAGGTGGGAAAGCAAAATATGACAAAGTCCAATGGAAACAGATTTTGTCAGTAAATAATGACTTGCAACAAAGCATGTGATTTCCAAGTGTATGCTCCTCTGAAGAGGCCAGAAATGGCGGTAGGTCATAACAGAGTCCTCCTCACTTCGCACAGAGCTCATGCAGCCTTCCTCACATTAATACGTAGGTCAAACAGAAGTGTCATATTTCCGTCTGGCTTTCTCTGTTACTTTTGGCCAATTGAGGTTCAACTGGCACACTTCCCGTTGCGACATCTTCTTGCACCCTTCTTCTTAATTCTGCAAGGTCTCGATGGTTTTTGGCGATATTTCATTCACGTTGATCAGGTGTGAATTGCTAAGGTTGAGCGTGGTCGTGCACGTGTTGTCGTATTTTTTCTTTTACCTTTGTCGTTGAGTTTGTGGGCCTTTGTTTTGTTGGTGTGGTAACGAAAAATGTAAATAAAATCTAAGATTGCGCCACCTACTGCTGCTATCAGTGAACCAATCCCTAATAATCGGCTAATGGAAGTGAATGGAAACCAGCTTCAATTCACATTTTTTTTTTTGTTTGTTTGTAAATTTGCAATACATTTGAATAGAAATCTGGCCTCTGTCATCATCCTAGATCCACCCCGTTTGAAGCTAAAAATGACTGAAGACAGGAGCACAAAAGAGACAAGCGGGCACATACTGTAGATCCGGCAGTGACTGGAGGGATGACAAATGACACACAATGAGCACACTTAATGTATGAATGATGGAGTGCCACTGTGGGGGGGCGTCCTGGATGAGCAAGTGACGCGACGGATGAAGAGCAGGAAGTAGAGAGGGACAGGCAGGCGGGGAGAGAGAGAGAGAGATAGCAGATAGAAGATAGACAGTTGGGGTGAGGGGCAGCAGATCTAAGCGGACCGAGGCTCTGGTGGCTCTTCCTCTCACTTTCATGGAGAGCCAGGAAAGGAGATTATAGCAGCCCTGTTTTCTCCTATGGGGGGGTGGGGGTGGGGGCAAGCTGGGGGGGCGACCATACTCTTCCCCCTCGTCTCCCCCCCAACCTCCCTCCCTCTGACGATGACACTCTCGGGTGGTACCGGCTGGACCCAAACCAGAGCAAATCATATCGCTGCGCTCCACTCTGCTGGGGAGGAGTGAGTGCTCCAATCACCGTGATGACAAATGGTGCAATTTGATACAGATTTTTACAAAGCAGGGACATTTTTAATTTATCACTTCTTCTTTTTTCTTTTTTCTTTTTTTTACTTTGGCTCTTTGCGATGCATTGCAGCGAGTTTGCTTTTGAAGGACGTTGAGTGTGTGTGTGTGTGTGTGTGTGTGTGTGTGTGTGTGTGTGTGTCTTTTTTTTTTTTTTTTTTTAACGCTCAACACTCGACCTCTGGCTCGCGACGGAGTCTTTGTATTACTTCCTGGGTGCCTTCTGAAGAGCTGCAAAAAATTCCCTTTCGGTTTGCGTGTGGCATCCTTCACTGTGTGGCTTCAGCGAGAGCTCGCTGCACTCGAGTATAAACACCTTTCTCACACTCTTGCAAACCACTTACCAGGCCACCGCTGCATACACAAACACACATTAGTCTACAATGCACAATAATACAGCCCAGCGCTCTCTCTTCTTTTTTTTTTTCCTCATATACACAGCACATACAAACAGTGAGTTAATCAGACCTATAAACCCTCCTTGCCTGTAGAAGATAAGCGGTGTGCTGGTAGCCCTGCCCTCCTGAGAGCAGCACTCCTCTAGCGGTGCCGTGGAGCTGCCTGATAAGGCAAGGGAGTGTGGGATACCCTAAGAGATCCAGGCGCACACACACACACGCACACACTCACACACGCACGCATTCTGCTCAGCATCAGTTAGCCAGGTCCTCCGCCGAGCCAATCGGAGGTTCGCAAGGGCCAGAGGCTCCGCCAATCATCCTCCTCCATCAGGTGTTGTTAATCTCAGCGCCTCAGCCTGCAGGTGGATGTGTTTGCTGTGTGTGTGTGTGTGTGTGTGTGCGTGTTTGTGTTTAGCAACCAGACTATCTCATGCTAATGTGAGGGGGAAAAAAAAAGTGATCAGAGAGCGGGATCTGGTTTTTCACTGCAACAGTGAAACAAAATGGACGTCCGGTTTTGCTGTGAGACTAAAAAACTCAGCTCGTCCGGCCCACAGGATGCATTGTCACAAACCGCCAATCGATTCTAAAAAGCCTTTGTTCCCCCGATCAGTGAACTGAACACCTCTATATTTGACGGAAGCCAGTAAAAGTCTAATCCTGCTTAACAACCTTCTCCTACCTTCATGTACAAAGGGCCAACACACTTTCTCAAGGGCCTTTTGGTAATTAAGTACCGTTTCTAATCTACACTCAACCTGCATTTCAAAGGCCCTTTGGGAGTCAGTTACTTTTCACAGATGAATCGGTCCATACGCTGTGAAATGTGGAAATACTGCATTTCAACATCAAAAAGTTCTTTGAGGAGTCGTGTCAGTGGAGGCGCCTATAGAAAAGATAAGTTCTCCTGTCAGACGCTCGGCCTCCCTGCAGGGATTTCTCAACCACATTCAAACAGAGTGAGATAAATATCAAATATAATTAACTATCATCATTCATCCTACAACCAGTGAACAATTGAACTCATAGAATTAACTATATTCTAGCCAATGTCCTTATTTGACTCTCTTCAAGTTCAGTACAAAATAATTAGAATCATTCATTTTTAACTTAATTTTGCTGTTAGCTTTCTCCAATATTTCTTGTCTGTTTTCATCGTCCGTATTGTTTTTGTAATTTCCGTCTTTAATTTTCAAAGCCCTGCACACCCAGGATCTGTGAAAGCATTTCTAAGATACACAGTTTCAAGTGTTCACTCTCTAAACTTTACTGCGGGGAAATGTGGGTCCTTCGGCTGTGTTTTGTTGTTCCGTTGTGTGTTTGCTCTGGCACCTCGGCAGTTTTATCAGGAGTGCAGTGGTAAAGAGACGGGGCCCCCCGCCGGCCCTAAAATCAGTGTTCACTTCTGTAGGACTCTGGCCGCCGTCTCATTATGCAGTAATGGGAACTTACAGTACTGCCCGCGGTGGCCTCATTATCTGTAGTGGAATATAACTCCATTTACTCATTTTACTCAAGTACTGTGCTTTAGAGCAATTTTGAAATACTTGCACTTTAATTTGCTTGTTTCTATTTGTAGCTACAATATCCTGTTGAATTGTACTTTTTTACTCCACAACTTTTATCTGACAGTTATTGTTACTTTGGAAGATTTTGGATACTAAATAGGTAGGCAGCAATAAATAAATTAAATGCATGAATAAATAAAAATCGATTCATTTGTTATTAAACTTCCCATTTAGCTCAAATATTCTGCACCACAACCAGATAATATATTGCGTTTAAATGCACTTTAATGCATTAATATTAATAACCCAGCGATACAAGGGCCACTCTCTTGCCTTTAATGACTACTTTTACTTTTGAGACCACATGAAGAACATTTTGCTGTGATGCTTTTGTATTTCTGTGGGAGTCAGATTCTGATTCTAGGGTTTTTACTTGCTTCGGAGTATTTTTTTTTAATGTGCTAATGTTAGTTTAATGTAAGTAAAAGGCAGTGATGCTTAAATGTTTATTCTTTAAACTTGATCCTCTCAGTAATTATTTTATAGTCCTATAATATCACACTCTTCCTAAAAGCACTTTGTGGCAACATTAATGCTGGCTTTGGAGTTTTTACCCATTCTTTCTGCTCTGGATGAATTAAAGGTGACCTTACATTATGGCTTTCTCTACATCCGGGAACATTTTTTCTATAAACTTCAGTCTTCGCTGGTCGCTGTCACCAACTGTTATATGAAGCTTCTACTCTTCTGAACTTTCTCTCAGTCAGCAGCAGCAGCAGCAGCAGCAGCAGCCTGCGGCCACATGGCTCCAGCGCGCCTCTGAACCGCCGTGGCACCTCCTGGATGTTGGCGCAGGTCAAATGCGTCTTAATTCAAGCCCCCAAAAAAGAAACGGGAGAATGGCCGTGAGTCGGGCCGGTTCCACTGGCCGTGCCAAGGTCAGCATTCCTCGACAGGCCGTTGCCTAGCGGAACTTTTGTCTCACGGTTTGTTTGGTAAACCTCCAGGGAAGAGGACGGTATATGGGAGCGGGAGAGGAGAGAGGACCGAAAGAAAGGAGTGTGCAAATGAGCTGGGAGTGCACGCTGCACGGCGGGATGTATGGCAAGGTACAGACACACTTCAGCCTGTGGGGAAGACTCAGTGTGCTCCGTTAGTAATAAAACTTATAGGAAATAAGAACGAGATCCGGCCTGTAGCTGGAATCACTCATACATGATGGAGTCACATGAAATGAGCGTGTGGAGCCAGGGGACGGTGAGGGGGCCACCAAAAGCTAATATTAAACTCAGTTACCTGTCATCCATGCAGGTGTTGTAGATTATTGCTCTGTTAAGAACATATCAGCCATAATAGGTGTTTCTAACTTAACCCTCCCCCCCATAAAATAAATTCAGAGTTTTAAAACATCTCTAATTAGAAGAACACAACTTGGACATGTAGGTCTGAAGGAGGCCGACAACAGTGAGGTCAAACAGCAGGTCAGGTTAAAATGAAACCTTCCAGAGTATCAACCTGAGGATATTAGTGTGTTTATTCCACTCTGACATATTAACGTTCATCTCGTGTAACAGCACATTCACCAGCACGCACGTCGCGCCTGCAGTCATCAGACTGTGCAGGTGGACTCCATTTTAGAGGAAACAACAGGCCGGTGTGTTCATGTTCTGCACACCCTCACCGAAGACAGGGAAATAAAGAAATAGAAATAAAAAAGAACACACACACACACACAGACTTTAACAGATGAGCGTGCTCTCACAGGCCCAAATACGAAGATGTAAAGTCCAGACTTTCTGCTCTCCTGCAGGCCGCTCACCGGAAAAAAAGGCCACACACACACACACACACACACACACACACACACACACACACACACACACACACACACACACACACACACACACTTTAAAACACACCGGACAGTCATTTTATCGTGTTGTCTTTAAAACGCTCTGGTTGGGACACTGTCGAGCCGTGACTGAAGTCTGGCACAATCTGGGCCTCGGATTTGTCGCCTGATAACTGGAAAAAAATACAATGAGGGAAAAAAAACAACAACAAATGGATTGAAACAGATTCGCAGTGACTTCTTCTGCGTGATGCTTTTGGAGCCTTTTCTTATACAAAACTCTCGGATATTTACAGTCCCAAAAAATAAATAAATAATAATAATACATTTAAAATTAAAATAAATACCACATTCATACATGTATCCCCAACTGTCACTGCGTTGTATTCTAATTTACACTAGTCTATTTTAATGTTACAAATTAAATGCTTGGGGCCTAATCTAATAATGTGCCATGTTAATGTTGTGTTTTATATTTTACTGTGTGTTTTAAAACGATCAAACATCGCACATAATTTCTTTCTTTCAAATAAACTTTAACAAACGACGGTTATTAAATGTAATAAATGTTAAAAGGGCGCCTGGTGTGTGAAATTAAAAGACTTAATTACGCTTTAATTAAAAACGCTTTCACACGAGATCTAGTTCAAATGGACACTGTTTATTGAAGGATTATGTAGAGGGATATTTTAGCCATGAAATGCAAAATGTAAAACTTAGAAAATAGAAAATCTGTAGCTTACATCATCTGTTAAATAAAGATTTGGATATTAGAACTTCACAATATTCCTGTTTTAAATCTATAGATCCATAATTCGTAATATTACACTCTGTCTATTTTTAAAGTCTATTAAAGTCTATCAAAATATACATTTTCATGGAGCCTCACAATTTGTGCTCCGTGGCTCTCTCCTCTCTGAAATATCCCAGCATGCCTCTCTGTGAGGACCAGTTTCTGAGGCCATAAGCTTTTTATTTGTCTGTTTGCAAAGTGGTAAAGTTTGAACCAATACGGACCAAATTGGTGGCAGGTGCGCTCCATTTCGCCGGCGCTCGTCACTTATTACTGCGTGACGTCTGCGGTTGCGCACTTCCGCGAGGCGCTCGGTTTTCCCCCCATAAAAGGCCAAAACGCCACTTTGGTAATTAATTCATGACTACAGTCTCTCTTTGAAGGCGTGTCTGCTGGAGAAAAAACAAAAACAAAACAAAACATCACAATATCTGGGATCATTTGATATTTGTGGTAAATAAATATTGTGCTCGTGGAGTCACGCTCTCTTCTGACTGCCCCAAAACTCCTGGATTTAATCATGGCAAAAATAAAAAGAGGTTCACCTGAAAAGAACAAAACACACAATTATTATTATTATTTTAATATCGTTTGTGCGATTGTGAACTACCAGGCCTGCAGTCCAGCAGTTTTGGGAAATGATGTCTGTGCGTAAAACCTGTGAAAATATGGCGATTACAGAGGTGTTACAAGTCCCTGAAATAAGGCTGGACACGTGACAGTGCTGCTGCAACTTCTCACATTATTCCCAACACAGGCGTGACACGATATAGAACACATTTTATTTTATCTTTTTTTTTTTTTTTTTATAAACCATCATTTGAATTTCGAATTAAACGACGCCTGTGCAGCAGAGCTTGAACACGTCTAGACCCAGCTTAACCTCTTTTAGAAATAAAAATCTCAACATATTTAGAAGAAGGTCGATGAGGGACACATTTGCCCCAACCTTTGGATCCTTGCATTTCGGCTGAACCTAAAGTTTAAAGCTCCCCCTCTCTCCTGTATCTCACACGCCTGTAAAAATATTTGGGTTTATCTGGAACCTGCCGCCGCGGCTTCCTCCCCCGCCGCTCCCTAACCTCCGCTCCCTCCCGCCCTGTCTGTCGGCCCCGAGCTGCCCCTACACTTTTGCCGGTGAGAGCTACTAATCCCCTGCGTCCATGGTTTACTCTGAGCCCGTATTTAATTCCTCTAAACCCCCAGCTGCCGCCCTGGTTACTCACTGAACACGACAGACTGTGAACCGCTCTGGTTATTAATAATTCACCAGCCCTCCGCTCCGCTTCTCCGGCCGCGGCCGCAGGACACCGCGCGTCCTCACTGGTGCGTGCGTGCAGCCACGCTGTGCTCTCCCCTTCTCGCGTTTGTTTACTTAATATTGGCTGCTCGGCGTCTCACGCGGGGGGAATTTCACCTCCTTGTTACTGCGCGCAGCCTCTAGGCAGTCCCGGCTGGCATTGCCCACCAAGTCCCCGCTCCAGTCTCACCAGCCCCTCTTTGGTGTCTCTGATGCTGCGACGTCCGCGCTGCCACACGGCGAGTTTTGCCTCGGTCGCCGCTCTCTCTGCAACTTTCTCCGGACGCTGAGGAACAGGTGGAAGGGGGGGGGGGGGGGAGAGTAAGGACCTCCGCGGGGTTTTTTTTTTTTTTCTTTTTTTGCGTGCGAGCGAGAAGCCGGAGCATGCACAAGGGGGGAAGCGCGCGGAGTCGTCCCCTCTTGCAGGAGCAACAGCTGATTTGGTGAGCGCGTAAGCAGAGAGTGCGAGCTACTTACTGTCGGTGCACAGCCAGACTCCTGCTCTGTCACTCGGGGCTCAGACGGCGACCGCGTCGGTGGCGCAGAGCAGGGGAGACTCGGTGGACGTTACTGCACCGGGACGGACCGCGGGGAGAGAGAGAGAGAGAGAGAGAGCAGCGCGCAGTGACGGGCGAGCACAGCCTCGACACGGACGGTTTTCATGGAAATACCAAGAGTCGAAGGCGAACGTAAACACCTCGCGTGAAGAAGTCGGGGAAGCCCGAAGACTTGGATTATACGGCCGCGTCCTCCTTTGCCTTGACTGAGAAGAGTTGACTACAAATTAGGAAAAAAAAAGAAAAAAAAATGTTTACCGGGCAACAGGCCGTGTATTAGGGCTCTTTTGCTTCCGGTATAAGGCCCAGCTGAACAAGAACCCGAGCAGTTCTCTCTCTCCCACACACTTTTTTTTTTTTTTTTTTTTTTTTTTTTTTTTTTTTTTGGAAGCCGAACTTTTTGAGAGTGGAAAATGGGTCTTTGAGAGTGTTGGCACATTTCCCTGCACCACAATGGTACGTGCTATGTAAACCAATAATTTGCTCATTTATGCAGTCAGCTTTCAGATTCACTGTTGTTGTTCATAGATTTAATGATACTCAGGAAAAAAAAAAAAACCAACAACAACTTGAAAGTAAAGTTTAGTGCGCTTACTATTCTTGCGTGTGTTACTATTTACTCGTGTAGCTGATGGCTAAAAGTCACCACAGAGTGTGCCAAGTCCCTCCACCTACCTGTACGTGTTTGCTGTCACAGTTAGACTCGATATGGTTGTATGGTTTATTTTTGAATGAGGAAGAGTTTGCCCTGCTGGAATATTGCATGCTGATTTGAAACGGTGTGGCTGTTAGGGGCATCATGATGCGAATCATCTCAATAGCCGAATAACATTTTGCCAAAAAAATGTCTTTCTAACTTGGACAAATCAGTGTCCAGCCCTCTCAGTTCACCGCCCGGTGCCCACTGCCTTCTGCCGTTTTATCCACTTGGAGAACATGACTCCCCTCTTTGCAGTGGTCTCTGATGCGGGCCTGTCTGTGGACTATTTATAGCCACATGTATGATACGCGCTATCGCATGTCATACAGAGTAAGGAGCTAATCAAGAGGCGTCTTACTGCGCGTTGTAAAGGTTACACGATGACACGCCAAGTGCTTCCAAAACCCCCAAATCCCACCTAAAGGCAAAGTTTTTAACTGAGTTTTGGAAATTTGGCCGTGAGAGGATGGAACTTTCCTTTTGCGCCAACATTCAATTATGCGCCCGTTTGATTTGTGCGTAATTACGCACAGCGGTTTAGACCAATTCCTCCGGTTCGCAGGTGATTTATATGCGCAATTCGGAGAAATCCCGTGACATCACAAAGCGAAAGTTTGTAAAGCCTGACCTGGAAATCTGCTCACTTCAAGCATTCTTTTAGGACACGACCACACTTTTATTTGAGGTTTCCTTACAATATATATTTCAATTGGCTGAGTTCTTTCATAAGAAAAATCTATTATTATTTCCTGTCTTATCCCCATTTCCCCCTAACAGGATATTTGTTCAAATTGGCAAATGTATTCCCTGTGAGCTTGTGAAAACATGTATTTTAATGCCCTGCTTGTGGCTTTCAAAATCAGTAATAAAAAGTCTGTTTTATAGGGATTTTTGATATACAGCTTACACATCCTTGACCCTTAGATATTCCCTTTATTTTGGCATGAAATGAGTCAAGTCAGGCACTAGTTAGGGGAACCTCCCACATACAACCTTGAAGCTGCTTAGATAGCAGGAAGGGATCTTATTTGCACATGAATATGGAAGATTATTAGTATGAATAATTATTTGTTTACGAGCATCCTAGCTGACATGGCAGCTGCCCAAGAAGCTCATCAGTAAAAATGATACAGAATTCAGGACAGGCCTCACATGGGATTATCTCCACTTGTTATTCTCCTACTTATAGCAGCAACACACCTCTTTTTCTTTTTTCTTCGTCTTTTTTTAAAATTTTTTTTTTTTTAAAGGAAATGCTGTTTTGTGAATCGATGCCAAAATATTTCACTCGCATGTTAGTTTAGTCAGAGCGCACTGGAGGCATCTGTCAATCAGTGTCAGGGTTCCTTGTGAGTTCTCCCCCCGTGGCTGATGCTGTCGTCTGACGAACATATAACCACTTAAACTCTCCCTGCACCACTGGCACCACAGGTTATTGATTTTTATTTTATTTTTTCCAGATAGGCGTGTGTTGGAGAGCAAAAGGAAACTGTGACCTGTCATCCTGAAACTGCAAACGTGACGCACGTTTGGTCCCAAACTTACAGCTCCCGTAGATTTCAGACATCAGTAACGAGCAATATTTTATTAGCCCCGTTTTAAATGTACAAGTGTATTAAAAGTGTCTCTCAGGGTCGTTATGTGAAGAAACAAATACCGTAATCATGGAGTGTAAATAAATAGCTGTTTAAACAGTTGAGGGTAATCGTATCCTGCACTGTGCGAGCATGTGTGTGAATGTGTGTGTGTGTGTCTGTGTGTGTGTGCACAGCCCGCCTTATGATGATGATCAGACAAGCGGTTTTCCAGTCCTGTGTGATCTCCCTCTTGGCTGTTGCTGCCAGTGATGTCATTCCTCACTGTATACAGAATATTATGCTATTATGTTTGTCCTGGCCTTGACATTCCCCTGGAAAAATAAATAAGGCTTCAAGCAGACTATCATAGCTTATGTGGCGTGTAAGCCCTTGCCGTAGTTTAAAGATGGAAAACTCTGATATTCGCTCGGACGGGCGTAAATATTAGGAGAGTGAGCTCAGATGGGTTTGTCAGGTTGATTGGTTTTTAAGCTGTTCTAACCGTTTGGGCTTCAGTTTAGCGGAGTGGCTATCGAGGACACATCAAGAGGCGCACCCGTGTGATGTGAGATTCAAGTCGCACTAAATGAGTGGAAAGGAAAAAGAAAGAAAGAGACGCGTCACACCCGACAGTCAGAGAGTGGTGGGCCTGAATTGCTTGCATGTGTCTTTTTTTTTTTTTTTTTTTAAAAAAAGCTGCACAACTGGTAGACACAGAGGGAACAAGACTTAAGGGGCACTCCAGTGATTTAGTTTTGCACTTGCGTGAAGTTGTAGGACTGATGAGAGACGGATTAAGATAAGAGCAGTCAAAATCAAAGCATCGGAGCCAGAGATAATTTGACTTTAAGGCGCCTCAGACGAGCCAAGCTTCGCGAAAGCTGCGTCCCACAGTTCCCGTAATGTATTAGCGTCGTTCAGTAAGTGTCCTGCTTGTTGCGTTCATCTTTTAAACTCCGTGGTCCCAGTTTGGCACCTGACGTTCCAGCCAAGTCGTCTCGGCTTAATTCAAGAGAACCCTGATGACATCACTGTGATCTCATCCGGGTCATTATCTCAGTTGTTGCGCTCCTGTTTTTACATGCTACTCTGTCCTCTCCACGGTGAATAAACTGCCCCTTTAATCTCCTGCTAATGAGCGTAGGATGTCTGTTATAACTTTTTTTTTAATCATTATGAGACTACCAGAAATTGAAGACAAACTCCCAAGGATTTATAAGATGCAAGTTAATAAAAACATTATATTAAGTAATTATTATATACATGCATCGAGTATATAGGCAGCTCAATCCCCCGTCTGTTTAAAAAATATATTATATATTTATATTACAGGTTCGTCCTCTTCAGGGACACACTTGTAAAGTAAAGTATTTTAGCATTCGGTCAAATTAAAACAGACACTCTCCAAGGGACAGAAAGGTTCTTTTATGAAGTGGTACCTCTTCTTCTGGAGCCTTTACTCTTCAGAAGATGAATGGTAATTTCAAAAGTATCAAAAGTGCAGTGATTAACTTGTTAGTGCAGAGCACTTTGTGGTGAAGGTAGCAGGGTCCCCCTTTTTTACAGCCTGTCTTTACGACCTGTTTAAATGGGCTTTGTTTAAAGTTTTCTTCAAATAAGTGACTTTATCTTAAAATAAAACAGATGTATGAGGATTATTCGACTCCGGTTTAAATCAGATTCGTCTTTTTTATCTGGACACGGCAGAAGACGCCGGACGACGCAAACGACAGGTTTTTGTCCGACTTGTTCCAGGACTAAGACTTTTGAGACGGATATTTTTTGCAGCGTGGCAAAAAAAAAAAACCCCTTACTTCGTCTCCTCGAGCTCAGGCTGATCGCGTAACGCTCCTAACTCTTCCATCTCATTTCTGCCCGTGCCTCAATTACTTTATCGAGACTTAACCCTCACATTAATTGGTTTCACAAGACACCGCAGACTGCACACCAGCTGTGTAACCGAGTAATTTGAATCTACTTAATTTGGAAAGGTGTTGGTATCTCCTGCCTTCTGAGTTTAATTTGGGGGAGGAAAAAAAAAAAAATCACAACAATACATATATTTTCTCTCTTCACTCTCCTCTTTAGGGCCTTAATGAGGAATTAGAGCCAATAGCATTATTCATTAAACAGAGCTTGCCAGCTATTTATCACTGTAACAGTATTAGCATATTTGTTTAAATTTTCAACACTTTTTTTTTTTTTTAATTTCCGAGCATTCGTAACCAGGTTTAGCATTTTTAATAATCTGGCATCGAATGCATCGCGCCAAATTGAATGCTGAAAAAGAACCGGTGGCGAGCCCCAGAAACATACTAAAAATCCTTTATGAACACGCACGCACGCACACGCACACACGCTCCTCTAATTACCGCCTCCCCTGCTCCCCGTCTCATTCCTCACCTCCCGAGATGCAGGTGTAAAATATCACATTTTTCCAGCATTTCTCCCTGAGGTGGCGCTGGCTTGGACTCACACAACGTAAAATTTCCCCTTTCATATTCCCCCACACATTTTTTTCTACAAACAAGTTCCCCCCTCCCACCCCCTCCCCTCGCTTTGATGTGTGTGCCACATCTGCACAGGTTTGTTAGCTTGTTACCAGGTGAAGAATGAGGATACAATTAAGGCTGAATGAAGTGGGACCCGGTAGGATGTCGGCTATGCGTTCGCAGTCGAAAGTCTGCGATGCTCCAGAAAACTGTTGAGCTCCAGCGCCGCGAATGATTGGGATGCTACAGCGGAGGGATCAGAGGGTTGTTAATCAGCGATTGTGAGGGTACCTGCCTCACATGGATTGCTGTGGATCCGGAAGTGCGGAGACCCAGGTGGTTTGTGTGCTGGTGTGTGTCTGTGTGTGTGAACAAGAGAATGGGCGAGACAGGAGAAGGAGGGCCATACAGGTGTGTGCTCTGATATGTCCAATGCTCTGAGCGGCAGCCAACATTCTCCATCATATTTGACTTACTGTACACGGTATACATCGGACAGAGGTGAGCAGGCAGCGTGCAAGTTTCACGTAATCATTCTTTATTGTCCCTAGAAGCATGACTGCTAGATGACAGCGTATCTGATGTTGCCCTGTTGGAACTGTTCCTCGATCATAATCACTGTTTTTCTAGGACCTTCATTAAAACTGACCAGTTGCATTCTTGTGAAGTCATAGCTGCGTGACTGGTGTTGATGGAACATCATAATTAACGTTACTTAAGGACTAAGTTCACTTATTATTATTCTCCGTTTTTCTTCAGTTTTCTGTCTGCGTTTGGTTTGGTTTAGGCAACAGAACTACATGATGTGGGTCAAAACACACCCTTACACAACACGCACATTTGAAGGATAATTTGCATGCTTTATCCCCCATGTCACTATGCTATGACATTCCAAAAAACGTCATTGGTCAGCTTCAGCAGTGGCCCTGGAGCAACAGTAGCTGTGATGTTCCAGGAGCGACACCGGTACGGCAATATCAGATCAGGCTTGTAATCAATCTACAGGTTGAGCGCCTGTATTTGTTTTGTTTTTGTGTTTAGCTAGCTTAGCGTAAAGCCTGGAAATGGGGAAAACAGCTAACCTGGCTCTGTACAAAGTTGCTCCATTGTGGTTTTTTACATTTAATAGCACGTTCAGGTTTAACAACCAACATACACTGACTAAGTAAGACAGCTCTCGAGGTGTTGGTGGTTGTATTTGTTCACTTTGGACAGAGGCTGGCTGGCTGCTCTGTCCTGCCTCTTGCCTCAGTGTTAAACCAGCTAACCCCTCCAGACCCCAGGTGAATATGGTCTATGCGAACCTCATTTCTGACCTTGGGACTCCATGATTCAGCCAGACAGCATTATCAATGCAAACATCACAGGTGAAATCAAAACATTATTTTTATGATTTCCAGCAGCGTTTTACATCGTTACACCTGACATAATTGGGGCAACGCAAACACGCTGTTAACACAAAACTGTGAATTCAAAGTTGATAGGGCTTACTCGTTATTTGACAGTCATTCAAAGTCACGTTTCTGTGTACACGTTAAAAACGTGGGCGTAGCCGGGCCTGTAGCGCAAGGTGGGTTTCCCCGAGCCTTCTTGCTGTGTGATGCGGTCATAAACACGAGGGGAGCACTAAGAGTGAACCAAAATAGCAAAGTCGTCGGCCAGAAAGCTACAACAATGGGCTGGGAGATGTTGTAAAGCTAAGTCTGAGGATAATTGTCTGCAGGTTTTTTCAGCGACCCCTTCCACACTTCACAGTCATTCATCATTCATACAAAAATACAGGTAATAGCCACTTCCCATAGATGAATTATTTGTGAATAAAAAAATAAATACATTCCAACTTGTGGGGTTGGGGGGGGGGACATGGAATTTGAACCAATCCTTTCAGCTTGCTCATGGTTAGACAACACAAAGGGCGTTTTCACAAGTTGTCGAATTAACCATTTTAAATGTAGGTTATACATAAAACAGAGGCCTGAACTGTAACATCGACCACAAAAACGTTCTCTCCTGTTATTCGGCCGGTTATCAAGTCAGTCTTTGCTCTCTCCATTGATAACACCTGCCAAGCGTCGCCGTGTTGTATTACACCAGGTCCCCAAAAACCTCAACATTCAAGACATCCAGAGCTTTTTAAGTGTTAATTACACAGACTCCGTGTCTATTCTAGCTCAAGGCCAGCCATATGGATTGGGCATATGCTGCATATATATAGAAAAACACATATATATAATTGATACCATGCTCCATAAAAAGGGTGGGAAAGGGGGCCAGTGCTGCGGGGAACTACATCAAACAATCAGTCTCACAAGAAACGATGCCCCGCTCTGAGGGTTGGAGATGGAGAGGGGGAGAACGATACGGCAGATAAACGCCGCGTTCAGTAACTGTCTTTTTTACCGTTCCCTCACCTTGAGCCTGAACTCCGCCGGCTGTGCGTTGCGAGCCATTTTTCAACCTTAATTGACTAAAAACCTGTCAGAAAGAGGCCTCTGGATGTACCAGCCCGCCTTGTTTTGCGCTGCTCTGTGATTATCAACAGAGTAAAATATATCCTTCAGCTGGTCCGGGCAGTTTAAGGGCTTAACAGAAAGCCAAGGGAGCTTGACAAGGGCACCATTTAGCGGGACAAATGGTTTCCCTCCAGTGTTCCCCCACGTATTAATGATGACAGGCCAGAGGTTGGATGCTGAGGCTGAACTCCACGAGTGGTGTTTTCTCAGTCACTCGGATGACTTGAATTCCAACTTTGCCTAACCCTGACCCTCGCTCAACTCATTGTGAGCGAGAAGAGGCCAAACAAAGACAATGTTAATCTTATGTTAATCAATCCGCCTGCTGGACCTTTTTGCCACGCCGCTGGGGTGAAATCACACACACACACACACACACACAGATGCCCTTCCTGTGTTACATTAAAAAGGGAAAGGGAAAAGACTAAGGCTGTAACCTCTCATTCTGAAGGATATGAATAGCCTGTGTCTCCAGCCGCAGCTTGGTTAGCCCCAGTCTGGGACTTATTATAGCGCTGTGTGTTTATGCATGTGTCTGCGCATGCATTTTGTTCGAGTGCAATCCCGTGTCACCGTATGCGTGTGTGTATTCTTGTGCATATGTAAATGCTCAAGTGAAATTGTTTACCTCACACGCCAGTTTGAGGAGCGCAACTTTACATTTCGTCGCTGGCCACGAGCGATGTTTATTCCTGTTTCTGGGCCCGCGTTTGTTTCTGCTTATGCTGAGATAGGACGACGTAAAGTTCTGGAAAATAGGATTATTTCATCTCTCCTCCTCTAAACTTGAAACTCCTGGTCTCATTATGAGTAATACTTCCTGCTCCTAACTCACGGAACCCGAGTTATTTTCACGAACCTAGCCATTTTTAGCCCTCGCCTGACAGGTTTAGCTGATTTCCAAAACAGACATTCAAATTTAGCCTGGCCGAAAACCAATTTCTACCAGTTTGGACTTAAAAGTAATGGCCACGGGCTAGCTAACCAGGCAGAACTCCCATCCCCTGATCCAGATCCTCAGTCTGTGCCTCCCTCCCGTCCATGTTGTCTGGCCCGGCTGCCTCAATTGACAGCAGAACTGCAATGGATGCTCATTCAGAGCCCAAGTCTCTGCTGGCGCGTCCCACGGCATACAAATGAACTGCGCTGAATAGAAACAAACACTTAGAATAAATACTTTAGCTGCATCTATCAGTGAATGCAATGTCGGGCCTGTGGTGCAGCAGCCAAGAGCTTGTGTTTATATATGTGTTCACACGGGTAGACGTATGGCCTCTGTATGTGCGAGTCTCTGCCGAATGTGTGTGGCATGTGATTGCGCCCGTGAGCGCCTATGTGTGTTTGTGTGTGTGTGTGTGTGTGAATGATTTGTGCTGAATCAGTGCACGCTGACAGAAAAGTGACCATGCAGGTGAAACAGCAGGGACAGGAAATGCCATTGTGTCGGAGCATTGTGTGCGGGTACGGCAGCTAAACACTTTGCTCCCCCATTCAAGTGCCGGTGACTGGCAGGGCCGGGCCTCGGGCCTGCGCAGCATATGGGCTCGGGCAGGCAGCACACACCGTGAACTCTGCATGCGTGTGTGTGTGTGTGTGTGTGTGTGTGTGTGTGTGTGTGTGTGTGTGTGTGTGAGAAAGGGAGGAATGTAAAAGCGAAAGTCATTGTTTGGCAAGCAGTTATCATGGTGGTGGGACTTGGAGGCGATTAATAAACAGGTCGACGTAAGAAGCTAGGAGGATTCTCGCGTCTAAATTGTGCGCTTACAGCTTTGCAGCCAGCTTTTTTTATGTGTGTGTGTGTTTAGAACTCCCCTGACTTAAAGTCGGTGTCAACTAATGAATAAATGACTGTTGTGTTACATTTCAGGCAACCGAAACCTTTCTGTTGAACGAAGAACCCTCCAGAGGTCCTGGGATGCCTGAATGCTTTGTAGTATCAGATTCATACAGGGTATGCATCTATTATTATTATTATTATTATTATTATTATTATTATTATTATTATTATTATTATTATTGTTTCATGTGTTGGTATTAAATGTGTTATTTGAGTCATTACTCATTACTATGACTGACAGTCTGTTTTCATGCTCTTGGTAATTGCACCGCAATCATAATGTCATTCACAGCTCCCTCTACTCAGCTGCAAACCATTACAATCATTATTTCCACACGCACATTTAAGAAAAAAAAAGAAAAAAAAAAAGGTGGTGGTGGTGGTGGGGGGGTTGGTGGGGGCCTTCACAACTCCACCGAAGCGCCCTCGCCTCATGGGAGTGAAAATGACGACGATAATGTGCAGCGTGCCTCGTTGTATAAAAAAAAACCAAAGGAGGAGAGAGTTTAGAGAAAAGTGAGCAGCTCCAGCGGATTTACGGCGATCGACGTGATATAAAATGGTAATAAAAGCAGAGCAGCGGGGACGGGGAGGGGGAGAGGAGAAGGGGTTGGGGTGGGATGGGGGGGGAGGGAGGTACTGTGGATGACTGAAAATGTGATTGTTAATGAGGTGGGAGCCAGTTTTCTAGGCTGCAGTCTTTGTTTCCCAGAGTTAAGAGTAACGCCAAGTCTCCCAGAGAATCTGGGTTGCTACAGTGTATCGTGTGTCTCGGGGTACAGAAATGAACCATTATGGCTGTAATTGAGTAGCGCGGCTGCTAGAGGAGAGAGTTTTGGAGAGGGGGAGGAGCGTCGGTGGAGTTGGGTGGGTGTATTGGGTTCCAGGGGCAGTGAGTTCAAGAGCATCCACAGGAGGGTGTCCACCTCCAACTTCTCACCAGGAGGTCTGCTGTTGGGGGCTTAGTCTTGTATGAAGTGCATCACGGCTCCATTCTTTCTCTGTCTTTGTGTGTGTGTGTGTGTGTTCTTTCAGTGGAGCCATTTCCAAAAATGAATATAAAAACCAAACGGAGATATGAATTTAGCACTGTTTCAGAAGTGGTACGATCCCGAGGAGCGAGGTGTTGCAGTGCCTTATTTCGGACCTTTAAGCTTCAACCTTTCGGGATTGTGACCCCTTAAAATGAAGAGTTGAGAGTCGGATTTAAAGAGGCCTGACCGCATCACACCATCCAGTATTTCACTAGAAATCAAAAAAATCTTCTAATTTTCTCTAAAAAGTGACAAAAATCTGCAGGTACAGTGACAGCTTCACTCTCTCTCCATCAGAGATCGGTTTGTTCCAAGAACGTGATAGATATTAATATGCCTCTGTGTGATAATGGAGGGAGAGCAGGGCATGTTGACGCTCTTTAATGAGGGAAAGTGGAATTTGATTTCAGAAAATACTTCAAACTGAGAAGAAAGAAAGGGATCCAGCACGCTGTCCATCGCAGGGAGTCACTTTAATGACAATGTTTCGGTCTTCTGACTCCCATCAGGCAAAGATATGTACATATACTGTATATAGAAACACACCATACTTAAATATATAGGCTACAGGCTCTCACTGGGGAAAATCCACCAATCAGAGGACACCAGAAACCCTCTCCACTGTGCATACAAATTCAGGTCAGTGAGCCACAAATATAAAGAAAACAAATGTGATGCCGAGCTCCAGCTGCAAACAGACATAGTAAATTTTCCAATATTACGTCACTTTTTTAACAAATCATTCCTGTATTACACAATGTAGCATTTAGTCTTCAAAAGGAAAACAAAACCAGACACTAAATTAGAAATAAAAATGAAAGAAAAACTCCAAAAGCAATACAAAAAAACCAAACCAAAACAAAAGAAGAAATTATAGAATAGCGTGTAAGAGTTTAAAGTCCACCTGTACTCAAAAAATAAGGTTGTCTTCTTGTTCCTGCAGTTGAATGTTTGAGCTCCACTGTGCAGAACGATCTATGAGAGGAGTTTTGACATGTGCTGGCTTCTTTTTCCACGTTCATTGCCTGAAGTTTACTTTTTTTTTTTAATCTGCGCTCACTGGAAATCAGATTTGTGACATCACAAATAGTTTGTCAGCTGGCGCAGCAGTGTGATGTGGAAACTTCAGACAAACACACACACACACACACACACACACTCAGAATTGACTTTACATTGAAGTTGGAGACATCTCTTGTGACTTATTTGCATAATAACAGATTCAGGATTTTTTGGTTGACAAGGAAAGAGTAGATGTCATTTTTTGTGTGTGTAAAACCCCTGTCAGAAACATTTTATTAATCAATGTGCAGTGTTTTATATACATCTTAAACATGTCTGATGGGGATCTTTAAAGGGGAACTGCAAAGAATTTTAATATTCATGATATTTATGAGGTAATAATACTAACTCTGCAATTTTTAATTTTTCATAACTGAATAAACAAGCTGTTCTCAGGGGGAAATAAGGTCCACAGAATACTGTTTGAAGAGCTACAGGTGGCAGGGTCCGCCAAATATAAACAAAGTAAAACAGTATGAAATTGTGCTGTTCAATTTTGTTTATTCAGTTCATTCAGTCATGAACACGAAGAGAGTTTGTTTATTTACTTTGTTAAGGCATGAAAATCATCTTTCTCTTTTGGAGAAAATGTCTTCCCCAAAACTCCAAAGTGCACCTTTAAGGACTGTAGTCATGTGCATGAACAAGCTTTTTGCAGTTACCTCATGGCGCCTTGTGACTGATCTGGTCCCGACCCCCAGGTTAGGGACACTTTCTCTAAGCCCTTCTCCGTGTATAAACTGTGGCCCACAATGGCTGACATCTGCTCCGCCAAACAGCGCGACCACACTTCCTTATCTCCCAAGCTCCTTTATACGCCCGACAGACAGCCAGGTGTGGTGCCATCGCTTCTTGTGAGCGTCTCTGGTGAATTTCTGCGGTCGCTGTCGCCCTTCGAACAACCGTGCAGACCCGAGCCTCCCCCCCACCAGAGTCGTCCAACAGCACATCAGTCCCTCTGATCGTTTATTAGCCAGAGCCCCGGCTTTATTTCTTAATGCAACTTGTACGGCAGCTCCGAGCTGATGGGTGAAGTCACCGCGGCGCCCGGCCACTCTGCAGCAGTGGTAAATATGTATATTCCAAGCGTGTGAAAAAGCAGAGCCGCGGCAGACCCACCAACCATAGCATATGGCTCTACCATGTGTTACTTAATGAGAGATTTACTCACACAGACCACTAAATGTGTGGCTCATTTAAGGAGCCACGGCAGAGGAGTGTTTGCATGCAAGTCGACTCAATAAAGGACTGAGGGGAGGGGGGGGGTGGAGGGTTTGATCCCCATCTAACCGCTCGCTGTAACCTTTTGCACTTGCGGTGCTTTTAATGACTCCTCTGCAAAAGTGAGCTGAAAGCGAAGAAACTCCCTCAAACATGGCGGGCAGTGCTGACGAATCCATACACCTGCCTGAAGGTGTGTGTGTGTGTGTGTGTGAGCGCGTTGTAAGGCCTGTCCGTGTGTTTGTGTGTGTTTCATATTAGTCGTGTGTCGTATTCACAGAGAGGAATGCTGGCATTCTAGCCCCGTGTGGCGGGGAGGACAGGAGGTTGTGGCGTACATACACTCCTGACCACACGCTTTCTCCCTCCCCGCCTGCGTCTCTGGCTCGCATATCTGGCCGTGTGCAGTAATTGGCCACACAGAGCCCAGATCTCTTTGTTTTCGCCCTGCAGAGGCTTGCGGTAGACATGCACAAGCAGTAGGCCTCGTAAATCTGCGGGACTCCAGTGTCAGGCCCCCGAAAGTTCCAGCTCCGCTTCTTTACAATGACTTCACTCCCACCCAGCATTCCCACCGCACCACACCGAGGACCGGGTCCGAGAGACTTCATTATACGACTTTTATGTGATATGTGTATCACTCCTAGCGCTTTCTGTGTGTGTGTGTGTGTGTGAGAAAGAGAGTTTCTATTCCCTCACACCCCAGTTTAACCCAATCTCGGTGCTGCTGCTCAGAGGCTGTGATTATGTGTCTGTCTTCAGTGTTTGCTAGTCTTCTACTTCAGAGCGAAAGGCTGCAGTTCACTGTTTGGCTTGGACCCACTTCACTGGGTGTTTTTTTTTTTTTTTTTTTTTTTAAACTACAGTTGTGGCTTCCAGACTGGGTCAAATATGGTTCAGTAAATAAATAGTCTTAGCTTTACAGCCCTGATGAGATAATGCGTTCGATTCAAATGCCTGCAAATGAATTTAAGTATATAATCCAGCGCAAACTTTAGCTTTTAATACACGAGACTTAGGAGCTGAAATCCTCACATCAGGAGCTGCGGCTGAATATTTGATTCGAGCAGCTGAGCTGTATTTAAACAACCCCCGGCTTATGCATTATATACTGTATTAACAAGTGATTCTGTGAGTCACATCAGAGGCTCTTGAGAATGTGTGTCCAAGTTTGCACAGGTCTCACTGAGTATTCCAACACACTCCCTTTTTCTCTTTCTTTCTTTCTTTCTTTCTTTTTTTTTCTGCCTCACAGCTGCACTCTGATCTATTCCGGTGATGCGTTTACGTGTCTCCTTCAAAGTCAAAATGCAACAACAGAGCAACTACGAAGACACTCAACGCTGTTATTATTTGTGACCCCCCCCACACACACACCTTCCCTCTTCCCCACGACCCGGAACGGACGGGTCAGTGAAAAGCAACCAAAGCGTGACATTACCATGTTAAACGGTGCAGGGGCGCGCGGACGTGCCCTATAGGCTCTGCGTGACGCGTCAGACGGCCATCGAAGATTGATGAAAAAAAAAAAAGAAAGAAAGAAAAGGAAGAAAAAAAAGATTCATCTCGTTTCGGAGAAGTCAAAAGTTGCGCCAGCGACACCTTGATGAATCCGCACATAAATAATAGAGCGAACTTCTTTTTTTTTTCTCCTCTCCTCTCTTTTTTTTTCTTCTTTCTTTTTTTTTTTTTCTTCTTCTTTTTAACCGCCTTTCGGGAGAACTCGCCGCAGAGGAGAGGAGAGCAGAGAGCGATAAAAGTCGTGCAGGAGGAGAGGGGAGGGAGACAAAGTTTTTTCCCTGAAAGTTTGCAAGCTTTCACTTTCTAGGCGGGGTTACTGTAAGCTGCAGCAGCATGGAGTGAGAGAAACGGGACGGCGAGCGATTGCAATGCAGCACTATACCGAGCTTCCATCCAACTTAAATAAGCTCTCCAATTCTCCTTTCTAAAAATAACCATGTACTCCCCGTACTGCTTGACACAGGTAAATTGTCTTATCTTCTTTCATTGTTTGGCTGGGCTGTGGTGGGGACGCCGGGTCTTTTTTTTTTTTCTTTTTTTCTTTTTTTCCCCCTCTCTCTCTCTCTATTGCGCTGCCTCTGTCTGTTATTTCCAACGTGTGTGTTCATTTGTTGTGCCGGAGCGTCTTTTCTGCTCTCTGACTCACTCGGAAACTTTCAGCTCGACTCTTCCCGACGCTCGTCCCGCCTCGGAGCGCGATTTGTCGCCGCAGGAAGAAACTTTCTCGCGCGTTTCCATCGCACATGGTTTTTGGAGAGAAAATGGCGCTTCTCCCGAAATGTATTTCATATAAAAAAAAAAAAAGGAAAGAAAAAGGAAAGAAAGAAGGAGGGGAGCCGTGTGCAGGAGGAGGAGGAAAGGCAGAGCGCGGGGACAGGCGGGCTGCGTGTGTGTGTGTGTGTGCGCGCGCGCGGAGCGGAGTTTAATGTTACTGCTGGAAGATTTTTCCAAGTGTCGAGGCTCGCAAAGAGGTTTTTTTGGCCGCTGAGAGGAGGCGCACACCGCCGCCTTTAGGGCTGCTTTCATGTGGCGCTCAGACCGGGAGAAGCGAGCGTTGGAGCTGGTGTGTGTGTGTGTGTGTGTGTGTGTGTGTGTGTGTGTGTGTGTGTGTTATATCCTGTGAAGAGCAGCACAGACGTTCAGCATCTCTTTGTGTGTGTGTGTGTGTGTGTGTGTGTGTGTGTTTTCTGGGAGCTCTCCCGCACCAGTTGACTATTTTACAAGTTGTTTTTTTTTTTTTTTTTTTCTTTTTGCACTTGAATGCAACACGTGCTGACATGTGTGGTTGCAGGTAAACAGGAGTCACAGGAACTACATTGACTTTAGATGTCTATATGTCAAATCCATGTGTCTTATATGTGCCCACTGAGTGCTGAGTTGCTTTCTCAGGTCACATTTCATTGACACCAACTTAACAAAATAAAAGTCACTGTTTTTTTTGTTGTTGTTTTTTTTAAATGTAAAAAAATGCTTCTTTCTGCACCTCATTAAACACTGGGGTTTATCTTTTCAAAGCCTTTTCTTAATTTGGAAAACAAAAGCGCTGCTGTTTTTTTTGGATTAGTTTTTATGATGCAACATCATATGTAACGCAGCCTTATTTTTGCTCTCACGTTGATAGCTGACGTCGAGAGAAAGTGTCAGGAAATTCCCCCAAATGCTTCCCAAGCAGCCGTTTGAACTTGTTGTTGTTGTTTTGTTTTTTTTTTTAAGTGTGACACAGTGTGGTGAGAGACATTCCTTCAGGTGTGAGGCATCAATAGTCATCAGAAGTTGCCTTTTGACCAATTTTCTAAATTTCTATCTGGTCAAGTTTGAGCTCTCTCTAGTAATGATTCATCATATTAAAGCCTGTGTTGTTTTTAATCATTTATCTCAGCCCCAAAATATCACTTTGGCAGCAGTCTGAGAGAGTGAACTGAAGTTTTTCAGGGGGGCTTTTTTTTGTGTGTGCCACAACCGTACAGAAATGTTCAAATTCCGAATGAGGAGTCCAGCTTCCCTCTCACGCTGTTCATATTTACCAACTCAAGCGTTACACCGTCCTTAGTCCAGCAAAATAAAATCCTAAATTTATAAAAATAAATAAATAAATAAAATAAAATCTCAAAGTTTCCTGCAGAAAAAGCCTCTTTTTTCCTCGTCTGTGTTATTTTTGAGGGTATTTCCCTCATTTCGGCCAAGCGGTGGCATCGACCTGGCCATGTTACACAGCTGCTGGAAGTCTCACTCTTATAAAGCAGACTTGTTTATCCCTCATTGGCTTCGTCTGACAGTGGCCTGCCAGGAGGCGTTTGATGTGTAATTCAGCCCTGATTTTTACAGTGCTTTTACTAAAAGACTTTTCCTCCCATCGTACGCCTCTGACGACTGCTACCAGAGGCTGAGGCTGAGGATGCTCCCCTCGCGTCTGCTTCCCATTTTCTCTGCATTAAGCAGCTCGGACTCATAATGTCCCTCACACCACAAACGGGAAAACATTTTTTTTTAAATTATTATTCTGATTATTTTCCCTTAATTCTTCACTTTATTGAAGGAACTCTAAGAGGCCGCTTAGTGTGTTGATTTAGAGTGAAACTGAATCAGAAATGTGGGGAAAGTAGAAACAGATTGTTAGATGATGATTCCAGACATCACACATATTCCCTATAGATTAAGATAAGATGTGTGTATGAGATCTTTTCACTTGCGGATTTCTTCCAAAAATGCCTCTCAGCTCTGAGTGTGTCTGGCCTGCGTCTCCATGCAGGCCTGCAGACATGATGACTTTATCTGTAATTGATAAAAATCTTTCACAGCAGATAATCTTTGCACAAAAGAAGCTTTTATTTAGCTACATAAATTTCCCTTCATCAACACTAATTGGCAACAGAAGCTCGTGCAGTGTAATGTAGTGCACATGTTGCACATAATGCTAACTTGCAGTGTGTCATTGGCTGGGCAGGAGGATGGTTGGAGCGCGTGTGCAGCAGGGAAAAGCCCCTCACACTGTGTTTCTTGTCATTTTTAAAAAATGTGTACCCATCTGTGTGTGTGTGTGTGTGTGTGTGTGTGTGTGTGTGTGTGTGTGTGTGTGTGTGTGTGTAAGAAACAACTTCAGTCTCCGTGCAGACAGCACCAGCAGCTCTCTCTCTCCACACACACACGCACACACACACACACACACACACACACACACACACACACACACACACACACCTCCCTCTCTCTCTCCCTCTCTCTCTCTCTCTCTCTCTCACCCACACACACACACACACATACACACAGCATTCCCTTGCAGCACCGTCTGCAGACGGAAAGGCACATTTTGTTTATTTAATTGCTGTTAATAATTAAAAATTCGAGCTTGGACCTCGGATATGGCAACAATTGTAAACAATCGAATGAATTATTAACTGTGATAAAAGCCTTGGTGGAGAGGAGCGACGTGCTGGGATGTGACGGACGGTGCGTAATGGCAGCACATTACGGGCAGAGCCCTGAGAGGAGAAGGAGTGTGTGTGTGTGTGTGTGTGTGTGTGTGTGTGTGTGTGTGTGTGTGTGTGTGTGTGTGTGTGTGTGGCTTGTAGTGTGTTTTTTATGTCGAACTAATTTAGGATAAGAAAATCCCACTCATTTCAGGCCTTTTTTAATGTAAAACGGATATTATTGTGAAAAGAAGCGGAAGCCAGGTTCTTCTGCAGGCTCTTGTATTTTTGATCCCTCATTCATTCCTGAAACACACTCGGAGCCTGTGATTTAACGATGCAGTTACAATAACCTGCTCTCCCATTATTTTCTCTCATCATTTCCAATTGTTTTGTTTTTTTTCCCCATTATTAACTTTTTTGGTCCGTTTTTTTTTTTAAATGTCTCTTGCCTTCCTGAGAACCTGAAGTAGCCTTTCCGTTCCGTGCAGGCCACAATGACGCAGCACAAATCTGCACCTTAGGAAAAAAAAAAAAAAGAAAGAAAGAAAGAAAGAAAGAAAGAAAATTTGTTCTGGGTTCATTGCATTTGTCACTGTGTTCAGTCGTACTATTATGCAGCTCGTAATGTTGTCATCTCAGTCTGTTTTCACTGGTGCGACGTTTTAACTTATTCCTTCCCTCTGCCCCCCCTCTGCCCGCCTGGACGCTGACCCCTGCTCTCCTCGCCTCTTAACACCCTCTCAACACTAAAGTATTACCCTACTCACCTTCTAAACAATGCCTTAGTGGTAAGTCCTATTTAGTCCCTATTTATTCCGCATTAGGTGTGTGTGTGTTTTCATATATTCCATCTTGAGAAAATGTTTTTTTTTTTTTTTTTTTACTTTTTGACCCTTCCTCTTGTGATCCTCCTGCATGCAGGGCCGCTCACGCCGACCTGCAGCCGGATTTATTTTATGACTCGTGCAGGAAAAAAAAAGAGGAGAAAACGTTTATTTTTATCACACTCACACGCACACACACACACACACACACACACACACACACACACACACACACACACACTCACGCACACACACTCCATGAAAAGTTGCATTTTTATTTTTCTATCTGTGTGAGTTTTTGCAGGCAGCCTGGTCTGAGCGGACGACACCTTTTTTTTCTTCTTCTTCTCTTTCTTCATTTCCAGCGCAAACAGACCAAAAAAAAAAAAAAAACTGGCTGCAGCTCCGACAAGCTCTGTGTTTTTAATGTGTGCAAAAAAAAAAAAGAAAGAAAGAAAGAAAAAAAAATCAGATCGTGGCTTTGGAGCAGAGATAGACAGATGACATCACAGATGTTGCTTCCATGTCGGTGTTTTAAAAACAGAAACATAATTCTGAATTCATTTCTAAAGCACCAGATTCCATTGAGAAATCTCCCATTTCTTCTTCTTCTTCTTTTTTTTTTTTTTCCACATCTTGATTTGAGTTGCATCATCCAGACTCTAACCTGCACTGCCCCCCCCACCACCCCTCCCTCGGGCCTTCTCGTCTCTGTCATGCAGCTGCAGGTCCCGCTCTGCCTCGCTGTGCGCTAATTATCGGACAGCGCGCTCCTAAAGAGCCCCGCGTCACCTCCTGCCTTCAGGTCACCGTCTCGGCGCTCATGACGCGTTGTTTTTGTCCTCCCCTCGGCTCTGAGCGATGGGCTCGCTTTATCAGCTCTATATGTTGCTCCAAGAGGATGTATTATATTTTTCTTACGTCACCACCAAACTCAATCGCTCCTTATCTCCGAGGCTGTGTTTTCAATGAAAACATCAGGACGCAGCATATGGAGGAGGGGAGAGTCATGAGCTAGTTTGTTTTACCTTCGGATCTGATTAAATTAATGTAATCAATACCAGGGCTTTGAAGCATTAATTTTACACTCACACATGTTTGAGTTGAGGTGAACCTTACACACGCACACACACACACACACACACACACACACACACACACACACACACACACTGTCTCTTCCCAAGGCCTGCAAAATGAGTTGGAACAGCTGTTCAGAGGATTAAAAATCTGATGGAACCGCAGTCTGAATAAACAGAAAAATGTCGGATTTTTCAGAATTAAGGGACACACACGCGTGCGCACAGACATGCACAAAAGCGCACATGCAAACATGCAACTACCCCCCCACAAAAAACCTCTGGTGCCAATGTAATGCCTCCATGCCAGTTGGGCCCTGGAGGGGGGTTATCGCCGGACGGGCCGGGATGCCAGTTTCCGGGCGGCTTCGTCTCGCCTGCGTCGGTTAAACTTTGTGGCGCCGAACACTGAAGTTGCATTGTGAGGAGTTAAGGAAGAATCTGTGTGACATGTTTCTCAGATATTGAATTAAAGCGTCACTGTGGGTTTTGGTTCGGTTGCAGACAAGCCTAATTGTCTTAATTCTGTTAATACAGCTGCAGTGTTAACTCTCTGATGCCAGACACGAAGGGAAGCTCAGTTTGTGTGGATGTTTTGCGTGGAGAAGTGACCCGGCAGTCAGTAACACACTCTGCCTCTGGCCAGCAGACACTAGAATGAACTCACGGCGCGTTTGATCGACAGGTTAGGGCTGATCTATTGTGCTCGCCGGTAACTGAGTTGTGTGTGCACACGTGTAAGAGGGGAAGACTAAGGCAGGCGGGGAGCATAAGGGGTGAAATCGGAGTCCCTGATTGGCCGCGCTGCCTTTTTGTGAAGTGGCGGATCCTTTCCCCTCATCACGGGACACCAGGAGGTCATAATGCCAGACGCTTGCCTGGGACACCGTGTTCCTTTTACTTATTCATTCATTCCACGTAGCCGGTTACAGACCAATCCACTGCAAAAGCCCACATCATTAAAGACGCTGCAGTGTTTTGCACATTGCACTCCTGGCAACACCCAAGGTGGCATTTGTGTATTCGTGTCCTCCTTCCATGGGCGCCGTTAAAGGCCACTAGCCTTGAACTCGTAGGTGGCCTTGCTTAGACACCCAACAGCCCCACCTTCAAAATGTTTCGAAGCATAACTGAGGGGGTTATAAAGGTTTCTGTGATTCATGTCTTCATCAGTCACATACATTTTCTGCATTTGTTGTCGGCTGGCGACCGGGGGGGTGGGGGGGCCACCGTGCGTCAGCTGGAGTGAATTTACTGCGATTTTTCCGCAAAGAATCGCAGCGCTCGGTGGCGAAAACAAAGACGAGATGAGCCGGGCGCATTTTGGCAGCGGGGGATATAGATTTGAATTAAGTAGCATGTAGTTTTTATCTCGCGCCGCATGCAGAGAGAGGCAGGACCAACTGCGTCTCATTCAGTATCAGCACAGCTGTCCCAGCATCCGTGGAGAATGGATTCCTACTGCTACTGCCATGGGAGGCTCCAGCCAAGAAGAATGGGAGGATATCCAGTGTGTGTGCTTGTGTTTTAAAAGGAAGGCGAAGAGTGAGAGGAGAGAGTAACACGCTGGTGTGTCTGTGTCTGTCTGTGTGTGTGTGTGTGTGTGTGTGTGTGTGTGTGTGAGTGAGTGTGTGTGAGTGAGTGTGTGTGTGTCATGTTGTCTCCACCCGCCTCACTTTTCCTTCGCTCATGTCACCTCTGGCATGGATTAGTCTTTGGCACAACCCTGGCAGTGCCCGCGGCCCCAGCGCGGTTCTGTGGTCGCCGATATGTTGTGCTGTTGCCATGGCTACTGAACACACACACACACACACACACACACACACACACACACACACACACATATACACACATGGGTGCTAAATTACATAATTGAGCTAGAATATACAGAGGAACACAAAATACTTAGTGTACAATATGAAAGCAGAGAAAGGGAAGAGGGCAGGAGGGAGGTAGAGGGTAGAGTGTATGAAGGAAGGGAGCGATGGGGGGGGGGTCTTAATTTTAAAACCAGGAAGACAAAGTGTGCCTTCACCAGAGGGAACCCTGAGCAGACAACAGAGATACGTTAGGCGAATATTTGGGAGATCTGTCATAGCCGATTGGACATCAGCACAGCGTGTTCTCTCCTCCGAATCTGAGTCATAAATCACAACAACAGTGCCGCCATTATGCGGGTTTTCGGAACGTTGTGACAACCAATCTGATAGGGCAATTGAGGATAAGGTGTTTGCGGTGACACACAAGCAGTGTTTGTGTGTGAAAAGATGAGACGCAGAGAGAGAGAGAGAGAGAGATGTGCACGCAGTGTTTGTGTAGGAGAAGAGGGTGTGGCGCTGTAAGTTTGCAAGGATACACCACGAGGCATACGCACATATTTCTTCCTTTACCTCGCTCCTCCTCCTGAGCTCCTCAGTTTTAAAAGATCTGTCTGAGTATCAGCAATAATGCCGAAACATTTCTGTCGCTCTTCGACTTGAATGGTGAAACCTTTGGGCTACAAAGCGGCGTGTCATTTCCTATTGATGAGTCTGTTCTCGTACTTTAGAGACCCCCTTCAGAATATTTTGGGGACAGATACAAATACCCTGCTTTGAGTAATATTTGTGCCTGATGTGTTTTTTCTCCCACTGAAAGTTTAGTTACCTTGTGAGAAAATCCTTAGAAAACCATCAACTCCGTTACGTTGCATGCTGAGCCACGTTTTGCTCCCAGGTGTGTTGTGATGTCACAAAATTCAGTGATAAAAAAAAAAAAAAAGGTTCAGTTGCGTAAAAGTAAATATACGTAAGTTACATCATTAGTAAATGTTAAATTATACATATATATATTTACTTTGATGTATTTACTTTCTATGGCCCAACCTATTAACAACCTGTCTTGTTAACGGATCCAATATCCTCCATGTCATCCATTATCTAGATCAGTGTTTTTTTGTAGCTTGTTGCCGATAAAATGAATTAATTCAAAAATGCGTTACTTTGGCTCTGATGCAGCTTGCAGTCAGCAAAGAAGCTAATGACCGAAGTTAGCAAAACAAATGTAGTGGAGTAAAAGTAAAATGTTTTCCTCCGAAATGAGGAGCAGGAAAAGGAAATAAAAGTACAAAGTTGTACTTATGACCAGTACTCGAGTAAATGTACTTGGTTACATCACCTCCCTCACAAGGTCCTGTTCGTACGTATGCGCTGTAATCTGAGCTTCATGCTGAGCGTGGAGAAACTTTCCACCTGCTGCGGTTGAAGGTCAAACATCCAGAAGTGACAATAAGGCAAACACGTTTTTTGAGCGGAGGGGAATGGTCACCTCATCGCGACTGCAGATTTGATATTAGAATACGTCATTTATTTGCGCCGAAGCTACCAGTGCGCGGCCGGTAGCCCCAAAACCGACAATGCTGTAAAGAATTCCAGTCAATAAAGTCACATTGCGGATTGTGAAGTGAGTAATTGTTGCACATTTCGCCGTGTTTGGTTAATTTTGTTCCGTGTCTCGGGCTGCAGCAGACAGACTGAGAAATGTGTCTGAGTGTGCTTTGTTCTTGCATTGAACAAATTTGAACGCGTGCCAGTATCAACACACGGAGCGAACGTTGACAATAATTCATGCTCTGTTCTTTTCTTTTTAATCAGCAAGTAACATTTCCGTAAAGACATGCTGCGTGATATCGCCTTTCACACATCTTTTGTGGTCCGCAAGGAGGAACGAAAGGCCCGAGCTTGTGACCGGGCAAAACAAGGAGCGTGCAAAGCCATTGTATCAGCCCGCCACAGGTCAACAGGAACAGATAGAGAGTTGTTGTTGCAGATCACTGGCGGCCCACTCAAGGTCACTTCAGTGTGGGCAATCTGGGCATGTTGTTTGGCCTGTCCTGCCTGTCTGTCTGACCTACATCTCACTGCACCAGCTAAATATATACAGTAGACCCCCCCCCCCCCATTACAAAGCTTCCAGATTAATCTGGATGAAATCTGATCCGCGTTTCACTCTGCGTGTGTGTTTGACCGCAGCCTTCCCTTCACAAGCCTCCCAGCCTGACTTTCGATCACAGTCACTCTCTCACACTCGCCATCGAGAAAAAAAAAAAAAGGGAAAAAATGGCAGATGCAGGCATTCACACAAACATGGGACACGCATGCATATTATCATGTTGTGTATAAGACAGGAGCTGTAGCCACTAAAGGTCTGCTCATTCACAAACCACCCCTCTCTACGCGTACGGTGTTGTCTGTTTGAATTTGAGCCTAACTACGTGGACAAGCTGTATTTTGCCGTGCCTCGTGCGTAACGCACCTGCGCGAGCCAGATCACATGAGGCACAGGTGTGCATTCTTTAAAAAAAAAAAATCACACAGAGTATGACTGTGTCAGCAGTATGGTGTGTTCACACCCTGTAGGATAGAAGACAGTGGTCCCCAACCTTATTTGTGTGATGTGATTTGTTAAAATTATTATTGTTACTCAACACTATTGATTTTGTGAAGGTATTTTATGACAATATAACAACATCACAGCATGTTTTTCAATTGAACTGTCAATGGTTGGTTAAGTTTGTTCGGGTCTGAAGTTGTACCATACGGGGTGTTTCAACCATTTATCCATTACTTTTACCTTGTTTACTTTTTTTTTTTTTTAAATAACTTTTACTATTTCAATGAAGGAGTCTGACTAATAGTAAACCATTTCAACCATTTAAGCATACCTTTCTATTACTTCATCCATGTAGTTATTGCTTTTAGCTTATTACTTATGCTAGTTTGCTATTTCAACCATTACTTTCAATTATTTCAACCATTTAATCAATATATTTTTTTACTATTTCAACAACTTCATTGTTGCTTCAGCTAACTATTTTTGAACTATTGGGCTAGCCAACTTATGTGGACTTTTTTCAGTCTAGCTATGCTATAGTGTCATTTTAACCAGCTATTTTAGCTAGCTGCTTTCGCACTATCAGTAGAAAACTGTTTCAACAACGTAGCCATTACATAAGCTGACTATTTTAACCTTTTAGCCACGAGTAGCTGACTATGTATTATAGCCAGACAACCATTACGTTACCTCAGTGATTCAGTTTTGTTCCTAGCTATCTATTCCAACTGTCGATACAATAATTTTGGTTAAATATTTATCTATGTAATCTTTAGTGTTTATCCTATTTGGGCTTATCAATTTACAGACTTCCTACCATTTCAGTGGTTTATCTGTTATTCGTAGCTTAACGTTTAGTTAGTTTACTAAAGCTTGCTAGTTAGCTTGCTAACTAGTGTTTATGCAACTTAAATTACAAAACACAGTGGTCAAGTGTTACTGTTTAGTTGGAGGTGGATATGATTTTTTTCCTCAGATTGTAAATTGTATTTTTTCAGATTAGTTCCAATCTCTTCACATGCCCCCTTGGCAGCTGGGGAAGTACCCTCTGCGCTGGGGCATGAAGCCAGTAAAACATAGTTTAAGCAATACATCTACAACCTAGTCCTCCTGTATTCCATCCGTCCATCCATCCGCTTATCCATCCTTTTATGACCAGGCATAGCAAATATAAATGCACACCTGGTGAGGTCTGGGGAGTCCATACAATCATTTGAGCACAAAGGATTAAGACTTCATTGGGACTCCGGTAATTGGGCAATGAAAGTGGCGTTGACGGTTCAGTTGCCGGTGGATGACATCACACGATGACGCCACTCGATGATGTTATAGCATTCATTGTCTGTTCACTGCTCCTTCGGCTTTCCTTTTAAGCAGAGGAGGGATAAGGAGGCATTGATTGGCTCGTTGATTGTACCTCAAATTTCCCGAGGCTTTTCTTTCATCATCGCGCCACATTACCTCATGCTGTAGCAGAGGCGAAATAGTTGAGTCCTGGATATGTTGATCCCGCGCAGGAGATTAAAACACAGTGACCGTGCAGGAGTATAATTACACTGGCTATTTAGCAGATACGATTATGAGCCCAGCAGTGATTACAACCGAGACCTAAACCGAGCATCAACTTTTCAGTTTTGCTTTTATTCCAGTTTGCCGGGAACGCTGGCTACAGCTTGTGATTGGGCTTAATAGGCATTTATGGGGTTAATGTTGGAGGGAAAATCTTTTCCTGTCTTGGGGGTGGGTGGAGGAACGTTGACGCTTGGAGGCTTATGAACCCGCAAGTCAAACAGTAATGAAAACAGTTGTGACCTGATTTCAAGCGCCGGGGAAAAAAGGCATGGAATAGTTGGGAAAGGGGGATTTAAGAAACACAGACGACAATATCTTAGGACGACAGAGCCGCATGTCTTCCTTCTTTCTTCTCCCCTTTTCTCGCTAGTTTTTTTCTGACATACTTGTGTTCCCTTTCATTTCTTCCTGTGACGATCTCCCCCTCCGTTTCTGTCTGTGTGTATCTGATTCGGCCACCCTGTCCGGCAAGGAATAGCTGTCACCCCGGGGAACAAAGCACTAGATCTTGGTCTTTGGAGCAGGAAGTTGGCACGGGGCCAAGGGTGGAAAATCTATACTCGGTTGCATAACATAACATATCTTTACCTCAGATGAACTCTTGAGGAGGCCTGGCAGCTGTGAGCAAACAGAGCTGGAGGGCGGGAGTTTGTGTGTTATTAACTGACTCTGTTTGTGTGGAAGTGTCTGTGTATGTGTTGGTATGAGTGCGCGCTCTATGCTTCTTGTGACTTGTGTTTGCTGGCTGCTGGAGCTGCTGCCACCGCCGCTGCTGCTGCTGCTGCTGCTGCAGGCCCGAGGCTGTTTGAATCCCCCTCGACGGTCAAGTACAGTAGAGTCAAATAGAGCCTTGTTGAAATCAAAAGGCGAGGATCAGAGTGGAGCGGAGTCGAGCAGAGGAGGCCGAGGCCAAGCAGGGCTCAGGGTTAGACTCAAACACAACTCTGCGGCTTCTCCTTTTGGCCCGGCCAGCCCGTAACTACTATCCCAACTCCAGCTGCGCCGCGCTCTGCGAGGGAATTCAGATATAAACTTTCTGCTCTGTTTAGGCTCAGAGAAATAGCTGCAGGATTAGTGTGCGTTACATGGAAAGTTGTATATTTGAGAGGGAAATTCAGTGCAGGACATTTCATGTCACTGCTGAAATGTAAAACACAGATGGGTCAGATTTAGCTTTAGCCCTGCGCGCGCATGGGCGTGGGACAAACCTCTGCTCCCCTTCGTGGCGGTTTGTGAATTCACTTCCATTCCCCGCTCTCCTCTTATTAAACTCGTCTAGCTGCGTCGGGATCGTCTCCGAATCAAATTCGCACAGGAGCGCTTTGTTCCGACGCGATCGCCTGCAATCCCTGATGGAGAAACAGCGCACGGCGCTCCTCTTTTGTGGCCCGGGCTCTGTCGAGAAAAAAGTAAAAAAGGGGGGGGACGTGGAAGGGAACGGACCTGAGAGCGGTCGGCCGTCTGACGTGTCAAGCTGCTGTCAGTCTCTTCAGCGCGCGAGACGTCGTGAGAGAGGCCTCGTGAAACTCAAACTGGGCTCATTATGGTCATCGTCTGGAATAGAGCGCAATCATCTCGGCCACCTGTGGCAAGCTGCGGTGGAGAAAAGACTCTTGTAGGCCTTCTGGACCTGTCTGTAGAGTCAGTTCACACACATTTACTCCATTCACGTGTTATTTTTTTAAACATTTTTTCTGTATCCCCGTGCCTTGTTTTTCCTCTCCATCTGCACACCTGAATAGACGTATTACCAAGCTAGAGTTAGGACTCATATGGGAACCACAAATTGACTGTATATTGCAGCCAGGCTGTAGAGATTTATGAAGAAAGTGAATAGGGATGGTGTGGGTGGTTTGCAGAGGTGCACATTATGGTGTGCCTTTTTTTTTTGTTGTTTTTTTTTTTTGTTTTTTTTAATACTTGGAGAGGCTGAAGGCCTTAAAAAGAAAATGGTGGAGAGGAGGGAAACAACAACAGAAAGTGTTTTTTCTCTTTCAGTGCAGAGAGATTATAGAAGGAGGTACAGCGCAAAGAGGGAAAGAAAAGACGGGAGAGAGGAGAGGGAAATGGGCGGGAATGAAAGGAGGCCATAGTCTGTGTGTTGCAAATACAGTAGACTGGGGAGCACTTCATGTCCTTTTATTTTTTCTTGCTGCGTGATTTGTTTGATTTACTCTCTATCAATCAGCGGAGGATGTATTTAAACGAACTCGAAGCACATTCGAGAAAGCCTCTTTATAGCTGTGGCTGTTTGTATTCTCCTCTTACTTTCCTTGGAAGCAGAGCGTGATTAAAACAGACGATATAGGCGTATTGTATTTCCTAGGGGACTGGAAGGAATGCAAATGCATCATAACCATATTATACTAGTTAGGAGCGGTGCGTGGTGCCAAGCCTCTGGATACAGGAGAGAGTCGACGCAGCTCCACTAAAGGGAACCGAGTCCCGCAAAAAGAGCCAGAGTCCCACAACTGCAGCAACACGAGAGGACATCTGACACTGCTGGACTGTATTTGACATTTCATAGTATACACACAGTACCCAAGGCTTTTCGCCGCATAAAAACACGGGTTTTTCTCTCGGCGCAGAACCTAGCGGAGGAAACCCCGGAAAAAAAGTTTCTCTGCGTGTGGATGTCCATCCGAGCGCCGCAGAATCCGTTTGGCATTTTTGTTGTGAGGGAAGCATGTTGCTGGTGGGACTTTGGCCTGCACAATCCCTCCTCTGTTAAAACAATGCGGCAGTTGTCCTCCCTAACCTAATTACTCCCTCCCGGGGGAGAAAGGCAACAGCACCAAATCCCATAGTTAGGAGCTCTGATCTGGGCTCTGCTGTAAGAAAAGGCCCCATTCATTTCCCTCCCTCCTTCCACCACATATGCACACACACACACGCACGCACACACGCACACACACACACACACACACACACTATGTTTCACTGCGATTGGGTTTGGTCTGATAGATGCTAATTATCCTCTAATATATCCTGATATTTCTCTTGTTATCTGTTTTACTTGTCATCGTCACAATTTATTATTGTTGTAAATGGCTATCAGTGTCAAAGGACATAATGGTGTCTAAAGGTTGGATAATGCCATTGTGCCGTGAGCCCAGTGTCATAAAATGATGCCCGCACAGACAAAGAAAAGGGTCAATATAACTGTAGCACTGACGCAGTACTGCTACTTACATGTAAAAGTGTGATTTGGCCAAACTGAAAGATATTTATTCTGACTCGGTGGAAGACACGCTCAGGTTGTACCTTCACACTGTCACAGGATATGACAATCAAAGCTGTGAGGGATGAACATAATGTTAGTAGCAATCATTAACAAATAGTGACATATAAGTTTTAAAAGGACTTAAGTTGAGGGCTTTGAATAACAGAACAGAAATACAAAAAGATGAGTAACCCAACATTCACATAGAAAGATGTCACTAACATTAAAGGTGCACTATGCAGTTTTGGGGAAGAAATTCTATCTGCATTGACTGATTTCTGCTGCCAAAGTAAATAAAATAACTCTTCGTTTTCATGAATAAACTGACCTTAAAGGACAACACCATTTCACACTGTTTCACTTTGTTTATATTTGGCGGACCCTGCCACCTTTCGAGCTTCAGACAGTGTTACGGGAACATTATTTTTCCGCAGAAAAGCTTTTTTAATGCACTTATGGAAAAGATGAATGTACCTGAGTTTGTATTATTACATTATTAGTATCATACATTTAAAAAAAAAATAGATTTGCTCTAAAACTACATAGTGCCCCTTTAAACAGCCCATTGTCCTGAGCATTTTTTTCTACTGAAGGATATGGGGCAAAAGTAATGCAGTATTGCTATTTTGACCCAAACTTGGAACCAAGCTTTTTAATGTTTTTTATTATAACTGGCACTTTATTTTACATAAACCAAAATGAGGTAATTTTGATTCAGTGTTTGACACGACAAGCTCATTTTTTTTTGTCAACACAACAGTAGACTACAATTTGGTAACATGTAAATGTAAAAAGAACTGTAGTAGATTGTAACACTTAACCAGTAAAAATGGTCCAAGAGTAATTTAAAAAGATTAAAACTAACACTTAGCAGCCCATTTTGGGGGTTGTTTTTAGAACCTGTCTGATACTTGATTTTTTGGGCACACACTGATATTAGAAAGTAAAAAAATGTCCAATATCAATGTTAATACATTGATTTACTTTTGGAAAATTTGCAAAAAAATCTGTATGTGGCAATTTTGACTCAACGTAAAAACAAAATACTTTTAGACCTCTGAAGCAAATGTATCGCTAGTTGAGCTGAGAGACAGTCCAAGCCAACCGAGTGCTACAGTGAACCACATCGGGTCGGTTTGGACCCGCTGTATAATTCACTGGGTAAAAAAAAAAACGAAAAAAGAAAAACCACTGGGTTGAGTTGTTGACCCAAACTACAAAATGCACCTCGTGCTTTGCGCTTCATCTCATTAACTAATTATGTGTAAAAGGAGATAGCTATTTCAAAAAAAAAAAAGAAAAAACACACTCATTTCTAAATGCAGTTTTCATCAGTGTAATCAGAGTCATTTGTAGGAAGTGACTTTAAATATTCCAACAAAAAAAAATTCTGTACTGTGCATTTTTATATAGCTTTAAGCCTATCTTTTGTTTTGCCTTTCTCACCCTTCCTCACCCCACGTCTCTCATCGCTGCCCGCCGCCGCTTACTGGCACAGCGCTGGGTTTTGAAAACTTTATTACAGTGACTTCAGACAAGGAAGTCCGAATAGGAAGAGGGGAAAGGGATGTGTGCGTGTGTGTGTGTGTGTGTGCGTGCGTGTGTACGCGTAGTGGCATTCACCAAAAACAGCACAGGGTGTTAATTCTCCCTCAACCAACCTGTTTTGGTTTTGTTTATTTGTCTATCCTCTCTCAGGAAGATTAGAGCAGCCATTGTGTGGAAGCTTGGGAAATAAAGCTCGAAGTTTATATTTGGAGATTGTTGCGGTGCTACGTTGTTGGTCTAGACTGTTAGGGTTTTGGACGTTTTTGTTTACCCAGGGGGGGAAAAAAAAGAAAGAAAATGTGTTGCCACTGAGATACTTTCTTTCGCGAGGGGGACCCGTTCACATGTGGCGCAGTGTCAGAACGATTCTTTGCACTTTTTCGACGTGACGTTTTTTTTTTTTTTCCGGACGGTTGGATCGACTCCGTGGCCGTTTTTCGTTCAGTCTGCTCCGCGCTTGGAAGCGTAACGCGCCACATGTCCTGGTGTACTCGGGGCATATAAGGAGACAGTAGTGTTTGTGTCTGTGTGTGTCTGGTCGTGCAGTGTTTGTCTTAGGCCGAGCTCCTTTTCCTGTGGTGTGTGTGGGCTCGACTCCGTCCAGCTTGTGTGGACCCCGCGCCCTGTTTGTGCGGCTCCACAGCGGCCCTACGGCAGAAGCGGAAGCTCTGCTTTGACAGCATTAGCAGGGCTTCCTTCAACCTCCGGCCCGCTGTGTTAACCCTATCACTGTCCTCACGTTCCCCCTTTCAGAGCCAGTCATCCCCTGCTTGCGGCTCATCGAATGAAATGTTTTCTTTTGTAAATTAAGTTGTGACTCGAATTCTCCCGTCTTTGTTAACTCTTCGGGTTCTTCTCGTCTGCTCTGACCTCCATTTACAGCTAATTTATTAGCCTCTCCTGTTTATTCAGCGCTCGCGCCAACTTGTGAAACCTGCCTGTCAGTGGCAGCCATGATTGACTTTCTCCCACTTTATTAACCCCTTCGTACTCATTTAAGCAGGCAGGAAGTTTATTAACCCCTCACTATTCTTTAGTTCAGCCCTTCAAACAGACGATTTAAGTGTTTTTTTGTGCTTGTTTTATTTTATATTTAAATTTGGGCCCCACTTTGAGATTCTTTTCTGCTCAAACCTAATCTTGATGTCAAAAGTCACCCCTTTTCTTTCCTATTCTATGGATCTTTAACAGTTAATCCATTTATTTGTCAGCTATAGCGTTATTGACTATTTTGCTTCTTAAATGTGAATGTTTTCCTGTTTCTTTACTCCTCTATGACAGTAGACTGAATGTTTTTGGCTTGTGGACAAAAAAAGACATTTAAAGGTGTCATTTTGGGAATTAACAGACATTTTTTCTCATTTTTTATGTAATTTTATCGATTAATCGACAATAAAATAATCAACATTATTAACATCATTGTCAGTGGACCATAACAATGGAAATTACTTGTAGAGAAGATGTTTTAAATAATGTAAATGTAATGCATGAAGCAAATAATCGCAGGAAATGTTTCTTTTATTCGTACTTTCTTTTCTTTTCACCGCGTCCCCGCTCTCACTCTCGCTCTTTGTCTTAATTCTATTCTTTTTGCCAGGAGATGTCCTTCTTTATCAGGGCCCGTACAGACACATACAACCACACCTCTGTCAGATATTCGCCCCTGGTCGATGCATTTTGCCCACGGAGGGCACCGAACAAAGTGCAGGCCTGTAGGGCAGCCTGCTGTAGCTGTTCGGCTCATTCACGAATCCATACAGGCAGGACCACCGATCATCGGGGTTTAATTAATAACTTATGGCTACAGCTTAAGCTCAGTTACTTGGCTAATTCAAATGGAACCATATAAAGATAAAAAAGAATATATAGACAGGAGGCCATACGGGGAGGGTGGGGGGTGCACAGACGTGGAGGGTGAGACAGTGGGGGTTGTGAGTTAGGGATTGCGGCAACGCATTTGCATAAAGGGCAGGGCAGCATGCCCAGTGGTGGAAAAGGTTGGCATCACGCCTTTCAGACTGGCAGAGAGGGAAGACTGGAGAGAGAGACAGAGAGAGAGAGGGGGGTATAGTCAATAGTACATCCCTTGTTCAGAAAGAGGAGGTCCCTAGCTGTTGGCAGGAGAGCAGGCTAAATCTCTAGTTTGATTGTGTGCTAGATTGCCCCTTTATTTGTCTGATTGCAAAGCGTTCAACACTGCATTAGTAGTGGGCTTTACTTTCCTGGAGCCTTTATGCAGGAGGGAGTGTTTCTGTCTTGGCCCGCTCGGCACATATGTCTCCGCGGGTTTACACTGTGTGCAATCAGCACATCAGGCGTCTCCGGGAAAACTTTCTGACCTGTGTGCGTTTCCTCAAAGTCTCCACCCTTTATCTCAGAGCATCCAGCGAAGGTTAACTGCAGTGTTGATTTAGCTTGATGCCATATTCAGATCTGAACTATTTACAATTTGTACAGGGACACGCAGACAAATACAGGCCTGAAGACGAGTGCGGGGAGGCAGCCAGTGGCTTCTCTGCGTGTGTGCTGTACCCTCTGTCTCTCGGAGCCACAACACTGCCGTTCCCCTCCCGCCGGCTGTGGTTGCGGTGATGTCATGGCAGTCGGCAGTGAAAGGGACGATTATTTAACGTGGGCCTGTTATTTCTGGCCCTGCGTCCATACGCGCTGCATATAGAGCCTTGGCTTGATTCTGCACATCGCCGGCCACCTGTGGTCCTTATGACCACTAGGAGTGCGATGTCTGCAAACTCGCTGTGGCCACAAAGGGGTTCTGTGGGCTCTGCGAGTGCTAATTTACAGCGGTGATGTCGAGTTACTGTATACTTACATGTAGAGTTATTAGCAAGAGCGAAGGGATTTGTTTACAGTCACATTCTTGAGAGGTTTTTTATTTTCATATTTAACTTGGACCCTAATTTTGTCAGACCAACAGAAAAAAAACGTTTGAAAAAATATTCAATTAATAACAGGAATATTTTCACATTTGGGAGGTAAATGCTGTGTATTTTTACTTGAGAAATCACTGAAACGTCGAATGCATATTTGCTTAATGACGTGCGGCCAAACGGTGTTCTCCTACCGATCAAAACAGTTCCAGAGATGCCAGAGATGTGTCAGGATGGATTCTGAGTGAATCTGAACGAGATGAAGCACAGAACAAGTTTCATAATTCTAGTTACTGGAAGGTCGCGGCTGTAAAACGCGTGTGAAATAAGCACACAGATTAAAGAGCTTTGTAAAATGACTTCATTAAAAGCCAAATCTCTGCATTCATAATCATAACGAAGTGATTATCAAAAGTATTTATCAGCACCATGTGCTCACAGTATCACAGGAAAAGTACTAGCTCTGTAGAAAAGTCTGGCCCCTGTGACTGATCTAGTATTATATATGACTGACAGATTATCAGTGATGCATTGGTGAGTAAGTAACACGTACTGCTGTAGCTGGATTTACTTTATATGACCTTAAATGCAATGAGGTAGTCGAGTGTCGCTAACCTGGGGGGGTGGGCCCCCTCCACAGGATCACCACATAAATCTGAAGGATCGTGAGATGATTCGTGGGAGAGAAGAGATAAAATAAATGTGTTGTTAATGTTGTATTACAGATACGTTGTGAAATATTTGATTGGGAGTCAAACAAATGCAAACAGCCCATAAATGAGATGGCTGAAACGTGACTAAAGGCCCCAATTAGAGGTGATTTTTTTTTTTTTAAAAAAAGGTCACAAACCTGCTTTGTATTTTATTGGCTGATCATGTATCATGTAATAAAAAATCTTAATGGGCAAAGCAGTAACTATAACTGTCCAATAAATGTTGTGTAGAGAGAAAACACAATGGTACAATATTTCCCTCTGAAGTGAGATAATTAGAGGAGTGATGAACTGGTTTAAAGTAGAGCCCAGCCTATTGTTGGGGCCGATGCTGATATCAGGCAGCATGAAAAACTCTGATATCAACTGATAATTTACAATCATCCTTCAAATGTGCTTATCAAACACTTTGCAATGGATGCAGGAAATTTAGCAGTTTAACAATAAACTATATGGTCTAAAATGACATCAAATCATTAAAACAGTGAACTTACTGCGAATTTGAAAACAATAAATTATTCCAACCAACGAGTAAAATACTCAAACCCAGCTAGTGGTGGAAAGTAACTAAGTGCATTCACCGCAAGTGATGAACCATTTAGATACCGGTACTTGAGTCTTCCATGTTATGCTACTTTACACTAGAGCCTGACCGACATCCCGGTTGGCCGATATCATCAGCTGATATTTGCTTATCTCAACACATCAGCCTGAAAAAGACAGTTGCCATCATGCAGCTTCAGTGAAAAGCTGGAGAGTAACACAGATCGTATGTATGCATGTGATGCTTTTTAGATTGTGAGTGATTGTGATTCGATTCTTATTTTGAGGGATTAAGATGCGAGTATAAAACCATTACTGATGCATCTTAATGCAACGCAGTTTTTTACTTCTTTACACGATATAGTTTTCCATGCTGTTCGACGACCATCTTCCTCCAAAACATAACCTATTTGTAACGATCCATAATTAAAAATAAACAGATACGTTTCCTTCAGTATCCTGGCTCGCGCTCAGCCTCAACTCAAGAAGTAGCCTAGATTAGGACTTCCTGTTCTTCTTGTTCTGTTTCACCATCCGGTTGGTTCAAACCATAAGGAAAAACCTAGCCGGGTTTCTGAATATTTTTTACAGGTGATCATAATGTCGTGAAGCTGGTTTAGAATTTCAGATAATCGGCTTTTCTGCATTGATACATAATATTTCATGAGAGAATTGCGGCGCGTCTAAAGATCCATCGTTTCCCCCACCCATCGTCGGCACCCATCAAAAACGAGATCTGATCACAAGGTTCATCATTTTGTTTTAAGTCAGTGTATTGTAATGTATAATGACACCCCTAAAGGTGCTCAAGGTGTCGATTATACCCTCTCGTAAATCACTGTGAACCCAAACATCCTGCACCTGGTGAGTGGAGGGTGGAGACAAAAGCTGCACGGTTTCCAGACACGGAGTAACATGGAGTATTAATGGCGGTGTCTGTTTCAGACAACCGGGAGGATGTTTTCAAATCTCCTTTGGTGCGACGGCACTTGTTTGCCGTCGGTTTTACCTTCAAACGGGCAACAAACAGCGGCGTTCTGCTCGAGCGCGCTGCTCGTCTCGGGTTTGAACACACAATCGTGTTGTTTCAGCTCACTTTCTTCTCCCAACAGTGTGTGAAAGGCTGTCTTTGGCATTTCACACTCATCTCTTTGAAAAGACGAGTAAAGCCCTACAGCTTTGTCAGGCGGCAAGTTAACACACGAACCTGGAGATCCTTTTCATTTCGGGCCTGTGTTGAAATTTCTAATTCCAAGGGATCTTTTCATAAGCGGGGTTGTGGTGTAACATCCCTCTGCTTTGAGCCTATTGATAAATCAATGCGCTTGTAATTCTCTGTGATGCGCGTCAACCAGACTCTGCAGATCAAAGATAATGTGGTATAAAGTGAGGGCCACCAGGCACCGGCTGCTCATATACTCTTATAATGATATGATATCTCACTTCTGGGACGATGAAATTGTTTCTGACGCGTTCATCAAAAATGTAGCACCCTCCATCAAACCGAAATAGGAATGCGGGATCAAACGGAATGAATCTGCTAAATGCGTTTCTTTGTTGCAGGCCAGGCGCAGCCGTGTTTACCGATTACAGAGCTGGTTCCTACCAGGGTAGAAAATTAACACCCTCCACCAGCCAAATGCGGCCAAAAGCTGGCTGCGGTGTGTAAGTTTGTCTCCTCTACCCGCCACTTTGGCAGGATCCTTGTTTGGATCTCGGCGATGATGAAATTGTGGTGTGTTTCAGTTGAAATTGTTCTATTTAAATCTAAAGAGGTAAGGCAACAACAAAAGACGGGGGGGGGGAGAAAAAACAAAAAGAGGACACAACGTCTCGGTCTAGTCAGCGTGGCATCACCGTTAGCCGGTCTGCACTGGCAGCAGCGTGAGCAGCAGTAGTCTGTTGGCTGGCACAGTGAGAAAACACTCAGTCATGGCTGTTGTGGTGCTGAGTCGGCCTGCCCAGGCATGGCCAATCACTCACGTGCACACACGTTAGCGAGACGCAGGGCGGTTCCTTCATCCAGCACATTCTTTGTAGACAGCGTCGGGAGGGAAGGGTTTTTTTTGTTATTATTATTTTTCCTTTAGCACGCATTTGCAAAAAAAAAAAAAAAAATCATGTTTGTCACGAGGCGTACATGTTACAGGTGAGATGTGACATCAGCAGATCAATGTCAATGAACGGCACCACTGGGGCTCTGGTGCAACGCACACTGGGTGTCATTGTGTTCCTCCACTCCGCCCACAGCCGCTCATCGATACTGTCATCCTCATCCAACAGCACCTGCACGTCTCAACCTGTTTTATACCTCCTCAAGCAGGAACAGATATCATTTTTTATCAAACCTCTAAAAGGAGTCCTAAAAACAAAATAGCCTCAAGCGATCTGTTTTCTTTTTTTTTTTTTTACCTTGATCTTGTCGCTGTTAGAGCATAATGTGTTTCTCTTCTTTCTCGGCACGCAAAACCCTCACTGCTCCTCGTGTGAATTCGCCTCTTGTGTAGTTTGATTTGAAGTGCGGGATGGATCAGTGTCTGCTGGAGCCAGAAAACAAAGTTATATCGTAGCTGATACTGGTGCTAGTTTCAGGGGCAAGGGGAGGGAAATGAACTAGGAGCTCCAGAGCCAGAGGTCGGAGAGGGCCCAGTTGGTTTTGCAGTGCAGCCAGGCAGCGGAGCCCCTTTGTGGGACTGGAATGTGCCGTGCGTGCCTCTTCCTCGGCTAGTTGCCCCCCCCACACCCACCCTCCCATGCTCACACACACATACACACACGCGCGCGGTCCATCCCGGGCACGTTAGCACGCAGCCACCGCAAATTGCTTGCAGATTTTTCACACATAGTAACGTGATGGTTTGTAAACTGGGAGAAGTGCAACCGGCGCTGGATCTTTACGCATCACTTCCTCGCCACAGTAACAGTGGCTGTGTGGGCCGCTCTTGGGGACTCACCCCCCCCACTGTCTTTAAAATGTAATCCTGTGTCTCTCTCCCGCCCCTAATGATTAACAGGAATGATTGCTGTGTGTGATAACGATGGAGGGTCGTGCAGCAGGCTCTGATTACAGTACAGGACCACGGCGAGCTGAGGAGGATCTGCTGTCTGTGACATTTTGGATGAAAACCAGGGAACACACCTTCTATCTTTTAGAATGGCAATTACGTCAGGTTTCATAATTTGGGAGAAACCTACATTGAGTTTAGGATTGTGAGACCAGTTTTGAATAAAACGCCCACATCTGGGTGCTTAGTTTTTAAGATTTCACTGATTACAGGTCACATGACGCCTCCATGCACGCCTCCTCGCGCTCTTGAGCGAATGATTAAACGTAATTCCGTCTCCTCCACCTTGCCGCTCTGGCTCGGTGTCAGCTGGGGGTCACGGGGAGCCAGCGTCAGGCTTCATCCAGGGGTCAGGGACGCTCAGCTGGGCAGGAGAGGACAGAGCCGTGCCCCACCAGCACAAGGCTGCGCTAATGAAGGGCCAGGCGGCTGCAGGCCCTCGGGTTATGCAGACCATGGTTTAATTGGTCTAATGAGATGCAGCTCATCCTCGGCGAGGTCAGGTACCGCCGGACGGAGCAGGACAAAGCGGGGCGGAGAGGCCTGCTGCTGAGCACTGAGGGTCAGAGAGACGAGCTTTATTGAGCTTTTCTTAAGTGATGTAGAGAACTCATATCTGGGGCATTCGGAAAGGTAGATGAAATATTGTTTCCAAAATATTTTTTGGAACAAAAAAAAAAAAAAAAACCCCTAATCAGGGACTCATCATAACAAAAAAAAAAATAATACATCTCAGCGTGCCAGCGTTTTGATTATTTGGCTGGAGGAGTTGGACTTCAGAGCAAAGCTCACTTTTACCTCCATTATTTTCCTGGAAAGTTGGACAAGGTTGACTGAATAAAAAAAAAATAAGCAGATTCTTCCAACAGCGCTGTCATTTTAATTGCGTTGAGCTCGCCTTCGTTGTTACACACATTTTATGAACTGATATTTGCTTTCCTGAGCAGGCAGGGTGGCCTCATAACAAGCCTTTGTATTGATCAGTAATTGTAGCACTGCATTATTTCCAATCAACAATCATGTAAGAAAACAGAATGAATATGTATGACACATTTTCTAATAGCTGACAGTGTAACATTGACCTGCAGGAGTGATCCACATAGGGAAAAAAAAAACTGATCAACATTAACAGGCTTAAATTAAATCACAATGTTGTTTCTAGATCTACTTGAGATATAAAATATTAAAGGGTGTTTTATTTTGAAAAGCAGGCAATAAAAATCATTTTGAAGGCCAATTAATAAAAAAAAAGATAAAACAAAGATATGAGCTGTTTTTTTAAACGGCGGACTCTCCTTCTCTTCATCCAAACGGAGCTGAAAAGCAAAGAGATTCACAGGCGCTCTAATGAATCAAACTCTGCTTGTTGTGTTGTGTTTTTTTTTTCTCAGAGTATAGAGCCTTTTCTCTCCCCGCTGAAAGAGTTAATCTGAAGTTGGCAGCCAACGCCACAGTCTCGGTCAGACGTGCGGAGAATCGAAAAATAAAAGGAGTTCAAAATCATGTCTTTTGTCTCGTCATAGACTGTTTAAAATCCGGCGGAGGGGGGTTTACATGAAGCGGGCTCTGAAATTGAAATCGACGCTCGGGCGGTGGGACGGGCGGGTCCGGGTGTGTGTGTGTCTGTGTGTGTGGGGGGGGCTTCAGTGTGGTCTGCTTCATTAGGGAATTTAAGAAAAAAAAAAGGGGGAAAAAAAGGCTAACGCATTTTTAATAACTCTCATTTTAACATTTTAATATTATCAAGGATTATTATTATCGATATTATTGTGAGCCCACTCGGATCTTCATTCGGTGAATGAGACAGATGAGCCTCCGCTGACCGTCACGTGTCCTGCGGGTCATTCGGGGCCTGACGGGAAACACGCGCGCTCCTCGTCTCTGCGTCCTCTGACGTCGGGTCTCAGTAACGGTGCAGCACCGACGTGTCGCTGGCGGGAATGCCAGCTCGTCTTCTTCTGGTTATTTATTTTTTTTTCCTCCAGCTTTTTTTCTTTCTTCTTTTTTTCTTCTCATTTTCATGTTAATGCTGGCACACTCCATGGATGATGTCTTCACTCTTGTCTTGTTGTTCTTTTTTTTTTTTTTTTTTTAAGTATTCATATTTTAAGTGCCCTGTGAGGATAGAGAGAGAGAGCGAGAGAGAGAGAGAGAGAGAGAGAGAGAGAGAGAGAGAGAGAGCGAGAGAGAGATGGTGATGGTGCATTTTTAATTGTTTTGCCGAGTTGTTTTTCTTCTTCTTCTTCTTCTTCTTCTTCTTCTTCTTCTTCTTCTTCTTCTTCCCGTCTATTGAACAGAGTTTTGGATGATATTTGAGGGAATTAGGCAGAGAGACATGCCGGTGGACAAAATGATCCACGACTTTAATTGGGCGAAATTCAGTCCACTAGAGAGAAGCTCGCGCAGGGATTGTTTGCCATTTATTTATTTTTGATTTGTCGGGCCTTAAATGTCCCACAATGCACCGTGCGCAGACCGGATGCTGCTCAGTCCGACATGTCTAGCGGCTTTTTTAAGGCGAAGCTAATGAGGTAAAAACACCGGAAACTCGCGCGCAGCTCTCAGGTGCTTGTAAGAAAAAAAGAAAAAAAATACCATGAAGAAGAAAACACCGACTCCTAATTGTTAAGCAGCCCGAATGAAAAGGCCAAGCGCATTTGGCTTTAATTTAATTTCCAGGTAAGGAGATCAACCGAGAGACGTCTTCCGTGGTGCGTTTAAGTTCACCCAAATAAGCGTTCAATAGAGCCGCCTGAGCAGCCCATGTATAGAGCCGGCGTGGTGCAGGCAGCAGATAGTGCAGGCTGACTGCAGCTCACCCACGGAGACTCTGAATGATGCTGTCTCTCCCTCCAGATCTGGCACTTTGAACCAGTCTGCATCGCGGTTATTCCTGGAAAATAAATATGACTTTTTTCAGCCCATGAAAGCCAAAAAAAAAAAAACAGAAAAAAAAAAATAAAATAAGAGGCATAGCTAAGGAACATGACTTAAACCCTCCTTGTAGTCGAATTCCAGTGACAGTTGAATGGCGGTTTATTTGCATTTTGGCAGGGTCACCCAGAAACGCTTAATTTCTGACTGAAAAGCAGACGCATGGGAGTCGCATTCAAGTGCCAGTTAAGTTTTCAGATTTTTCTGGTGCAGGTGGGGATGGGAACTGGGGTGTTTTATTTATTTATTTTTTTTAACCACAGTGAGATGAGTGGATCCCTCTGCTTCCTTTGTCACTTCACCCACCCTGTACATCAGATGTGTGCGTCAGTCAGTGGCGCGCAAAGCGAGGTGTGCTGTCCTTCGCGGCGCTCATTAGGCTTGATGTTCAGGAGCTGAGATCCAAGGCTGGAGGCCATGATGTTTACCAGAGAGAGAGTGGCGGTGGCCGTGGTGCCTCTGAGTGCCTCTGCCTTTGTCTGCATGATGCACTTTTGCTTTGGTTAAACGAGGATTTGCTTTGGTTAACCTCGGCCATTATTTTAACATTTAGGCTTCCTTCTTAAAGAGCTGGCAGCAGTGCCTGAAGTGGAACAAAACACAATGTTGGTACTCCTGTTATGCACATGTTGCCGGGTGAACGGGGCCGGTGTGTAACAGCAAATAACTTAGTTTTGCGCCCAGAATTTCTACAGTGGGTAAAAGATACATATGGGTACTTTGTTCAACAAAGGGATATTCATTTTATTTGTTAGAGTGATGAGATAATGTATTATATTCACTTGAGACAGTGCGCAGTGCAGTGATATTCTGAGGGCAGCGTGTCCTTCGTTGTCAAAGTTTGACTTCCGAGCTTCGGTTGTGTCATCATCTGACCCTGTCTGTGTTCTCTTTGTGCCTTTTTGGAGCCAGCCCAATGTTATTGATAGGTTAATGTAACGTTACTTAGTTGTTAATGTAATGTTACCTGGCAGAGACAAGGGAAAAGGGAAACAGACGAGCATCACATAGTGGCCCCTGGGTAATGCAGTTTAATAGTGGGAACACGTCTACTTCAAATTTAACTACAAAACAGTGAAAACAGGGTGTCACTTGCCTGAAATAGGCGACGAAAATTTGCTGAAAGTCGCCTAAAAAACATGTCCCTATCTCACTGAAATGTTGCTTTCTAGGTGAGTGTGTCTCGTATTAGGTGTAACAACACATCTGGAGTAGAAATCGGATAAGAATGCATGATAAGATTTGACTCTTGTGAGGAAAAAAGTTCTGGCGCAGTAAAGAGTAGAATGTAGAAGTGCTGGTACTGTGTCCTGGTCCCACTTTGGATAATGGTCGGCTGAGTCTAATCTCTGGTGTAACCGAGTCGCTCTCTTTGAATTTTACAAATTGAAATCATTTGTCAAGGACACATTCAGATCTGCAGCTCTACTATGATTAATCTGCACTACCGGTCAATCAGTTATTCTCTCCATCAGTTATTATGTTATAAAAATGCCCAAAAGCTGTGAAAAAAGTGCCTGTTTATGATTTACAGAGTCTTTGAAGCTCTCCTTTTATCTTGTCAAAATGTGTTTCAGTTTCAGATCGCTCAAGGAAGTGTTTCAGGGACTGAAACAATGAATCGGTTATCAAAATAGTTGCAGAATTTTCTCAGCGCTCATCTGCGTTCGTTGCCTGCATGTGATTTGACATTTTTTTGTTACTGAATAATCTGCTGATCATTTCCTTGATTATTCGATCAGTTATTTGGTCTATGAAATATCATAAAATGGCAAAAATAAATTTGATCAGTGTTTTGCAAAGGCCAAGATGACGTCCTCACATGTCTTCTTTTGTCCTCAAAACAAACATATTCAGCTTACTATTATAAATGAGGAAAGAAACCAGAACATTTTCACATTTAAGAAGCTAAAATCAGAGAATTCTGACATTTTTTCCTTTAAAAAAACTGACACAAAACGATCAATCAAGTATGGAAATAGCTGGCTAGTTATTTTAATTGATGACAACTAATCAGTTAGTTGACTGAGTGCCACAGCTCATAGGCTCGCTTAGTATTCCGGCATTGCCCGACTTGTGAGTGATGTAAACAGCACATGTACCAGAGAATTTCGCCGCTTGCTGAATTCTCCTCTCGACGGTGGTTTTTGTTTGGAGTCACAAGCCTCCGTTCTCCCGCTCTGTGATTCAGCAGCACTCGTGCCTTCAGACAGCCTGTCTGCAGAGCAGGTGCAACCCTGAATGACATGTTTCACGATGAGGCAACATGGCAGCCGCCGCCACCGCTCGTAGACCGAACGCCAGATCCCCCCGGGAGTTTGGGGAGCAAGGCGAAAAAATTCGGGGACTGGGGATTTTTCGTGGGACACGCTCTCGCTGACCGTTTATCTGCTGCTGCTCGGTGCAGACTCCGTTCCCTCTGCCTGCTGCCCTCCCTCTCATCTTAAATTCTGTAACCATCTCAGTATTTTGCCTCTAAATCATCTCGTCATTGATTTGTGTGCATGTGTGTGGCTGCCCGGGTTTGTTTCTCCCTCTTTGTTTGCTGTGGTAAACCCATGAGCAGCTGCCGGTGGTGGGGTCTGGAGGGATTCTGAAGCTGTGTGTCCTCTCTTTGCCATCCTCTGCCAAGGTGGCATTATGCAAGCAGAGAGAAGGGTAGAGCGAGGGAGGCAGAGGAGCGCAGGGGAGGGCGGGGGTTTGTGTGTTGGGGGGGGTGGGGTGTTGTTGGGGTGGGGGGTAAGGGAGACGAGGCGATGGCGGCCATAGTAAAGATGGAGGCAGGCTGAGGGCTGCGGGGATTGGTGCAGGAGAAGGTTTGCTCCCCTGAACTTTGCCTCCGTGTCAGAGTGGAACTTGTCGATTTGGCAAATTGCGCGACGTCGGACAGGGCTGCTAGCTCTCTTACACTCCCACCTGCTCCCTCCTGCTCTCTCTCTCTCCCTCTCTTTTCCTGCGCGCTCTCGCTCTTTCGCTCTCTCTCTCGCTCTCTCTCTCTCTCGCCGCCACTACACCCCCCCCTCCCCATCCCCTCCTCCCCCTTCCCCACCCTCTCCTCTTTCTCTTTTCCCTCCCTTTCAGCTCTTGAAGCTAACGCATTGGCTGGGCTACAGGCATCTTGTTGCCAAATAGGTGGGCCCTACTCGTGTTGGCAAAGGCTCAAGCAATGGTTAGGGAAAGAACGCGGAGAGGACGAGAGACGGCGAGCGAGAAACAGAAAGAGAAAGAGAGAGAGTTGGAGAGAAAAGGGGAAAAAAGAAGCAGCACTCGGCTCTGCCAGCGGTCGTATGCGCTCGTCCAACATTGATTCGGCTCTCTATTTTTTTTTTTCCTCCCTATTCTGTGCTCTGCGCTCCCTGGCCCCCCCATCTGTGTGTGTGTGAGTGAGTGAGTGAGTGTGTGTGTGTGTGTGCGAGTGTGTGAGTCTTGTGCCGGGCCCAGGGATCAGAACAGACACCACCACCAATTACACTTTGCCAAGGATTTTTTTTTTTTTTTCAAGGTTCAGTTTTTTTTTTTTGGAATGCACAAAGGACTGCTTTTATTTTAAGTGCATCTCTCCGCGTTGTCGAAGTTCTTTTTTTTTTTTTTTTTTTAACTCTTAACGTTTCTATCGCCACTTGATAATTTGCTACAAGTTTTGTATCCGTCTTTTTTTTTTTTGTCATTTTTGGTGGAAAGTGCTGCTGGACGTGGTCCTGCTGTAGTGAATTTTCTCCTCTCCTTAAATCTTGGGGTGTTTTTGTTGTTTTGGTTTGAAACTTCGGCCCACTGTCTTCAGTGAGCAGCACATTCTGCTAATTATTTTTTCTTCATCCCCCCAAGTTTTTTTTTTTTCATCAGCTAATTCTCCACACCCTGCCAAACCAGCACTCGCTTTACATTGGGGAGCGCGGGAGGAGGAAAAAAAAAAAAAAAAACTGGTGCAGATTTTTTTTTTTTTTTTTCACTTTAAACGCTGTGCCAAATTTATGATGAGAGTGCAAAATGGTAACTACCAGGCCGTCTGTCTTCCTCTAGCACTGTGGTTTTCTGTGGTGATTTCTGTCTGCTTTCAGTTTGTTGTGGAAATGTGAGTCTGGTTGGAGCTCCCTTTGCATGGTAGCGCAGATAGGAAATGGTATGGCTGATCTTTTAGCAGCACATTTCAACAGTGGTCTTGTGGCGGCAAAGCTTGGCGGTGGTGAGCGACCGGTGTGTGGCAACCCTGGCACAGGAGCGCTGTGGCGAGATCTGGGCTTTGTTGCCCAGAGATATGTAGTGAAGGTATTATGGTACAGCAGAATAACTTCTCTTTTTCCTGCAGCACACCGGGAGAGCGCAACTTGGCTCAGCCTTTGGATTTGAATTCATGCATTTTGCATTTGTTGCTCTTGAATGTTTTCCGTGTTTATTTATGATAAAAGGAAGCTTTGCATGTTACAGTTAAGAGACATTTTCTTACAAATTGCTGCAAAATTATTTGTATTTTGCCTGAGTGTTTGTAATGATAAAACATGCAGTCATTTTTAGATTATGATGCTTATTTGAATTGTGTTTTTAGATTTTTTTCTATTTTAGTAATTTACGTGAATTAACATTTAATTATAAAATATGAATCTTTTTATAATAACTGTATAATCATTTAAATTTTTTTGCATTTTCACTTTTTCACTGAAAATTATCCAAACATTTTAACAGCTGTATTTTGAAGATTTTGCATGCTCTCTTTTCAAACTAAAAGCCTCTCCAGCGTCCTCACACCACGTCTCTCTCTCTCTCCCCCTCTCCCTCTCTCTCTCTCCTCAGGATGAATTTCATCCCTTCATTGAGGCCCTCCTCCCCCATGTCCGTGCCTTCTCCTACACCTGGTTCAACCTGCAGGCCCGTAAGCGCAAGTACTTCAAGAAGCACGAAAAGAGGATGACCAAGGACGAAGAGCGCGCGGTGAAGGACGAGCTGCTGGGAGAGAAGCCGGAGATCAAGCAGAAGTGGGCCTCGCGCCTGCTGGCCAAGCTCCGCAAGGACATCCGGCCCGAGTTCCGCGAGGACTTTGTGCTCACCATCACGGGGAAGAAGGCCCCCTGCTGCGTGCTGTCCAACCCCGACCAGAAGGGCAAGATCCGCCGCATCGACTGCCTCCGCCAGGCCGACAAGGTGTGGCGGCTGGACCTGGTGATGGTCATCCTGTTCAAGGGCAGCCCCCTGGAGAGCACGGACGGGGAGCGGCTGGTCAAGTCGCCCCAGTGCTCCAACCACGGCCTGTGTGTCCAGCCGCACCACATTGGAGTGACGGTCAAGGAGCTGGACCTCTACCTGGCCTACTTCGTCCACACACCAGGTATGTGGGCAGATTATACACATATCACACACACACACACACACAGGTCACACACGCACGGCATGTGGCATGTGAGTGGCAGATTAGACCCTTCCCTTCACTATGTACCCAGCTGAGCCAGTGCCAGGCTGTGATAAACCCAGTCAGAATTAAGATAACGACCACATCTTGACATTTAAAGGGCCAGTCTGCGCAGTCTAATCTTTAAAAAGTGTGTCTCGCGTGGATGTTTCTATCTGGTTTAAAGAGATTCGGAGAGTTTGACAGCCCGGCTTAAAACCTGTGTTTACCTAGAGATATGTTTGCGTTGGTACATTTGTTCAAGTATTTGTGTGCAAATTTGTCTAAATCCAAATGTGCATGTTTTCCGGTGCCATGTGTAAACAAAAGCATCTGCAAACCTGTTTATCTGTGTGTGCATGCATGTGCGTACGTGCGCGTGTGTCATGTGTCTGTAATCCATGTGTATGTTATTGTGAGATCGGTGTGTGTGTGTGTGTGTGTGTGTCAGTAGCATTGTGGTGTCTGTGTATGTGTGTGTGGTGGTCTGGAGAGTGCAGTGACAGCTGGCCCAGTCCCAGGTAGTTTAGAAGGCAGGGAGAGTCAGCCTGTCTGCAGCCTCAGCCGCCTCAGCCCTTACACGCACGCTAACACACTCACACACACACACACACACACACACACACACACACACACACACACACACACACACACACTCCGAAGTGGACACACACAGGAGCTCTCTCTCAAACGCAACTCGCCCAAGCTGCCCCGTTCGATGTTCGCCTGAATGTCCTGATCACACACACACACACACACACTTACACACACACACACTGAGACTCTTCTGTTTGTGGCAGCGTGGCTCTGCCTCTGTTTTTTTATGAGATGTTTTATTTTTCCATATTCGGCGCACGTGTTTCCTGCTGCGGCCATAAAGTTAAAATAGAGGTGGTGAAAATATTTGAGTGTAAACAAGCCAGCATGCGTTCTTCTGTAAGGGCAATTTAACGCTGTCGCATGTAATCATCTGAGTCAGGTTTTAGCCATGTACAGTTACTGGTACTTAATTAAATTCAATTTTTCGCGAGGATTATTCTTTTGGCTAATTAAATAGCGACGTTAAAATGAAAAGGCAAAATTAACATGATGATATTAAATTATTTAATTTGTTTTTTTTATTGCCTCTGCAAATATAAAAGCCTTTTTCTAATGTCAAACAAGATAATTTTTTGTGAGCAGTTTAAGCTGTTAGAATTCTATATTAATTACTGTAGTATTACTGCGATAAACATGACTGTTATTTTCTTGCAAATAATCCACTTTAATTGCTTATGTGAATAATGACCAGCTCTAAGTTCTGAGGTGTGTCACGATTCTGTTTTAAAAATGTGAAAACCAGTGAGAGTGAGACAGGGACACAGCTGGTGGTGTACCAGGTGGTGTCAGACTCTCATGTTGGGGTCCTGTGTGTGAGTTATTAATGTCATTCGCAGTTTAACACGTAGGCTTTTTTTTAAATTTTTGAATCCAGTTCTAATAGCATTCATTTAAAATTCCATGTAATGTGCGAACACGTATTTTGCCTTTCGTCACGAAGCTCCTTCACAATAAGAGCTCGGCTATCTGTGTCTGTGTTTCAGGTGTTCGCAGGTAGATCAGGTGTAAATCCTGACTGCCTCATCACACACACACCGTTACAGACCCTCTCTGCCCTTCACTGTTATCCCGGGTCTCTGACCACAGACTGGCATACAGTTACAGGACCTTAATTCTTCTCCTTGGCAGGGAGGAGCAGCGTTCCTCTGTGACAGAGTACCCCTTGCCAGGCTCCTTTCAGCCCAGTGTGTAACTCTGCTTGAGTTCGCAGGGCCTCCGTGAGCGCCTCTTCCTGTTCCACAATGCTCCGTGGCGAACCGCGGCTCAGATTAGCTCCCAGCGCAGCCTGGTGCCCCTCGGAGTAAAGCCCCCTTTTTTTTTCACTCTGTGCCAGAATCCAGCAGCCGCTCACCCCCCATACACACACACACACACACACACACACACACACACACACACACACACACACACACACACAAGCCTTCATCTCACTTATTTGTGTGTGTTTGTGCATCACATTCGTGTCTCTTTCTGCGCGTATTTAAATCTGTTTTTAATGGACAGCACCCTATTCCCTTAATTGAATATGAGCATTATTTTAAACATTGGCTTGTATTCGATCATATATTAAGTATTGCTATTTTTCCCTCCTCACTGCTTGTGCTGATGTCTGAAACAAGGCGAGTACATTTTAAAAGCTCCGTCTCCTGACAGAGTCCACTGATGTGGGAGGGAAACGATGTCTCATTCAGGTCTTTCTCGGCTTCTGCACAGCCGCCTTATATTCAGCACCTGTATGACCAGAATTCATCAGGGAGGACGTTCGGAAACACCTCGAATTAAAAACATCCACTTGTATCAGCTTGGATTGCTGTGTTTTCCAGGAGGCAGGCTGGGGTTAACCAGAGTTTACAGAGGACAGACAGACAGTGGCTCCATTCTAACCTTTGGGGTGGCAGTGTTACAGTTTTATTCTTAGCTCCTCTTTCCAGGGTGTCTGTGTCTTTGCGGAAGCTATCAGTTGCCAGGCCTGATGATTGGACCGCGGCCGTCTCATCCGCCTGTCCCCGCCGCGGTGTTTTCAGTTCTCTCGTCCCACTGATGTCACTGTCGCCAGCTGCAGGGAGGGGGGGCTCTGCTTTCAAGCGGCGTGATTGACAGATCTAACCCCCTCCTCTGCTTCTGCTTCCCTACAGTACAGTATGTGTCTCTGCTTTTGTCCAATTATAGACGTGGGCCCTTCCAGGCGGGGCGGCTGGAGCTGGGACAGATCACAGCCGCTGCGCTTCTGCTCCGCAGCTGCAAAAAAAAAAAAAAAAAAGGCTCCACTACCTAAAAGAGCCTGATCGCTTTCCTTTTGTCGAATACCTGGACCGCACACAACACAAACAGATCATGGTATAATTGTTGCAGGCTGATGAGTCGCCCCCGAAAGTGGCTCGTCTTCTTTTTCACTGATTCTGCTGCATCTGATGATGATAACAATAATGGTTCAGGGATGTGGAGGAAGTGAGAGAGAGGGGGAGAGACAGAGAGAGAGAGAGGGGGAGAGACAGAGAGAGAGAGAGAGAGAGAGAGAGAGAGAGAGAGAGAAGGGATCTGATCTCATCTTTGATCACATGTCTGTCGAAAACTAAAGTCTGGCTCGCCAGTTGGGCGCGGAGGGGCCTTCCTCCACCTCGAGACCCGCGGATCGGGTCATGTTTTTCGAGCGTCGTGTTCCATATTTGTCAGTCTGACGAAGGCGCACGGTTCCAGCATTAGTCATGTTTGGAGCCCGAGCCGCCACATGCAGCTTTCATTACTTTAGCTGTTATGATAAAAAGATGTTTCGGAGAGTGCAGCCGCCGTATCTGTTCTGTGTGCTGGAGACAGACGGACTGGAGAAGGTGTCACGGGCCAGGTCCGAAAGCCAACTGTGTGTGTGTGTGTGTGTGTGTGTGTGTGTGTGTGTGTGTGTGTGTGTGTGTGTGTGTGTGTGTGTGTGCCAGACCGTATCTCCGTGCTGCTACGGTGCTCCTAAGAGGTTCATTTACCCATCAATGTGTCTGCGTGCCTAGTCCCCGACGTTACAAATGGCCAAGAGAACGTCTTCTTAATGGAGGCGAACAAAGAGAGGGATCGACAGGGAGACAGACAGCCAGACTGAGAGACTTAACGCCTGCACGTCACGCTAATCCATCAAACACATCTTATCTGCTTTGCCCAATATCCTGGGCTTCAAAAGGAGGTAATGCTATCAGATGCAGTTACATAATGAAGGAGAGGCCAAACAGGACAGAGAGGGTTTTGTTGTGTTTCGCACATGTGTGTGTGTGCTGGTTTATAGCAGCAGTATTTCTCCCGTACACTCGGGTCATGTTGTCCTGTTAGTCGCTGAGTGTTTGCAGAAGAAGAAAAGAGGGGAATCGTCACGATTAAAAGAGGAAAAAAAAAAAAAAAAAAGAAAAAATCCCTCTCAGTCTCTTCTTTTCCTTGGCTGTGCAGAGCAGAGATTTCTGGACGGAGAGCAGAATTGTGCTCCAGTGTTCTGGCACCGCTCCGTAACCCGGGCCGACAGAGAAACAGAGAGTGTCGGCGCCGAGGGAGCCGCATTCATCTGGTGTGAAAAACACTGCTGGTCCGACACTTTCAACGGAAACTTTCTTGCGCTTTGTTGTCATTTGAAATAATGTGCCCAATAAAGTTTGAGCTTCGGCGAGCCGCTCTCATGACGGGACAGCGTCAGTGACACCGTGGTGTTTTAATATGCACTGAGCCATAGGGGCCTCCGACAGCTCCGGCTTGGCCCGTTTTCAGAGCCCCCAGTTTTTTCCAGTTACTCTTTTTGCATATGTGTGTGTATGTGTGTGTGTGTGTGTGTGTGTGTGTGTGTGTATGTGTGTGTATGTGTGTGTGTCATAGAAAGGGGAAAAGAGAAATTATTCCAGTACGATCAGCCCTCCATATAAAATCGGCGAAAAAAGGCGCGAACCGTTACGCCGCGGCTCGGCCCAATCCTCTGACCTCCTTTAGCTGATCTCTGACAACTTTCCACCAGTCTATAGGTCCGACCGCTGAGCAGCTCTATGGGCTTGGTAGCAGGCCAACCTGCTTCACATTCGCTGTAATTATCCAGTTTAGTGAATAATACTGGGAAAAGATACACAAAAGACTGAGTATATGATTGAATTAAGTCTCATTTTGAGACAAAGGTCAGGTCTTAGCTCTGCAAATAGAAAAATTCCTTGTAGCAGAAAGTGCCCATTGTGGGCAACATGGATTAGCTTTATTTACTAATTTCACTGTACAGTGATTTTTAATTATTTGTGTAATTAAGGCTAATAAATAAACGTTATGGTGTCTCTTTTAGCAATTTAGCAGCTCAGCTCAGTTCACTGTTTTTTATACTTGCTGAGCAAATGGTAGCTGACATTTAACAAACGGATTTGTATTTATTTCTCAAGAAATTAAATTACCTAATAATATGCATGACAGCGATGTTAATGAATATAATGAACACATGAAATAAGATACATAAAAAGGCTCTTTACCCTCTGAGCTATAACTGCTTTTGAGTTTTTTTCTGTATTTCTGAACGGATTTTCCCCCCTTTTTTTTTTTTTTATGAAAACAACCAAACAGGCGTTCATTTTCCCCTCGAGTTTCTTTGTGTATTATTTCAACGCCGTCTCGTTTCAGTGTGTGAATTTGCATGACCAGTCCTCTCTCCCTCTGTACAGGCGCCAGGCCTGAAATCTGTCTGTCCCCTAAAAACATACGTATCCCCGCACAGGAGGGGCGGCTTGGCTTCTCGGCTGCTTGAGCCGACGGGCAAAGAGCAGGAGGAGAGGAGAGGAGAGGTGAAGACAGCAGAGGAGTAGAAAGGAGAGGGGAAAGAGAGCGTCTTTTTTTTTTTTCTGGGCCGCTTCCCAGCAGCCTGATTCTGATCGGCCCGCCTCGCGCCTTGTTCCCTCGGTCCAGTGGAGCAGAGCACGGCGGAGACTGCCCTGTAATTGGGACAGCTCTTTCCATACGGAAAAACGGGACCGGGAAAACACCGCGACACCGCCGAGCACAGATCCCTCTCCCCCCGTCTCCGCGTGGATTTTATGTTTTGATTTAAAGCCGCCTCAAATTCAAAAAAAAAAAAAAATTAGCAATTATACGCAAACAAAATCCTCTTACATAAAAAATGAGGAGAAGCCCAAATAAAATCCGTTGAAATGAGCACTAATAATGAATAGATGAATAAATATCTCCCTCTGATTTTTTTCCCTCGCCTTATTTACTCTCTCATTTAAGGGTAATAAATGTCACTCAGTGCCGTTCGGGTGATATTGAGCGCTGATATAAAGTAAAAAGAAAAGCGTATAATAAAGATGATGCAAAATGCCATGCTGAAAACAAAGAGAGAGGGAGGGCAGATATTCAGGCTAGTGGGGCTGGTTGGCAGCATTTGGCAACCAAAGCTGCAGCTCTGTTTAGAAGGTGCCAGCTTTTCAAACCGACACAGTCTCTGCCAACTTCTCTCCTTCTGATCCTTTTCTTTCTCTCTCATTTTAACATTTTTCCCCCCATATCCTTGTTTTTTCGCTTAACACGTCTTCCCCTCTGCGCGTCCCCTTCCACCCCTGCCGCCGCTCCTATGGCTGCTTTTTCACAGCGGGGTTGCCAGAAAAAGCGAGCCGAACATGTTAAAAACTCAGGTTTTTTATTTTTGCGCGCGCTGAATGAAATGGCTATCGTGTTACCAGGCGGGTTCTGTGTTATTTTTTTTTTTTTTTGTTGTTTTTGTTTTTCTCCTCTATCCTCCTAAATGTTTTTTCTTTTATCCGCGGGCTTTTTAGCGGTGAGCGAACGCCGTTGCTTGCTCGGTGTGATGGTGCTGCTGTGGATTCAGGTCCAAAACAAAATGGAGGATAAAGAGCGGCTCCTCTCCAATCAGCGGAGAGAATGATTTCACGTATTGGGGGGGGGGGGAAGGAGGATTACTGGCAAATTAACAACGCTGACTGATTTCTCCCTTTTGCGCGGATGTAATTTTTGCGTTTGCTCATTTTTGACTTTTGCGAATGTCTTCAGGTGTCCTCATAGAGCAGGAAATGTTAGTCAGGGTTAAGGAGGGGATGCATTGTACATCATCCGGGGGACTGGGGCCCTTCATGGTGCCGTGAGTGATTGGAGAAAGTGTTAAACGCTGGGTGTGGGGGTGGATGGAATTACTCAATAATGATCAGAAAATTAGAGCCATTATTGAGGGAGAGTAAACAGGCCTCTCTAAGTGTGAAAGGCCTCTATTCAGCCCCGACCAGGAGCAGGACTCCTTTCTTCCTTTCATGGATCCACCCATGGCCTCGAGAGCCCCGCTTTTGTTCCCTGAAATAACAGAGTGAATATATGGGGTCTCAGGGGTGGGGGTCCTGTTCCCAGTGCTGAGCATGGTATGGACTGAAAAATCTACTGACTGTAAGGTACACTCCATATTTCATCCATCCTTTATTCTCTGCTTATTTCAATAGCCAATCTTTTCTGGCTCCCCTCCATACTTACTTTTTAATCAGACTAACTTGTCTAATTAACTTGATACGCCTGTGTCGCTGAGATCAGAAATTCTGGCAGTGCTTGTTGAAAGTGTTTCTGTGTGTCTACAAGTGCACCTGGGTGTCTTTTTTTTTTTTTCCTCTTTTTTCTTCTCCATCGTCGTCACTTAAGACACCCACAGCACTCCTCCAGACTCCTGCATCCTGAGAGTCGATAGTCGGGGGAAGGTGGGTGTAAACTAGGCGCTAATGCGAGCGCTTCCGCGTTCGCCGGCGCAAAATGTTCTAATTAATGGGGGAACGGATAAATAAATAAACTCGGCATGTCTCCGAGCAGCCGAACGGCAAACGCGCCGCTCAGGCAGGGACAAAGAAAATGAAGAGAGGGATTTACACTTTGAGCGAGCCGTTGGAGAGAATAAAGGACTGTGTTTCCTGTGTTTCTTTTTTCTTTTTTTTTTCTCCCCCCCCCCACTCGCATCACTTTGAGGAAATGTAGTTCACAGCTCTGCGCTTAGATTAGGGAGATTTGATTATAATAATAACCTAAACACTGTTTTCTGTGGCTTTGATGATGAGCGCAGATAAGTCTTTCATGTGAATCCAGAAATTTTTTATTCAGAACCATCGACTTGTGTGATCAAAAAAAAAAAAAAAAAAGCGATGTTTGGACTATTTTGTTGCATATCATCGCAGTTAATTTATTCCATCACACCTCTGCTTATCTCACTGGCGTAGTTTTATTCTTAGATAGTTCATCCATCTTCAGTCCGTCTTCCTTTTGAGGACACTCTCCAGGGCAGGGCTCCGTCCAGCTCCGGGCTCCCACTCAAAGAAACTCACCAGAATCACCTGACACGTTCGCTCACTTTCTCCGTCTGTTTGCTTTTTTTTTTTTTTTTCTAGTACGAACGGCCAGCTCCATTTCACAGGCATAATTCTGGATGGTAACGTTCTCATTATTCCCGTCAACTGTCAGCGCTCAACTCTCTTGTCTATAATTTCAGACTCATTTGAATTCTTATTGGCAGCTTTGGTGCATAAATTTCATAAAAGATAGAAAAACAGCACAGATTTTTTTTTTTTTCCTCGCTCCCTGGTGAGCAATAGAAATATGGAGGAGATTAGGGGGAAAGAAGTGTATGAAATTGCGTTGTTTGTTTGGATTTATTTATCAGAATAACACATGTCCAAAATTATAGTTTAGATTCACACATTTTATGTTTGTGTCTTGGGGGAAAAAAAAAAAAGAAAAAAAGTTGCACGTCGATTTAAACCCCGCAACAAAAACGCCGAGGTATCGGGCACCAGTGTGTAAATGGCCTTACTGTATCAGTTCATTGGATAGCTGTCCAGACAGGCCAATGAATAGAGTTGCCATGGACACGTAGCTTTTTTTTTTTTTTTTTGCTCAGTGCACCTTTCCTGGGTGATATCCAAGGAGTGGCAGCGACTGGCCTGGTTGGCACGGTGAGTGGCCATGCAGTGCTGGGCTGTTTCCGTGGCACTCCGGCCCACTGTGTGGGCAACCAGAGCGGAGAGCTCTGCCAGAGGAATCCACTCGGATCACTTTCACTCTATAGAGGGCATCCCCACACTTATGCAAATGGATAAGCAGATACCTATACGGTACAGCTGAGCGCACCCTGCATAAGCACAGTGACATCACAGGTAGCTGCTCCGTGCTAATTGTATGTCAACATTAAGAGTTTGTACAGCCAGAGTGTGATTTCGGCTTAAAAGGAATAATTTATATTCCTTTGAGGGAAAAAGGAGGATATTAGATTTTCTTGGCATTATGGTATACTATTTCTGGATATATTAAACACTTGTCATTGGATGTGGACCAAGTGAGACATATGAAAATGTCAAACGGTAATTTAAGAGCAGATTTTTTCCCTTAATGTTATTCACACATTTTGTTAGGCTTAGTTCAGTCCAGGGGGGCTTACACGTGAGTTTTATCCTCTAAGAAGCTTTAAGTACCCTTTGAGATGGCAGCTCAGATATCACTTGTAATTTAAAAAGCAGGGGAGCCTGTGATATAAAAGACTCCTCTGCTGGGAAACAGAGCAGCCCGAAAGCCTCGCGTTTTGTTGACGTTGGCTTCGCTCCTTCGTTATTTGGGGTTTGCGCGGACATCGCCGCTGTATCTGCAGAAATCATGAATGTTTGCAAAGTCCACCATTTTCTCCTCACAAACGTTTCTCTCTTCTGTGGTAACGTGTGCATTAGCCACAACATGAGCTTGCACATTTGATGGAGGAGACAACATACAGGAAGGACCACAGTGCGTCGCGAGGAAGCAGATATTTGATCCTCTACGTTATTTTGTGCATGAAGTGACTCAAGTCCCTTCACAGACAAGTAAGTTTAGTCTTATAGTCCTACATGGTGATGATGGTACTATGTGTTTGTCATTTTGAGTAGTCAAACTTCCTCTTAAACCCCTTAAAATAACAACCCAATAACAAGATCCAAACACACTCATTTGGGATTAGGGATGGGTGGAGTAGTGTTAAAAACTCCTGTCAACACTAGGCACAGATATAAAGCAGAAGTCTACTGTATTTAACAGCTGGGGTCCGCGAGACCCCAGACAGAAGATTTCTCTAACAAACTTCTCAAACATGTCATCAGTTCAAAAACATGTGTACATATAATTCTAACAGTATATAACAAGAAACCGTCTCTAAGTAACGTGTCATGAAGTATGATCTGGAGTCTCCAGGACCACAAACGGAACACCAACGTGATGTGAAACACTAAGATTAGGGAGTGAAGGCTGCGAGAAGGTTCAGACAGATAATTAAGTCACAGTTGAGAGTTGTTTTCTTCTTCATCCTCTGGCGCTACTCCACCCCTGCATCCACCTGTAGCCTCTGATTGTTTTCTAGGGAGAAGGGTCTTTGTCGTCGCTCCCCAATCTCGCTCCGTGCCGCCATGAAGGTATACTATGGGGAGTGACAAGGTCAGATTCTAGACACCAGTGAAGTACAGATAAGTGCAGTATAAATTTTCTGTATTAACATATCAATACAAGCGCTGTGTGCGAGTTTGGCCGACTGAATTGTTATCGTTCCCAAACACGAGCCTGCATCCCTTCCCCTTTCATTTTTCAAATGCATCTGTTTTTCCTCTTTAAAAGATTAAGCCTGCGTCCCCAGTGACTCTCTTTAAGTCCATAGGAGCGAAGTGTGTGTGAAGTATGTTTTTTAGGTGTTGTTCGTGCGAGCGCTTTAAGAGTGTATGTGTGCCTCCGCGCATATGCTCATGTGCGCCATAGAAGCAGGCCGAGCGACAACAAACGCTTTCTGCAGCCGAGCATATGAGTGCCCTCTCTGGACTCGGCCGGCACCTGATCCCTCCCCCGCCCCCGTCACACCTGATGCCTGCGGGCCTTGTATGTACACATGAAGAGAGGCGGCCCGCATTTGCAAGCAAACGCGCACAGAAATGTACACACGCTGATTTGACCCAGCTGTCCCGTGGCAGGCATGGGACCTGGGATTAGGCTGCGGGGTGCGCAGGGCCTCAGAGGGTAGGTAAACCAGACCCTAACTGGGTCTTCTTCACTGGTTTTGACTGAGTGCAATCTGTCACTGCCAGAGTCAAAAAATATGAAAAACCACATCTCTCTTGAAATTTCAGGTGAGCCGTGTCCTCCAAAAAATTTCAAAAACTGAAAGGAGGCACCACTTTCCTTCACTCTGCTCTCCCTCTCAGCAGCAGCAGCCATGGAGCCGATCTACTCTCTCTTATTTGCCCTTTGTGCGGTTACATTTGATTGGTGTATTATTAGACGCAGACCACCCTGCTTCTGAGCCCTACTTGAGTTTCCATTCTTCTGCTGCTCAGCCTTAATTCGAGGCTCTCCTCCAGCAACCCAAACATTCAGGGGAGCACACACAGAGCATTAACGTAAAGACAGGCGGGGGAGGAGGAGTTGGAGCGAGGCGCAGTCGAAGCGCAGCTCCGGCGGAATGGCGATAGAGAAGGTAATCCAAGCCCCCGTGTTTATTTTAAGAGCTGATGATCTAGAGATGGCCATTAAAAGCAGAGGGCAAACAACTTAAGAGCAGTAAATTTGAATGGAGGAGAGGGCTGGGTGTGGGTGGGAATGAGGGAGGCAGGATATGGGTTATTCTGCCACACTTTCTATCCCGGCTCTCTCCCTCCACGCAGGAAAAAAAAAAAAAATACTTGAGATGACAGTGAATTAGAGCAATCTGGCCTTCATTCTGCGGTTAGATTTTTATCTGCGGTTTTGGCCCTAAGAGCATCTCTGATCCCTGCTTTCTTTTTTTCTTTTTTTTGTCTGCCTGCTCTTTTATTGTTGTTTCTGTTCTTTTCATCTGAGTTTACTTTTCCCTCCAGCCTGGCCATAAAACGGACCCTAACGAGATATCATTCACACTGAAAAGCATCAGGAATGGTCCCATTATCCCCGCCACCTCCGTCGAGGGTGGTTTTCCTCCACCAGGACCTAAACACACAGGCTGATGTGATTACCCCCAGTCCAAGTTTTTTTTTGTTTTTTTGTGTGTTTTTGATACATGCTGAGAATTTTTTTCCTCTCTGATCGACTAAAAGATTTTGTCTTTGGGCATGGATTCAAACTACGCAATCCTGGCAGCTACATAGGGAAATCCTTATGATAAGAGCCATGATTATCCCAGTAAAGTGAAGATGGCTTACACAGAGAGCTGCTGTTTCACGGTCTTTCACCAAGCTAAAGGCCCAGTATGCATAAAATCTTCCAAGCATACACCACGAGTGTTTACCCTGCATGACCGATGTCATGTTGACTATATCAACATAACTTTGAGACACAAAATGGCCCTCACTTCAGTTCACCTTTTCAAAATAGTCATACATAGCCTACATATCAGTGCATCAGTGATTCTGAGCCAGGGGTGCTTGTACCCCAGGGGCCCACTGCGACAGTTACACGTGTAAATGGCACATGAGTAAAAAAAAATGTGAATTAGCCTAGTAGCATGTGTTGAGAGTGTATGAAGGAAGTGACCAAGAATTGACTTGATGTTTGAAACAGCTAAAAGTAATAAACAAATGGACAAATTGAAGTAGGCCTAGCTGAATGTAGGCTAACGGTTATCAGCTCAAAAAGTAGTTAACTTAAACTAATGGATAAACATTGGAAATAACTGAAAGTAATGAATACATGGTTGAAACAGCTAAAAGTAGGTCCATGGACAAACAATATAATTACCTAAAAGGCATTGATAAACGGTGCATAGCTAACAACTGGATAACTGGTGGAAACCGCTAAATATAGGCTAATGACAAACAGCTCGAATAAGTTAGCATGAAGTCATGGATACACGGTTAAAATATGGCTAAAAGTAACTGGTAAACAGTGAAAATGCCTCAAACAAATGGTTCACAGACAAGTATGATAATGGATGAAAATGGTTAGCTAAAAGCATTGGACAAACAGTGGAAATAGCAAACAGTTGGATAATAGCTAAACATAAGCTAATGACAAAGCTGAACTAGTTTTTCGTCTGTTTATCAGTAACTTTTTGCTGTTAGATAAATGGAAAGTGGCTTAAAGTAATGGATAAATGGGTAAAAGAAATGGTGATATTCATGAAGAGAGCGGTTCATCTCACAGGGTTGTGGGCGTACTTCTGACGAAAAAGGCTGATGCTCTACATCTTCATCACCTTGCCAAATAGTTTTCTGCAGCTGTTGATTGATGTTGATCGTGGCTGTCTTCTTGGCACCGTAGCGTTTTTTCTTCTTCTTCTTCTTCTTCTTCTTCTTCTTCACTGTGCTGTGCTCAGGCTGCTGTCCCAGTGAGACACATTTGATATGTTACCCAAAACCCAACTTACAAAAAACTGTGGTTCCCCCCTTCTAAACTCTCGCCCATCTCCCTTTCACTGGGCTTTAGATGTGTGATGAAGTAATCCCGACATATTTTATATCCTAATGCAAAACAAACAGAGCCAAATTACACACATTCTTCCCCCCGTACTGATTCGTGGAAGTTGTTAACCAAATAAAGCTCCTTTTTCTCTTTCTCTTTCCATCTCACTTGTGCTCTCGGTGGATCTGTCCTGGCTAGAACTCTTTTCTGAAATAGCCTCGAGCACAGAGCCTCTTTTGTGGTCAGGGTTTTTTTTTTTTTCCTACAAGGTGTTTGTGAAAAAGAACAGGATTTTTCTCTCCTGGGCTCAGGTCCCTCCATCGCTCCGCTGCTGCCTGTCTGGCTCTCTTTGTCCGGGCCTGCTCTGGTAAACAGCCGTGTCCTACACACACTGTTTATCACACTCTGGGGTGAAACTTTGCTGATTTCATTTTTGGACCCGCTGAAAGTTTTGCTTGGAATATATTTGAACGGTTCCTTGGCATCATTCACTATAAGCTCCCGTTTCTTTTTCTGTTTATGTAGCTGAACAACTTTCCCTGAGCATATATGCTGGCTGCACCCGATGTGTCTGTGACATTTTATGTAATGAACACCGCCTGAAGGCCCATCTCTGTCCTGTTTACACCAGCTGCTTCGACTACATCGCGAGCCCACTGCTGCGTCCACGTGAACAAGATGATACTATGGACGGAGATGTAGTAAGATCCATTCATCTTAAAGTCAGTCACTGCACACAAGGGCAGAGGTTCAGCCCCCGCTAATGCAAAACGTATGAACTAACTGTAAAAAAGTTAGTCCTACACTGCACAGCACAGTAGAAAGCTGCCGCTGGGCCGTTTTATAGAGACGGAAACTTGCAGGCTAGTTGAATTTGGCCACACCCCAATTAGTGATGTCACAGCCGATGTTTGCCTTTTGAGAGCTGATGGAAAACACCTGCCATGACTGCAACTTTGAATTAAAGTGAGACTGGGCCTATGTTGAAATCGCCCCCTCATTCACTCGCACTCCACACCCCCGTGGTGAGCGGGAAGTTGGGATTTTGGACGGATCATCATTTTGGGTCATCGCCGGCTGACGAGGAGCGTTATTTTGCCACGACACTCTCTTTCTTTTTTTTCATTTTATACAATCAGCATTCAGGCACCCAAACAGAATGGCTGGCAGTAAATATAGCGTATTACTGTGTTTGGTGTGCGATTTCGAACAGGAATGACGCAGAATTTATATTGCAAACTCACATTTCATTCCCTGAACATCATGAAAACACATCTGCAGCCTTACTCACTTGTCACTTACCACTGTTTAGGCCAATGGCTTTGACACGGGCGGCATGTGTACCCGCAAATACCTGCATACAATGTGTGCAACTAGGGGGTTAAAAGTGATATCCACGAGGGTTCAGATCTGGGCTGAATGGTGGCCAACACCGAAATATTTTCCTTGAGAACTTCCTCAGGAGGTAATAATATTTTTTAGGATAAGAATAAAGTAGAAAAGGCAGGAACAGGGACGAGTTCTATTAGTTTCTCTTCAGAAATCTCCACCTTTTTTATTGTTTTTTTTTTTTTTTTGTTCGGATCTCGCTTCACATCCTGATAAATGCTCTCACTGTTCAAGTGCTCTCAGCTGGTGTCAGGGCCTTGAAAGGTGCACCAGGAAAAATCTGCAGATCAGCAGCTGATTAGGTGGTTAAGAAAGAAGAGAGCGTCTCAGCTACACAAAATTTGATCTGTTTTTCCCGAGTTCTGTTGAGCTTTTTCGTTGAATTTGTTGTGAAATTCGGGACTCTTTAACCTCTAGGAAACATCTGTCTTTGGTTAAACTGCTCACAAATAGACATTGCTTCATTTTTAAGTGGAAGCCACTATGTAAAACATACAATACAAGCAACCCTATTCGTTATTTGTGCCGTAACAGTAAAGTGCATGTACCCACACTCTCCGAGCGAGTGGAGAGCACAGCGTAGTCTAAATTAAAGGCTGCGTGTGTGCACTCTGTGCCTTCTGAGTGTTGCTTTGTGGCTTGTATGATGTACTGTGCATGTGTCCATATTGAGAATAATATTACTCGGCTAACTAAGCCATTTTTTAGCACTGACAGAAGGGCGCACACGCGTTCACAGACACACACACACACTCACACACTCCCTCACTCAGGCGGACATGTGTTCAGCACAGCCTGTCATTACACCAGCCTTGATGTGGTCACTGGGTGGCACTGAGGCTTCTTATTATTGTCGTTTTTATGACAACTTTCACTCTCTTGCCCCACACTCCCCCTCCCTCCCTCCCTCCCCCTCGTCTTGTGTACCCTGCCTCTCTCTCTCCCCCCCCTTCTTTCCATTCCATCCCATCCCTCCTCCCGTTGTCTCCCACCTCGTCCAAACCCACATCCATTTCTCTTGCTGTTGCAATGGGACGCCTGTTTGTTTTTAGTGTGTAAACCATCCTGACACACATCCCCAGGGCAAAGGGCGGATACAGGAGCGTTTTTTTTTTTTTTTGGTGAGGGAGGGAGTTGGGGCAGTAGACAGCTTGGTCTCCATTTGTAGAGGTATGAGCCGGGAGATGGAGCCGGTCCAGGCGTTGTTCCCAGCGTTGTCGATTGTGGCTGACAGTTATTGTTTTTGGTTTTCCGAATAATAGGGTTGGTAACTGCCGGGTGACATCCAGCCACGTCCCGCTGATGAGTGTGCTCTGCGTGTGTTTGTGTCGAGGCCTGTGTTCTAACACGTCGATTCAAAAGAGGACTAGTTTACCCTGGGGCGGGCAACACATTCGCTGGAACATTCGCCTTTTTGCTTTTGCTTCTCCACCTCTCTACCCCCTCCCCCCCACCTGTCACCGCACTATTTTGCTTCAAGGATTTATGACATCATGATTTGTTTATCATAGCTCATAATTTGTTATCCTCCTGACCGAAAAAGTTGAACAAACCGGGCCGAGTGGAAGCAGGCTCGCTCCCTCGGGGCAAAGTGGATATGGTATGGGGTGATTGGGTTTATGTTACTGTAACAGAGACCTCTCTGTTAGAGCAGCGGTCTGACATGTACACATGAGAATGTCAAAAAAAAAAAAAAATTAACTTTGTGTTTACAGGAATTTGTGAGAAACTCGTTTATGGTGACAGTGTCAGATAATTCAATAAAAAGAACCCTTATGTGCAAGGAGACTGAGGTTGCCAGTGCACACACACACACACACACACACATGCAGAATGTTTTGCATGTCGGCACCTTAATTAACGAGGTCTTTGGGAGTTTGGGCCCCGCGGCAGGGTTGGGTAAATGAGTGAAGCGAGTCACCTCGAGACTGCAACAGGTAAATCCTGTTTAGATCAGCCCCAAGGCACTGCTCGTTCTTTAATTCGGCTATGAACACCCTCCTCCTTCCCCTCTCTCCGCCTAATCACCTCCGCACCTCCTCCTAATCTTGAGCATGCACCGTCTCTTAATTTCTTAACTTGCCACATTCTGTCTTTATCTTTGTCCTCTTAGTGCTTAACTTAGACTCTGCTTATCGTGCAAACAGTTGGGTGCAGCGCGCACGCTTTGCTGCTCCACATCATGTTGTTAAACAGCCCGCTATAGGGCAATCAAGGTGACGGATCTGGAGCAGTAGGGCAAGGTGACACTGACACTGTTATGCCAACATACAGCGACTCAGTCTGTATAGTCAATGAGCTGTGTTCAGGCATCAGACAAGGTGTCATATTAAATATTAAATTGAGAGATGCAGAAATCTACTCTGATATTTGTAGGGTTGGAGTAGATGGAATCATATGGCTAATCTTCTCCAGACCGTGTAGTTTGCATGAGTCTGTTATTAGCACCTCTAACTTTGTTAGCGCCTAATTTCATTTTCTTTGGAGGCCCCATGACTCGCCTCGCTAACAATGCGTTGGAGCAAAAGGTACAGCTCACATGGGTCACTGCCGCCTCGCAGCCTACTGCCCCTGACTTCCTGTTACACTTGGAGCAGCAGTGGGGAATTTCAACAAGCCACTTCCATCTTCTCGTCTTCACTGCGTTAATAATTGTAGCTTTGAACCTTATTCTGAGCTGTACCCATTCCAGTGTCTTTGATATCCGAGCATAATTGTTGAGTGATTTGATTTTCTCATTAACGTTAAGTTTGGTGGCTGTACTGATACAATTCACATTCTCAGAAATAACATAAATGATTAGCCACATCTCCAGTGCTTTCCGGGAATTAAAACTACGGCAGACTTTCTTTGACTTTCTTCAAACAGAAAAATGTCAGTGATCATCATTTTTAGAAAATTTAGAGTCATATTTCAGAAGTTGATCTGCTGTGGCAGCTGCAGTGTGGCCTGCATTTTTCATTACATGTGCCTTTTAGAAATCAGCCAAGCACCAATAGGAGTCATTGCTCCTTCCTGATCCATCTGTGCTCCTGGTGTGAGTATAACTTACAGTAGCTTGGAGGGTCTCCTGAGGTCAGGGAGCTGAAAATCACAAAGACATGTGGAATGCTGAAAGTTGGCCAATACAAACAGGCAGGCCTGGCTCTCCATCCGTGCAGAGCTCAACAACCACCAGCTAGCCTACCACCACCTTCCTGCTGTAGCCCGTGAAAGAACTAGGAGATGCATGAGTGGGATCTTTGGCCAGCGGGGGGGAAGGAATCGTCAAAAACAAAATGAACACAGTTCAGAAAAAGCCTACGGATCAACTTATCCAGTGCTCAAAACTAACATTTAAATGGCTGATTATATTTTTACATTGACAGTGGATCTTTCGACATTTATGATCTGGATCTGAAAAGCTGCTGCTACCAATCACCACTGTCAGTATTCAACATTTTGACACGATTTTCATTTTTACTGAAGATTTCAGTTCCAAATTTCAGTTACCAGCTTCCTTGACAATTTATAATCTGTATCGCTATCGGCACTGAAAACAAAGCACTGAGCCGCTAGCTTGTAAATCTATTGTAGCAATTAGCAGCTTAAGAGCCAAACATTTCCCTCCACAGAATCTGTAGACAGAGCTAAAGGAGAGTGAATATTGGAATTACATTTGTTTGCGGACTACAATCTGCAAACAAAAATGATAGTGTCTCTCAGTGCCGGATGTGTGAATTGCTAATAACTTTGACATATCCTCTCTGGAAATATGTCAACTTTGTTTGGAAACTTGTTTCTGCTGCCTCCAGTGGCCCAAAAAATGATGACTGATGATATTACAAGTCAAAGATGTATTATTTAACTGTAAATCACTTGAATTTCACTTAAATCAGAAGCTGGGCTGATAATTATTGACACCATCCTATTGATACATTTTAGCAGTCAATATAGTTAAGCAGTTTTTGTCTGTATTTAGCTACTGCATTTACTTAGTAATGTGTAATTTAATTGATATTTTGCTATCAGACCCAGCTAGGGGGAATACAGTACATTAAGCTTTAGCTAAGGCTATCTGTGACTTCCTAACCAGCTTGCTAGCTTTCAACAAGTCCTTTCTTTATTGTGTTGTGTTTGCTGAAATTTGCAAACTGATGAAAATGATCTGCAGCATCTGTAACTGGTGGGACATGAGTCAGCGCAACCACATAATTGATGAATGGATGACTCACTGTGCCCGGTAATTATTGAAAACATCAGCTGAACTGGCTGTTACACTGTCATCCATAGTTGCCTGATTTGTACATTGTCTGCATGCATGGCAAAAGGCAAAAGGCAAAACGCAAAAAAAAAAAGCAAAACAATGTAGAACTTTGAAGGTTTAGTTCACAAGATGGTTTCCTGAAAGTTACAGGCCACACCGCAAAAGTCCAAAGGTTTGCATTTTGAAATGAAAACAGACTTCACAAGGAGCTGACTGGGTTTTCTTCCTCCCATTTTCTAATCAAAACCATTATGAGCTTCACCCACAGAGGGGACGATCCGCAAGGCTCAGTTTCTCTCCCCGGCACACATCCATAACAATAGAGGGCATTTTGGTCCAGCAGAACTCAGTTGGCTGCATCAAAATGAAGGGAGCAGTTAGGGTTTCACTTACAGAGTCGGAGAAAGAGAGTGAAAGGGGGGGAGGGTGAGGGGGGGGGGCAAAAAAGAGAAAACAAACACACAGGGATTGTTGAATTATGGGTAAAGACAGCTGAGGCTAACCAGGTTTGGTTTCCACGGTGCAGTGGGGGGCTTATTGAAAAACAAAAAGTCTATGACTCAGTTCTGCTCTCAAGGAGACTCTCAGGCTGTAGACTTTCTCTCCCCAGAAATTCAACAAAAACACATGCAGTTGAATATAAAGGGGAACACCTTCAAAAACATAAAACTCCAGGGTTCAATATGGTCACGAAAAATGTTCCACGTATCCTCGCTGTTGATGCCAAAAAGGGAGGAGGTGGGGGTGGGAGTGTGTGTGTGTGTGTGGGGGGGGGGGGGGTGGAGAGGGAGGGAAGAGTGAACGAGAGGAGGGATCTGTCCTCACATTTGCTATCAATTTAGGGCACTGAAAATAAGCACCAGGTTTCACTGGAGCCGAGTAGAACACCAGGAATGTTTTTCCATATAAAACCGAGGGAGGGAGGGAGGGAGAAATCGAGAGAAAGTGGGCTGGGAAGAGAGTGAGAAAAAGAGAATATCAGGTTAAGAAAAGGGGTGAAAAAAAGTGAGAGACAGGCAAAAAAAAAAAAAAGAAAGAAAGAAAAAGGGCTGAAGAAGAAGAGGATTGCTGTTCAATAGCACCTTGGGTCCAGATGTTAAGCTGTCCGCTGTAGTTTGACAGCACTTGGGGCAAAAGCAGGGCACTTTGTGAGTCACAGTGACCCGATGACCCTGCCGTGAAGTACAGAAAGACAGTCTTATAATTGAACCCTGAAGCAAGTGTCATATTCACAGATGGAGAATTCCAACGCCCGCGAAATGTGCGTGTATGCACATCTGTGGACAGACAACAATCACCCACAGCTCTGCACACTTGCAGTTCCATTTGTGTGCATGCGTGTGAGACGGTGTCAGTGGTCTTGGCGGAGACGGGAGACTCCCCGAGGGCTCTGACTGGGCACAGCGGATGGAGGAGGTTATCTTTTGAGAAGGGCATCGATAATTCTAAATTTGAGCAGCAACATGTTCCCAGTTCTGCTTGCGACACAGTTTAAACAGATGTAGCCAGTGTTTGAGTTCCACCTTCCACATGCCTGCTGTGCGGTTTGTTCCGCCAGCAGGAGGTTTTCGGAAAATCCTGCAGATTAGAGATTCGCAGAGGAAAAATTTCTGCAGATGCCAGCTGGTAGGCTACTGATTGTAGAAGCTCAACTAATTTGGAAGAAATTTATATTATGAATATTTCCACATTCTGAGTATATATAGAACACTATGTGTTGTGATGGAAAGTGTGTGGGAAAAGTTTAAAAAGTTAGCCCAAAGTTTTGGATAAGTGGTTTCAACAGTTAGCTAAAGGTAGCCTTGCCTAATGGATCAACTGTTTACATGGAATGCTGAAAAAAAAGAAATAGCCTAGCAACAGTTAGGAAAGCCAGCCAAAAGTAAGTATAATCAGCAAATTATTAACTAAACAGTTTGGATAAAAAGTTGAAATTGTTATCTAAAAGAAATGTATTGTTTTTATAGCCATGAGTAACAGTAAAGGAATGGTTCACAAGCGAAAAAGCTAAACAAGGTAGGCTAAATGAATTGTTGAAATTGCTCATAGTTGAAACAGTTGGCTGGAAAGCAGGTCTAATGGATAAACAGTTAAAATAGTTAGCTGAAATAGTCAGCTAGGAGTAATTGATAAACATTAGAAAGTGTTAGCTAAAAGTTGCCTATGGATAAACAGTTAAAACAGTTAAATGTACTAGATAAAGGCAGATAAAGGTAGATAAATGGGCCTAGATGAAATAGTTAGCTAAAAGTAGCCTTTGGCTAATGCATTGAAATTGTTAAGTAAGAGTAATTTGGTGAAGACTTGGAACAGTTAGCTAGTAGTATGGTTAAAGGTTTGAAAAGGTTAGCTAAAAGTGATAAACACTTGATAAACACCTAAAATAGTTAGCATAGGTAGGCTAGTGGATAAACCGTCAAAGTTTTAAGCCACTCCAAGATGATGGCAACACAAATCTCCTAACATCTTCTAACATTATAATCCGTTCAAATGAACACATCTGGAGCTGTCCAAGTGAGGTGTTGATGCGGTGGCTTCACCTGACAGGCTGTCGGGACACATCATCGGACAGAAAAAAAAATCAGTAACCATTGCTGCAGTTTGCTGCTGATGGATACATAAACGGTTTTGAGAGCTCCACAAAGGCAGATTAATATACAGTCGGTTAGGAGTTTGTATACATGAGGTTGTGGGATACAGTGGTCGTCTTTCACTGCGAGTTTGGACTCGGCGACAGTCTTAAGTCGAGTGGTTGACCCTCTGACAAAGCTCCTTCACCCGGCTCTTCCCACCAACAAAGTGCTGCTCTTATGCTGATAGAAACAGTTGAAAAAGACTCCCGAGCAGAAACAAGGAGAGAGTTAAAGAGAAAGAAAGCGAGAGGGGAGAAAAGGGGGGTAAGAGACAGACCAGATGTGTCTTTTGTTTAGATTTGAACGGAGCGGAAAGGAAGGGTGTAGGAGTTAGGAGGCGAGCTTGCGAGGAGGAGAATGAGAGAGGGAAAGCAAGTGGGAGTGAGTGGATTTTTTTTTTTTTTTTTTTTTTTTTGTGGGGAGGGGAGGACTGTAATGAAACCAAAGCATTCATAGCCGAGCGCCTGTATGTGGGGAGAGGGGGCTGCGCCATACAGTATGTGATTACCTACCAGCAAAACCACATTCATTATACTAATTGCTACAATGGTCCCGGCGGTTGGGGGCTGAAAAGGGGGCGACGGCGAGAGGGGCTTCATTGTTAACATTTGTTAGGCTCATTGACTCCAGAATTCATGGTGTCTGTCATTACAGGTCGCTGGGATATTCTCCAGGGCCCGTATTCATAGAGAAACTGATAATCTGGAGGTCGTAGCCGAAGACCTGTTTCCTCTAAATCTCGCCGTGCCTACATCAGCATAACCCAGGCCCAACGGCCTTAATGCATGCATAACGACATGCCTCCGTCCAGATTGCCTTGCATTATCATGAGTGCACACGTTCAGCATGTGTTATGCATTCGGGCCCTCAGAAAGCAGCAAGACATTAACCAAAACAGAGCCGGAGAGGCCAAGATTTGAGTGATTGAAAGACGAGGCCTTTCCCTGCATTTTGCTGCACAAAATAGCCGGGCTCCCAGCAGCTTGTGTCAATATTTCACTCTGCGTGCGTGCGTTAGTGTGTGTGTGTGTGTGTGTGTGTGTGTGCCCAGTGTATGCAGAGCGCTCCGAGCAGATGACTGGTATGACAGTTAGAACATGTGCGATGGGTGAGCACACAGAGACTCACACAGCTCAATCTGTTGAGCGTCGAGCTCCGAAATCAACCCAGTTGGGGAATGCTGCCAGTTGTGTTCACCAATATGGCCAGCAGTTGTTTGTGCAACATTTGCAGCACATTGCTAAATTTCTTTAAGCGGGCCCTGACAGGAAATGAAGGACTAAGTAACTCAAATCTTTCTCCCACCCCCCCTCGCCCCCTTCCTCTGGCCATGCTTTAGCCTGTTGCCCTGTGTGTTTTTGTGTGTGTGTGTGTGTGTGTGTGCGTGCTTACAAACTCTCGGCTTGCTCACTGCATTTCCCCCTCGGTGCGATAACAACATTACAGTCATATATTGTGGAGGAGAACTCTCACCCCTTGCCTCTTTCCCCTCTCTGGCTCAGCTCTCATACCACATCATGTGTTTTTACTCTCTGGCCGGAGAACCGGGGCTCTTTAAACTGTGCAGAGAAAATGTGAGCGGGGACACGGCCTCGTAGGTGGCTGACTGGACCTCTCTTTCTCTCCTTCGGTCTCTGCTTCTCTTCATCTGTTTTCTGCAGGGGCGAAGTAAATCCTCCAAACCACTAGTTACATAAAAGAAGCGGCGTCAAAAAGCCTGATAGATTAACGATACTGAAATATCAATATGTAATTGGAGTGTTACTCTTCTCTCAGTTGAGGTGGAGCTAGTTTGAACTGCTTTATATACAGCTACATGGTTCAGTCCAGCAGCTCTCCCCCCCTTAAGGATCAGGCCGCCTCAGAGGGAACACAAAATAAATCTGAGGGGTCGTAACAGGATTAATGGGAAACAAAGAAGAAAAAACAGAAGTTCTGAAAAACAAATTTGTACTAGTGTGTTGGACTTTTCTGCAGGCTTTGCTCTTTCTGTTCAAAACCAAAACTACCTGTCCCCCCAATTTGCCTTTTTAAAAGTTATTTTAATGAAACCACCTGAGAGTTTCCAGGTGAAATGTCTCTTCAGTTGAGCTCCTCATAAACTTACAGGCCTATGAATTGTGACAAGACTCCAACTGGCTTTTTTTTTTCTTATTTAAAAAAGTATTCATCTAAAAAATAATTCCTAACTACAGCTGTTAAATCAAGGTAGTGGACTTTCTGTCGGCGCCACAGTATAAATAAACTCACTTGCATTCAATATTGTACATGGCTAAAGTATAGTCAGAAAAAGGTCATTATGCAGAATGACCATTACCTCCGTCAATCTGGCATAAACTGGACTACACAAAAACTGCTGAACAGATTCCCACACAACTTTCCACTGGGAATAATTAATAGAACTTGATGAATTAATCAGACAGGTTTAAGTGGTTGTATCTGAGTGATACATTGTGATGCAGATCCTAAATACAATTCTAATATTTATCCAGATCTGGTGGATTTAAATATGTTTTCTTAGAGCGTCGTCTTTTTTCAGCTGCCATACTGTAACACATACGAATAGAAACCTGCATCTAGTACCAGTGTGCAGCTGAGATAATGGCGACTGGTTGAGATATGCACTCTGCCGATTGCCAATTAGTTACAAGTGACTGATTAACCTATGGAGCTGGTGGAGGTGGAGGCTATTTTATGTGTTGTTGGGTAGCTAAATCTATTACAATGTATCATATTTAATATATGTTGCATTTTTTTGGTATTTTAATCCTCAAAGTAACTTACAGTTGACTTTTGCTGTCAAGTGAATGTAGTAAAAAGTACGATATTTCCCTCTGAAAGTAAGGGTAAAAAGTGTGTTGATATACTCATCTTAGGTAAAAGTGTATCAAAATGGTATTTTAGTACAGAACCGTACTTGCTTTCCTCCGTCTCCTGTGAGTGTCTCTCTCTCCGGGCCAGAGGAGACCCAGGAAGAGTCGGTCTGGCCAAGGTGTAAATGAGCAATCCGCCCTCAGTCTCTTGGAAGTGTGTGCTACCGTTGTAGGAGGCTGAAGTCAGAAAGGAATCCCCTTGGATCAATATGGTGCACACTTGCTGTGTGTGGACGTATACGATTGTGTAAGCTGTGTGTGTGTGTGTGTTTGTGTGTGCACCCGCTCTCCTGCGACCAGTCAGGAAGATTGATGGTAGACTCCTGTCAACTGTCAGGTGGTTTTTACATAAGTCAGAAATAGCCGTGGGGCTATGAGAAGAATTGGGGGATCAACTGGGGCAGGACGGGGGTTGGCATGACAACGGCGCTCCGGGTCTGCTTTCTCACCAGAGGTTGACAGCTCACGGATGATATCGCGTTTCCTCGCGCTGGCACGTCACCCTCATCGAACCGCTTCCCCACCCACTCGCCCACCGCACCACATACTCCCTGGGTCAGAGCTTAACCGCCAGGGCCTGACTAATCAGACCACACACACTAAGGCGAACAGAGAGGAGAGAGACGGTGAGAAAGGGGAGTGTGTTGTTGGATGTGTAATGGTCTACAGGGCCGCAGGAGGAGAGGGGAGCCGGGCGAAGGTTTTGGGCGAGGGGGTTTTGCCGTGCAGCGAGGAAATCCAGGCCAAGGAGTTAAAAAAGGTTTCAGAGGAAGAGGAAGAAAGAGACAGAGAGAGACTGTAAAACAAAGAAAACTCTGATTAGAGCCACGACCTCAGGGAAAGTTCAAGTGTGTGTTAGGCGGAATTACCCTTTTAAACCCCTCAAACTCAGGCGTGCAGCCAAACTCCGTCTCCGAACTTTATTTAAATCTCGAGCTGAGATCCCAAATGTTCCAGAGATACCAGATGTGTCATGCTAAAGTATGGAGAGAAGAAAAAAAAAGGATGTAGATCCAAAGAAAACTCCTCGACATGTGCTGAGCTGTCTGCACACTGCTCCCTGCTCGCACGATGTATTTCTCTTATTCACTGTTGCCGCGCCGTTTTTGGATCAATCGCATCCTCGTCAGGCAGCAAACGGCACAAACAAAGATGACGTATAATCGTATCTGAAAGTGACGGCAATCCTGCGACAGGTGACTGGAGTGAAAAGCTACTGGCGGCGGCCCAGTGCAGCCATTCAGTCTGTGCATCGTCAGAACACAGATACAGCAATCACAGATGGTGGAACAGTATGACAAGCAGTCAGACAGACATACAGTAGATCACTAAAAAATCAATTCATGTGTTTTTCCAACCCATTTTTGTCTTTATTTAATCTATTCTTTTTAGTTACATTTTTTTTCCGTGTTGTTCCTTTATTCTCTTTATGTTTTCTTATGTACTTTTTGGTTTTTACCTTTTGTAAATATATCTATAGATATATATTTAAGGCTTTTAAGGCTTTTGGCTTTTCACTTTGTTCACCTGTTGCAATGAAACGTGTGTACTGAGCAAAGAACAATGTGCAGATTCTGCCAAAAGAGGCTTTACTTTATGCAACTGTGCAGCCATAAAGCAAAAGTATTTCGCTCAAATATTTCACTCATCGTCAACATCATGAACCCTCAGTTGAGAGCTGTGCAGTGAATCAATGTATTGTTGAAATCTGATAAAATCTCAAATAAAATCTAGTAAAATTTGTGACAGAACAGCATCTTAGTGAAGTACTCTAGTGCTGCAAATGTTCTCCAAATGTAAGAAAACATTTTGTTTGGTAAAGACCCCAAATAATGCCACATCATCATAATATTCATTCATTTTTTTTCTATTGAGAATGAAAACTGTGATGCAAAAATGATCATTCCCATTAATCATGAATCATAAACGTGATTGAAATATCCACTATGAACAATTATAATATGATGTTTTGGAGCGTATTCTGCTGGCGTGTTGTAGCGTGGCAGTTAATGCTGTTTGCTAAAGGTGCAATAAAAGGTGAATACTGGGAGATAAAGGGAAATGAGCGCCAGCAACTATCAGTATGTGACGTTAACGGGATCCAACGGGCGAATCGGCGTGAGGATGGATGAGTGTGCGGTTAGCAGACTCGCAGAAACAAACAGTGCGCTTGTTTTGTGCGTACATGCGTCTCTGTGACAGCGATGACAGCTGAGACTCGCCCTCCCCGCTCGCCCTCCCTCTGTGGCACGGGGGCCTCCATGCAGGGTGCATTTGAAGTGGCTTCTGGGAGGCCCTGGAGCGTGCCGAAAGGTCAGAGGTTACAACAACTGGGCCTCCCTGGACCTCCCCACCCCCTCTTACCCCCTTAAACACCCCCACACACACGCACACGCCCCCCCCCCCTCCTGCTTTCATGTCAGGGCCACAGATCACTTCCAGATCCCCCTGACACATTAGGCAGAACTCTTGCTCCTGTTATCCTGCGCTCACTGCTGACAACTTTGAATGTTTTGTGTCGACTGTCCCAGTGCACACACACACACACACACACACACACACACACACACATACACCGTCCCCCTTCACACACATACACACACACACACACATTACATCCTCGCTGTAACTTTATTAAGATACAAATGCCTCTCGAAACCCACCCCCACCTTCTCTTTTTCACAGACCCACGTGTCATTGTATACACACATATCTCATGAATAGGCCATTGTGTTTTTTCTCAGGGTGTAACCCGCAAAAGTGTTAACAGAATACATTCTGTTGCATGCCGTTTCCTTGTGTGTGTGTGTGTGTGTTGTGTATGAGGGCACGTGTGCGGCTTCTCAGGAGGATGTTTTGTTCTCCGCCCCGCTAACACAGAAGAATCTGTTGTTCACTCAGCGAGGTGTGAAATTGCACTGTCATCCGCCTCACCTGTCGGTGAGGGGGGGGCGGCGGCAAAGTGACTCAGATCCTTTTGGAACATTCTTTCCCTCTCCCACCCTCCACTCTCTTCTCCTCTCCTCTTCTGGAGATCTGTATCTGGGTTTCGCTCAGCGGCGTTCTCCGTATCACCCACCACCGCCGCCGCCACCACCGCCATCCCCCCTCAGCTTAACATCTGTTTCTACTGAGGGCCAGAGAGGGGGATGTCGAACTCTTAAAATTAATTAGCGCATTACCAAATGCTTGAGTTGGAAGAGGCCTCGCTAGGCCCCCGTTACTTACCCTATTCCACAGCTCCTGGCTCCTCCCTGCTCCACCAAGCCCCACCACCATCTCCTCGAGTCCCAGGGGGCTGGTTTTATCACCCAGGGCCAATTAGAGTAGGAAGTGAGGTCGCTGACCTTCTGTCAGGCCTCATCAGCTCCTGTGTCACCTGACAGGGGCCATGCCACCACACGGAGGGCTATACAGAGCAGAGAGAGGGGAGGGGTGGAGTTACTAACATCATGAAGGAAGGGGGCGGGGGGGCTGAGGGACTGTGGCTGCATTCTTCGTACCTGTGGAAAACAGAGAGTGTTCGTGGATCCTTTTCCCCTACTTATTTAATCCTTTTCCTTGCTGATGGCCGCCAGCACCGTGTTGATATCAAGGAGGTGATTTCTTTCCACACTGGTGATAATGTCAACACACTCCACGTCTGTCGGTTACCTGCCAGCATTTCCCGCTCTGGAAAAAAAAACAAACAAAAAAAAACCAGTCAGGCTGGCACCTCTGTGGCTTTGAGCTAATGCCAGCACACTAACGGTTAAATGGTAATGTTTGGTAAGAAGAACAGTTAATCAAATGGTTAGTAAGCAATAGGTTTTTTTTTTATATTAAAGTTCACATTGATGACATATTTTATATAAACAAATAATATCTCAAAAATAGTACATCCACAGAGCTTGTAGAGTAGTTCAGAATAAAAGTTTCTCTTTTCCTTAAAAACATTATTAATGGTTTTGAATCAGTAACTTTTAAAATGTTATTTGGGTTCCAGCATCTAACAAGGTTTGTAAACCAATAGCGTAGCACGGTTGGTATCACGTGGTATGTGTATTTCGTCAGCGATCGACAGTCCTGGCAGTTGTCAGTTTGTCGTAAAAACGCAAGAATGATTCAGTTCTACAGTCTGCACCCAGCTCAGCTAGCGTTAGCAGTGTTAGCTAGCGCTCAAAATGGCAGCCACTGGAGGGGGCAGCTGATTCGATGAAACGGCACACTTAAAGGCTGAATGTTATCAAAAACACATCATAGTATTAAAGTTAATGTTTGACCAGAAAGAAAAAGCATTGATGGGGCCATATTCACATCTGTCTAATAGTTTTTGCGATATTTCACCATCAAACTCATGGCAGCGTGAAACGATAAGTCTGGAGACCGTTGTGGTCTTTGGGATTCATTCTTCTTTGATCATGAAACATCTGTATAAACATTTTTAGTCAACTATATCACTTTGCCACTGCCACAACTGAAACTTATTAGACTGGTACACTGAAGTGTTTAATGGAACTGTGCAGCTAATTCAAATCTTTCTCTTTCCTCCTCCATGTTTCTGCTGCTGCCCCGCTGCTGTCTCAACTAAAGGTAAGATACCACGGTGCTAATACATGTATAAATGCTCATTTTAGCATCCTGTCTTCACTCTGCACCATATGTTCTCTCCCATACAGTATATCCTCCCTCTATTTGTCTCAATATACTCATTCCACAATAATGCAACAAAGACGCTCAGTCCATCCCTCACAATGTTTGAGAGCGCTTTGCTGAGACAGGCTCATGGGTCTCGGCATTGCTCGCAGTGCGTTATCCCCGAGGATTACTTTTATATTGCACTATTCTGCAGCACACTATCAACTTGCAACGCCAATGTCCGGTGTTAACGCAGGAAGCTGTGTGCGCAGTTGTGGATGGGTGAAGAACACGTACGACCCGCATGCCCAAGTTCTTGTCCTGTTGTAGACAGACAATGACTGCTTTCTTTGAAACTGTATATATAAACATTTTTACCAGACTTTACTAAGTGTTTAAGTCACCATACCCCTAACCCTACCTTAAAGGAGCCCCGGGGAGATTTCCTGGAAGCAAAGTTGCGTTTCCATTAAACATTATTCACCTAAACCATTTCTTTGCTGTCAAAGTATTGGCAAGGCTGATTTTATTAAACATTTTGAATTCTGCCATCCATGTTTCCGCTGCCTGCCAATGCACAATACCAGAACTACCTATGTCCATCCCCATAACCTTCACCATTCTTCTCTATGTGCAGATATTGTAGTAATGAATCATTCTTACAGCGCTGACACTGACTGATGAAAAGCTTGAAGACAAGTTTTTTTTTGTTTTTTTTCAGTAAAATGAAGTTGCAATAAGCTGTATGCTTGACGTATGGATGCTGTTCAATCGAGGATGTTTTATTAGCTTTCATCCTAAATCTCTCTCAGTTAGGGAAGAGGAAAAGTTCCTACACGGCATCAATGCATCAGTGTCTCACACTTTTCTGAGAACGGTTGAAGTTTGGAGATTAAAATTTAATTAGATGTATGAGGTAATTGGAAAACGTGTCACAATTACTGCAAGCTAACTTTTTCAATTCAGAGTGGCTTCAAAGCGCTTTGGAACGGAGCCCTCCTATTGTCCCATATTCTGTTATAATGGATACACCGCCGGAGAGTGTTCGAGCCTCCCACTCCTCCTCTCCTTCTGTCAAGTCTCGCCTGCAACACCTTAATTTGTTCCCAGACTACATTTTTGTCACCTTCTCCACCCCCTCCCCTCCCAATCGTCCTTCTCTCCGCCTCCTCCTCTTCATCCCCCACCTTTGCCCTTCTCCCGCATCCAAAATCCTCCCCTCCTCTTCCCTACCGGCTCTATCTCGCGTTACTCCAACTCCTCCCCCGTAACGTGCGGCTTATCTCACCCCATCTCCCCTCTCAAGATCTCTGCTTCTCTTCTCCTCCCTCTGCTGCCTCCTTCTCAACCCCTCCTCTTTCCTCCCAGCCCAGTTCTGTTTGCGCCTGTTTACCTCCATCGTTCCACCAGATGGTTTGTGTTAAAACTCTACGTTTGACAGCTCGGCTGATTTTTTTTTTTTCCTTTTCCTTTTCCTTTTTTTCTTTCTTTCTTTTTTTTTCTTCCCTGATATTATTTTAACATCGGGGGGATTGCTCAGACCTGGAGGAACACAGAAGAAGGACAGGCAGGGGGTAAAAGGAAATTAAAATATGAAAAACCCTGATGTATTAAAAGCAATTATTCCGTCAAGCGAAGGGCAGCAGTCATCACTGAGCCCTTTTTGGTTCTGTTCCCTGTGTTACTTTTTTTTTTTTTTTTTTAAATAAATAAAGGCACATATAATGTAATATTGATTTAAATCACATCTGTTAGGGTGATTTCATCCACCCCCTCTCCCTCTGCTCCATGTCTTTTGGAAGAGAGAAGGGGCCCGGGCTGCCAGAAATAATTGCTTGTTTGCTGGTATTTACTTAAAATCTGTCAAAGACGGAGAGAGAAAAGGAGTAAGTGCACGAGTTAGAGAGAGAGACAGAGAGAAAGGGAGACCACTTGGCCCCTGCACAGATCATTATCTGCTGGTTGTCTTCCTGCTGCCGGCGAGGAAGCGCGTACATATGTGTGTGTCTCTTTCCATATATACTGTACATACTGCTCCCCGAGTCTCAGCGGAATACGCTTGACAGATAGCATAAACCTAATTAGTTGTTGGCACAGGGGTCTAGCCCCGATCCAGGACAACCAGGACATTTCGCTCGCAAAGATGTTCTAACGTTTTCTTTACGGGAAGAGTGCCTGAAATACACACTCACTGGGTGCAATCTTCTCGGTGAATTTTAAGTTGGAAAAAGGACATAAAATAAGTGAAAGCCCCAAATAAGATAGTAAAATGAACCTCGAGATGAGATTATTTTGTCATAAAACGTAACAAAAAATTACCCCGAATTTCCAACGAAGAGGGCTGTCTTCTGTTTTGAGGCCAACTTGAACCGGAGCCATGTTTGAAATAACTTTCACATCCATCAAAGTGTTTTGAAGCATTGCATTGTGGGACCATTTCAACAATGACTGGTGAGCATGTTACGGACATTCGTTCCATGTGTGGGGATTTCTGAGAGAAATCCAAGCAAGAAGACAAAAACTTGAATTAAACGGTGGACACAAGTTTTCAGTAACAGCGTGCTTCTTGACACCAATGCGCTCACTGTCGCCACCGGTGGCCAGAAGCCGCGCTGCAGCAAAACAGTGGCTTTAAATAACACCCTCCATCGTACATAGACCTTCAGTCACCTTTCTAGTCAACAAACTTAATTTTACGAAGTTACCTATCTCTCGTATGATAAATAGCCAAATGCACAGTTTTTTTCACTCGTAAAGAATAGTTTAAGTATATTCTAGTTAGAGCAAGGACTTGATGTAGCTTAGCATAAAGACTTGGAAAAACTGAGACAACGCAAACAATAAAAAAATGCACCAACTAGCACCTCTCAAAAAGTTACACATTATATCAAATTTGTTTAATCTCTGCACGAATAGTAATATATAAACTACAAATTTTGATTTTCACATTTCTACTTATGTATGAGTGTAAGGAGTGACAATGACATCTGTTAATTGGTGAGCTATGTGTAAATATGCCTGAATTTATCATTTAGCCTCTGTGGTAAGAGACTGGCTAACTGTTCTGTGTGTTTCCAGTCATTGTGCTAAGCTAGGCTAGTAACCTTCCGGCCCTGGCGTCATAGACACAGACATCAGACTGTTGCTCTTTACTTCTTTCTGCGAGTAAACAAATAACTTTTAAAAAGTTGCTAAGAAGAATGTCCACCACCTGCTGATTTAGCGTTTTCAGCGGTCAGACTGTGGGGGTGAAATGATCATGTCTGATGCGATGACTGTGCAGGACCAAATGTCAAGCACGTTGCCTGGCACGCATGCTTGTGTGTGCTTTGTGTCTAGTCTGTAAGTGACCTTATTGTGGAAACTTGACCTCCTTCTTGCGGAGTTGTTTAATCTTGTGCCATAGTTGTTTGATTTCCAGTGTGCTGGCTGTCTCCTGAGCAGTATTAGACTGATTATAGTGCTGCTTATTTGGTAGGGAGGCCCCCGGTCTGCTGGCTCGCTGAGCAGCGCTGCCTGACGCTCTGGCCTCTGCCAACGCACTGTTCCCACTGTCTCCCTCCTCCTCGTCTCCTCCCCTCGTTCTGCTGCCTTTCCCTCCTTCGCTCGCTTCGTTCCCTCCCCAAAGAACCACAAACAATAAACCCTCTGTTACATTTAACCTCCTCACGTGTTTCCCTTTCTCCCTCAGTCCCTCCCTCCCTCCCTCGTTCTGTCTCTTACTCACTTGTTGCTCTTTCTCCCTCCCTCTGCTAACATTATAGCTGTTTGGGTTCTGTCTTCGGGCCTGTTACTCATCTCTCTTGGGTGTTTTGGGACTTGTTTGTGGGCTTGGACCATACAGTAGAACAAAGACAACACACACACACACACACACACACACACACACACACACACACACACACACACACACACACACACACACATACACACACACAGACACTTGGTCAGGCCACCACTAACTCTCCCACTCCAAGCCAATGACAGCGGTGATTAGCATCTCATAACAGCTTAGATTGTGTGGAAAGTGGGTGTGTTTGTGTGCATGTTAGTTGGTACAATACCCTGGTAGAGGCATTGCTACTCATCCTAGCTCCACAGCTGCAGCAGCAGTGCAGCAGCGGCAGCAGCAGTGGCACCAGGACAGCAAACAGATTTGGCCTAATCTTCCCCTAATGAGATTGGTCCCTCATTCCTGCGTCTTTATGGGAGCAGCAAGCTGGCAGGCAAGCGGGACGACACTCTGCAGCTCTTTATGGGAGAACCACCCCTAAGACAGAGTGTAACTGATGTCTGGTCAGCCCGTAAGTGCAACAAGTGGTGGGTCCGGCAGGCCGTTATGTAGGGAAGGAGGCTGTCCATATAGCAGGCCGGAGGTTTGTTAGACAAACAGTCTGTTTGTGGGCAGGTAGGACGGCAGTAAGTCGGCCCAGTGGGTGGAGAGAGAGGCAGCCAGGCAGGACGTTAGTTAAGCAGGCAGGTAGGATGTGAGGCAGACAAGCCTCAAACTCACAGGATGTAGAGGGCCCTCTTTATCTGATGGCCCTCACTGGTCAATTAGATTAGAGCACAGTTCAGCAGAGTACAGGTAATTCTCTGGATTAACAACATCGCTGCTTTCGCAGACCGCTAAATCAATTCACATTTTCCATTTGGTGAATTTCATTACAAAGCAGATCAAGATCCAGCTTTTATCATTTTTTTCCATAACAGAAAATTAGGTTAAGGTCTCAGGGTACATATGAGAACAGTGGAGTTTCCAAAGAATCTGCAAAGGTCATTGTATTTTTATTTATTTATTTATTTATTTATTTATTTTGACTAATCAGAGGAGACTCTGGTGCAGACTTCACCCACAATGCACCCTGAGCAGACAAAACAAAGCAACCTCAAGTTGGCTCTGTGCAGCTCACCCCAAGTGGAGCTGTCTTTGCCTCTACCTGCAACAATACAGTTGATAATGGGGCCACCTGCTGGTCTTGTTCCGAGCAATCTTTGTTAAATCACTTTTCTCTCCCCCAACATATATTTATCTCGTCCCATCCCTGCCCCCGCCCCAGAAACTCATTTAGTTGTTGTGGAAGAACATTTTTTTGGTCTGGGCTGCACATCCCATCACGCTATCCTCACTGGACTCTGGTTTTACCGTATTTTTTCTTGGTAGCCATGTCTCGTCCTGTTTTTCTTTCTCTTGCCTCTTTTGCTCTTTCTGTAACAGGAACACACACACGCGCGCGCACACACACACAAACCCAGCAGTCATAATAGCAGGGTTAGAGTGCAGGGCCGACCACTGGACAGTGTTTGTACAGAATGCTAGCATATGTCAAACCTGGCTTATTGAACTTAGACCGCGGCCTGAAACAGCCCACTGCTCTGCTCAGTTCAGAGCGGAGCAGTGTTGCTCTGGGCCAACATGAGAAGTACACACACACACACATTCACACACTTTTATGCATGCACAGACGTATACAGTATATGCATGCATACATATGCGCAGACACACACACACACACGCACACTGACAGGGGTTACTGGGTGCGTTCTCCAAAAAAGAATTACCTCACTTGAGCCATGAGAAGGCTACAGGCAGAATGAAAAGCAGACAGACAGGGAGAGAGAGAGAGAGAGAGAGAGAGAGAGAGAGGGAGGGACGGGGGGGTAGAAGAGAAAGACAAAATGTCACATGAGAGAGTTTGTGTGACGCATATTAATTTTCATGTAAGCTGATAGGCCCGGCGATGCTCAGCTTTCGTCTTGTGTACACTAATGACCTTTGCAAACGTACTTAACACATGTTGATACACATGATTACACAGGCTGCGAGACGGAAGGCTTTTTGTGCTCGCAGTAGTGCATTAGTTAGTAACATGGTACAGTAACATGATTACTTTTTTTTTTACAGGTAAAAAGGAGAAGCATTAGAAATTAGAGATTAGAAATTCAGGTAACAATTTAGTTGAATTATGGAATTTACTAATGATGGCTTTCTTCCATTCATTCTTTATTTTGGGTTTAGCTTGTTGCTCGCTAAGGGAAGTTTGATTGAAGGCTGATACCAGTTTTGTTTGGGTGTGTTTACTGGACTGTGTGGTCCGGGACATGTTGGCTTGGTGCAGGGGCTGGAAGTGATGGGAGGCGGTTACACGCTACAAGAAGAGAATTACTCTTACACTAAATACTTCCTGGTTACTCAAAAGTTGGCCTCTGGTAAACCCACATGTCACAGTTGATATTTTGCATCCAGGCATCACCAGAGTAAACCCCTTAATTTAAGCTTTGGGGACACAGTTTCTGGAAAGCTATGTGGCTAACATTACAGTATAGCTACTCATGGTCACTACATGGCTCCAAAACGTGCGCTAGCTGTGTGTTAAACCACAATTTGAATATGTGCTGTGTTGATGTGGAGGGTTAAATTTGTCTATTTTATTTCATGAATCCAGGTCCATTACACACGGTGCAGCCTGACCGCTATCAGTTAGGTTTGAGATTCTGATGCGTTATGCTCATGAAGGGATTATAGAAAAAGGAAGGGAAAAGAGGGCGCTGCTCAGCCTTGCTTCCAACCTTTCCCGGTGGCCACTCGTTGTATTGCAGTGAAAAATTCTTTCCGGCCCAAAATGCATATTCCCCCATTGACAAGCGACCAGCTGTCTCACCGACTCTCGGGTTTGGGTCCAGGCTTTCTTCGAAATACAGAAATGCAGAATAAGGCTCCACATGGCACCATTTTTCCATGTTTACCACATCTTCATAAGGTCTAGTGGCATTTTTATCACACATGTATATGCCGTCGCACTTCTTGTTCCTCCTTAGCTAAATTTATGAATGGACAACACCATTTTTTCCACCGAGGGAGGATGATACCCTTGTTAACGCACTTTAGGGACACCTCATCCAGAACTATATAGTGTCTATAAGGCCCTTATATGATCCTTGAGGGATACTTACAGCCCCACTGTGGGTGAAATTAGCCCCAGATAATCATCTCCTTCTGGGCTACAGCCACTCTCAGCACCACCAGGCCTGTTTTACACCCCATTTACCAAGAAGAGAGGAGAACGACTTGCCTCAGTGACCCCTTTGCTCTGGATCTACATAGCCTTCGCTGGTGGAGTGGATGGCGAGAAGAGAATGCCCTTTGTCGTTTCTCAAATTAACACCTAAAATTAAGCATACCTAAATGAGCCTGCGTGAGTGTGGACAGTAGGGGGATGCAGCTGGAGTTGTCTTGTCAGATCTTTTCCAAGTAACCATAAGACAAAGCGCGACTGGAAAAAGTAGAAAAAGTGCCGGTCCTTTTCTTGGGAAGTGTCTTTTGTACGATGATAGATCACATGGACGCTTCTGCTCTGCTTTCTCTGCTCTGTCTGCTTCAGTCAGTCTTCTGAAGCACCCCCCCCCCCCAAAAAAAAAATCTCCCACACTCCCCTGCTCCTCTCTGCCCGTCGTCATTGTGTCTTAAATCTCTCTTTCCGCCTGATTTTGTCTGAAAGGTGATAGAGGAGGTTCTCGCTATAGATGAAAAGAGGCTCTCTATAGATGAAAGGAGCTGTGTAGAATCAACACATTAGACAACCTTGCTGCTACACTCCCCCTTAAAGTAACAGAATGATGCAACACGCTCGCTCTCTCTCACACACACGCGCTCGCACACATATGTACCATAAAGAATGAGACGGAGCACTTCGCATTAAGATATCCTGCCTGTGGGAGGAGATGAATAGTGTTAATGCCTGCGAAACCACATATGTTAGAAATCTGAGGGGAATAAGCCTGGTTCTATCCTCCCTCGAAGCCCTAATAAGAAATATACCTTCCTTTACATTCAGCTGAGATGTGCGATGTGTGTGTGTGTGTGTGTGTTCCCGTAGCCGCGCAGACACGGCCAGGGTTGTGATGATAACAGAAAGATCCGCGCAAACAACGTGATTCCATGTTAACCGCAAGAGCATGAGTATGCATACCATACATGCATGCATGCAAATACACACACATACACACACACACACACACACACACACAGCTCGCTGTGGTGTCCTGAGCCTGTGTGGCCCAGCGCTGGGATGTGGAGTGAAGCAGGAAATGTGTGAGCCATGAAGGCATGTGTTTATGCTGGCTGCAGTCGCCCACCACCAGCCAGAGGGAAAACAGACACCAGCACCGCTTCGTTTGCGCTCCATCTCTCTCCTTCTCCTCCAAAAGCTTCAACGTGATCTTTTCTCACCTCGGCCTCTCCAAGATCTCGTCTCTCGCGCCGCCTCCCTCTTCATTTCGGCCTTCTCTTTCCTCCCTGCTTGTTTGTCTTTTAACTTTTCGCCGCTGAGACGCGAGCTGCAAATCACAGGACAACAAGCTGAAGTCTTTGTGTTTCAGAAAATATAATGACCTCGGTCTGTAATTGACAGTTTAATGAGCCACAAGAAAAAAAAAAACAAATAGTCCCAGTCACACACAAAAAAAAAGAAAAAAAATCAAATCAAAAATCACTCCACAGCAGCAGAAGTAAGCCCAGTGGGGACTCTCTATTGGCTCATAAAGATAAGATGTTTAGATAAAGACACTTATAAATAAAAGATTGAATACACATTTAAAGACAAATAGTGCAGCGCTGAGGCGGTGTTAATAAAATGAAAATTTAATAACCCCAGATAAATAAAGGCAGACTTGCAGAGCTTGGCTATATTACTCCCTGTGGTTGGCCTGAGCCCTGAATCAACAGTTCGCTCTCATCAAGGCAATTTTTCCTCAAGGTTTGGACAATACGGCTTTTGGACAATAAAACGTCCCGTCACACAGTTGAATGGCTTTCAGTATTTCTCTGTTTGTTAGACAGCTACATTAACTTAATCATTGCCTGATGTTTCCTATACTCTGTGTGTGTGAGTGTGTGCGTCGGTGTGTCGGTATGTGTGTGTTTGTGTATTTGCAGTGCAGTGACCCAGCAGCAATGTTAGATTGGGATCTGCTCTCTGGTAAGGATAGGTGTTAGAGCATGGTGGAGCAGTCTACTTCATGGACACAGTGGGCCATACGCACACACCACCAGATTTGTACTTTTTTTGTTGTTGTGCAATCGCAATTGAGTTGTGCAACTGCGTTGTCTCAATCTGTATCTCTTTATATTTCTTTCACAGTATGACGTGATAGCTTCCAGCAACAGTACTTAATATTTTCAAGTTATTTTGGGTTCCATAACGCAACCACCGACACTGCCAAGTTTTGTTTTTATGCTTTTATTCTAGACGATAGAGGGAAAACATGAAACAGGGGTGTGAAAGTTGTGGTTTGTGGTCGCCATCTTAACTCCTATAGGTCACAGGGCCACAGCGTTGTAACTTGGTGAACATAATATCCAACACTTCCAAGTCATTTATCTAACTTTATGGCTGCCATTCATGCTGTGTTCGCACCTCACTGTCTTGCTGTAACAGACATATCTCTTAGCCAATGGCTGTCTGTGAAGGCCCAGTTCTTGTGGGAAATACATTTTTAAGACTGAAAATGTCAAATAAACAACCTTTTTTTTTGCCACTCTTTTCTAAAACATGAAGTGAACCTAATGACATGTGACAGGACAAGTGAAGAGAGACGCTCTGTTCCAAGGCTGGATTTTTGATTATATAATTTATTGCAAATGTCAATGGGATTTTTAATGAGTTTTTTTATTTTCCTAAGCAATAACTGGAACTTTGGTTACTCAAAACAAATCGGGGGCTTTCATACCACGAGAGCCATCGCTAACTGCTGCTATCTGTAGTTGCTATTAGCTAGTTAGCTCAGGTAGCCATGCAGCTAGTGGCCTGGACTAGTGGGCTAGCTCAGAGCACTGGGGGAGGCAGGCCAGGATTAGCTTGGTAGCGTGCTAACACACAGTCGTCACAACATCAAGACTGTTACTACTTTCCATTCGGTTGATAATTTGGATTCATCTCTGAGTGTTTTCAACTGAAATCTAATGAATCTTACCTGGAACACACAAAGGAATGAGCCTCAGAGGGAAAAAAAAGTTTGATGAGTTTGATTTACAGAGATTTTATGATAAGAGTCAGAGCGTTTTCTTTCACGAGGCCAGAGATCGTAGCACGAAATGTATGTACTTTTGTGCGAAGCCGAGCAGAGTGCAGTTTGTTATACGAGGTGTGCGAGAGGAGGAGTGATGTTGCGGGCGATGATAGTGATATTAATGAGCTCTGGAGGGACAGGAAGTTAACACAGAGTTGAACCTCTAGACTTTCTGCTCTTCTGTCTCTGTCTCTTACATCTCTCCCTCTCACGCACATACCATTTTTCATTGTAAAGCACTCTTTGCCCTGTCCATTTAGCCGGGCGCCTGCGAGAAAAAGTAAGAATAACAGAGGGAAAAAGGGGGAGTAGGAGAAGGAGTGAAAGGCGAGGGAATTAGGCAGCAATGAAGTTATTATATTTTTATTCGCTCTTTTTAATGAAACGAGTGTGTAAGCTTCTGGCAGTATGAAGCGCCCTGAATATGTTGGGGGACAGGAAAGGGGGTATAAAAGCCTTGTTAGGAGTGCGGGAGGCTAACTGAGAAGTTCGGTAGAAAAGAGGACTGTCAGCATGCTTCGCAATTACTCATCCATGAATCCCGAAAGTCTCCTTCGGTCCGAAAAAATCTGCCAATTTGGATCAAACATCCCCTCTGTTTTTTTTTTGTTTTTTTCCTGTCTCTTTTCAGTGCGCTTTTAAAGATGTACAGCGCTGGAAACCAAAGCCAGCCCCTAATCCTGTACCTACCTGCTCTACCTCCTCCCCCTCTCTGTTTGATATCATCAGTCATGGCAAGCTGCTGATAGTGATGCAAAACTGGTCAATACAGAAACACAGATAGAGATACGGGATCATCGGCGGCTGCGCAGGTCAGCTCAGGAGTCCAGCCACGGTCAATGTCAGTGGGATCTGTGAGGCTAAGTCCCAGTGAGCGTGTGGATCCCGGTGATTGAGTGATTGAGCGCTTAGTGTTTGAGCCTGCGGACAGCCCAAACAAGTTAATCCCCACCCCCACCATCACTAACACCAGCCCCACCCCATCCCTTTGCTAACTCCAGATCTACAGCGGAGGGAGAGAAACGGAGGCAAATTTAGAGGACAGGGTTTTAGCAGGGCTGGTCAAAAAAAGCTCCTTAATGATTTAATCAGAGGAGATATTCATTTGCTGTAATACGAGGGCGCCCGCTCAGCTCTGTACACTCTGTACACAGCTCCCGAAGGACAGCGAGGGCCGGGCTGATGTGAACGGGAGAATTTGTGATTATGGCGCTGGATTAAAAGGCGAGGTTGTGCTTTTTGATTGGGGACAGAATCTGAGCCGGAGGTCAGGCTAGCTTGTCGGGAATTGGATGATCCTTTATGGAAAGCGGAGATCCACTTAGAGTTGCAGGCATGCAACCTCAAATATTACCTCCGCTTTTACACACAATCCAGATTGTGCTCTCAGTAGGGCTCGATACCGGATCTCAATATTATTTTCCGGGACATGTTGCCTTTATGTGAATGCAGACAGGAAAGAAGGGTAGTAGAAGAAGGGCGTCATGCAATGAAATGTCTCAGCTGGACTTAAAGCAGGAGCTGCAGTTAGAGCAGCAACTTTTAGGAAAAGAATAGATTGGTTGGTCAAACGGAAATAAATTGCCCGCTATTTTGACAATTGACTAATCATCATTTGTCAAGAAGAAATGTCAAACAACAGCTTGTTCTAGCCTCGAAAATGTGAAGTTATGCAGCTTATCTTTGTCACTTTTGATGAACAGTCTTTGGGTTTGGGATCATTGGTTGGACAAATGATGCAATTTGAAGAATCAGCTCTTGGAAGGTGTTATCTTTTCACTATTTTTGACATTCTGTAGGCAAATCAATGAATTGGTTTATATAAAAAACACTCTGCAGATTGATAAATGAAAATAAGTCAGCTGGAGCCTTAGTTGCAACCAGATGGAATTTAGATCAGGACTGTTTTAGACTTCATCTAAACCAGGAGAAGTTGTTATCCAGCTGATTTGTGGTGAGGTTTCAAAGAAAGTTTTGGTGTTGGCACCCCTGGTATCCCATTATGGGCAGCGGTATTCAAAAACCGCTTAACAATAGCATTCCCCCAGCCCTCAGCGCAGGAAGGCAAGCGTGGCTTTTTGTTGTCATGTGTGGATCATATAGCCAGTGAATAATCCACCTAAGTCCGTGTGTCCTCTTCACAGAATGGTGTGTAGGTAGCCTTTATGCTCGGCTAAGCAAGCTTATCTCGTCTGTTTCAGCTGTAAAGCCATAGGTCTTAAAGGTGCTCATGCCTGGGAGGCCCTCTCGGTCTGGCTCCAGAGGAAGACTGGGGATTGTTGCATTAGCGTCAACTGCGTACTAAACTGTGATTTCTGGGATGAAAAATGTGTCTGAAATTTAGAAAAAAAATATATACACAGTCTAATGTAAATCGAGTTCACAAAGATCAACACTGCAAAGGCAAAGTCTTTTGAAATTGCGTTGAGACCATCATGTCAAAAATTTTAAATGTGAAGAACAAAAAAATCAAACCATTGGATAAATAGAAATGGATATTGTGGTTGGTGGCTGGTCAGAAATATCTCAGGGAGGAATTTAGACTCTAGTGTTTCTGAAATGGGCGTGAATCGCTCTCTCACTCTCACGATTTAGTAAATGCTCCGCCAATACACAGCAATACAGAAATGTTCTAAAAAAAAAAAAAAAAAAGGATGAAAATATGACACTGAAACTCAAAGCTTGATTCAATTTAATTTGGTGGCACAGGGAGACAAACAGAGAGAAAAGGCCAGCTGGACTGGGTCGAGACCAGAGACTGAACAGGCGAGACTAGGAGGAGTGACCGAGACAAGCGTTGGTGAAAACACCTCCAAGACTTGAGACATCAGAGATAACAAAAAAAATGTCTCAAGATCAGACTTGAGAGAGAGAGACTGGACTTGTGTACTTCAGTCTTGGCTCAGTGCCTTAGAGGATGTCTCCTGCAGCCTGGTGACCAGTACAGACTGCTGGCTGTGTACGCAGCACATGAAGGAAGTTTTAAAAGTAGAGCCCATGTGGAAAATCTCAAGCAGTGATCATGAAATTGCCACCTGTGTTTCTTCACTGACGTTGATCTTGGCTCCCCTGCCCTCATTTAGAGCTGTGCTGACTTAACATTTTGATTGGAATAATCAGGGCCTTCCTCCAGAGTTCTTCTGCGCTCTCATTCAGTGATGCTGCTCCCTCTTTTGCGGTTCCTCCTTGACTCGGCTTTGCTAAACGAAGGAGACAGAATCTGAAAAAGGACCTTGCGAAGACGCTTCCTGCAGGTTAAAGGATGAGGAAGAGGTGAAAGGGGAGAAGGGAAGAAGAAGAAGAAGAAGAAAAAAAAGAGGAGGACAAGAAAGACCGGGAGAACTGAAATGGAAAGATCCAAATTCTCAGATCGCACCAATTACAGGAACATTCAGGAGCCAGTGTCTGGAGAACGCATTAGCGGCCGTTCCCTACTCTCTTCCCCGCTCCTCCTCTCGTTCACTGTGTCCTTTGCTCTTCATCTCTCCTCCCTCTTTTTTTTTTCCACTTTATCTTACGATCCCAGCGGGGTTACTATTGGTGAGGTACTTCCTGCACTAAGTTTTCCTGCAGTGTAGCTCTTACAACACCCTGGGAACTGTGAACCAGCTCTGAAGTATTCCACCACTCACTGCAGCCCACTTTTGGAACAGTTTGCTTCTGTCTTCAGTTGTTTTTTTTTGGTTTTCTTCTGATGAAACCAAACCAGTAAATGAGCAATCATTAAGCCCCGCCCCTTAATTACTGTTTTACTCATTTGGCTCATATGCATTTTATATTTTTGAAATGATACAGGCAAACTTAACAGCTGTCGTTAATTAGCTGGATAAGCTACTGTTAAAGCTATGATTCGTAACCCTTCTGCCTTAATATATCTAAAAATGATCAGATCTGTATTCACAAAAATGTTCAAACCTAAAAAAATCCATAATTTTGTTCAAGGTAATGGTACATTTCATTTGGTCATTTGTCACCACCATAATTTCCAGGAGAGAGTCTGGAAGTGAAGGAGGAAGTTGGCTGAAGTGAAGACAGTTTTTACAACCTTACCCTGTCCGAGAACGTTTTATGCACGACGTCGATAGATTTCCATTGGAAATGCTCAAAAAATGAGGACTACAACTCCCATGATCCAACATGACTTATCATCATTTATTTTGACTTGATTTAAAGACCCCCCCATGGCAGAAATGGCAAACTTTGTAAACAAGGCCGTGAGTTGGTTGAAAACACTGTAAAAAGGCTCTTGAATCTGTATTTTATTTAGAAGACCTGCAATGCTAATTGTTATAAGCGGCATTGTTCATATAATGCAGTGTAGAGCTGATTAGTCCTAGTAATGTAAGATCAGACTGTTCTTTTTTTTTTTTTTTTTTTTTTTACATAATCCTCTTGGCAGCTTAGCTAGCGTAATTGTTCATATTGGTAACAGTGTGTTTTCAGCGCTACAAAGTAGAGGCTTTTCAGATTAAAACCCGCTGATGTGTTAAGCGAACGTCACTCTATCTCAGGTGGCATTAGCTGGGGTTGCCCCAGTAAAGATCGAGGCAGAGCTCCTAACGTTAGCTACCTCTGATAGCAACCAGGACCGACACGGTGAAAACAAATGCTACGAAGGTAACGTGCTAGTTGTGAGTGTGGCTTATATTGAGCTAGCTAGCCAGAAATGTTTAAAGTTGCTGGCTACGTGAGAGCTAACAGCCACACTATTTAATGCTTTCCTTACACTTTTGCTCTTGTGTACTTTGTTTTGGAAAGGCTCCAAACTATATATAGAAAGTTTCGGTCTCACTAGATCTCCATGCACACCACAGTCCAGATGGCCTAAGTACTCTGGTTTTTTGTTTTTTTTAAAATATATTTTTAGTGTTACACCTGTTCTTCGCTTTAACAGTGATTTATATTCAGGAAAACATTCAGAAAATATTATTCAGCGAGTATCTTTATGCTTTTTTGTATATTTGCGTGTATAAATTGCTAACGTTTGGAGACTAGGAAACTCTCCTGGCTCCAATGAATGAATCTCTGGCTTTGATTTGTTTGGCTCTCTGTCTGCTCTCTCATGGGATGAATTGTTTCAGCCAAAATCATCTTCCCTGCTGAGATTTCGCTCAACTCGAATGCGCTTGGAAAAAAAAAACAAAAAAAAACACATTTCGCCTCAAACGCCGGCGATCGCTTGTAAACGTGAAATTCCATCTCGAGAATAGATTGTATTACATTCAATTTTCGCAAATCCCACATCACAGCCGTTGCTTTGGATCGTTCCAAAAGTCCTCATGATCTTTTGACTTCGGACTGGAGGGATGATGGCTGCTGCAGATGTAGGACTGTGTCTCCATGGCTCATAAACACCCCATAGGGATGAGAGGAAGGGGAGAAGAGATGACGGCGAGCCAAGAGCACAGTGGGATTCTCTGATCACCATTACCGTGCCTTGAAGACAGCAGCAGACCCTCTGTGGGACCAATAGAAAACGGAGGGGGTTGTTAGGACAGAGATGACTGACACGTTAGCCTTATCTCTTCAGCGGTGACCCGATCTGGCTCGGCATGTCGGTACATCTGGGAATACCATATCTGTGCGGGTCACAGAGGTGGTCATTAACTCTAATGACATAAGTTTTCACTTGGGCGGTGTGGTAACTTAAGACAGGAGGCGTAAGTGGAAGCATTTGAGCTCAGAAGGCTCACATGACCCAGCCTTTGAGTCGACGGAGGAAGAGGAAAACTTTGGTCCCTGCTCACCATGTTGTGTTGTGTTCAATACCCAGACAAGAGGACCAGGACCAAAGACGATCATGCAATAGATAGAAAGTCATCTCGTGTTTGTCAGGAAGAGCAAGGGGAGCAGCAGCTCTCATGTGCTCTTTGTCTGTGCTGCTTACTTTTTTTTTTGTTTTTTGTTTTTTCAGCCCAGCATTTTTGTGTAGGTGTGGCGAGTGGCCCACATCTGCAGTTTTTTCTTGCAGCGGAATTTGAAACTAAAGCAAAAATATACAGGTCCTTTCATCAAGCCCTGCCACGGTGAGGAGAGAGAGAGAGAGAGAGAGAGAGAGAGGAGGGAAAGAGGTAGAGACAGCAAAGATGACCATTAGTCTGTTCCTCTCCGCTCTAATTTCACTGGAAGATAAGTGAAATCACATGTTGGCAGCCGTTTGAGGGGAAAAGAGGGAGCAGAAGAAGAAGAGAGCCGAGTTTTAGAATGATGCTCAGGCGGAGGAGGAACAAAAGCGGGGCCGATAGTGCTGATAAAAATGTATTTCGTAAGAAGTGACACGGAGAGGCGTGCTTCAAGGCCGTCGCCACTCTACATCACAGTCAAACTTGGAACTTGGAACTTGCCTGGGATTCGTAGGCAGCTGTGTTTGTCTGTGCTGCTTTTGGCCACTTTATTTCCCATTTAGTTAATGTGGACAAATGAACAAAACATAACCGACGGTATGTAATCAGGTGGATGCTTGAGTGCCTTAAACTCTTGTGCTTCCATTTTTCTGGCGTTCCTATGAGCTTCTTAGCAAACGGCTTGTTCACACCCAGCCATTAGCGTTCATTTGGAGTCGCGTTTGAAGCCGCCTAATGAATGTGAATCCGGTGTTCTCGCCTCTGCTTTTGTTTCCCTCATAACCGCTAAAGGTGATGAAGAGAATTCTGGACAGAGATCGTCGAGTGGCGGTTGAGTGGCGACTGCATCCAACAAATTACGCTCGTTTTCGCGACAGGAAATCAGACGATCAAGCCCACTTTATGTAGCGATTGGCAAAATTCTCTCTCAAGCTCTGCTTCTGTGAATGCTTTCAAGGGGAGAACAATCTAAACGTGTTGCTGCTACGTCTGTTTGTGTGATTCATCGTGTTGAGACCACTAACACATGTAGAAGGCAGGATTCTTAGAATTAGATTTGGGGGGAAAGCCAGGTAGGGGATGTGATGGTGGGCCTTTTGCCCAACATCTGAATGTGGCGGTTTGGAACAGATATCAACACATTCACCTTTTGCATGTGGTCATGGTGTGTTTTGATACATTTTCCGGTTTGTATGGGGTTTACGGAAGGTCGTTTGAGGTTTAGAGAGCTCATGAGATTCAAACAGCTAATGAGCCTCAAGCCGAGATGACACTTTCCACGTCAGCGAATGTGCGAGGGTCTGCAAGGGTCCGCGGGATGTACCTCGTGTCACTGGAGGGTGTACTCGTAGACTCTGTGAGGACATCAGCATACCGCCAATTTAAATACTACATCCACCATGTGCCCATGGTCTCCACAGCTGTCCGTTAACGCGACCATTTGGAGTATGATCCAGGCCATAGATTATCAACTTTCATTATTTATCCGTCCGTTGGGCCACTGCAGTCCGTCTGTTGTCAGCTTGTCCTGTGCCATCTGACACAAACCTCCATTGATCTCCTGACTTCTACGCTGCAGCAGAAAGACCCTGCAGCTCATTTTACCTGACATCCCAAGCCATTACACAGCAAGTGCACATTACAGTCTCTCCTCTTTCCACAGTCCCTTTGTTCGCTGGCCCTCTCTTGGCCAGCAGCCAATGACACTGGCAGTGTGAGTGATCTACATGAGCGGCATTTAGCCACCCCTCCTTCGACCTTCTCCTCCTTCACTCACACTCTCTATCCTTTCTTGAGTTTGTACCGCCGACGGGCCTCTAATCCACAGCGAGGTATAATCCAGTCCCAGGTGCCGGTTGTAATGCAGCCTTGATTTCATTATGATGTTTAATGGGCATAGCAACAGACTGGGTTACATGGCTGTAAGGCTGCGTGGGTCCCGCTTTGGGGATGATTCCCAGAGGCATTCACATTCTCAAAACAATTACTTTCCTTTTATTCCAGTTGTTCTCAATGGACTTGAACTTAACCCTTACATCACGTTGTTAAACAAGCTAGCAGCACGGCTCTACGAATGACAGCGTCCTTCTGTCCATTGCTTCACCAATTAGGTGCAATATCTCAACAACTGTTTGATGGATTTCCCTGGAATTTTGTACAGAAATTCATGGTCCTCAGAGGAATAATCGCCATGCTACTGGTCATCCCCAGACGTTTCCTGTAGTGCCACCAGCAATACATTTTCGGCTTTTAATGAGATGTTTCAACAGCCAGGGATGGAACGGCAGGAAATCTGATACAGACTTTTATGGTTCCCAGAGGACATCTCCTGAGGATAGTAGAAATCTCCTTACTTACCAACAGACACCACCATGAGGTTGACGTTTGGTCATCCTCCCACTTTTCATTAAGTGCACCATCAGATTAAGCCTTTATATTGTCCATTACTTTGTTTAAACGAATGCAGCTACCATCAGACTCAACTGTACATTGTGTTTAGTTCTAATTAGCAAATGTTTGGAGTGCTAAACTAAGACGGTTAACAATGCAAGCGTCACACCGGTCACACACAGTCTTGTTGCCTTTTTTTTTTTTTTTTTCCATTTTTAACATGAAGTAAAGTGATCTGCTCTTGTGTAAGTAGGAAAAAGGGCTAAGCTTCAGCAGCACTTCTTGCAAGTTCGGATCTCGAAAAGCCCTCATTTTGCGTTGGCAGATTTAGAGACGGTGTTTAACATTTGCGTCTGTCACGATCATGTGCCTCAGACTCCATTTGCCTCCGGGGGGTTGCGCGCCGTAAAAAGCTCCCCTTTTACAGAAACTCCTCATGTGAGTGACTCGAAAGCCTGTTTACATCTTCAGACGATGCATTGCATCATGCGCCGTGATCATAATGTTAATGGCCTTATCCGCCTCCGCACACATTTCAGATTCATACATGCAGAGAACCACGTACTGAGAACGCACACACACACACACAAGAAAAAACAAGCCTTGTACAGACATAAAAAATTTTGGATTTAAAAGTGACATGGTGAGTCCCTTTTAATGGCGGTTACTTTAATGACTTCTCAGGCGACATTTGTGTTTACATGCGTTGGGCTGTTTCTGTCTGCCCCCGGAGGTTTGGGTTGGACGACGACAGACGATGTAAGGTGGACAGATGATAAATGCAGACTAAGTTTTATTGGATTTCCTTTTTAGTCCTCGGTTTTGGCCAGCGCTCTGACTTTCCCTCCGAGTGCGCTCTGTCCGCTGGAACGGGGGGGAAGAGAGAGTGTCGCACAAAAACGGCAGAGCTGAGGAGAAAGAGAGCAAGAGAGGGAACAACACGTCGGTGTCCACGAAGTACACTTCTCGTTCTTTCCCCTGATCGATTCCTGATTCCGTCTCTCCTCTTACCACGACTCCATCCATCCTCTCACACCTCCCTCATTTCCTTTCCTTCCCTCCTCTTTCTTTCCTCCACTAGCCCCCAAAGTCCCTTGTCTATGCATTTCTTCACCCCCACCCCACCCTGTATTTTTTTCCTTTCGTGTTTTTTTTTTTTCTTTTCTTTTCTTTTTTTTTTTTTCATTTGCAATTACAGTAATATGTAACATCAGGCGCGGTGAGATTTAGGGCTTTACCTTACATAACCCCAGGATTTAGCTGCAGGGTTTTAAGGCTTCTCTGAGCCGCTGAGCTGGGGGCAATCGGGCCTCTTTAAAATATTTTCAAATGGCCGAAATCCCCAAAGGGCCTATGAGCAAGTAGGGATAGGAAGGCTTTGAGGGCCTTGACATAACGCAACCATCATTATTTTGTATTACCATGGAGCCTGATCCATTTAAAATACAGCCTTCTCTATTCTGTTCGGTGGCAGTGTTGGCAGTGGGTTCATAGATGTGGGTCAATACGCACGCACATAATACACACACACACTCACACACACAGCCACTGACATATTCATGGGACTCCTCCACATACAAATTCAGCTACATGATGTTACTGTCTATTTGAGGTTTATAGCAAGAGTGAGAGCTCGTGCAGGTTATTTTTATGTGTCCGAATTTATGCTATTTTCCACTAGATGAGTGATCGTCAGTCCTTTTTTTACCCCCCACACACACACACGAGCTTTCATATGCACACACACGCAGCCGTCCTCACTCATCAGATTGAGTTATATCCCCTAAAGAGGGCAGAGGGCAGTTTAGTGTGTGTATGCTGCATGAGTTTGAGGTGTGTGTGTGTGTGTTTTTGTAAAGTGGAGCTCTTGGCACGGAGGCGCACTTTTTTTTTTTCTTTTATTCGTTAAATTTAATTTGATATGACTTTATATTAAACTGTAAAAGGGTAAGGAGGAGGGGCTTTGGGTTTGGCCCCGGATCACTGCGCCAACCAAAGCCCGGTTTTATTCCTCCTCGAGGCAGGCCAAACGGACAGGCCGTAAATTTGAAATAATGAACTGCCTGGCCGAACTTGGTGATTTGAGCGGGGAGGGAAGTGAGTTGTGGAGAAGAACTGATGGAGGAGGAAAGAGCGAAAGTGGAATGAGTGGAGAAATAACATCTAGTGGGAGAAAAACAGATAAGGTGGAGAGTGCGCATCGGATTGCGACCTGAGGACGAGGCTTTGCACGGGGAGAAGCAGAGGAGCATGTGTAGGCAGAGCTGACGGTGGCTTTGGTACTAAGGGGATGTGCTCGGTGTTGTAGGATGTGTAATGTCAGCGGGGTTAATGTAAGTTTCCACTGAAAAGCCTGCCTCTTCAGCCTCTTAGGGCAAGTTTTTAATTTCTCCCTGGCACAGGTCCTGAGCTGGGGGGGGGGAGTTTTTAAGATGTAAAGCTGCTGGGATTAAGCCTGTATGAGGGGAAGACACGGGAGACGAGGCCGGGATGATCACCATCAGGGTCGCGGAGAGACCGCGGCCGACCGGTTCGCTTGCCTCTTCTCAGACAGTCAACAAGGGGCTTTGCGGCGGGCCCGAGATGTCAAATGTGTCTTACTGCACACGCAATGGAGGGATGAGGAAGGGATGAGGAGAAGATGAAGGGAAGATGAGTTGGAGATTAAAGCGAGGGATGGATGGCGGAGGCTCATGGTGTTTCTGGCAGCGCTCAAAACCGTTCTCGTGTCCAGAGTCAGCAGTTAGACTTGATGTCGCCTGCGGAGGGTTAGCAGCTGCGCGAACATTTCGAACGCCATCTTAGATCCACAATAAAACGTGATGAATAACCTCCGACGCTCGGTGAGTTTTTAATCGACTTTTTGGACTTCGGCAAAACGTTAAAAAAAAAAAAAAGTTGAATGGAACGAGTTGATTCACAAGAGGCACATCTGTAAAGTTTACAACGTTTTGAAGGTCCTCTGTTTAGACTTTCATTTAGCATTTTTCCTCTCCTCTATCAACTTTTCACTCCTCATACTTGCGCCGTTCCCCTGGCTCAGCCTGAGACCTCCCTCCTGCTATTTTTCAATCCATTTTACTGGTCTTCCTGTGTTTTAACAGGCTTTTATAACCCGGCTGCAGCTGCAAAAGCGAGCAAGAGCGTTTTTTGGTGGGGAAAGGGGTAGTTAGAGAGGGAGGGAAAAAGGGAGGGAGCGGGAATTGAATCATGAAATGAGGACCATATTTCCATACTGCACTAAAATGTGGACTTTCCATTTTTGTAACTAGGGTGCTCTCTTTCTCTTTCTTCTCCCCCCTTTCCTTCCCTTTCTCCCTCTCCCGCTCTGTCAGTGGAGTGCTCTGTGCAGCTGTTCGTCAGTAGTTGTCTGTTTGTTTGTCTCTGCCCGTCTCCCCCCTTCTCCCTCCTCCTCCTCCTCCTCCTCCTCCCCCCCGTCTCTCTGCCTTTAGCTCATGTGAACTTTGCTTTTCGTCATGCTTTTTTCCACTGCGGAGCGTCTCTGCTTTTGATTAAAGTCAGAAAAGCAGCGGATCCAGCTCTCACTCGCTCCCCTCGCTCCCAACTTTAACCAACAGAGACGCCATTTAATTTTTCTCCCCCCCCCCCTTTTTTTTTCGTACTTTACTTCCCCCCCTCTCTGTTCTTTCCACAGCAGTTTGTTTAGGCCACGCGGCTCTGCGAAAACTTCACTGCCAGTGTTTGTTGAGCTTTCCGGCACGAGCATCTTGAAGTGATATGGCTTCCCTCTGTGTTATGACCGTTACAAAACAACCTTCCTTTTGGTGTGATAATATTGCAGGGCCATAGCGAGGCCAAAGCTCCGGGCCCTGCCTCGGTCTCCTTGCGCCGTCGCTGTAGAAATAACAGCCGTGCTCTCATAACCTCAGAAGCGGCTCCGTCCTCATCCCTCGACTGGAGCTCAGCCTCAGCCCCAGCATCAGCTAACTTTGGCCGCATGTCTGTCCCCGCTCTCATGCCTCCGACCTCAGCATCCTTAGATCCTCTCTCCCGCCCCTGCTGCAGCCACAGCCAGACGCACTGTTGCAGCTGAGTGGGCCACAAGCATCTGTTTACAGCTCTCCTTCTGCAGCGTGAGATAATGATGGCCAGATACAGCCCACAGTAAAATAAACAGGCTGCCACCTCCCTCCTGCAGGCCTGAGTTAGTGCACATTCTCGCCGAGGAGGGTCCGACAGCGGATCCAAACCTTAGTGGAAGAGGTCTGGCTCATATTGCCTCTCGAAAGTCCCCATAAATACGTTGCTTTGATTTGTTTTATTGGACGAACGTGCCTCGGCGAAAACAAAGGAACTCATTTGCCGCGTGCAGGGAAGACGGCGCCCTGCGGGGTCAAAGTCGTCGGGCTCATACGACCTGGAGTTGTTTATTTAAATCAGAGCCGTGCAGACTAGTAGGTAGACCGTATAAGACTGGAGCGGAGTAATATATAGAAATTAAGAGAACGTGCTCTAACCTGCCTCAGATACCAGATGGGAGGGGATTACTGCATTTGGTATGGGTCAAGAAGGTTGACAGTCACAGAAGAGTAAAGCAAATTGCATTTTAAATTCTCTGCGGTGATTGTCTAAGCTCGCTGGCATTGTTATTCTCATATATCTGTACATAAACACAGTAGCCTACATGTTTCTGTTACATTAACCTAGTAATGACACAGGTGTTTATTAAAGGGGCTGTATGTAAAAAAAACATGTAGTGGACTGTGGATTTCTTTGTGAAGGACTCGGGCCGTCTCAGTGCCCCTTTCCGAGTCCAATAACATAAACTAAGAAGTAGCTTCCAGCACAGCACAGAAGCGCCACAGAGCGTCTTCAGGTGGACATTTTCCCATCGCTAAATTTAAAACGGGCTGCACCACAGCAGCTACTACGTGTATACTTCGAGCCACGTGCACACCCAGTAGCCGGCAGGTGTAGCTGTCACCGAGCTAGCGGGAATAACAAAGTGGCTTCAAATTTGCCATCTTGCAATTTCTATTACTTTCTTAGGAAATAATACATGGATCTTGATGGGGAAAAAAAATGATTATGATTAATTAAATACGGATGGTTTACAGTTTAGAGAAATGGACTATCAAGTTTGACATTTGATTAGTTTTTGAGTGAATCAAAGGGCTCTGTTGGGCTCCTGGCTGAGGTATGCGCTCTACTGTGTGCCATTCTGGCTTTCGACACGTCTCGCTCACTTCATTCGCACAACTCCACGCTCAGTGATTGCTCCACCAGTCAGCCGCATTAAAAACACAGATAATTCCTCAAGTGCTCCAACTGAACTTGTGTGTAAAACATCTTAACATCCTCTCTCTTGCTCATAACAACCGCTCTTTGAAAGGACAATGAAACTCAAAGCGCGCTCATCTGGTCTGCCCGTTAGACAAAGCTGTATATGAGCGTGTGTGTGTGTGTGTGTGTGTGTGTACATACGCTATGTTATGGCTGTAAATCGCTGAGTATTTTCTCAGTGTAGCTGACAGGAGGCAGACAGTGCAGGCGTGGTGACAGCTGAGATGGAGACCAAACCAAAGATCGGGCTCTGGGGAGCGGGTTTGTTGTGGAGGACTGGGTTTGACTGGAGGCAGAGCCGCCTGTCACATGTTAATCCAAGCAATACACAGGCATTTGTGCGCGCTTACAGTACATGAAATGTACACACACACAGTCGTGCATCCGCGCGCGCTCTGTTTAAACTTGAGACTTTGCAGGAGTCGCGCACACAGCTCATGGTTGCCAGTTGTGCACGTGGACTCATGTACACATGCCACTGTAGTTCAGTCAAAGGTGTGGAATTAGCGCAGTCACTGTCATGTGTCCCACTCACAGATCCCACCCGGGGCCCTCGGGCTCCTAGGGGGCCTCAGGAGAGCCCCTGCACACACACACACACACGCACACACACTGCAGGCAGAGTGGAAAACATCACATCATCATCTAAACCGGTTCCCTTTCTCATTTCAGCTGTCCAACCTCCTCCTCTCCGCTATCTCTCTTTCTGTCTTCTCGTGTCATCCAGCTCATTCTTCTCTGCTCCTTGGTGCTCCATCACTTCACCCCCTCCTCGTTATTCTCCCCTTCCTGGTTCCCTCGCCTCCCTCTGTTTTTCATAAACTTCTGGCTGCGCTCTCGACCAGCGATCCCAGAGGCGTAGTGTGAAACGCTAGACATTTCTGAGCGACTGCCAAACAGATGCAGGCTCCTCTGGTCTGCCCCTCGACTTGAACATCTCCTCTCCATTTAATACCACGGAGCCATAGGCGAGCGGGGCAGCCATTGCACTGACATTTCATCGCTTCAGAGGCAGAACAGAACAACAGGGGTTCCCATTTAAATCAATATCCTAAATGGTCATTTTGCCTCGGTATGTGTTGGAAATTAGCGTGAGACGAGCGTTTCGCCGCGGCATCGTATTCATCTGAACGTTTTGATGGCAGATGTGCTCAACAGGGTATAATAATCACCCCGTGTCATGGTCAAAAATATCTGCATTATAGTGTTGAAGATTACAGACAGTTCTTTTTACAGAAGAGGATTTGGTTTTCTCTTTGTGGATATTTTGACGGAATTATCTTGTTAACACATTTTAGCATCTTTTCTCCTGAATTTTTGCCGCTTTTCTCTCCGTCGCTGTCAGTTTTGCAAACGAGGTCAGACTTTGAAGTGCAACACTTGAGCACGCAGAGGCTGCGCTCAGAGATAATAAGGCTGAGTTCAGCGATGCTTATTGATGAATATGTTTTTTTTTTTTTGTTTTTTTTTAACTCGCTAAGTGGATTGGCACTGCTCTAATCTCTTTTCGCCGTGTTGATTCTGATGGGGGGGAGGAAGGAAGGGTTTTAAAGCTTTTATCTGGGTTAATAAGTTAATAGATGGATTGATAGATGGTACGAATAAATCTCCAATTATCAGCTTGACCAGGGGAGAGAGCGCCTGAGTGAAGCCATAAGCTGTCCGAACTAGGCTAATCCTGTATGTCTGACATGTATGGACATGCCGTTTGATTTATCTTGCTGTCAGTCTGATTGCGTCAGCTATATGTTCCTCATATGTGAGGCTGAGGCAGCAACCCACTCTCCACTGGGGGGGTCCATGATGAGAACTGCAGCAGGATTTCACTTACAAGGCCTTCGGCTGCAGCTGGAGCCCGGGGCTCCGCTGAACGGTTTGTCCGACGACCCTGGGCCGGATACGGGGGGGAACATCTGTTGGAGGAAGGGTGGAGAATTTATCATCTAGCGTGTCAGAGACAGGAAGGCCGGGGCAGTTGTTTACTCATCTTATCAGCCTGAGAGATAAAGCCAGCTTTGACACAGATAGCAGACAGCTCGTACGCACGGACACACAAACGGCCGGACGGCTAATGCATGTGTGCACAAGTCTGCAGCAGCGTGTGTGCACACATGGAAACAAACCACACAAACACACGGCTGTGCTGGGGGCCGCTGACCCTTGGGCCGGGTTCATCTGGGGACACAGACTGACAAATGCGGCTGGGCGGTGACTCCCAGACAGCTGGTGGTCAAAGGTTGCCTTTCTATCTGTGCCCTCATTTGGCTGATTGTTTTTTCTCAGGCCTCATCTGCTACTCTCGATCTGTTTCTCTCTCTCTCTCTCTCTCTCTCTGTGCGTGTCTCCTCCTCTGTCCTCCTCCTCTCTCTCTCTCTTTCTGTCAGCTGACAGAATAAATCTTCAGTTCATGCCGTAGGTATGCAGATCTGGCTGTTCCTTCCCCAGAAACAGTGATGTTGAACTTCATTCCGATTTACTCGGGAAAGCCCCCGCCATCTCACGAGGATGTATGCAGATTAGCTCCCAAAGTTTACTGGAGCGCTAGTTAGCCTGTGTTTAGCCAGCGCTGGTGCTTCTGTGCTTTTGTATGTGTGTGTGTGTGTGTGTGTGTGTGTGTGTGTGTTATCCCAGATCTGATCTGTTACTCACCCAGTGTCCTTATTTGACACCGATCTGAAAGGTCTAAAGAAGAGCAGCATGAGTCATGCACACAGAGCACTTGCTTACATGCATAAACACGCGCACACACACACACACACACACACATTCTCATACACTGGCAGAAAAAAACCAACACACGGACTTCTTCACAAATCACGGCCGTCATACATTATGCCTCCACTGGCATCACCCGGGGAGGATGTGGAGTTTTACGCGGCCATTCATCGCTCCCCTAATTCATTAGTCCAAATGAGCATTTATGCAGAGCACACATTATTTTTACAGGCCTGCTTTATGTGTTTGTGTGGAGTTTTACAACCTCATAAAACACGTCCTCCAAGCCCCAGATAGATTTGGGAGCATTTATTTGCATAGTTCACAAACCCAAAATAAATCGTTAGTGTTTTCTGGCCCGAGCTGCTTCAGACTGAAGGGTGTGATGCAAACAGCGTTGTCTTGTAATTTCAATAATACTTTGTTGACATTATGTGCAAATGCGCGGGGAGTGACATAACGCTCCCTTAATGGTGACATCCTTTTACGCTGCGATTATTGGCTATACGCTGTTGCTCGAATGACATTTTGCTGTGAAGCCAGAAAGTCTGGAGTGTCATATACAGTTTTATACCTCCTCATGCATAGACGGTCATTACCACCCTGCTACAGGACTGTTAAAGTGTGTAAATGTCCCGTAAATGTTATCATGTGATCAAATTTCTCTTGTCAAAAGTGGCATTCTGAGGAGGCGTATGAACCTGATGAAAGATTTAGATGTTACACACTGATGCAGTGGAGTACAACTCAGTGTTTTGACAGACATTTGCCATATTCTGATATACGACCATGATTTCAACCATGTGTCCAGCTCTGCATTTACTGTCAGTACAGTTATGTGTCGTTCGACGCGAGCCATCAGGAACATTTTAACTTCAAGGGGTGGGCCTCTGTGTGACAATTCGTAGCAATTACGTCGTAAAAAACGAGAAGCTCGCCATCTCTCTCTCGGTTGCCCATACAAGACCGAGGTTCCATTTGTTTTAAGTTGCTTTAATGCCGCTGCACTGTGGATTTCTCTGTTAAGGACTCGCGTGGGAAATTTCCTTGACAATCCAAAGGATGTGACTTTATGCGCGAGGGCCTCGGCTTCCAGCACCACTACAAATCTTTCTTCTATATATTTGGTGTATGAAAAGGGACAGCATACACTTAAGACACTGGAAAAGGGTTTTTTTGGGGGGGGGGGTATTTTTTTAATGTGTCTTTAAACCTGAAGTAATGGATTCTTCTGGCTAATGTGGGGAAGGAACAACAGCTAACGTTTTAGCAATAATAAGTAAGCATTCATTCTATCCTTGGAGTCATGTTTCTGGCCACCTGAAAAGTATATCTGTCTCTTTAGCTGCTAAATGCTCCACGCTGCTTCAGCAGCTAGTTGCTATCTTTGTCCCTCTGCTGTTCGGTGTTGAGCAGGTGGTGCAGAGAGGGTTTTTAAGAGCTTTTTTTTTTTTTTTTTCCCACCGAGCGCTGCCCACTGTTGCTCTAAACTGAGTTAATGACAGCTGTGAAAGTGAACCAGAACAGTGAAGTGCGAGCTGTAGGACCAAAACAAAAGATGCTAATGCTCCATAAAACTGATTGGAAATGCATTCAGGTGATGATCCTCGGCGGGTTTGTCAGCAAGAGCGACACCTTGTACGTTCAGGATCGTTTTGATCTCTGTGAATATCCTGCTTCATCATCTCAGATTTTCTATTTTACCAAACCAGTTAGAAATGACCGCAAACCAACTGACACGCAGTAAATGTCTTTGGCCTGCGACGCAACTTCTCACTTGCTCTGAAAGCTCGATGAACTCGTCTGCTTGTGACTTCGGTGCTGAGAACTTGTCCCGAGGGGGAGCTGACACAGTGGGGAATAGTGATAAAATGCTGAGCCAGAAGTTCACAAGGTCATGCTCTCAGCTCTCACACACACACACACACACACACACACACACACACACACACGTACACACACACTGACATGGTTTGAGTGGCGGGTCGCCATGGCCTCCCTCTCGACAACAGGCTTGGATCGCTGCGCGCACATTTGCGTTCATGTGTGTGGGATGTTATGAATGTGGGGGAAACATGGAGAGGAGTTCAGCATATTTGCTGCGAGGTGACGGCTCTGCCTCTCTCGGCGGCTGCGGTGTCGGTTGTGTGTGTTTGCTTTTCCTCGTCTCCCCCCGTAGCGCCTGGTTTGATCGCGTCTGCTCCCTAGCTGGTGCCCACTGTACGCCGCTTTCACTCCCCCCCCCCTCGTACCCGCCTCTCCTCTCCTCCTCTGCTCTGCCAACAAGTCTCTCTTTCTTTCTCATTCCTTCTTTTATTCTCTCTGCTCACGTCTTTCTTGGCGAGGCAAAACGTTCCCACAGCTCTCACAATCCCCCTCCCGAGGCCCCCCCCTCACTTTCTCTCTCCCCCTCTTTCTTTCAGTCTATCACTCTTTCCCTCTCTCCCCCCCTCTCCCCTTTCTTCCTCTCTCTCATTCACTTCTTTTTTTGTCTTGTCTCCACTTCTGTCCTCTGTCTGCCTCTCTTCCTATATCCCCAACCCCCCTTCTCCTCCCCCTCCTCCTCCTCTGTCTCTCTCTCTCTCTCTCTCCCCCAGTTCCCTGGCAAACACTGGCATCACATGATCCTCATTCCCTTCTACACACACACATACACACACACACACGTATATCACAACATGGGGAAACGTGGGAGTACCACAGGGTGGCTCATGTCTTTCACTCAGTGCTGGGGACCTCAGTGCTATACATGTTATACTCAGCTCTGTTTGTATGAAACTTAATATACACAAATCATCAGTGCAGTTTAAACAAGCCTGCCGGTATCTAAAGTCTGGGCTGACTTTGAGTGTTTTTCAGTGTGTGTTTATTGTCCATGTCGGCAGGCCAGCTGTGGCCATGATACCACCGATCATGCGTCGTCAGATTTGATCAGGAACAAAAAAAAAACAAAACAAAAAAAAGGGTTCTCTTGGGATGGAAATGTTCAAACCTGACATCCATTATGTCCAATATGAAAGGGATTTCTGTTGAAATTGTGACTTGATTCTTTGTTACCACAGACATTTTGTATGTTGGTAGGAATATTCACTAAAGCGAGATATGCCAGAAAGCTTTCAGCCCCCGCCAGCCCTCCCTTCCTGCTAAAGCCATGGCAGCCCCGCTGAAATCTTTCCCACTGCTCTCTCTCTCCTTCCCCCTGCGAGAGAGGCAGATTTCTTTAGCATGTGTTGCTGTGTCGGTGCCCCCACTGCCAACAAGTGACATCTGCTGGCCAAATGGAGCAACGACACCTCTCCATATGCATTAGCGGTTTAATGTGAGCGTTTGGATGGAGGGGTTTGGAGCACAGGCGCGAGGAGGGGAGTCGAAATCAGGGAAGACACAACAGTCTGAACACCGGCCTTGTTTGGATGGGGGATTTCTCTTTTTTTTTTGTTTTTGGGGGGGGGGGGGACTTGTTGTGCAGAAAACACTTTACCTCCCTGAGAAAAAGCCGGATAGTAAAGAGCCGTGTGTCCCTCTGCCTCCCTCCCGGTCGATCGCTCCCTGTACATCACAGCTCATCAGCATAGGCACAGATAAAAGATAAAAGAAACAGGGCAGAGGGAGGGAGGAGGGAGGGAGGGAGGGGGGATACATGGGCAGCCAGCCAGCCGCCCCCCCCCACCCCCGCTCTCCCCACATCCCTCCATCCTTCTACCCCCTGCCCTCCTCTCTCTCCCATGGTTGATTCCCTTTAGGCCCCTCTCACCCCTTCTCACCCCCCTCTCACCCCCTGGCTCCCCGGCTCTGTGTGGCGTTGGCACAGAGAGGGCGCAGGCGGCACACAGACGGCCACGCAGATGGGCAACGGGCAACGCAGGGCTGCCTCCCCACACCTGCTCCTTGCTGGCACAGGGCTCGGGCCAGGCGGCCACGCGGTGCGCGCACTCACACAGCATATACACACACACACTCACATGCACAAAAACACAGATGTGCATCTAGCGCGGCATTATCTCTCTCAATTTATTGAACTTTCCCACATATAGACGCAGACTCGCGGGGGAGCACGCACGTGCAAGTACTCCCACGGGCGGCCATACATGCTGATGCACACGCATGTTACGTGTCTTTTTTTTTTTTTTTCCTTCTTCTTTCAAAAAAGAAACGCTGCCTTCCCTCCCACACTCTGCAGCTCAGCCTGTCAGTCACAGATGTTTACACGCTTATCTCCAACTGTGCCTCAACATGTGCTCTCCAGAAATTTTTTTGCACATATACACCATCATAAACATATATAAGACACAATCACACATCCATAGCCACCAACTGATGTATTTATAGTCTGGCGCCCACACATTCACACTTCAGCACTACCAGCGCAGAAACACATTTCACAATTAATCACGTCGCCCCATGCTGTGCTGTCACATGCAGTTACATACCAGGCATTCAGTGAACTACATAGAGATTGCACTATTGTCACTTTTACACTGAATGTGGGAACAAAGATTGATTATATAGACTCAACATTTCAGTGGATCAAAAAGACGGGGATTTGCGAGCCTTAGAGGCTGTAACTGCTATTTAGTTGACACCACCGTAGTGCAAGTGGAATTGCCAGAATCCGAAGCTGCTGGTTTAATAGGTAGGGTGTGGATGTGGAAGCCAAATAAACTTCCCAGGAAAGAGCCAAAAATAGCGAAAGGGGAAAATCCATCCTAAAACAGAAAAGCCTGCGTGTTGTTTCCGACGGTCTTTGAACGCACAGGCTTGATTTGTAAGCGAGAACGAGCTGCACCATTGACGGTCAATGGGCCGTCGTTCCAGTCAGAGAACACTGGGTGCTTTCAGAAGGACGCTGTTCTTCATTACTAACCTGAACATCGACAGCATATGTGTGCCACTCATGTCACTCAACAAATTCAGGGTCTTTTTTTTTTTTTTGTCCTCTCTTGGTCCATAGATGAAGGGTATAATTTCCACTTGTGATGGGTCGGCGTGTCTTATTCTTGTTCCTCTCGCTTCCATTTTTTCAGGTTCGTTTGCTCAATAAAAAATATCGCTACCTCTGGTTTCAATAATTGCCAACTGTTTTGATAGACGTCATCGTTTGAATAGTTTTCATTTCACTTTTATTTTACTCCTCTCTGACAGTAAACTGCGTATCTTTTTAGTTGTGGACAAAACAAGACATTCGAGGATGTCATCTCAGGCTCCGGGAGGCACTGATCGACACTTTTCACCATTTTTGGACATGTTACAGACCAAACAAGAAGAAGGATAACTAGTTGCATTCCTACTGCTGACACTTTTCACAACACAAAACAGCCCTTTGTGTACTTTTAGGGGAAGAAAATGTTAATATTCTCCTTAAAAGACACTCTAATAGTACATGAATCAAAACTTTGGCACTGAATTACACAGCTCCTTTTAGCAAAGTTCCAAATCGAAAATTATCTTATCATCTTTATCAAGGAAAATAAACCTGCTTAGAGTTGGTTAATGTCCGGCAATGCAAAGCACAAAATAGCCACTTTTAACATAATGTAATCACCACATTGATTTAAATGCAACATTACAAGATAACCCCACACATTGTACACAGTGTTCACAAAGTATCAAATCATCAAAGTATTAACAGGTCTTGGGGTGTACGACTTCATGAGTGGAAAAAGCAGTATAAAGCCTTTTGCAGTACCAGAGGAACCGGCATGTAATCGGATGAATTGCCCCCAGTGTTGTCACTCAGGTGCTGAGTTGCATGGTGGGTAGTGTTTTCGAAAAGCAGTCTGCTGGTCTGGCGCTGCGCTCCTACAACACAGTTGGAAGCGGTGTGTTAAATCCTCCTTCTAATTGTGACAAAAAACAAAGACAGGCGGCGAATAAAACTTAATGTTCGAACGTAAGTAAATGAAAGGGTAGAGCCGGAGCGGATGACTCAGTTGTGTATCAGCTGAAGCAGCTGTTCCAGATGTCCTAATGGCTCAGCAGGAACGCGTCCCCTGTTATTATCTTGTTACGCTCAACTGTACATTATCTAATGAAGCAAATTCCCATGAAATATTCAGGGGCACCTTCCTGTCTCAGCCGCGTGCGTTTCTCTGAACCTAAAGGTGGCCACAGTGAGCAGGGGTCAATCCTGGGACGTTCATGTTGTACCATCAACTTCTCCCTGACTGCTGCAGTCTCCAATAAGAGCCACTGGCTTATAAACCGGGGTCAGGATGAGCTTTGCTTGGAGAAGATTGAAGCACAGAGGTGGGGAGGGGGGGGGTGATCAGAGGGCGATGAGTAGTTTTTTGAAAACCGGAAACAAATTGGCAAATGAAAACGTAATGGGGGGAGAAGAGGGACGTGGAGAGGATGAAGGAGGTGTGGGAGGAGGAGGAGAAGAAGGGAAAGGGGAAAAAAAAAAAGAGGTTGAAATGAAGTCCAATAAAAGAGCCGAGTGAACATCTGTGTGGGATAGCCGTGGGGATTAGGAGGGTTTCGAACATTTTAAGCGCATTAAAGATTAAAAAAAAAGGTCAGAATGTTTAGCAACATACCGATAAACCTCTTAAGCGAAACCCAATTGGGGAGGCTGTTCGGTTTTCTTTATCCAGAGGCTGGTGGATGGGGGTGGGGGGTTTGGGGGTGTGTGGGGGGGGATGGAGAGAGGTGGTGAGGCTGCGCAGCCACGCGCACTTAAACTCAAACACACTGTTGTGTATATATAAGTTAGTCAGTGCAGTTTGCCTGCACGCCGTCTGCTTTGCATTCATCTTCCATCAGCATGAAGCTGTGTATACACGCTCCATTATATTCAGCATTTCTCTATATATGTCTCCGTATGCGTGGAGTGCAATACAATCCCCCCCCACCCCCCGCACGCCCGCCGCCACATCTAGAGATGTACAGACGCAACACCACAGCTGCATTCCCACAGTAACCCTGAGACTGAGCCACTGCTGGTACCCACACACTCCACCAGGAATGACCTACACACCACAGCTCATACAGACAGAAGTCAGGGAGGCTGGAGGAGCCGTGGAGGGGTGGGGGGTGGGGGGTTACAGCACGAGAGAGTGAAAGGGAGCGGCAGAGGCGAGACAGAGATGAAGAGGGAGAGAACAGTGGTGGAACTGTCCTCAGCTCGCGGGAGCAGTCGGAGGATGAGGCCCCTATCATTTGACTGTGAACTGAACCATGACTGTGGAGCTATCCTTAAATGACACGGCGCACAGAGGGTGGAGACAGAGACGGGAGTCAGAGGGGTCACGGGCTGTCGGCTGCGGCTATACTGACGCTCCCAGCTGTACATTGGCATGTATTTATACTACACAGCCTGCATCAGGTTCTCATTTGATAGCAGCTCTCGCTTCGTGCTGCAGCCCTCGGCAGCTCAGCGGCCAGAGCACAGAGTCAAGTCGTTGCGTTTCAACAATGGCTTTAAAGGAGCAGTTCACCCCAAAAATGAAAATGTTGTCATTGTCTACTCCCATGCTGATGGAAAAACAGGTGAGATTTCATCGTCCTCAAAACATTTCAGGAGCCTCACATCAAGACAGGGTTGCGGCATTCTCCTAAACAACTTCGGCGGATGGGGACTTGCTTCAGAGCACAAAACCAAACCAGAAAAATGGCTCCGTGCAGTTCATCTGGTGCATTCCATTCCAAGTCTGCAGAAGCCCGAGATCTCGAATTGATTTGAAAGGAAGTTGAACGTGTGCACCCACTTCAAACAGGATGCATGGTGATGCTATAACTTAGCAGCTACAGTGATTGTAGTGATAAAAAAAATAAAATAACGTCTTTTCAAATCTGACTGGGATCTTGGATATTCCAAAGACTGTGCAGAGCCATTTTAGCCAGTTTTCTTTTAGCTTTTTTTTAATTTTGAAATTTTTTTATGGTTTTAAATAAGTCTCCAGCTATGTCAATTGTTTAAGAGAATGCTGCAACCCTGTTTTGCTGCAAAGCTCCATAAACCTACCCACCTTTCCCAGTCATTATGGACTCACAGGAGTAATTAGATAATGACCAAATTTCAATTTTTGGGTGAACTATTTCTTTAAGTGAGATATGAGATAAAAACACTATAACATTTTCCCGAGCATCTTGTACATCTTAGGATTTTATTGTGCCACTCCAAACAATATAGGCTAGTAGGAGAGCTCTGGCAATTTAGTATTGCTAGTATTGGAAACAGTTTCATAAAAGACATACAGGTGTTTCTGCGTAGGGAAAGTTTTGTTTTTTTCTCCCAGTTTCGCACACAGATTTTACAGAATATAACAAGTGTTTGAAAAGAACACAGGGAACTATTTCTGAAAGATGTGATGCTAGCGATTCAAAGAAAGATTAAAATGGTGCATTTAACTAAAAGCCTCTGCCTTTCTAGTCGAGATTTCCCCCCTCATTTTAAGAGAATCAGTAACAGAAGTCCATTATGTGGAAGCTAAGATGTTAACACTGAATATGAGAAAAAGCATTTATGAAAGTGTACATGCTTGACTGAATTCATTCCTTTCAACCATCATCAAGTTTAACAGCCAAAGCTGTAATATTTCTCCAGTGTTGGACTGGTGAGGTTGATTTTATAGTCTGTCATCAGTCTGAAAAATCCCCTTCACTTAGTGCACATTAGATTACAGAGGGCCTGTTTGCTCATGTGTGCTTGTGATGCACAAACAAACACTCTAAGCTGTTCGGTAAATTGGCCAAAAAAGAAAAAAAAAAAAAAGGGTGCCTGTGTGAGCAATGTGCACTCGTATATGAATGTGCGCACGGTAAATGGGTCCATTAGCGCTGGCATTGGCTGCCTGCGTACTGAGCGGGTGAGCATGTGTATGTAATTTTACATTGAAGTGTCTCTTAATGATTTCCACTTGTGTGTGTGTGTGTGTGTATGTGCGGGTGCAAAATGTGTGGCGTGTTGTTTTTGTGTCTGTGTATGTATGATGAATGGCGTGATTAAGTGAGTGTGATTTCCAGTGTGTGTACATTAGCCTGGGTGTGAGTTATTAGCCTCTGTCTGCATCTGCAGTGTGATAAATGTATGGACAGTGTTAACTCGGGAGTCCATCAGCAGTAAGTGTATACTGACCAAGACACAAAATGAACTCAGTCTGTGTGTGTTCGGTGTGTGTGCACTTGCGTGTGTGTGTATGTGTGTGTGCATGTGTGTGATTGGCGCGATAGCTTGGTATATTTGATGGACTGTGTGTGTCTATGCTGTATTATCTCTGGCGGGGCGTGCACAGGGGGCCTTGGGGCGACTGTGTGCATGAGATAAGGGTGATTCATCTGTGTTTAAACGTGTCTGTGTGTGTCTCTTTGTGTGTGTGTGTGCGCACATGCAAGAGCATGTTTGTGCTTCAGAGGCATGTGTAGCCATGTTTGGTGCGACACATGCAAGTATTTGAACCAGCATGTTAATAAAGGCGCATATGGTTACATTCAGTATAGTTTAGCCACTGTCATGCCCGTGTGTTATGGGTATGGGGACGAGCGGACGTTAGCATCCGTATTAGCACACATGTGTTTCTGTCTATACAGGGTGCATCTTGTATTATTTTGGCTGTGAGTAGATGACCTCACTGTGGTGGATGGAAAGATGGGGAATTTTTGGATTGATTGCAAACATATTAAGGTTAACGGTGGGAATTCCCATCAACACTGAGCTGCCGATGCCATCCTGTATGAAAAAGACTATCACAGGCACATTCCAAAAATGTTTCCCACCCAGAAGACAAAACAGCTTCCTTCTCTTTGGGAGACTGTGTGGTGGTTTAAAGTTTGTATTGTACTCATTTCTGCCACTCTGTGGTCACAGACGCGATAACTCATGAAAACCCCGAGAGGGTGGGTACGCTTAAAGTGGCGCCTACAAATAGTTTTATATGAGAAATGGGTCAAATGACTGTCTGTTAATGTGAAAGGTGACACTGATTGTGGCAAGCCCACAGAGTATTGTCATCCGGCTCTGCAGTTCCCTTCATGGACCATTTAAACATCTTTCAGCTCATTGTTTTGGTTTTCTGGCCCACAGCTTGACTGTTTTGGTTCACTCTCACAGCTCCCATCAGCACCATTTCTGGCCACAGCAGGCAGCTGAGCCCAGCACCAAATGGCAGGCAGCGATGGGTACCAACCAGCTGGTGAGCATAGTGGCGACTTGAGCATCCAAAGAGCCAGACTCATTCAGAAGTTGGTGAAGACCAAACATAGGGAAGGAGATTGACTGTTGGACTTAACATCAGCAGTTGGAACTCCAAATCCAAATGATCCATTCAAGCTGGTGACTTCTGATTTCACTACCCCATTACCTGCCTGCCTCCTCACTGTCTGATACAGATATTAGGTGCCACAAAATGCAAAAGATAATTTGTGAGCCTTTAGCAACATGTGGTAAGAGTCCACAACCATAAAAAGGTCATCTGATTTAAATGGCATAGTGCAAGGGTCATCATTTTGGCAGACAGGAGTCCAGTACAGCACCGACAGCTGGCAGAGATCGATTTCTGCTCACTTTTTTACGCCAAGAAAGCTGAAAACTTTTGAAAGCCCAGTTTGATATCTTTGTTGATACTGTAACCGCAGAGGATTTTAACACCTTAAAATGCAGAAAGACTGATATAGTAAAAAGTCAACCTCGTCATAGTGGAGCACAGCGGCCGCCGGTCCGCGTGGTGCCAAGAAACACTTAAACAAAACAACACATTGAGCCCATGCCAGTGGGCTATATTATTATCTTCATTCGAACTAATTGCCAGGCCAAACAGTGACACATATGCACACGCGGGCTGCAGCAACCACTCATCATTAGGGACTTTAACTGTGGTGTGCCATCCCTGTTGTCATGACAACCAGGCACTGATTTTTTGGCTTGGAAACTGTCAAATAGTGCAGGAGAGATTTTGTTTTTTGAAATGCACGATCAGGAGCGTCGGGGTAAGAGAGTCCTCGAGCTTCACTCAGTCTTGGATCAGCTTACGCGATCACCTTGTTTGCCTTGAATGATTCCTTTATTTTCCCGTTTTCATCTTTCCTTATACTTTAAGCGGGTGTCTGACATCCGTGCTCATCTTTCATTTTTATTAAACTCTGTGTAATGCGCTATAGGGCACGCAACACGTCACTTGTAGAATCGGAGACAAACATCCCAGTGGTTTTCTCCTCACTCCATTTGCATTGCATATCCTCTGTAGGTCGTTTTATCTTTAAGACCATTGGGTCTGTGTGTGTGTGTGTGAGAGCAAGTGTGCTTTGCAAGCGTGTGTGTGTGTGTATGTGTGTGTGTGTGTGTGTGTGTGTGGGTGTGCCGTCAGCTAGCAGGAATGCATGGGTACCGCCAAAGCTAAGATGGCTGCCAAGCGCTAAGATGGCTGCCAGGATTCCACAGAGCGACAGCACGAGAGAGAAAGAGAAGCAGAGACAGAACGAGTGTGAGAGGAATTGAGCGGAGAAAGACGCGAAGATGGACTCTCGCTCCCCGCAGAATGAGGGAAGCGTTGCGGGGAAAGGAAACTCTATCCCTGTGTGCTTTTCCCCGCTTCTTTCTGACCCAGAGTGATGAGGCGATTCTGTTTGTCTCTTTTTGTTTTCTTGGTTTTGGCAACGCACGGACAGGGTGAATAGTGCAGTTTGCTGGCACGTCGTCCACTAATGCCACCCAAGATCAGGACGCTGATTTGGGCTTAGAAGAGTTTGAGATTGGGGGGCCTAGTACTGACTGCAAGGGGGCCACTTTCTGGCCAGGGAGACTTGGCCCAGGACGGCCTTAAAGCTTCAGAGCTGTGGGGTAATTGGCCTGAATGGTATATATGATACAACCATAAAACTCTGCAAGGCTGCATTACGCATCTAAAGAAGAATGGCAGCCCGTGTGCCAAACAAAACTAGCTGAAGCAGGCGCTCTCTGCCTGCCTGCCCCTATAGATGGTAAAGTAAACACACACACACACACAGGAGATGCAATCCAAACAATGCAGAGAACCCAAAAGTGTGCATTTTACAAGTACGCCTCAACTTACAAGCCGGCAGTGAAGAAGTTGCGGATTCTTGGGGCCTTTAACACTTTAACCAACTCACTCACACTGTCGGCCTGAACTAAAGTAGGGGGTTTGAGGCAGAGTCTCTCAAAAAGAGGTACAGAAAAAGATAGGAGTGGCTTTTTCAAGGTTACCACAAACAATGCGCCCAGCCAAGAATTTTACATTTTACAAGTATCCTTTAACCCAAGAGTCAACAGTGGAAAGTGGAGGCTTCTTAAGGTCTCTGGCACTTTACCCAACCCTCACTGTCTGAGGTCCTGCATAAGATATTGTGTGTGCATAAAAGTGTGTGGGAGACCCCGAAAGAGATGTATAGAAGGAGCAAAAAGTGTTTTTTAAGCCAAAAAGATGAAGCACTCCAAACAGAATTGTCTTTCGAGGCTTTTTCTATCCAGTTTTAAAAAGTGATTTTCCCACAGTGACAGGCGGCGGAGTCGGAGGTGGGGTGGGCTTGGGGGGGTTAGGATACTTACCTTTTGATTTGCCATTTTATGACTTTCAACTGAAGTTCAACCTGAGCAGGGCCATGCTCCCATCTTTAATCTCAGCCCCACGTCTGTCTCTCCTCAGTGGAAAGAATGAAGGAAGGCGCCGTTTCACATCACGAGTTTCTGACGGGTTCCCGTCTGATGCTGTCCTGCCCTCTCGCCTTGGGTAGTGTCCAGACATCTGTCCACCTGACTTACCATCTCTCCTCTTTTCTTTTCTTCTGTCTTTCAGAACAATCAGGACAATCAGACAACTCAAACCAGCAAGGAGACACAGACGTCAAGCCCCCACCAAACGGTATGTGAACAAGCTGGTCCCGTTCGCACACAATGAATGCGTGAAGTTGTTTGACATACCTGTGCCTACACGCAATCACACAAGTGCACGCGCATACTGTATGCGCCCTACATACAGGCCTCCGTGTGTGCATGTGTGTCCCAGCAGAGTTGGTCTAAGTTTATTATGGTTAGGAGAGCTGATGGTACTGTACTGTGGGGGCTGTGCTGGGATTGTGGTGGGCCACTCATAAATCACACTGACGTTATTGGAAGATGGGAACCACATGGCCGCTGCCGAGCTGAGCGCTGACCTCATGCGCTGTCCCCGCTGTGGTTAACCCCGGACAGGGATGGAGCGAAGGAGAGAAGAAGAGATGGAGAGTGGGAGAAAAGCGAAGAAGGGCGAGGGGGGGGGGGTGCTTGAAGAGAGATGGATGGGAGGGGGTGTCGATTTACTCATCCCTAGGGCTTCAGTTGTCCTTTATATACACACACACCACATAGCCCCTGGATAATATGGATGTGGACATTACAGAGCAGCATGTTAGGCTTTACTTTCTTTAGAACAGCGCTAACACGACGTCAGGAGCACAAACACGCTTAAAGAACCCTACTCACACTTGGAATTTTTGCAAGTTAGCTAACTGAAATCAAGTTTTGGCTCAGCTAAGGGCTATGGTCCAACTGAGTTTGAGGAGCTAGCCTCTGTTTTTGGAGTTTAGCCTTCAGTAACTGGTATGTTTGGCAGCAGTACAGCCTAGAAAATTTAAGTACAGCAAACAAAAATTGGTTATAGTTGCTTTAAAATAATGTGAGGACAAGCGTTTTTGTGTAGGGCTAAAAGTAAGGGTTTACTCAGTCGTTAGACATGAGGTATTAAGAGATAATCCCACTTTATTTACACTCTTCATGCTGTCGGCCATCCTCCCCATCAGTGATAATGATGTACTCACTGAGTGAAGTGCTACAAGCTGGCAACGCAGCGACATAACTCAGAAGAAGTATGAATGGGCAAAGAAACATAAGCAGTCAGACGATTTTTAAACAAAAACCCCAGATAAGCCAAACTTTTTGCCGGTTAAATTGAAGGTGAACTCTCAAATCTGCTACTCCCCGTCCTCAGAAATTTGTTTGATAAGTACAATTATGTCATCATAACTAAGGTGAAATTAACATCCAGACCAGAATTTACATTTTAAGGTGTCGGTTACGGCGAGGGTTCTCGTCAAGATGGAAGTACAAGAATGCGTGCGTGTGTGTGAATACATCACAGCTTGAGTGCTTGTTATTATGCATCATTATACCCCTGCACTTGTGCTTTGAGATGCATGTGCATGATATATACATATATATCATAATACACAATGTACATACACATTATATCGCCATCTGTGATGAAATGATAGTCATGAGTGGTTGTGTGTGTTCGACTGTCCAAACCAACAGGCGTGTTGTACCTGATAGAAAACACATGGTTCCGCTGGATGACACCGGCAGTGTGTTGAGCTTTTTCATATGTGTTTTTCAGTTTGGTCTGTGTGTGTGCATGTCATTTGATGCATGTTTGGTGTATGCAGTCCGCCCTCACACACTCTCCTCTTTCCGTCTCAGGCCACTTGAGTTTCCAGGACTGCTTTGTGACTTCAGGGGTGTGGAACGTTGCCGAGCTGGTCCGCGTGTCGCAGAGTGAGTCACAGCTATAATTTCCTCCTGTCAATCTCTGCGTAGACAACACACACACCCTCCCTGTCAGTCCTTGTACACTTCATACATGCACTTTGTTATAACAGCATACACCTAGCAGCATCCCTCATACACCAAGTAGCAACGTTTTGTTTTTTTTTTGCTGGGGGAACTTACTTTCTAGGGAAAGATTGCTTCTGAAGGAGAAGGCTGGTGTTATTCTATGTATTCTCGATTGTCCAAAAGAATGAATTAATCATAATTAGAAGTATTGACTTGAGTCCAAAGCCCTTGATGCATCTTCATTGTTTCACTGGCCGACATGTTCCGTCTTTACCATCAACAAACACACTGCAGTTTATTTTGAATTAATCCCGCCCTCACCACCCGGCTGCTGTGAGCACCTGCTCAGGCACCAAATGTGTTTTAATCCACAGCTGAAAATAGTCCCCCCTTAGATGTATCTATTCCTGTTGGAGTAAAAACAGTAGATTTGCTAAAAAGAAAGAAAAACTATAGTGGCCAGCTGTTTAGGGACATCACTGCAGCTATTTGAAAATAAAACTATATATTTTTGAAAAGAATGACATCTCAGTGGAATCATGTAGGCTCGGGGCTGAGTGCCACAGAGAGGCCAGGGGGCGGCTTTATCCTGATGATGGCGCTATTTGAGAAGCCAGCATGTTGACTTTTAACCCTGTATAAAGCAAATAGCTGGGTAATATGTACCAGCTGCTACAAAGTCATCAGGTGTAGTTCTGCCTCCGTTACTTCCTAGCAAGGCCCAAACATAATTACAGACCGTCACAAGCTGGACATATTGATAGTAGTTTCTGAAATAGACAGTGATTATCACAGCTCATCAACTGGCTCTGACCAATGAGTCAGCTGTTGATCACTAATCATCAATTACTGAAATAAAACCATTTGCGTTCTGTGCAAATGTAAATAGCCATACTTTCTCGCGTCACACATTAGCTGCACACATGGACAGGTACAACAAGAAGTCAGCTAGCTAGCCAAAGCAGAATGGCAGCTTCACTCCTAAATTGAGTAAGACATCAATTTTAACCAAAAGAACCGCAGCTAAATACACTGTTCAGTCCTCAGCGTTACAAACTAAACTAGAATGGCACTCGGTGGAGTGCGTACCTCTGCCAAGGCCCAGCAGTCCCCTTTAATTCAATCAAGCCTACATTTAAATCAGCCACATCTGGATTTTTATTAGGAGTCACATCAAATTGCACTCAGAAGCCTGATTTGTGTTCATTTTTAATGCATTATTCACTGAGATATTAGCAAAAATGACGAGGGTACGCCCTAAAATAATTCCTGGATCAGTCCCTTTATCAGGATAAGCACCAAAAGTTAATGAGATCTATTATTGGCCAGGACCCATCCTCCATCCAAGTTTGGTGGAAAGATGTTAAATACTTTTTGTGTAATGCTGACAAACTAATCAACCATCCAACAAACAAATGAAAAAAGTGACCCAACCTCCTTGGTGGAAAAAAAAAAAAACCCTTAGTAAGAGCTTCACCTGTAGCAGTAGCCATGCTATAAAGAGAGGAGACCAGTGTATAATAATAATAATAATAATAATAATAAAAGACACACAAGATGCGTTGAGAGGTTTTTAGGGATTTACAATGCATAACTGACCTAACTGACGTGATAAACGGTGGAGCCGGTAAGGTTACACAGTATAATCCAAGCGAGCTCCGTAACGTGAGGAATTCACAACACAGCGGATTAGCGAATCCATTAAGATTCATCCGTAGTGGGACATGAATCTGTGTAAGTGTCACGGCAAGAAGTCAGAGAGACATTTCCACCAAAAACAACAAGTGTAAGCTTCACGATGGCACCAGACAGGGCTCATCTTGCCACAACTGTGAAATTCCATGGCAGTCCATCCGGTAGTTCATGATATTTCAGTCTGGAAGGAAATGGTGACAACTGGTGACTATTTATAATGGCAACATAATAATGGAACAACACCAGCCCTATCCCTCAAGAAATTTGATTACATATAGTGTGTATTTGCAGATTATCTGATATTATTTTCCCGTGCGTGTGTGTGTTTGTTTGTGTGTGCATTTAGCCCCCGTGGCCACAGCGACCGGCCCCAACTTCTCCCTGGCTGACCTAGACAGCCCCGGCTACTACAACATCAACCAGGTGACCCTGGGACGGCGCTCCATCACCTCCACCCCCTCTACCAGGTACACATACGAACACTGTCTCTCAAAATGTTTGTTTGCTTCTCTACTAATATTCTTAAATTTCTTAATTCCTTAACCTCTTAACACTGCTGTGTTCTTTATGCTTAGCTTACTCTGCTTTTTGATTGAGGACTTTCTCTCCCTGCTCTCTCCCCTCTCTTTCCCCCTTCGCTGCTAATCCTTTCTCGTTCCCTCTCATTGTTCTTCCCACCGATTCCCTCCATCACTCCGCCTGTGTTTGTGTCTTTCATCTCTGGTACTTCCCCTTTGCTCCCCCTATCGTCCTCTCTCTCGCTCATCTTACGCTGCAGGACTGAAATGGAGCTTTATGCAAGTCTCCCACGGAGGTAGTTACACTCATTACAGAATATCTCCCTTGATACTAATGCAACACAGACCCCTGCCTCACACTCGCACAAAAGCCACACACGCATGCTGTCACATAGATATGCACATGAGCCACACATATTTAAACATTTTGGATCGGCAGTGAAACACTGTACGTTCACATCCCCCCTCCGTTTTATTGGTCACAGATGTAAGGGTCTATAAGAATCTGCAAACGCACAGAAAAACACGTTCTAGCATCACCGCGCGCAATCTTCATGGCCTCGGTTTTTCTAGCAGGAGGCTGCTCGGGGCCGGTATGGATACAGCATGTTGAATAACTTCTGGCCTCGTGTTTGTCTCGCCGTCCTCGGTCGCGTTGCGTCCCCCCCCCCAACGGCTAAAACATAATACGAAAACAAAACACTGAAGGAAACTTTGACATTTAAAATTTTTGCAACTCTTGATTTCGTGCAGACACACGCCTGACTCCAGGGAAAATAAGCATTCATGTTTGTCCTTGAATGTCCCACAAATGATATTTGTACATTCATTAGAGCCCCAAATGCCCATTAGCGGGGGGCTGAGGAGCCAGGCTCACATGCGAGTTTAAGAAAAATGACCGAACATAAAGCCATCCCTCTAATTCCCCCCCTTTCCCTTCTTCAAAACTGTAATAAAACCCCTCCACTGTTCTTTTCCCTCGCAGCTCCAACAAGCGCAAGTCCATTGACGACAGCGAGATGGAGAGCCCGGTGGACGATGTCTTCTACTCAGGCCGTTCCCCGGCGGCTGGCAGCAGCTCTCAGTCCAGCGGCTGGCCCAATGATGTGGATGCAGGTAGTCTCGCTACAACCCCCCTCATCAGATTCTGCTGGAGCTGGGCCGAGGTCCACATCAAGTCAGACACAAAACTTCAACTGATTTTTAAGTTTATAGACAAAAAGAATATCATACCTTAATGGAGGCTGCAACAATAGTAGCTCGTCCAGTATTTTTTTCTTGAGACATAGCTCCTGAAAACTTTGTTTTTCAAACCTTAAAGGACTAGTTTGGGAAATTTGTAAATATTTAAGATCGATACCACACTCATGTCTGTAAAGTAAATATGGAGCAACAGGCAGCAGCTGCTTAGCATAGCTTAGCATAAAGACTGGAAACAGGTGGAAAAGCTTGACTGGCTCTGTCTAATGGTAACAGAATCCACCTATCAGCACCCCCAAAGCTCATTTACATGTTATATCTTTGTTTAATCTGTACAAAAAGTGTAAAACGGTTGTGGTTTCAAGGGTGGGTGATGTGCCAGACTGTTCCTTGGCCCGACGCGGAACTTCCTGGAGGTTTTTGTACAGACAAAATAAACAAAGTAGAATTCAATTAATTAGTTTTTGCGGTGCTGGTGTTCGGATTCTGTTACCATTTTCGACAGTGCCAGGCTAGCCGTTTCCAGTCTTCATGCTAAGCTAAGCAAATCAGCTGCTAGCTTTAGCTTCACACTCACTGTGGAGACATGAGTGTGGTATCAATCAAAACATTAGCAAGAAAGCGTTTTTCCCACAATCTTGAGCTATTTTTTGTTCAGATACTCATAGAAAGAATTCTCAGAAAGCATCTTTCAAGCATTTTTCATTAGCTGAACAGTCACAAACTCTGCTAATCGGCTTCATCGTGACTGTGTGGCTGCATTTCGGATTTCGGATTTGATTGGCAGCAAAAGGCCCCACCATAGCCCTTAAATGACAGTCCACTTTGAGTCAGATGTTGCTAATTCCTCATTGGTGCGTGGAAGGTTGTGTCCCACTCACTTCAAACATTAGAACTATCAAACTATCTTTAGTCATAGTAACAAGCTTATTTTTAAAAAAAAAGGTTTCAGGACCTATGTAATAAAAAAAACTATTTTCCGGTGTTAATTTGACACTAACTGACTTGAAATGGACCAGAGGCCACAGCTCATCTCCATCCACCAACACACCACTCGTCTCTTAACTGTGTTGACCCCTCTCTCCATCACTTGACTCCCCCTCCCCACCATCCTGACTCTCTTTCTCAACCTCTTCCATTCACTATTTCTACCACACTTACAACCTGTGCCCCCGTCGAGCAGAACAAACCCGAGAGGTAGAGTTGTCGTCATTTTGCCAAAGCCAGGTTACAGTGTCGTTTCTCACATGCAGCAGCAGGGACGTAAAAAGGGCCAGTTTACCTAAATTCAATTCCAAAACATATTTCCTCCACCAGTCCTTGTGGTCAGAGCATGCAGTTTTGGTTGTATTTTTCAGAGGTTTTTCCACTAAAACATCTGCCACCAGCCCAGTACAATGGAAGTAAATGACCATAATTTGTGGTGAAACACGACATTTGAAAAACTCTCCATCTAGAGTTCCTGAGAATAATTTTCACTGGGGACTATTTTCAAACCCCTACCAAAAAAGTAAAATCCATGCAAGTGAGGTCGCTCAAATAACACGTTACTGTCAAGTTTTTCCAATATAACTTTTAACATGAGGACCACGCCTCTTATGATGGGACAGAGGCACTGACGGATATCGCCAAACCTCTGAAAAATAAAACCAAAACCATCTTTATGCTCACTCTGTGAAAGTGTAAAAAAAAAAAAGTTTCTATTTTTGTTTTGGTTGAACTGACCCTTTAATCAAACAATAAATTGAGTACATTGAACTATTTGTCAGACATCAGTGAGACTGGTGGAGATGGATTCACTTTGCTCAGTTAGTACTTATGAAGTTAGGAGTAGCGCTTATGCGTTCAAGTGTGTGTGTGTGTTTGTGTGTGTGTGCGTGTGTGTGTGTGTGTGCGTGTGTGTGTGTGTTTGTGTGTGTGTGTGTAACGCAGATAACTCTCAAAAGCCAAAGAGACTTTTTTTTTCCCCCCAAATGAGGGGGTATACATAAAAAATAAAAAGTCTATGTGGCATTTGTGTTTAATTTTGTTCATCAGACTAGTGTAGTGAGATCTTTTTTTTATTTTCATCGCTGTATCATTTGTAAGGAATAGTTTAACATTGTGAGAAGTACACTTAGTCGTTTTCTTGTCGAGAGTTAGACGAGAAGATTGATACAACTCTTACATGTGTACGCTAGATATGAACCTACATTAGCAGCCAGTTAGCGTAGCGTATGCTGTAGACTACATGTTTTTTTCACAATTTTTGCAAAACAAATATATAAATTGTCGATTAGTATGCTTTAGTTGTGGGCAGGCTTTGTTACCTTTATTAACAGTCAGGATAGCCGGTTCCTCCTTCTTTCAGTCTTCGTGTTAAGCTAATTTAATTAAGCTAAGTTAAGCTAAACAGTTTCCTGCCTCAGCTGTAACAACAGCCATTTGTTTACTAGGCTAGCCGTAGCGACTACGCAATGAAAAAAATGCAGCTTAAACAAATAGTAAATAGCAGAGGCTATTAAAAAAAACATACGTTAACATCTACACTAGTTTTTCCCCGCGTTTTCAATCTTTGTGCTAAGCTAACGGTATGCTAGCCAAGCTGTCTATGTAGCTTCATGATTCCGTTACCGTACAGACAGTGGTATCAGTCTTTTCAGCAAACTCTCAGCAAGAAAGTTGTTTTCCCAAGATGTCTAACTTTCCCTTGCACGTTATTCTCCAGACCCCCACTGAGTTTCACCGTCCAACTTCCTCAGTGTTGTCTTCTCGAGTGTTGCAGCAGAGCAGCGCAGTGTTAAGCCCCCCCATCCACCACTTGTGTCATAACCATTCACGCTTTGACTCACATCATTTTTAACCGTCACAATGGGGACCATGTCAAATGTATTTAAAACAGTCTACATGTATATCTCTTGTGTTTAGTACTTGACTTTGGGGATTCTGTTGAACTGCTAAATTTTCCACGTATTCTCCAAGTTATAACCGTCACTCCCACTCACATGCTGCCATTTTAATGCCGCCAGCAGTAATGATGTAACTACTTTATAGACACTTGCTGCACTCTATGACATTAAATTCCCCTGTTGCCCATTATTTAACCACCCTTCTTCCTCTCTCTCTCATTCTTTCCACCTCTCTCTGTCTTTTGCTCTCCTCCCCTCTTCCATTGTTAACTCTTCCCTTCTCCCCTGTTTGGCCTTTCAGTGCAGCACCATTTGGCCAGTGTGCAGGAGAGGAAGATTAAGCATGAGAGCGATGGAGTGCAGTTTCCTTACCATGGTTAGAACAAACATTAAACATTATACTGTGTACATGTATACATGCTCTCCTTCAGCTCACACCACCCTCAAACTTGTACACATCTCTCTCTGTCCTCTTTCCAAGTCTGTTTGCACTTCCTGTGAGCTCTCTGAGCTGTTCTGCATTTTTCCATTCCTTTTCTCTTCTCTTCTCTTCTCTTCTCTTCTCTTCTCTTCTCTTCTCTTCTCTTCTCTTCTCGTCTCTTCTCATCTCTTCTCTTCTCTTCTCTTCTCTTCTCTTCTCTTCTCTTCTCTTCTCTTCTCTTCTCGTCTCATCTCTTCTCTTCTCTTCTCTTCTCTTCTCTTCTCTTCTCGTCTCTTCTCATCTCTTCTCTTCTCTTCTCTTCTCTTCTCTTCTCTTCTCTTCTCTTCTATTCTATTCTATTCTATTCTATTCTAGTCTACTTTATTCTCTCCATCCCTCTCCTGTGTCTTGTTCTCTGGCTATGCTGCCGCCGGGTGGGGTTGTGTTTCTACCAGATGTCTGCTGTTGTCCATTGTGGGTTTACCAAAGCCTTTTGGTAGCCCAGTAGCTCCATAACATCCACCGCCTGTCTGCCTCAAAGATGTTGTTGTAAATCTGTGAGAGGAATCAGACATCTAGGAGGATGAAGACGTCCCCGGTGCAATCAAAAACACAAATTACTCTTATCCCGACACACACTGTCTTGACAAACAATCCAATTCATTTTAAATGTATAAATATGTACATTATCGTATCCACAGCCCGCGCTGTTGGTGGCACACCACATGCATACAAACAGAGTCTCCGCGGCAGTGTGAATTTGTCAGCAACATCCAGCTAAGTGCTTTGGGTGTTGTAATTTTGTTGTCGAGCCCCGAGAGAGAAAGCAGCGGAACGACACAGAGGAGGAGGAGGAGGAGGAGGAGGAGGAGGAGGATGGGTGGGGGTGCGTGTGAATGAGGGTTTGTTGAGTAGCAGCGTTAGCCGCTTCATCCAGCCGGTTGTTTGGACAGAGCTGTTGAGCGGTGTCCCACCTGCCGTAGGCCTGACTCAACCGCCTCTGAAAGACGACGCAGGAAAAACAACATGCGACCCAAACAAACACGACTAAAGGCACTCAGGTGTGTCATCAATGCACAAGGCACCTTCTGTCTCCGAGACATGCTTACTCACTAACACACACATTTACAAATGGCATGCAGATACACACGCACACACACACACACACACACACATGCACAACTAGATTTAAGCTCTTTCTCTGATTTACATTCACACACACACACACATAAACATACACGCACGCACACCCCAATCTGGAGAGGAGCAGCGTTCCGGTCCAGATGGCGCCTCCATGTGTCTACAGCGAAGGGAGCTACTGGGTTACAGCAGACATCTGTTCTGGTGATGGTGGTGGTGGTGTTGGGAGTGAGAGATGAGGAGGGGCGGAGGAGGGAGGAAGAGGAGGGAAGGGGGAGGGCCTCCGCCTCTGCCTACTCCGTAGGTGAGCCTCTACCTGAATGAAAAGCTCCGAGGCATAGCAGGTGATCATGTAATTCATCATTAAGTCTGCTGTCTCCCGCTCTGCTCTGCTCCGTTCTCTCCTTCTGCCTGCTTGCTCCTGCTGCTCCGAGGTGGGAAATCCCACCGACAACTCTTCAGTAAGGGGAGCGGGGGGTTCCCAAGTATCCCTGATATTTGCGACGGAGAATTCCGCCTAATCATTTGGTGTTTTGGGCTTAAGACTGTGTGTGGGTATGATTGCGGTGGTGTTAAGGTGTTCTTGCTTTGCCCTGCAGCGCATTACCTCAGTGTTTATGGGTGCTAATGATGTGCAAGGTCGTCAGTTAATGCACATTGTTTCTCGCTTAACCTGAATGACGAGTGTGTGAGCTTCACTCTCTCTCTCTTCGGGGTGTGTGTGTGTGTGTGTGTATTGTTTTTGTTTTTCTTTTTTGTGCTCATGCTAGTGGACCAGTTCTGTGACAGTTAGGGGGTTTGTGTGGTCGCCAGCTTGTTAGCGTGGCAAGACTAGAGGGTCATGGGAGCAATTGGCTGCCAGTCTGCTCGTGCAGCGTGCCAGGAGCAGGACACAGAAATAATGTAGAACAAACAACTGCGTGTGTGCGAATATGTGTAGACACACACAAGTGCGCACACACACACACACACACACACACACACACACACACACACACACATACACACACAGATTAAGGGAGAGATCAGAGTAACTTCTGTTAGCTTTATCAGACAAAGCTTTCATTGGGCATCTGGGCCTCATTTGCTGCTCCTCACTGAGAGGCCTCTTCGTACCGGATATTTCTGCTAGATACCAACTAATTAGGGAATATCAGAAAGACTAAAAACAATATGTATAATTTAATGCTGTTTATGCATAATAAGCTGGTCATAATTAAACTTGCACCATGGTGGCAGGCAGTCATCTCTATACGTACCACCGGGGGACTGTAGCAAAACAGCCTTAATTGCAGGGATGCATTGAATCTATAACATGTTGTGGTTCAGTTTAGTAAGATCATCAAAGTGCAAGCAAGGAATCCAGAGATGCCAAATTGAAATTATGCATATTTCCCTGACTCTCTGATTCTCAGCGCTGCATGTAAAGCTTTACAGTAGCCATATGTATAGCACTGCATTCAACAGATTCTTTCACAAAGTTCATAAGATGGCTAACCTGTTGGTTTCTTATTGTGATACTGACCGATTCGATGAGGTGGTGAAAAGTAACTTAGTAACTTTACTCAAGTCCTGTAGTACAATTTAATGGCACTTTTCCTTAGTATTTATATTCAAACAATACTTCTATACTCCTACTCGGCTACATTACATAGACATATATTGCACTTGCGCACTATATATTGCTATCTGACATCTGTAGTTATTTGGCACATCATAGTTTTACAGACAAGTGATAATACAGATGTTAATGTGTCCACAAGTATAGTTCAATAACATGATATGTAGCTAACCATTCAATATGATGAGTAATATTAGCGTACTTTAAAGCTGCTGTAAGCGTTGTCATCATATTAGCTAACTTCCTGTCCATTCTGCAGCTAGCTATCCCCTCCGTCATCTCTACGCCACCGTACAGACAGACAGGCTGGACCGCCTGGTTATTGATTTCTCTGTCCTGATTGGATGACGTGGGCAGGGATAGCTTTTACTGCATCAGACAAGGAAGGAGAGACATGGGTCACTCGCCAAACACTATAACAGTGATTACTGTTGGAATAAACAGCTATTAAACACTTGTTTTAATAAAATGATATCACTTACAGCAGCTTTAAGTAACTTTGAATTGAGGACTTTCACCTAAGTATTTTTTTTTTATGTTGTATTACTCCTTTTATTTAAACCTGCAAAAACTGGTTTTCTTGCCACTTGTGGGCAGTGGAGACAAGCTGTGAACACAACACTGACACATTATCACCCTTTAATATTGTAATGGCTAAAATGTTAGCCAACATTTTCCTGATATAAACATCCAGCAGATATGTAGCATACATTAGCATTCATGTTGCGTCATGTTTGCTTCCACCTAATGTCCATCATTAACTTTCCTTTTAGAGCTTTGGCCTCTACAAACCTTTGAGAAAATCATCTGTCTCTTTATCTAATTTAAGGTAAATGCTCCACTGTGCTCACCAGCTAACTCGGTCTGGCTGCAGCTTGGCGGAAGACGAAAAGCATACAGTGCGTTTTTTAGAGGGTTTTATGGTGGAAACATCTGCCTGCGGTGGCTGGAAACAAAACTGATGAGAGTTGTGAGAATGAACCACAACCAAAAGTTGTGGGCTGGAAAACCAAAACAAGAAGTTAAATGAAGCTATAAAGCTTCCCGGAGTTGGTGTGTGGGGGGGACTGCAGAGTCAGGCGATAAGTCTGTGGGCTCACTATCATTGAGCCTGTTCATATACAAGCAGTCACATGATCTAATTTTGAAGGCAAAATATCTATCACAGCAGCCTTGAGTAAAGGATCTCAGGATGTCTTTCTCCTTTCGTAGCTCCTCAAGTGTTGCGTTGCAACAGCAGCTGTACTCCCCTATGCAATAAATTGAAACGGCCGTAATATATTACCAAGCCATATTCCAAACACTCCATCGGAAGTAAAATGTCAGCGCCAGATGGATGACAAGCAGAACTCCTAATGTTCTGCTGAATGCAGAGTTCTTTTTATCTCCCTGAAACCCTTGTTTCTCCAGACTGTTCAGCTGTTCTTCTACTCCACTTTTATTTATTTTATGACTGGGATTCTTGACTCAATGATTGGCCAAGTACCGTCATGATCGTCAATGATCTGCAGTACGTCGCCGACATTTTAGCCAAGACTGAATTTTATTGTACCAAATATCAATAGATAAATACTATATAGCTGCCTCCCTTTCTTACCCTTTCATTTGACAGCATTGGTGTCAGTGCACAATTATTTCCCCACACATGGCCCACAAGGTTGAATCGTCTGTCTTGTTATCTTATTTATTAAATATACATGGAATTAAATTCAAACATAAAATGCATGCGCAACCAAGAGAAAGCAGTGTTTTCATCTGGCTCTCCTGTGAAATTCAGCCCAAAACATCTTGTGCCCGTCTGGTTTCACAGCCACGGTTGTAATAAAATCTCAGATTTGACTTTGTTTGTGTTTATCCCTCTTTTTTTCACTCTTCCACCAGTAAACAAAATTTATCTCACCCCGCTTATTGTATCCGCTCCTCCCACCTACATGTGTCACATGATGTGCCTTGCCGAACATAAGTGCTGGCGCCCACCTTTTTCTATACTTATCGGTGCCCACACAAGCACAGCTGCGCCCATGCTGCCTATGAGCATTGTGGGTAAATAGTGATAAAACATTTCCCAGTGTGGCATTAAAGAAAAAGCTTTTCAGAAATCTGCTCTGTTAGACTTTATATGCTTAGCTCATAAAATCTATTTCCACGTCTCTTTGGGCCATGTTGAAATTACCCACATCTTTATTTGAGTGTATTTGTTTTATATGTGTGAATATTGTGTCGTTTAGTAGTTTATTGGGCTTTCGCTCGCCAAGGTTGTTTATCACTGTATTTCTTAACCAAATGTGGAGCAAAAGCAAAACATGAGTCCACTTTGTTCCAGGGAGAAGTAATGAGGACTGTGTGTCCATGCTGATGTACTTTTCTATACTTTTTACTTCCTCATTATTCTCTGTTTTATGGATTGTTCTTTCCAGAGTTTTATTTCAGCATATATTCAACATTGCGGTTCCCCGGCAGAGGTCAAATACACCATTTGGCGCTGGTCCTCAAACCCTGAAAGTCTAAATTGTGCCTTTGGATTACCATACATCAAAATAAATTCCCTCTGCACCCACCGCACGAGGCCTTGATCACAGAAGAGAGCTTCTTTTATCTGTAGCTCTCACACTTTTGGCCATGTTTCTGGTCCGCTGGTGAGCCTGGCCTGTACTTAGTGTGCCCGTTTTTACCAAACTGAGGGATATTTCATGCAGTCCTTCACCCTCAGCTGACATTTATAGACAGAGGGGGACACTTTAATATGTTTGTCTATGTGTGTCGGCTGTGCCGTCACCGCTCCTCTGCCGCTTAACTCCTTCCATCTTTCTGCCGCTCTCCCATCCAGCGTTGGCTGGCAGTTTGCCCGGTGCTCGCCACTCAGCCTGAACAGCTTGTGTGTGTGTATCTGTGTGTGTGTGTGTGTGTGTGTGTGTGTGTGTGTGTGTGTGTGTGTGTGTGTGTGTGTGTGTGTGTGTGTGTATGAGAAAGTTCAGAAGGCACCTCTTTATGAAATACTGTACATTTTAAAGCAGCAACATAAAATACCTGACAGTCAGATATGCAGAAGGGCACTACATCAGAGGATCCGTTGATGTATGTTTTGGCTCGCTCTCCCGCAGCTATATGTAGCCGAGCAGCTCATTCTGGCTTGAAAAAGCACAGTCTGCCCCAGATATGAGGCCGTCCAGGATCAGATTCATTCTGGAGAGGCATCCTGACAAGTGCACTGAGTAGGGTGGTTGGTGTGTTTTGTTGACTTCCTGTAGCTCCCTGGGCTCGGAGACCTCTGTGGTTTGGAAGTAGTTAGATCTCGAAAAGGAGACGTCTCTGAATTGAGTTCAGTGGTGTTCCCTGGGAGTAAAACCAGTGAGCAAAGACTTTACTGTGTTGTTCATGCACTCCGGCGATGACCATAGTTGGACTGCCATTGCATTTCCCAGCTCTCCTCTCTCCTGACACTAGCCCCTAGCCTCCCAACCTCCCAACTTCCCCACCCCTTCCCCCTTTCTCCCCCCGTCACCTCCCTTCGCTCTGAACCCCTGCTGCTTCAAAACATGGCCTCCCGCCGGACCCCAACCCCCCCCCAACCCCCCACCCCCACCCCCTCAATCTGACGGACATGGTACAGCCCGTCGACTGTACAGAAACGTAGAGTATTGGACAGATTGTGAGAACCCATCTGTATGTTAAGCCAATCAACAAATCAATGAATGAATCAATCGATCAGTCCATTGATTTCAGTCATAATCATTCGATTCTTGCAATCAAATTTAAGAGTGATAAGTTTATTTTTCTATCTTTTTTTGAGTAGAGTCGAAGTAAGAAAAGCAGCCATGTTTGATTAAAACCTCGTCTCTGTTCTGCCATTTTGTTGATCCCCTTTTTGCCAGGACTCTCATCGCCTAGTTCTCTTAAGAAGCCGGGGAAATTCGATTTCAGCGCCCTGTCCTCCCAGACGAGGTCCCCCCGCATGGCGTTCACCCACCACCCAATGCCAATACTGGCGGGAGTGAGACCAGGTGAGACCAACCCAGCTCCCGATCCCCCTGATCGCCCCAACCCTTCCTCTTCCCCACCCTCACCATCTCCTCCTACCCACCCCCCACTTCTTCAGGGCCCCACCCCTTCCCCCTGGCGCACAGTTGGGAGCATTGTCTTTGGGAGATGAGAGTGGCTGGGAATAAAATCTTGGCAGGCACCTCTGCCTCCTCTTGGGACCTTGTAGGGTGCAGGTCAAGCTGGTGATGGAGCTTTTTGGGATTCTGGGTGTGATGTGTGACTTTTCTGGGTCTATCTGGTGGATGGTTGGTGTATCTATAAAGGTCACTTTCTTCTTCTAAGAATGGAAGACCAGGGGATTTCTGCTGCCTCTCCTGTCACATCTCTTCCCTTGACTGTAAAGCTCACGTACTTTGATCTCGGCATTGGTTCTTTTTGATTAAGTGCCGTTTTCTTGACTCCTGGATGATCTTGTCATATGTCAAGACACTTGAAATATGTTTTAAGAACATTTCTGAAAGCTGAAGAAGTGGCAAAAAGTGAAGACCTGGTCCAGACACAACGCAAAGACTGAAGAGACATTTTTAAGTGTCTCAAATGCAACAAAATCAACCTCAAATGTAACATTTTTAACCAGATGGTTATACAATTATTATTATTTATTTATTATTATTATTATTGTTTCAGTAGAGTGTAAATACTTTGCAATTTCAGGTGAAAGATAATAAGTGACAACTCAACATTTTGGTGGAATCTCTTCTGTGAAGAGCACCTTTTCGAATGCTCTTCACAGACAATAAGTTATGAACCTACATTACTTGTTACAGTGAATACTGTTAGGCCTGTGAAAATAGCTTTGTTATGTAAATCTAACTCTGAAGAGAGCTTTCCAAAGTGAATAAAATAACCCTAATGATGTCATACTGATGTCCTTGGGGTTATCTCAGCTTGGGATTGAAAATTTATATCTTCAACATGAAGTGTCACAAGCTGGAGGTTTGAGATTTGAAAAGAGTGGGCGTTAAGGAGGCAGGGGGATTTATGGATGACACTTTTAAGTTGCATTATGGGAAATGTAGGATCCAGGGGTTTTTTTTTAACTTGGTCCAACACTAAAAGTAATCACATATCAGCCTCTGCTTTGATTTTAACCGTGTCTTTAATCAGTGTCTTGTGAATCCCCCTTCTTCGTGGAAGTACAATACTGAGTCATAAGGAGCTCTCCATCTGTCTGGCATGGGTGTGATAAAGGCAAATCAGGCAACACTAGAGCACATGACCAGAGCCTCATGTGGGTCTTGAGGTCCCATCTTTAAGAGCTTTCCTGTGTCAGAATCTCATTTTAAGGTGATGCTGATAACATCCTTATATGGTGCATATTCCTAAATTCCTGTTCCTGTAATCCAAATTACCCCACAGCAGACCTAGAGCCCTGTAATATCTCAGAATAGGAATATGGTACACATTGCTCAGAGTGAGAGGAGGAGGCCACAGCAAATTATTTTTGGGTATTTCCATTTCACTGGCTTCTATCTTCCTTCCTATCTTTTTCACTTCTTCTTCCAAATTCTTATTGACTTGCTTTTCTTGACTGTGTGGGAACTTTGGATTGGATCTCAATGTGGGAGCGCAAGTCTTTATTCACGCTGGCAAGAACAGTAAATATGGCTCTGAGTTGCTGTGTGAACCAGCTGATCCTCCACCAGGCTGAAACAAGCAGCTCGCGACATCAGATATCAAACAGAGCCGGAGGAGCGCCGACAATAAATCATCTCTGCATTATATCACCGTGGCACAGATCGAAAAAGAGACTTCCTCTTCTCTTTGGAAAGTGCACGTCTGTGAATTCGCCCAGTGAAGGAGCCCACTGAAGATAATTACCCATGTGCTGTAGGTCTGCAGCTAGGCTACATCAAAGGCTTCTTAAGCCACCAAGCAGATGTGAGGCAATGAGGTTGACCGCCGTGTCATTAAACCCTCCTCCGTGGTTGTTGACAGGCCCTATGCCTGTTGAGATGTAACTACAGCAAATCCAATCTCCACACACACACATTCATATTCACGCTAACATGAGCACACATACACAATATCCCATCCTTGTTGTGGCCAAGCAGTTGTCATTTATACGGTGGTGATTTGTTTCTTTTTACACAAACTCTTACTTTATGCAGGCTGCTGCTGGTCCAGCACTGGCGTGAAAGTGCTTACCACATCATGAGCATTGTTGTTTTTCTGTGTGGAAGTCTAGATCCAAGGGGATTTAGGGGTTGGAGAAGTCGGGCTGAGGAGCTTGCAAGGCCTAGCCACGTGCAGCAGTGTGGTGGTTTTGGTACTTTAATCCCTCTAGCAACATTCAGCCATGCTTCCTCTAGAGCAGTGATTCCCGACTAAAGATACTCAGGTACTCCATGGAAGATTGTGGACTACCTAATTTGAAAAAAACAAAAGTCATCATTTTCATCCATCCTCCCATTAGCTAAACCCGCATATGTTTTAGGGTCATGGGGCGCTGCAGCTGACACCGGGCAAGAGGCTGAGTACAGATCGCCAGTCAAGCATAGGTCCAACACACGAGGCATCCACTGACACTCAAACCCACAACCACTCATTCTTATGGAGAAAAGGGGGGACACTCAAACGCCACACACAAAGGCTGGCAATCAGGTGACGGTGCTGGCCACCCACCACAATTTGATTGGAAAAATACACCTGAACACGATGTGTTGCTAATGGAAATGGGGGGAAATATTTGGTGTCTAATCAGCTAGCTGAAAACTGTGGGCACAAGAGATGGCTAAAGCAATGAATTAAATGAATGTATGGGTTAAAACAGTGAAAGAGGTAGCTGAAAGCAACTGATAAATGGTAGAAATACTGAGCTGGTGAGCGAACAGTGATGATTAAAAGATTGAAATGGAAAGATGAAAGTTATTGACAAATGGTAAAAAGATAAAAGTTATTAATAAATGGTCGGAATGGTTAGCTAAACGTAGGCTAGGCATGTGGGAGTGCAAGTGCAAACTTGACCAAATAGAGTCAAATATTTCAGTAAAGTTAAATAATGAGGAAATGTATTTTTATTTTTGTACAATTAATCATGTTAAAAAAAACAACATCTAATTGAAAATCAGTTCAAAGGAACAGATTTGGAATATTGTGAATGGTGTCGATAAAGGGGTAACTGAGTTCATCTGACAGGGTTTGGGGTACACCAGACAAAAAAGGTTGGGAACCACTGCTCTCAAGGCAGAGGGTAGGGGTGTAGGGATTCCCTCTGATCCTGTCTCCCCCCACAAGCACCGCCACCCCACCCCATCCTATCCCCAACCCGCCCCCAAACCCCCAGAGTGTTTGGCCTTCACCCAGTCTCTAATGGGATTAGTAGGGGACTAATAGAAGCAGGGAGACGGCTCCACTGGGGAGCAGGCAAGCCTGGCATGCGAGCAAGGTGTTGCTGGGCTCAGAGGCATAGGCCCCTGTCTGGGGGGTAATGCAGCGGGTTTGGCACACTCATGAAGTACACTCACACACACACACAATGTATAAGATGCGAGCACCAAAGAGTGTTGGCAGCCCGACGTGGGCAGCTGGGGGGCCTGGATGGGATGGGGTGGGTGTCAGACTGGCACAGCTAAGAGGAGAACAGGCTTCTAATACAAATCAAGCAGATTTAGTAATGGATATAGGTCTGACAGAGAGGGCTTTGTGTTTGGTGGTAGGGCTCAACCAACTGCTCCCCTCTCACACCTCAAATGTATATTCAGCTCTGTTGGGTCCGAGTTCCTCCATTTTCCTCTTTTGTAAAACAGAACAAGGAATGCTTTTTTTCCCTTTTTTTAAGCTTATTAGCAGCTGAATGCTGAAATAATTTACGTCCCCACACCTGTCGTGCACACACACACATAGTTATCTTCAGATATGAGGCTCTAAAGCCCATTAACAGAAAACCATCAACTTAGACATACAGTGTGAACATTCAAATAAGTTCTGTCATGGAAACAAAATGAGTCAGATGAAAAAAAAAAAAACGGCTTTACCGTCAGTCGATGCCAAATTGCATCAACGCCAATGAATCACACCCTCAAAACAGCACACAGGCGTGCAGGCATTAAGACTGGCTAATTTAAGACAGTACTCAATGATCTCTTTGTGCTATTTTCCTTTTACAGGCTCTTTGGATCTGATTCTAAAATATAACGCTTGCATCTATTGAATTTGCGCACATTCAGACGAGCGCAGTGTTCGCCTGTGTCCAAGTCTGAATTCAGTTTGCTTAAATTGCCATAAAGTGTTTGTGATGTAGCACATATGAATGCAATGTGTGTGTAAATCTCCTCCATAAAGCTGTATAGATTTACTGGAGTGATCATAAAACATTATGAGCAATGCCCATAATGGCTATTAATTCGAAATCAGCTTTTCTTGGAAAAACAGCGCTCCTTTCATGTTCGACATTTTAAAACCAGATTAAAACTTGATTGTTTCCAGTTGTGACGTGATGGCCAATTGTTGCTATCATTCATTATCACTCAATACATCTCTTCCGTCTGTAAGACCGTGTAGAAAGTCAGCGGTCCATGTCTCCGTCTCGCTCTCTGCATCTGTCTCCACTTGTGTTCATCTAATACAAATGTCTCTGTTGGCAGGGAGTCCCCGTGCTTCAGCCTCGGCCTTGCACTTCCCGTCTCCCTCCATCATCCAGCAGTCTAGCCCCTACTTCACCCACCCAACCATCCGCTACCACCACCACCCTGGACAAGACCCCCTGAAGGAATTTGTGCAGTTTGTCTGTGCTGATGGTTCGGGGCAGGCCGCCGGACAGGTAAGACTCGCCACCAGAGAGGAGAACCCTATAACTGTAATTAAATGTGTCATTTATGCAAGTGTTAGCAATTCTAAAATACTAACAGACCACTGATATTAGAAAAATAAAGGACTATACTATTAGAAAGATTTGTGTATAGAAGCACAAAAAGGCCAAAATACTAATAAACATTTTTAATAGACGACTGTATACCTAATTGTGATATTTAAGAACCACTAAATACTTAGTATTAATTAATTGATAAGAAATGTAAATTACATTGGATTTGTGGCATTGAAATTTTACTTTTAAAACAATCTGTCTGGCTTGTTTTTAGTTTTCCAATCACTCGTCTGAGGTTTATATCAAGTTTTTGGCCTGATTGATCCTCAATAGCCATGATGTAAAATGGTGTGTGAATATAACCATTCAAATTTAAAGCTACCTGAATTTTATTGTATTTTTATTTTATTTTTTTAGATGGCTTGAATATTCATAACTGAATGTGACTCAAAATACATTTTGAAAATTGAGTAAAGGTTTTTTGTTTTGTTTTTTACATTGGATACTGCAAACAATTTAGAACTGAATTTTGATATTTTATGACATGAAAATAACTTTTGTAATTTTTAAAGATGGGAATTCAAACCACATAAAGACAGACGGACATACGTTTCAAACTATTTCAGTGAGGTGTATACTTACATTTCAGAATTAGGTAGTCAGTTCCTTATGAAACTCAAAGTATTGTGGCCTGTTTTTGCTTCCGTATTCATGTCAATTGTATAAAAGCAGCTGTATAGAGCACTTTGTTAACGTTGCTCCAAAATGTAATATTTTACAATGACATGAAAATATCATTGCGGTCAGTGGACTGTGCTTATTTCATGGTGTTGTATTTCTACGTACAACACAAGAGGAATACACAGAAATGCTCACCACAGCAACACAAGTGAACACACTAGACATCTGTTTACTCAGTTAGTCAACAAATCTTTGTATTGTCTTGTCAATGTCATTTTGCCGTTTGCTGTTTCAGACCCCGACGTTCCTTCTCCTCCCCCTTTTTATTTTGTTTTTTGCTCCACCCAACCCCTCAGAAATTACAACCATCAGCACGAGGGTGAATCAGTCACGGCACACTTCAGTCAAGCATACTCGTCCTGTGTTGTGTCATCGTGTTTCTGTCTTCATCTCTAGCTGTTACGATTTTAGTTGGAGTTTGGTTGTTTGGTGCTGGTATCGTTGGTGGTGTTGTGCTTGTGTAGACGAGTATTCTCCCATGGTTTTTGATTTCTTGCCATCTTCTGGACGAACCCAGTCAATAATTTGCTCACTCCCCTCCTCCACAACTCCTCCACCCACCACGGACCACCCCTGTGGAACCTCTCACCTCAAGCTCCGGCTCCCACTCCTATCAAACCCTGTGGTGATTATTATTTCTCACACCTCCATAAAAAGATGCCGTCCACATATATCATTCCTTGGTTGTTGTTTCCCACCACCTCCTCTCCCTCCTTCCACCATCGCCTCCCCCCTCCTCTCCGTCATGGATATTTTTTTGGACCTGGCCTCCCGAGCTGCGTCCTCTGTTCATCCCGTGTCTGCGGATTGTCGCATGTCGCCCTCCTGACCCTATTTGTGTTGTCTGCAGCCAAACGGGAGCGGCCAGAGCAAAATGCCAGGCTCCTTCTTGCTGCCTCCACCTCCCCCAGTGGCCCGCCCAGTGCCCCTCCCTATGCCCGACTCTAAACCCAACAGCACGCCCCCTGATGGCGGACTCTCCTCGCCCGCATCTCCGTGTAAGTGACCCCGCAGAGACCGTTCTCAAAACCAAACCAACAACAACAACAACAAAAAAAAATCTGAAAACCCCAACCCTCTCCAGTGAAAAGACCCCTGCCATTGTTCTTCCAACTTCGTGCCATCATTGTTCCTGTGTATCCAACATCTCACCTCCCTTAACCCTTGGAAGGCTATGGAAGCAAGCATACTGTGGAGCTCAGTAGAGTAGATCAAGGCCACCAGTGATCTGGTGAGAAATGTCTTTCTTAAATGGACTTCTGTGGTGCTCATCAGGGTTCTGTGTTAGGCCCCCCAACACTCTTAGAGCCCATTCTGCGTTGTCTGGTGTGGAAGCTGCATCACCAACCCAGTTCTACTCCTTCTAGATCCTCCTTTCTTCCCCTGCTGGACTCATTAGCAAAACTTGTTTTTTTTTAAAAATTGAGGTTTTTGATCGTTAATTGATTCTTATTTGCGACGAGCACAAATTTAGGGCAGTTAATTAATGTGGACTCCAAACATTCCAGTAGAAATTGGGACATTAGTGGACATTTTTTTATTCATTTTCAGTTGAGCTGATTTCAGCTTCTTGGGTTCATTATTTTTTTGGTCTGGTGATTGTTTAGCTGAACAGGGTGTGTTTTTAAGGGTGAAGGGAGATGTCAGTCCAACCGTGGGGTTTTTCTCACGATGCATTTGTCTTCCTCACCTGTGATAGGAGGGGCACTGGATGGAGCACTTTAATTTTTGTTTTTGTTTTTAGCTGTCCTTCAAATTAGTGTTTGCGTTTTACCCCCCAGTCAGCGTCTCAAAGTCTTTTATGTCTTATGTATGTTATTCCGATTCCCAGAAAACACATGGATGTATACTGTATATGTCCATACACATAAATCTCCAAATTCTCTTTTCTCTCTGTCTCTCTCCTCCTTGTCCTTCCTCCCTTTCCTCAACACACATGCACACATGCACAAGTCCATACACTGCATCTTGAATCCCTCAGTAGGATTCAAATGCTGGAGTCCGTAGGGTGCCTCAAACTGCCCTAAATTTGTCAAAGACTTTGATGCCAGTGGGTTTTAGCTGTCCCTGACTGATCCTCAACGACAAGATCCTGGTGTGCCCAATCACTTCCAACTGAGTTTATCAACGGAACTTAATCACTCAGGGAGAACTAAGTTTGCATACCAGATTTTGGCAGGCATCTCTGTGGAGTTTTCGTGACCTCAATGAAATACAGCATCACTTTTCTGTGGTTCTTAGTGAATTTATCTTATTATACATTTTTTTATTATATATTCAACACAAGTGAAGGATAATGATTTACTGTATGCTTGTACAAACAAAGGGGTACCTTGACATTTTTGGAAATATACTTATTCGCTTTCTGGGTTACTCCTTTTGAGTATAAGGCTACTGACAGGAGGCGCTTAGCTTAGCTCAGCTTAGTTTAGCATAAAGAGTGGAAAGGGGTGGTTTCTAACCTGGCGAGGGTGACGTTAACAAAATCCATCTCGCATCATCGCTTTTTATCACCTTGTACATCTTTGTGCTAAACTAAACTAACGCACCACTAGCAGTAACAGTCTTTTTTGTAGGGATTAAGCAGTTGCTTTAGAGTTGCTGGTAGGTAGAATATGTTAGCTCCGGACAGCCTACCAGTTTAAATGTTTTGCTTTTAAGAGAAGAGTTTTAGGCCAAATCTCTTGAATATGGAGCTACAGCTCGCAGCCACTTAGCTTAGCCTAGCATAAAGGCTGGAAACTGGGGGGACACAGCTAGTCTGGTGCTGTCAAGGTAGAAAAATTCATCTGCCAGCACCTGTAGAACTCACTAGTTCATATGTTTTGTCTTACTGGTTTAAATTGTACAAAATCTGAAATGTGTTGGCCAATTTCTTGGCCACATGCACCACTTTCTTGAACCCCCACGTCATTTTTAGTCTTACTTTGAAGGAAATAAACAAACAAGATATAACTGGATGATGGGGGGATTTTGTTAGACAGCTAGCACTTTCCCTCCTTTCTCTATTTTTATATTCAAAACCCAGCAAATATACTGTATGCTACTATAAGCAAAGGAATAGCTAGACATTTTTTGAAAGACACTTATTCACTGTCTGGGTTACAATTATTGAGTTTGAAGCTACTTCCAGCAGCCACTTAGCTTAGCTTAGCATACCATAAAGACTGGAAACAGGGGGAACCGCTAGTCAAATGTTAGAAAATCCACCTAGAAGAATCTGTATAACTCATTTATTAACATGATATATGTATTATATCTTTGTGCTAAGCAAACAGGCTGCAAGCAGTAGCTTTATTTTTACAGTACAGAGTGGTATCAATCTTCTCATCTAACATTTAGTAAGAAAGTGAATATGCATATATCCCAGAATGTAATTATTGCTTGAACCTGTTGACGGACCAGCTGTTTCTGTGTATGCACTAATGGCCTTTTTTGTTCTTCTTCTGTTTCTTTAGCATACTCCACGCCAGGCGCCACAGCTCCCAACAGGTTTGTCGGCATCGGATCACGGGACAACAACTTTCTGAACATCCCGCAGCAGACGCAGGTAGGACTCTGGGACATACACTGGCAGTCCATCTCTGTGCGTTTAAGTGAGGCGGAAAACTCATCTGTTTCGACTGTGATTACCGGTCAGACTCTGGAAACTTATTAACTGTGTGGATGTACGCCAAAGTATTTCTTATTCCCTCACTCCCTGAAACCTGCTGCTGGGTTTCCTCTCACACCATCCCACAGCACACCAGCAGTGCGCATTTGTATATCTGTATTTTACAGTACGTGTGTGGTTTACCATATGTGCTCAACTGTTTATTTGGCACGTATGGAGCCAACCCTTCAGGCAGCAGGCCTTCTCCCTCGCTGCCTTTTTCACTTCCCCTCATCTTGCTCGTTCTCCTCTCTGTCTTCTCACTGAACCCCACTTCTCTCCTTCACTTTCCCTCTCTTTTTAGCTCTGTCCCGCTCCACTCTCTTTCCCTCTCTCTTTTTTGTTTTCTCCACCTTGTGCTTTCTTCCTCTTTCACCTTCTTCATTCCTTCCCTTCGCCACTCCGCGCCTCATTCGTATGCCTCCTCCATTACCACAGTACTTTTCTCATTAGTGTCCAACCACACCCACCTGGAGCCAGCTCAGCTCTGCTCCTCAACACATGGAAACCATCTGAAGCTGCTCGGCTGATCCCCTCCCTTGTTTCTCTGCCCTCTGTTCTCTTACTTTTCCCATTCCTGATCCTCTCTGCCTCGCTGCTCAATATGCTCAACGATTTATTTCCCATCCCCTCTCTCTTCACTCAAATCTTTATCTTTTTAAGTTCCACTGCTTTGTCAGTTTTGCAGACTTATGTGTTGTGATTGTACCTTTCCTCTGCATTATCTAACTTCACTCTGAATGATTCTCTTTTTATTTTACATTATGTGGCCAAAAGTAACTGCATCACATCCATAATGGATTTCTGAACATCATGTTCCAAATTCAAAGTCATGGCCGCGTGCAGCTCACTGCCACAACAGCCTCAGGTTCTCTGGTCTTTCCACCAGATTTCTGAACCTGGCTGCAGGGATTTGCTCCCATTCAGCCTCAAGAGCATTATAAAGAGGTCGGTCACAGATTCAGAGACGGCCTGTCAGCGTTCCAGTTCATCTCAAAGGTGCTGCATGGGGTTGAGGTCAGAGTTCTGTCCAAGCCGCACCAAACTGGGAAAAACATTTTTTTTTTTTATGTTGAAACAGGACAAGGTTCTCCCCGAACAGTTTTTATTGACTGAAATATCATTGAATGCTGCGGCATTTAAGGAGCAAGAAGGCCTCAACCAAACCATAACAGCCCTACACCAAAAGTAATAAAAGTATATGTCAAGGAGTATCTGCATACTTATTGCCATGTAGCGTGTCTCCATATACTTTTCTTAAACAGCTCATTGATGTTTACTGCCGAGTGGGACATAATGTCTAAAGTATGGTTTTACTTTCCAAGGCTGAACCAAAACGCACAGCATTAGCTGTTTGCATCGGCCCCTCGGAAAATGAAACAAGAAGATTAACGATCCACTAAAAAAATGATTGATTGCGAGACAAAGAGCATGTCAGAAGTGTGCATGTGCTGACTGCACGACGGGCTCTCAAAGAACCTCTCGCATTGACAACAGTGGACTCTGTGTGCCCTCTAGTGGCAGACAGGAGACACTGCAACCAGAGGAGAAGGGAAACAAGATACCAACGGGGCAGGAAAAGTGGGGAGATGGAGGGAACTGAGCGAACCTTATAGAAGTCACGTCCCGGCCGTCTCGTTACCCCCAGCAACCAGACATGATGTCATAGCCAGTTGATCTTGAATTTGAGAAGGGGTTGCTTGAGGGAGGGGGCGAGGGTGGAGGAGGGAGGACAGGAAAGAAAAGAGGGTGGTCACTGTCTGCTGCCAAGGATTTAGTGGGAGTGTTCACGGGAGATAGATGGATTGTGTGTGTGTGTGTGTGTGTTTGTAAGAGCATACACATAAGGAGAGAGAGAGCGAGAGTAACTAAGACGGGAGAAGTCACAATGCCCAAGGCCTGCTGGGACAGTGCCCAGGGGAGTAGGGTAGCTGAGAAGTGCAGGAGGCAGAAGGGGGGTATTCATGCGACCTGTTAGAGTCAAACAAAACAAAAGGCTGCTTCCCTGGAGGCTCCGAGTAGTTTCCAAGGCTTGACTTGTAGAATGTTGGCGCACTGGCTGCGACGGTGCCAGATCCTGCAGGCCAAGCAGGGCAGCCAACAACAGCGACGGTGACCCATTTCTGCTCCCTGCTCACGCTGAGTGGGAGAAACCCAACGTGAAGATGGTGTAAGTGACAGGGAGCGCCAGACTGCTCTCCCCCTGCTGCTGCTTGGCCATTAGTAGCCATTCACTGCTCGGCCAAATTCAAGACATACCGTACTTGACTCCAGAAATGGACAGAATTGATGGTAATAGCTGGGCTGGTGGCCCAGTTGACTGTTCTGTCACTAACTCTATTGAAGAGTTGTAGGAA